>NC_081322.1:45367228-45992228 GCF_026419965.1 Kogia breviceps | reverse complement strand
GTTATACATTTTCAGCAACAAAATTTAGATATTAAGTACCTTTCTGATTCTGAAAAAACACTAACATTGAGATACTTTTATGCACTGTGAAATGTGGGGATTTTTTTCCCCATACTCTTTCAAATGGAGAAATAAAAGGAGAACAAAACACACTTTAAAAATGTACCCTGATTTAAGAAAAAGTGACTCAAAAGTCAGTTATTGACTTCTGTTTCAGGAGATGGTGTTATCTGCACCAAACTTCTAGGAATTAAAACAGCGCCCTCCTAAACAAGACCCTCCTAAAACATTAACAGACAGCCCACAGAGATGCCCAAAGACAGTTTTCAAAGAATATAGCTCGGACTATCTAGGATCTCCAAAAAGAGCATCAGATCTGAGAACTAACTCTTTATTGAGGAGAACCTTAATAATCGAGAACCTCAAAGCAGTTTGTGCCTAGCCAGGACCAGCTACATAATTCTCTGGGCTTAGTGCAAAATAAACATGTGAGGCCCCCTGTTCAAACACCAAAACACAAAGTTATTTCCTTTTTTCTACTCTCTCTCAACTTGCCTTGGTTTTTTATTTGCCATTTAAAGTTGAACTTCTTCCACCATAAGGATACTCCCCGCAAGAGAAGACCTTCACAGGAGCACGGGACCCAGCTGGTGATTTAGCACACTGGAGACATGTGCCCAATCACTGCCCTCTCCATGCCTGTACCCAGCCTGCTCCAGGAGTGGAGGGTGAGGGTGGCAGTGGTCCCTGGGAAGGAGCAGTGAGCAGGTGGCTGAGAAGCTGCCACAAGGGGATGGGAGGTATGGGAGCCGCAACCCTGTATGAGCTGGGAATCTAAGTCCCCTACACCAGTGCTTCATTGCCCCATGGGACTCCATGTACAGAACGCAAATCCCAAAATATAATTAAGATTTTTGAGATAGTGACCACAGGTATTAAACCTTAAGCCCCTCCTGAGTGTGTGACCTTGTGAGACTGCATTGTTCACGGTCTCAAAAAATCAGCTCTATGTCCAGTCCTAGACCAGCATTTGTCAACCTCAGTGCTATTGACATTTGGGGCCAGATGATTCCTTTTCCTGAGGAGTTGTTCTATGCGTTGCAGACAGTTTAGCTGCATCCCTCCTGGCTTACCCAGTAGTGTCTCTAGACACAGTTAAATGTCCCCTGGGGAACAAAATTGTGCCCGGTTGAGAACAAAAGCCTTAGATGAATATCTATCTATAGAAACCCAGGGAGACAACTATATACTTCTCATATTCCCCTACTGATAGGCAGATAAGGGAGAGATTACAAGATGCAAAACTACCTTAGAAAATCATGTAGCAGTTACCAGTTAAAGAAAAGGAAGGCATGAAAAGATGAGTTTTATCACAGTCTTTTGGTGCTCAGGGCTGACTCCCTACCAGGCCATCTCCTGCCTAGGGCAAGAAGCAGGGGACTCGGCCTTGCAGGAGTGCTTAGGAGATAAGCTCAAAGGACACATTTAACATTCTTCCAACAGAAGGCATACAGTCTAGTCACTATTCTATCCGTCTCCTACTTCCTCTGAGACAAGTCAAGCAATTCTCCCAAAGTTGTAAGCCTCTTGGGCATTGTTGCTTGAGCTTTGAAGGCTTTGTGGAGTCGACAGCTGTAAGAGCACCACTGGGTCATTGCCCAGGATGCACAGGATCAGATAAAGACTGTTTTCTCCTGTCAACTTCTGTGGTGACATACTGATTTTTAGTATATTTTTATATGTTTCTTTTCATTGCATCTTCCTAATTTTAAGTAGCCAAGCCCTAGTATATTAGTTGGCTTAATATAATTGGTCAGCAGCTTCTTTACCATCTTGACTCCCTCTTTAATACCTTCCCACTTCGTTCCTGTTCTATTCCTCCCTACCTTTATCCCTGCCTTCCACCCCTCCCAGAGACCCTCTCCACTTAGCAACTCTAGCAACTCTTCTTCCTTCAGGACCAAATCAGGTCCTGTTATCTGAGGAAGGGCAAGTGGGTGTTCTGGGGAGCAAGTACAACAAAGTCCACTAAACCTCCATTCCAGTCCTGGTCCTGCCATCTTCCTACAAGAGCTGACAGCTGACAAGGATGTGCTCAGTGTCACGTGTTTCGTACTGCCTTGTCTTTCTCCATGATGTGTCCATGCCGCCTGCTTAGGCCCACATCTGTTGAACTTCTCTTACTCATCCAGATCCAATGCAGCTTCCTCTCTGAACCTTCTCTGACCATTCCGTTCCTCAATAATCACAGCTTTCTCAATTTCAGGAGCACACATGGTTTGTACAGTATATGGCGCATATTGCCTGGCACATAGCAGTCAGTCAGTTACCATATTTATTTTAAAAAAATCACCTCACATTTTAAGACAGCATTACACGTTACAAATTTTTTGTCATTTTTCCCAACGTTATTACAACTCTGAGACCAGAAGCTATCTTCCCACTGCTAAGTGAAGAGTGGATAAATTAATACATAATTAGTCACTACTAGAACTCTATTTCTCTTAATCTGTTTCCTTCTCAAACTGAAACAGTTATTACCAAGGAGCTTTTACTCTCTATTCTTATAATCTGTATTAGTCCCTAAACTCGGCTCTTCCCAAGTTCTCTAGATATTTTCCCCAAAGAAGAAATTGAGAATATTGACATTTTCTCACTGCTTCCTACCAAACTACCAAACTACTGACTATTTATCAGCTTTCAGATTGTGTTATATTGGCTAAATAACCATCCTACTGGGGCTATGCCTCTATGTTTATAGTCTAAGTAGCAGCTGACAGGCAATAAATATTGTGATTATTATTGTAAGAAAACAGGCACAGTTCCTTATGCTCTTACCACAGAATTAATGCACATAAAAGAACTGTTTCTGCCCAACTAGGAGCAAACTTAGAATAATTTTTTGCTCTAGGTATTCAGATAAATCTGAATTGCATAAATGATTAATAAAAATGTTTGGTTAATGCACTTTCTCCTATATCCTAAGAAGGTAACTACTATAAACATGTCTAAAAAGGTATGCATAGGAAAAATTTATGATGTAATGGTAGGTATAAACGAATTCAAAAATAGATTGATAGAGATGTGATTTAAGCTGCATAAACACGGAAGGGAGATGGAAAGAAATTTAAATATTAAAATTAAAATGATTGTCTCCGGATGAGAGAGGTGCCAGCGAGGTTTTCTTTTTCTGCTCTTATATGCTTTTCTATATTTTCTAAAGTTTTATTCAATAATGATTTATTTTGTTATCAGAAAAAAAATAAGCAAATATAACACATTTGAAAAGTCATGAGTAACAGAAGAAGGAATGGGAATTTTCCTTTGGTCTCAAAAATATTCTTGAATCCCCAAAGCTAAGGACCATAAATGCTAAGGACTCCTGTATAAAAGTATCACCAGACACATTTTTAGGACTTGCTCAGAGCGAGCAGAACAGTTCTGCTAGTGAGCAAACATCACCACCACACAACATCACCACTACCCTAGCCCAGCTTGGGAAAGATGACTCGAGTGGTTGTTCAGTGTTTCAGATTTGTCTGCTCCGGGGTTCAGTGATGTGACTTCCTCCTATCCTTACTTAAATCAAGCAAAAGAGCCACTCCCAGAGAACACAGGTGCTGGCAAGGAAGAGGAGAATGGGATCTCATTTTTCAGTTGGATATATATTTACACACTGTATTTGCCTCTCTCCGTTTTCTGCCCATCTAAGCAAAATCAAAGAAGCCGCAGAGATGGCAAGAAGAATAAAGAGAACAGCTGTTGATTTGCCTGAATTCCTACTCTTTGGCAAGACAACAGTAGGCGAGATCCCCAGAGTTCAAGCGGATGCTACAAAATATGGAACTTGAGCTGCTTGCCAGGCAAACACCCCAATTACAAAACATGTTACAGGATGGAGTACTAGGATTTTTCACGGAAAGAAGTTGGGAACACATTGGGACACAGTAGACATTCCCATGTGAAGACTTCGGAGGGACTTTGATGTTAATTAGCCTGAAGAAGATCACCACAGTAGCAATTAAATGAAAGAATTTTGCCTCCTCCATCCATCTTCCAGGCTCTAATTCTGTAAAGGAGAAATAGGGACTCAGAATGTCCTGTTAAATACATTATCTTTCTAATCATAAAGATAGATGCATAATGGTTAGATACATAAATGGTTATTTCTTGCGGAGAAACAACATTATACCTAAACTTAGGGGCTTAAAAGAGCAACCACTGTGTTATCTATCATTTTTTCTGTATTCTAAAATTCTATATTTTAAATGCTATATATAAAATACTGTATCCTAAAATCCAAAATAGACTGAATTTCAAAATCCATCTGGCTTCAAGAGTTGTGGATAAGAAATTATGGACCAGTTTGGGATCTTTAAGTCACATCTTTTTAAAAGAGATGCTCCATATCTACTATAGATAAGAACATACCAGAGAAAACCCTTCCTTTATCATTCTTTCTGGCAGATGCTTTTCTATTAATTATTTTTCATAATTCATGTTTGTAAGCACCCATTCTACATGTTCTCAGGCATAAAGACAAACAAAAAATGTTCTGTTACTGGTAAGTTCACATGTCAAGAGCTAAAAAGCAAAGCCCCTGGACAACATATGTCTCCTCAAAAAGCCCTATATAAAGGAAGCATAGTTTTTCTAGGTCACAGCAGAGCCTTTGGTATGTGACACACTTATGATCTTACAAAAGCATGAATACATTGGATGTTACTTGTTGCCTCATAGAATAAATTCTCTCTTTACACTGAAGGTAGAACAACGTAAGATGAATCAGCTGAGCTAGTAAAAAGTAAAATAACAAGAGTGAAGAAAAATAATGAACAGTTATGGTTCAAGACTGGCAAAATAGTGAGGGAGTAGTCAACCTATGTGGTACTAATTAAAATCCTTATTTTATTGGAGTATTTGTCATCTCTGCACATCAAAGAATAAGTTATGTCTCAAAGGAAATGTTCAACAGATATAGTCAAACTTGGCCAGAAGTAAGAGGAGGTTTCTACAGTTAATATAGGCCAGTTTTAATTATGAATATATTTTGATTCTTACAACACTTGTTGACCTAACTTTGATCACTCTAAAAGAGTATAAGATATGTAAGATATGCATTTATAAGATATGTTACTTATACAGTATGATTTGGCCTTTTTTCAGCTTTGTCTGATTGTTCCAGGGATTAATATTAGAATATCACCCAGTCTTTTAAAATTAAGACTAAATATACAAAAAAAACTTTCAAGTGACGTGATTTTATATAATTAACACCTACTAAATGAGACTGTAAATGTTGGGAGGGAAGGCCTTGCTATGCTAGTTTATTTTTCTTTTAATGGGAAGAACTTATTTATAATAGATTCTGGGATTTTAAAAGTATATTAAACATATAACTAAATTCTCTTAGTAAAGTGGATATTTCAATTAGGGAATATTAGAGAAAAGAAGAAATGAAACAAGCAGCAAAATGACCAAATAGCAGGAATCTTTATGTGTCAATGACAGACAGACAAGATGGGCTGAAAGAAGGGCAGTCATGACAGAGTCTATCCAGAACAGATGGACCAGGGAAAGTCCACCAGCACCAGCAGCTTCAGTGGAAACTGATACCCCACTGGATTTTGAATATAGTGTGTTTTAAGCTTCCACTCTTATAGGCACTCAGCAGGAAAGAACTGCCATCAATTCATTCCAATCAGTGTCTCATTCTGGCATGGCTGAAATCTGCCCAATATGGAGGTCCAAAATTTGTAAATAAATGGTTTCAAGATTACACGGGGGTAACATGCAGTGTGAGAACCACAGAATTGTCAGAAATTCATTGAACAAGTAGATTAGGCTTGAAAAAGCTAAATATCATATGGAAGTACCCGGGAAGAGAGTACATTTTCAATCCTGAAATAGAGTTTTTTCCTTCTTGCTTTGTCTCCCATGTCCAAGAAAGAATGTGCTCAGAGGTGCTTGTCAAAGTTTATACTTTAATGAATGCAGAGCAGCCAGGCTTGAAAACGAATTTCTGGATGTGATCCTGGAAGCCTAGTGTGTCGTTCTAATCATATGAGTGGCAGCCAGAAACTTTGGGTATATCATCTCTTTGACAAGAACCCATCAATGTGCATTACTTTTTTGCCATCCTGCCTTCATTTCTATCTGTAAGAATACTGTAGTAGACATATTAGCACAAAAATTACCATTATGCATAATGAGTGCATGAGGGGACATCCAAGTTACTAGAAAGAAATTACTTTTTGGACTGCAAATTTCCTATTATATCTTGGGGACAAATTACAAATGCAAAGATATGACTCCTTATGAGATGCCTGGCGTGTTCTCCAGTGTATGTTTAGTCTTTCCTCCTTCAGCCTGCTATCAGAACCAAACTGTAATCAAGGAGACTCAGGTAAGTGGCGTTTACTCACTCATCCAATCATGGCTTCTTGACAAATGACAGACTCAATTTTATTCCAACAAAGGAAAAGTGTGGAAAAGTGTTTTATATGATTGATAGACAATTTATTCTCTTTCTCTGTGCTTTTCAGTAATCAACACTTTCCATACTATATAAACATCAGAACTGGCCGTTCCTAATGTGAATAAATTATTTCCTATTTCTTAAAATTGTACATTAAGAAAAAATGTTGTTTATGTAATTTTCTTCTATTTCATTAAAATAGTTCTGTACTCTTAAAAATTGATATATTATCATAATCAATAATGAACACAATGCCCTAATAAAATACTGCCCTATTAAGTAATTTTAAAATACAGTTTACTTTAGATTAATATAGAAAATCAATTAACAAATTTTTTATTAAAGTAAGTTAAAATATAATGCTCTCTATAGCAAATAAATACAAGAGAGAGAGAAAAAAAGATACAATAAACATTTCTATGTCATCAAGTGGAAACAAGATAAAAATCTCCTTTTCAGAACTTCCAAGAAGTATGCCCTACCAAAATTAACCCAGAGGTTTTAAGAAGGGAATTTCTGAATGCCTGGTCCTTCAGAGATGTGGATGATCCCCTGGTGTGCCATGTTCTCAGTGCACTACTAGCAGCCCCTCAATCACCCTTCCTCTTTTTGATATCGTAACTCTGAAAGTTGTATTTTATATATACACCATTGATTGCCAGATATATGTATATATATACCATTGCCAGATATTTAGACTAGACTAGGACAAATAAACATGTTGCCAAATATCTTTATCACTTCATCACCTAAAACAACCAACACAGAAGACTCATATATTGCTAGAATTCTGGTTACTGAATGGTGAAAAATACAAACAAGCATCCTACTCACAAGAAGCAATGCTCATGAGGGAATGGAGTTCAAATGGAAAACTTTGTTTAAAGCATTAATAAGTACTCTAATTTCACGTGTGAATATTTGGTTGATGAAATAGTATTTTTAGGTTACAAATAAATATAAGTATAAAATAAATGTATGTTCATTTTCTATAAAAATCAGTAGATGTAAATCCTCCTTTCTTCATGTGAATGTTTCCAGGCTACATAAATTAGGGTCTATAATCTTTTCAATATGTTTCACAGTCAGTATACTCTTCCAAAAATGAAATTCACCAAAACTATTGGATGAATAAACAAATTCTAGGATCACCGAGCTTTGACGCTCAAATCCTAGTATTTGGTTTCATTCTGATTGCACGCAACAGGGTCCTGGCAGGAAACATCTGACACACTTATATAGGTTAATTGAGAAAAGTTTGATAAGGAGATGTTTCTGTGTGTGGGTAGATTTCAGGGAAATGGACAGGCAGGGCTGGCTTCAGGGGTGTGCCATCTCTAGTGCTGCATAGGTCCTCACACTTAAGTGCCGTGTCTGGTGTAATGTTCTACTGTTGTCATCTTGAAATTCTTAATATTTTTTTAACAAAGGCCCCCATATTTTCATCTGCACTGGGCCCCACAAATTATGTAGTCATTCCTGTCAATAGGAAATAGTGAAGGACCTAAAGGATTCTGCTCCATATTTCCTTCAGACTCAAGACTGCAATATCAACTCTTCCTTGGGTCTCTAGCCTGCTGCTGACCTGCTCTGAAGATTTTGGACTTGCCAGTTCCCACAATCATGTGAGCAATTCCTTAAATAAAAAATCTAGATGGACAGATATAGAGAGATATATGGATGGATGAATGGACAGATGTAGACAAAGAGAGATATACAGACTTATCTATATCAATACCTCTATCTATCATCTATCTATGTATCTATCTATCTATGTATCTATCTATCTATCTCCATGACAGTTTACTCTCTCTAGTTTCTTGTTCCTTCTTCTTGTTCCTTTAGGGTTACAAATGATAAAGTTTCTTTTTTATACAGGAAGAGAAAGGCATCCAGGGGAATAAATACCCCACACCTAAGCTTTCTCCACCCTGAAATTTCCCTCTTGGATTCTCTCTTTGCCCTAAGCTGACTGAAAGCCAAAGGACAAGAGAATTTGTTTATGTGGCCCACAAATGCCAGCCTCTTGAAGCACAGAGCAAGATGGAGAAAAGTGGTAATGAATCTAGAGGGCAAAATTGTAATACTCATCATCCTAATATAGTTTTATGATTGTAGAATTCTAAATACAGCTCCCAGTTGATGCAGTACATAGCTTCAGTATAATGGTTGATCTATCATATTCACCTTCTTTTAACTTCATGAGATAGTTGTTATACCCTCTTCACATATGAGAAAACAGAGACTTAAAAAATTTAAGTAATGTGTCTAAAATCATACAGCTAGTAAATGACAGAGCTGGGATTCAAGTATTAATCTGTCTGATCCCAGAAACAGTGGTCTTGGCTACTTTATAAACTGATGTGGGTATTTTTCTCTGGTGCACTCCTGTCTTCAATACACCCCTTCACACAAAATAGTCAATTTATTTCCAATAGCTCCCTTGTATCATATGATCAATATATATCCTACCGCTACGATCTTATTTGACCAGCTTATTCTCTTAGCAGAGGAGGAGGTTGCGGAAAGCTGTCCTAAACTGAAGAGACAGAAGAAAAAATAAATAAATAAAACTAAAGGGGACCAGGAGAAGAACCAGGACCTCTAGACTTTCTTCAAGGATAAACTAAGATTTTACTGCTGGAAATTAATGAATTTACCAAAAGAAAAGAGCAGACTACTAAGTAAATCAAAAGCCAGTTCTTTGCAGAGAAATTACATGCTAGGTAAATTATTAGCTACCTTCTCAAAAAGAAAGCTCAAGCAAAATAGACAAAAATGAGAATGTGGAAATAACCAAAGGGAATTAAAGTAATTGTAGGATTTGTTTACATTTATACAAAAAAATTGAAAATCAGAGTTAAATAGATTTTTTCTGTGAAAAATATAAATATGCTCACTGCCTTAATGAAAATTTTAATGAATTATTATTTCCAAACATATATCAAGCAATTGTACAGATTAAGTCTTTCAAATGTATGTGGAAAGAAAGGAGAAAATCTCTGTTTCTTGTTTCACTTGTGAACTTCCTGGGTCCAAAACCTATCTTCAACTAGCTTTACTAGAGTTTCCTAACCTCTTTGTGCCTCCATATTATAATTTGCAAAACGAGGATGCTAATGGTATTTCCTTCATAGGTCTATCATGAGTGTATTTGTAAAGCATTTAGAACAGTACCTGGTACACAGTGATATATAAATTTTTGCTAAATAAAATAACAAAATATTTAACAAATACAATCATTTTTTTTAAAACCACTTAACTACAAATATTAATGTAAGCATCATAAATAAATATTAGCAAAGCTATTTAATCAAAGCAATAAATGAACAATATACAATGAAAAACAGATTATATATCAGGAATGCAGTGATAATAGTCTAGTAATACAATTTACTAAATTTAAATATAATCAATTCCGTGGATGTTGAAAAGCATTTAATAAAAGCTTCATATTTATTCCAGGTGAAAACTCCTAATAAAACATGAAGAACAGACACAATTTTATATATGAATGTATAAATTTAGCATCATTTTAAGGGTCAAATAATAAAAGTAAAATTAGGAACAAGAGAAAGATCTTGCCTTATTTGGTGTTATTCTAGAAATGTGAGCTGATGGAATTAGAATTGAGAAAAAATCAGTATGTATAAAATCTTAAAATCAATCTGCATAATTATCATAATTTAGAAATTATATAATGGTATAAAAAGTACCCAATAGAGTCAACTGGAAAAATGTTACCAAATAGAGAAAACAGGCTACAAACACAAAGGAGAAAAAGACATATAATTGTCTTAACTTTTGTAAACTACTGATTAAAGGACAGCTGGGGTGGGGAACTTAGGTAACTGTAGCAAAGTGACTCCAACGATGTCTCTTCTATTTATTTCCAAAGCCACATTCTGCTGGAGAAGTTTTCTAAATCTCCTGACCAGAGCAATAGGAAGCAAAAAATAATAGGGCAGAAAATCTAGACTCTCCTTCCAGCTTTGCAAACCAGTTATTTGACCACAAAGAAGTTAGAAATTGAACCTCTCCAGGATTCAAAACTCCTCATCTGAAGGTAAGGAAGTGAAGGCACGATGATATGGGTTCTCACATTCCATTTGATATAGACACAGGAGAGAGAAGACCCATCTTTTCAACATTCCAAAGCTCAGCAAACCATTTGGGTCAACAATGGAAGTCTACAGTAAGAATAATCATAATGTCTTCAATGAGTAGGGAAGATATGAGGCTAAAAAATATTTAGCAAAATATTGATAATGGTTGAGCGATAGATAAATGGAGGTTCATTATACTCGTCTCATCATTTTTTGTTTACATTTTAAATGTTTCATCAGCTCTTATGATAAGGGTTCTTATCACAAAGTGATAATAATCATGATAATAATAATAATAAAAGAAAAAGGGTAGGAGAAAGCTTTCGGAAGAGATGGCTATGTTTGTGGCATAGATTGTGATGATGATTTCACAAATGCATACTTATCTCCAAACTCATCTAGTTGTAACACATTAAATACATATGGCTTTTTCTATGTCAATCATACCTCAAAAGTGGTTTTAAAAATACTTCATTATAAAAAGTTTTTAAAAACCAAAATTATGTCAAAAAATGTTCCTCTCTCTAATTACCACTCACATAGAGGAAAAAGATTTAAATAATTTTAAAAATAACAAGTAAAAATATAAAATGCAGTATTTAGTTGAATATTTTTCCAAAAAAATAACACTTTTCAAAAATTCTCAAAAAGACTGGAAAAATAGACATTTTTCACAGAAGAACTCCCTCTGAACTGAGAAAAAACTTAGAATCTAGGTAGAATTAATGCTTTTTAAAGATCAAATTGTCTACATTTTATTTATTTATTTATTTATTTTCGGTACGCGGGCCTCTCACTGTTGTGGCCTCTCCCATTGCAGAGCGCAGGCTCCGGATGCACAGGCTCAGCGGCCATGGCTCACGGGCCCAGCCGCTCCGTGGTATGTGGGATCTTCCCAGACCGGGGCACGAACCTATGTCCCCTGCATCGACAGGCGGATTCTCAACCACTGCGCCACCAGGGAAGCCCTGTCTACATTTTAAAGTGTCCAGAGAAAACAGAAGTAATAATATATTCCTTATATTTCCTTTATACTAATAATCATATTTTTAAGAAAAGTGAGGCTGAAAAGTTATTTTGGTATAATCATAATATAAATTCTAATATTGTGAATTTCATGCTTGCAAACAGAATTTTTTGCTACCATGAATTATTTTCCAATTTTAAACTGTCTGGATTCATAAGATAACTTTTGGCTGGATATCATGAATTCCCATATTAAGCAAAGAAAAAAAGAAGGAATACATATACAGGAAAAAAAGGTAGGCTTTTTTTTTTCTTTTTTTCTTGTTCCTATATCGTTAGGCACTTTACATAAAGTATATCAAAAACACTCTTTAATCTCATATTCAAGAGAAATATGAGAACAAACATTTGTTGAGAACCTCCTATATATCCCAAATTCTGTAATGGTCTATGGGAACTGAAAAGGATGATAAATGGTTCTTTTCTATGAGAAGCTTATGATCTGGCTGAAGGGAACAACACAACCATAGCTGAAACAATTGGAGAATAGTTCTGTGCTAGAACATGTAGTACTTATGGTAACAGAATGTAGTTTCAGTGTAGAAAAGTGGGGAGTGAGGTCAGTGAGAGAATGGCAAGTATGGTCTTAGGATATAGCACTTTAGCTAGGTCTGGAAAAGTAAAAGGATCTGAGTGGGTTAAAGGGAAGGGAGGGAGCGGAATGATATTAAGATAGAAGGCAAAGAGTCTGATTTTGGCAGTGTACTGTGGAAATTGTCCAATCTGTAAGTCTAGAATGTTTGGAATGTGAAATGAGATTTTATAACAAGATTCAGCTCATATTATGAGTTAGTCTTTATAATTTAAAAGGAGGTTATGAGCAACATTAGAACTTAGACACTGGAGTCAACTTGATGCAGGAGTTACATGAAACTTCTCTAAGTTTTTAAGCAGTGAAGTAACATGAGGAAAGATAATTTGGTACTCTCTGCCAACTGGATTTAAAGAAAGAAAATCTTAGAGTCAGAGAGATTTGCCTGGGGTCTGTTGTAGCACTCCAGATAATAGAGGGTAGAGTGGTTTTAAAATGTGCCCACAAATTCTTTAATATTTCTCCTTTCAAGAGGTAGAGCCTAATTCCCCTCTCTTTGAGTCAGCTAGACTTAATGATTCTCTAAGTGTATTCTAATCAATAGAATACAGTAGAAGTGACAGTACATCACTTCTGAGACTACATCATAAAATGACTGCGTACTTGTCCTTGCTTTCTTTTTCAGAGTAGTTAGCTGTCATGTCACGAGCGGCCCTTTGGAGGCCAGCTAGACAAAGAAGCCTCTATCCAACAGCCATGTGAATGATCCTTCTTGAAGCATACTTTCCAACCCCAGTCAAGCATTCAGATGACTACAGCTCCTGCCAATATCCTGACTACAACTTCATGAGTGACTTTGAACCAGAACCAACTAGCTAAGCCACACCCAGTTTCCCAACATTTGGAAATTATTTGAGATAATAAGTATTTATCCTTTTAAGCAACTAAGTTTTGGGTAATTTGCTATGCCATAATAGAAACCAATAAAAGAATGAGCTGACAATAAATTCCTTGGTTTTCTGTCACTGTTTGTTTTGGTTTCTTTTTTTTTTTTTTTTTTTTTTTTTAGGGAGGAAGAGAAATATGTGTAGTATGTAAGACTTTGACCATTTCAAGTAAAAAGAAAAAATTTCAAATGACTGCTGTAATATAGTAACTTTGGTGAAGTTAGAGGACAGCCTCATTTTAGCCTGAAGGGCATATTGTTAAGATCATCACCTTCTGGAATATGGTCATAGTTTTGACATTTAAAGACAAAGAGAGATCAGGCCCTGAAAAACAAAATCAGGTGATCAATGTAAATTCTAGAAAAAGAAAAACAAAAACAAAACTCAGCTACAATAGGAGAAACACTCTGAAGAAAGTATGTAAATTTGTCCTTGCTCTGGGGCTCCAGTCCAAAATCTGAAAACATACATGGGAAATAAATTAATAGTCAGATGTGAATTTGGCAAGGATAGGAGTAAAGCAGACATGTCTGATTGAAATGGTGATAGAAACTGAAACTTCAAAATAGAGAGGCTGGGGTCTTCCCTGGTGGTGCAGTGGTTAAGAATCCGCCTGCCAATGCAGGGGACACGGGTTCGAGCCGTGGTCCACGAATATCCCACATACCGCAAAGTCACTAAGCCCGTGTGCCACAACTATTGAGCCCACACGTCACAACTTCTGACGCCCTGCGCCTAGAGCCCGTGCTCCGCAACAAGAGAAGCCACCGCAATGAGAAGCCCACACACCTCAACGAAGAGTAGCCCCCCATCAGCCCAACTAGAGGAAGCCCGCGCACAGCAACCTAACACAACCAAAAATAAATAAAGAAATAAAACTGATTCTTTAAAAAGAAAAAAAAATAGAGGCTGGCTGCTTTGTGTGACCTCTTTTCTTTGTATTTATTAGCTAAGGTTTCTTTGCCCTAGGCAGTATTGAGTAAATACTTATAATAATGTGTGTCAGTTTCTTAACAGGCATGCCCGACAGTATGTAACTTATTTATATTAAGTACCTTTTATGTTGGTTGTTTCTTGATGATATACTATACACCCTAATTCTATTAATAGTCTCAAAAACTAATGGTAGGTAATTTTACTCCTGGAATTAGCACCATGCACTGAGTGTGATAATTTTTTCCCACCTCTATCAAAAGAAAAATAATGCTTTTTATGACATTTGTGTGTGTGTATTCTGCAAAATAGACTCAATGGAATTGGGAAATATAGCCAATGGACAGAGTTTGATTTTAAGATCTAGTCTTTCTGCCTTAGTGTCTACAATAGCATAAAAATTTGTACCTTCGAAATAGAAGAATGGTGATATTACTGACAGAAATAAAATAGTTGATATTACAGCCAATTTTAAATGGAAGTAAAGTTGAGCGAAATTTGTTTTCCCCAAAGAGTGTTTCTCGGTATAGTAGTACAGTAACTTAATAGACATTGTTCACAAATAGACTCTGTAGTCAAAATATATGGGTAGCAAGACCCTGGCAAACACATTTTGGTATGCGATAGACTTGATGATCTTCATGTTAATTTTCATTGCTTGAAAACTACGATAAATTCAGTTAAGTCATATAGATGGAAATAGCAAGAGCACAAATTGAATCATGAACCTCTAATAACAGTTTAAACAATACCACAGTGCTCTAAAAATCTGTAATTATCTTTACTGCACTGATTTTAAAATTAATAAAAACCAAGGCACTCTGTGAAATGGATCCGTATGTTTCTCCCTACATTCTCCCTAACAAAATTGAATCCCCAAATAAAAATAGCTGAAAGGCATTATCTTATTATTAATCCAATTATATATTAATATATATATTAATCCAATATATATATTAATATTATATATTAATTCAATAATGTGCAAACAGCCCTCTTGTGCCTAGACAAATACAAGTTGTCTGGATTGTGATTATTTTAATGATTCAATAAGTAGGAAAAATTAGAGGGTTAATAGAGTCAGTAGGCAAATGTGACTCTTGCTATAACAGTCATTTCCCAATATTCTCAAGATATAAAAAGAAAGGCAGTTTTCATATCTTCTATGGTAAATAATCCTACTAATTAGAAAAGCAATACCCATCATTGCATGCAATAAGCTAAAAGAAAGATGAGACATTTGAAATTATAGCAAATGATTAGAAAAAGGCCTCAGGATGAGAAGTATGATCCAATGTGCCCTGGTGATATATATAATGGAATAATGTGGCTATAAAATGTTCCACCCACTAAATCTCCAAGCATCTGTATTCTATTCAAAATAGTTCCAAATAGTATACAAAAATACTCTGGGAGATGTGAAGGTAGGGTTGAAGGAATGCTTTCCATCATTGGGCCAAGTAAGAGTGAAGATCGGATTTTATTTAAAACTTTGCTCTGTTCCTGTGATGTTTTTGTGAGTTTCAGTCATGGTAGAAGAATTTTAAAAGTCACAGTATGGTATTTCCCTTCCTTTGTGAAGTTGAAAGTTCTCTTATAAACATCTAAAATTTCTACTTTTTTCAAATAATTATGGTAATGGAGACCTCTGCAAACTATTTGTAGAGCAAAAATTTGGCATGTCCCATACTAATACACAACTTTCTACAACTGGTTCTCAAGTTTATTTTTATCCTTTTTGTTTATAATGTATGACACCTGGATAAATTTGAACTTTAGATAAACAAATACTTTTTTGTTATAATTATTTCCCCAATATTGCATAGAAAATACTTATATAACAAAAATATTTTTTTATTTATTTAAATTTGAATTTAATAGTGTCATGTATTTTCATTTGACAAATATGGTAACACTAACAACTGGCAATGATCTTCACAAATTAATTGAAAAATTAGGGAGTGTAAATAGGAATAATAATATTAGATTAAGTGAACAGATGAGTAACAGAGTATCAGAAAAAATATTTTCACTGAATTCTAATAGACAGTAAAATAGCTTTCCCCCCAAAAAAGGAATTTACATGATTGTGAAGTAAATCTTAAAGTTTACTGTACAGTTTCCAATTAGGTTAATATAAACTCATTTTCTATGTGGTACCTTTCAAATAGGCAGCTCAATTACTTTTTTATAATTCCTTTACTGAGTATAATTCACGCACCATAAAATTCACCATATTAAGGCGTGCAATTTAGTGGTTTTAGTATATTTACAAAGTTGTACAACCATCACCACAATAAATTTCAGCACATTTTCATCATCCCTAAAAAAAAAATAATGCCCACTAGCAGTCACACTCCATTCCTTATACCTGCCACCAAGCCCAAGGCAAACAATCTTCTTTCTATCCCTATAGATTTGCTTATTCTGGACAATGTATATTAATGGGATCCTTTGATATGTGGACCTCTGTGGCTTGATTCTTTCATTAGCATATATTCAAGGATCATCCATGTTGTAGAATGTACCACATTTTATTTCTTTCTATTGTTGAACAATATTTTATTGTACGGATAGACCACATTTTATTTATCCATTCATCAGTTAATGGATATTTGGTTGTTTCCAATTTTTAGCAATTGCTAATAATGCTGCCATAAAATTTGCATTTCCATGTTTGTGTGGACGAGTGTTTTATTTTTCTTCAGTTGATACCTAGGAGCGAAATTGCCAGGTCATATTGTAACTCTACAACTGTTCCTTTGAGGAACTGCCAAATTTATTTTCCAAAATGACTGTACCATTTTACATTCCCAGCAGCAGTGTACAGGGTTCCAATTACTCCACATACTTTCCAACATTTTTTATTATCTCTCTTTTTGTTTATAACCAACCTAGTTGGTATGAAATTGTATCTCATTGAGTTTTGATTTGTGTTTCCCTAATGATTAATGATGTAGAACATTTTTTCATATGCTTATTAGACATTTGTATATATTTGCTGGAAAATGTCAATTAAAATCTTTTGCCCATTTATTAATTGGGTTGTTTGTCCTTTTATTATTGAACTTTGTAAGGAAACAGATTCTCCCTGAGAGCCACCAGAAAAAAAAAAATCTTCCAAACCATTTTAGATCTTTGTGGGAACACACAGGCTGAGGTCTCCTACTCCATCACCCAGGTGATATCATTGTCTCTTGCAACCTTAATGAATTTATTTATTACTTCTACAGTTTTTTTTGGTTGTTGTTGAGTCTTTAGAGTTTTCTACATATATGATCATGCCATCTGCAAACAGAGATAATTTTGCTTCTTTTCTGACCTGAATGCATTTTATTTATTTTTCTTGTCTAACTGCTCTAGCTAGGGCCTCAAGTACCATGCTGAATAGAAGTGGCGAGAGCAGGCATCCTTAACTTGTAACAAATGTTAGAGAAAAAGCTTTTATTTTTTTCCCCATGGATTTTTTTTTTTTTTTTTTTTTTTTTCCTGCACACGGGCCTCTCACTGTTGTGGCCTCTCCCGTTGTGGAGCACAGGCTCCAGACGCACAGGCCCAGAGGCCATGGCTCACGGGCCCAGTCACTTCGCGGCACGCGGGATCCTTCCCGGACCGGGGCACGAACCCACGTCCCCTGCATCGACAGGCGGGCTCCCAACCACTGTGCCACCAGAGAAGCCCTTCCCCATGGATTATTATGTTTGCTGTAGACTTTCCTTGTATAGCCATGCAAGCTATCAAAAATATAGTAAAAGAAACAGCCTAGGAATCAAAATGGTACACCAGAAAATATCTATTTAAATATAAAAGTAATAGAGGAATAGAAGGAAAAAAGACATAAAATATGGAAAAAACAAATAGCAAAATGGTGAACAAAAATTGTATTTTATCAGTAATTACATTAATTTAAATGGACTAAACAGTTCAATCAAAAGACAGGGATTGGCACATTTCATTAAAAAAAAAATCCAACTACATGCTGTCTACAAGAGACTTACTTTAGATTCAAAGACAAAATAGGTTGAAAGTAAAAGGAAAGAAAAAGGAAAAAGATAGCTCTGTAAGGTCTGCATCTAAATTTATTTATTTGCATTTAATATCCAATTGTTCCAGCACCACTTGTTGAAAAGGCTATCTTTGCTCCAATGCATTTACTGCCTTTGCTCCTTTGTCCAAGATTAGCTGATTGTATTTATTTGGGTCTACTTCTGGATTTTCTGTTCTGTTCCATTTATCTATTTCCCTATGCTTTCTTCAATACCACACTGTATTCTTTTCTGTAGCTTTACAGAAAGTCATGAAGTCAGGTAGTGTCAGTTTTTCAACTTTGTTCTTTCCTTCAGTATTTTGCTGGCTATTCCAGGTATTTTGTCTCTCCACATAAAGTTTAGAAACAGTTTTTCTATATCCACAAAATAACTTGGGATTTTAATTGGGATTGCATTGAATCTATATATCAAGTTGGGAACAACTGAAATCTTGACAATATTGAGTTTTTTTATCCATAAATATGGAACATTTCTCCATTTATTTCTTCTTTTAGTTCATTCATCAGAGTTCTGTAATTTTCCTCATATGATCTTGTACATATTTTGTTAGATTGTATATGCGTTTCACTTTTGTGTGTGCTAATATAAATGGTATTGTGTTTAATTTCAGATTCCTCTTGCTTACTTATGATTTATAGGAATGTGATTGACTTTTGTATATTAACCTTGTAGCCTTCAACCTTGCTAAAATCACTCATTACTTTCAGGAGTTATTTTGTCAACTCTTTTGGATTTTTCTGCATAGGTGATTCTTTTGGATTTTTTGCAAAAAGACAATTTTGTTTCTTCCTTCCCAATCTATATACTATTTTTTTCCTTTTCTTGTTTATTGCATTAGCTAGAACTTTGAGTACAATGTTGAAAGGGAGCAGTGAGAAGGGACATCCATGTCATGTAATTGATCTTGGTGGGAAAGATTTGAGTTTCTCACCATTAAGCACAATATTATTTGTTTTTTGTCAACATTCTTTCATCAAGTTGAGGACATTCCCCTATTTTCCTAGTTTACTGCAGGTTTTTATAATGAATTCGTGTTAGATTTTGTCAAATGGTTTTCTGTATCTATTAATATGATTATGTAATTTTTCTTTCTTAGCCTGTTGATGTGGTGGATAACATTAATTGATTTTTCAATGTTAGACCAGCCTTCCTTGCCTGGGATAAATCCCACTTTATGGTGGTGTATACAGCTGACCTTGAACAACACAAGATTTTATTGCACAGGACCACTTATATGCAGATTTTTGCAAAAGATATATGGAAACAAATTTTGGAGATTTGTCATGGTTTGAAAAAGCTCAGATAAACCATATAGCCTGGAAATATGGAAAAATTAAGAAAATTTTAGCTATGGCATGAATGCATAAAATGTACATAGATAGACTTTATTATTTACTACCATAAAATATACACAAATCTAATACAAAATGTTGAAATTCATCAAAACTTACACACACATTTACAGATCATACATGGAATCATTTGCAGTGGAGAGAAATATAAACAAATGTAAAGACGCAGTATTGAATTATAACTGCACAAAATTAACTCTGGTACATACTGTATTACTGTAATAATTTTGTAGCCACCTCCTGTTACTATTGTGGTGAACTCAAATGTTGTGAGTATCTGCTTAAATCACTTTGTAATGCTAATCATCTTTTCGTGAGCAGTTTCTCTCCAGTAAACTGCATATCACAGTAAAAATGCATATCTTGTGGTTCTCACTTATTTTTCATTGTGTTTAGTGCAACACCATAAACCTTGAATAATTCTGTGGGACCCATATGAAGTGCCACTAGTGATGCTGAAAGGGCTCATAAGAAGCAAAGTCATGACATTATAAGAAAAAGTTGAATGGCTTGATATGTATTGTAGATTGAGGTCTATAGCTGTGGTTGCCAACCATTTCAAGATAAATGAATCCAATGTAAGGACCGTTTTTATAAAAAAAGAAAAGGAATTTCATGAAGCCATCACTGCAGCTATGCCAGCAGGTGCAAAAAGCTTGCCTTTTTGGGAAATACCCTTTTATCTCATATTGAAAATGCAGTTTTTATGTGGGTGCAGGATTGCTGAAAGAAAGGTATCCCTATAGACTAATATGATTTGAGAAAAGGCGAAGTCATTGTATAACAATTCAAAGCAAAAGGAAGGTGAAAGGTATAAAGCCAGGGAACTGAGTGCCAACAAAGAATGGTTTGATAATTTTTGAAAGAGGTTTAGCTTAGAAAATGTCAAGATAACAGAAGCAGCCTCTGCCAACCAAAAGACAGCAGGTGAGTTCCCAGACGCCTTTAAGAAAATTATTGAGGGCTTCCCTGGTGGCGCCGTGGTTAAGAATCTGCCTGCCAATGCAGGGGACATGGGTTCGAGCCCTGGTCCGGGAAGATCCCACATGCCACGGAGCAACTAAGCCCGTGCACCGCAACTACTGAGCCTGCGCTCTAGAGACCGTGTGCAACAACTACTGAAGCCCACATGCCTGCTCGCCACAACTAGAGAAAGCCTGTGCACAGCAACAAAGACCCAATGCAGCCATAAACAAACACACAAACAAATAAATTAATAAAAAGAAAATTATTGAGGAGAAAGGATATCTGGCTGAATAGGTTTGTAATGCAGACGAAAGCGCCCTATTTTGAAAAAAAAGAAATAGTGCAACAAAGGACATTTATTAATAAGGAAGAGAAGTGAGCAACAGGATTTAAGGCAGGAAGTGATAGACTAACTCTACTGTTTTGTGCAAATGGAGTCCAATTTATAATCAAGACTACCCTTATCTATAAAGTTGCTTACACCGGAGCCTGGAGAGGAAAAGATAGACATGAGTTGCCAGTCCTTCGGTTGTGCAGCAAGAAGGCCTGGACAACAAGAACCCTTTTTCTGGATTGGTTCCGTGGATGCTTTGTCCCTGAAGTCAGGAATATCTTGCCAGTAAGATAATGCCTTTTAAAGCTCTTTTGGTAATGAACAATGGCCCTGGCCACCCAGAACTGCATGAGTTAAACACTGAAGGCATAAAAGTGGTCTACTTTCCTTCAAACATAAAGTTTCTAATTCAGTATCCAGATCACAGGATCATAAAGACCTTAAAGGCTCCTTACACAGAGTATTTTATGGGAAGCACTGTCAATACTATGGAAGAGAATCCTGACAGAGAGAACATCATGAAAGTCTGGAAGGATTATTTCATTGGGGATGCCAATGTTGTTACAGAAAAAACAGTGAAAGCCATCGAGCCCAAAACAATAAATTCTGCTGGAGAAAACTGTGTCCAGATGTTGTATAATGACTTCACAGGATTCATGACAGCCAATCAGGGAAATCTTGAAAGAGATTGTGGATGTGAAAAAAAAAAAAAAAAGTGGGGGTGGGTGAAAGGTTTCAAGATATGGATCTTGGAGAAATTCAAAAGCTAATAGACACCACATCAGAAGAAAACTTGATGAAGATGAGGGTTTCTAAACTGGTGCCAGATGATGAGGAAGAAGAGGTTAGAAGAAGCAGTGCCAGAAAACAAACTGACATTAGACAACCTGGCAGAAAGAAGGGTTCCAATTATTCAAGAATGCTTTTGACTTCCTTTACAACATAGATCCTTCTATGATACAGGCACTGAAACTAAAGCAAACCAAATGGTGGAAAAAGGATCGGTACCAGGGTGGGGAGGGCTGGAGAGAGATAAATTAGGAGTTTAGGATTAATATATATATTAATATATATATACACACTACTATATATACAGTAGATAACCAACCTTGACCTACTGTATAGCACAGGGAACTCTACTCAATATTTTGTAATAAACTATAAGGGAAAAGAACCTGAGAAAGAATATAAATATATATATATATATATAAATATATATATATATATACGACTGAATCACTGTGTTGTATACCTGAAACTAACATGATATTGTAAATTAACTATACTTCGATTAAAAAAATAAAGGGCTTCCCTGGTGGCACAGTGGTTGAGAATCTGCCTGCTAATGCAGGGGACACGGGTTCGAGCCCTGGTCTGGGAGGATCCCACATGCCGCGGAGCAACTAGGCCCGTGAGCCACAACTACTGAGCCTGCGCGTCTGGAGCCTGTGTTCCGCAACAAGAGAGGCCGCGATAGTGAGAGGCCCGCTCACCGCGATGAATTGTGGCCCCCACCTGCCACAACTAGAGAAAGCCCTCGCACAGAAATGAAGACCCAACACAGCAAAAATAAATAAATTAATTAATAAACTCCTACCCCCAATATCTAAAAAATAAAAACAAAAGAAAGATAAAAAGTTTTTAAAAAAAGGATTGGTACCATACAGAAACATTTTTTTTTTTTTTTTTTTTCGGTACACAGGCCTCTCACTGTTGTGGCCTCTCCCGTTGCGGAGCACAGGCTCCGGACGCGCAGGCGCAGCGGCCATGGCTCACGGGCCCAGCCGCTCCGCGGCACGTGGGATCTTCCCGGACTGGGGCATGAACCGGTGTGCCCTGCTTCGGCAGGCGGACTCTCAACCACTGCGCCACCAGGGAAGCCCCAGAAACATTTTTAAAGAAATAAAAAGCAAAAAGGTCAGATGGAAATTATGATATATTTCCATAAACTTACACCTAGTGTGTCTGCCTCTCCTGTCTCCCCTTTCACCTTTTCCACCTCTGCCACATCTGCCACTTCTGAGACAGCAAGACCAAGCCCCTTTCTTCCTCTTCCTCCTCAGCCTACTCACGACTATGAGGATGAAGACCTTTATGATGATCTGCTTCCACTTAATGAATAGTAAATAATCATCATGCCACTCAGTTAATAAACCTATCTGTTGTGTGTATGTGTGAATGTCTGTGTGAAAATCTAATAACTGTAACTGCAAGAGCTGTATGAGACATTTTTTGTGACATCATCACCTAAGTATTCATTGTGTAGAACATCATGTGCAAGACTTGTGTTAAAGTAGAACATCATGTGCAAGACTTGTGTTAAAGTGGAAAGCCTATCCTTACACAGGCGTAAGGTGAGCAATATTTAAAGTTAATAATGTGTTAGTCTGCTTACTGTTTTATAACTTTGCTTTCAAAACCTACATCACCATACAGTATGCCTCTCTCTCTTTGTAATTGGAGAAATTTCGTTATCAGCCAGTCATCACAAGTGGCTTCTTTTTTATTTTATTTTATTTTATTTTTTATTTTATTTTTTTTGTGTGGTACGCGGGCCTCTCACTGTTGTGGCCTCTCCCGTTGCGGAGCACAGGCTCCGGACGCGCAGGCTCAGCGGCCATGGCTCACAGGCCCAGCAGCTCCGCGGCATGTGGGATCTTCCCGGACCGGGGCACGAACCCGTGTTTCCTACATTGGCAGGCGGACTCTCAACCACTGTGCCACCAGGGAAGCCCAGTGGCTTCTTTTTTAAAGTTAACAATGTTTATAATACTATATTATGAATATGATTGTAATAGTGTATGTTATAAAAATTTTATAACGATTTATTCATTAGTGTATAGGCAGGCTACCATGAAGCAGTCATATTGCTGCTTCTTCATTGTCAGTGCATGCACCATTATATCTGTAAATAAATATGAATTTCTTTTTCACATTATCTTATTATTTTTGATGTCTAGAGTTAGTAATGCTTATAACATCTACAGTGTTTTGTATCATATAAGACAATATTGATGTTTAGTACTGACAGATAATTCATTTTGTAAACAATGTAAACTTACAGTATCAATATAGTACAGTAGTGAAAATATATTTTCCCTTCCTTATGATTTTTCTTAATAACATATTCTTTTCTCTAGCATACTTTACTGTAAGAATATGTATACAATACACATAACATACAAAATAAGTGTTAATCAACTGATATCGGTATGGCTTCCAGGTCAACAGTAGGCCATTAGTAGTTAAGTTTCTGTGAAGTCAAAAGTTATACATGAATTTTCAACTTCACATGGAGTTGGCATCCCTAATCCCCACATTGTTCAAGGGTCACTGTAATTCTCTTAATACATTATTGGATTTAATTTGCTAATATTTTTTGAGATTTTTTTTTTTCATCTATGTTAACAAGAGATATTGGTCTGTAGTTTTCTTTTTGTAATGTTTTTGTCTGGTTTTGGTATTAAAATAATGCTTGCCTCATCAAATGGGTTAGGAAGTAATCCCTCTGTTTCTATCCTCCTAAAGTGACTGTAAAGAATTGGAATCATTTCTCCCTTAAATGTTTGGTAGAGTTCACCAGTGAACCCAACTGAGCCTGGTGCTTTCTATTTTGGAAGGTTATTAGTTATTTACCTGATTTCTTTAAGTTTCTTTAATAGATATAGACCTATTCAGATTGTCTGTTTCTTCTTGCATGAGTTTTGGCACAACGTGTCCTTCTAAGGGATTGGTCCATTTCATCTAGGTTGTCAAATTTGTGGGCATAGGCTTGTTCGTATTCCTTTTTTATACTTTCAGTGTTTATGGAATCTGTAGTTATGTCCCTTTTCACTTCTGTTATTAGTAGTGTCCTCTTTTTTTAGTTAGCTTGACTAGAGGTTCTCAATGCTATTGATCTTTTCAGAGGTAGTTTTTGACTTCTTTGATATTTTCTATTTATTGTTTTCAATTTCATTGATTTTTGCTTTAACTCTTCTTTTATAAATTGAGATACAGTTGCATATAACATCATGTTAGTTTCAGGTATATAACATCATTATTCAATATATGTAAACACTGCAAAATGATCACCACAATAAGTCTCTTTAAAATCCATCATTACACATAGTTACAATTTCTTTTTCTTTTGATGAGAACTTTTAAGATCTACTCTCAGCAACGTTCAAATATACAATCCAGTATCATTAATATAGTTACCATCCTATACATTTACCTTCTCAGAGCTTATTTATTTTATAACTGGAAGTTTGCTTTTTTTTTTTTTTTGCGGTATGCGGGCCTCTCACTGCTGTGGCCTCTCCCGTTGCGGAGCACAGGCTCCGGACACGCAGGCCTAGCGGCCATGGCTCACGGACTTAGTTGCTCCGCGGCATGTGGGATCCTCCCGGACCAGGGCACGAACCCGTGTCCCCTGCATCGGCAGGCGGACTCTCAACCACTGCGCCACCAGGGAAGCCCTGGAAGTTTGCTTTAATTCTATTTTTTTTTTTTCTTTTGCTTACTTTGGAATTAATTTGCTCTTCTTTTTCTAGTTTCCTGAGGTGAAAATTTAGATTACTGATGTTATATTTTCAATTACTTTTCAAATATTAAATAATAAATCCTTTAAAAATATTTTAATCCTTGTATGATAGCTGGAACTGGCAAGTAATGTGGGTCTCATTTAAATTGAAAATAAACAGGGAGAAGGACTTAAAGATTTATGTGACATATCCCAGAATTTTCAGCAGCATGTGGAAAAATTAGCTGTAAATATCTAAAACTTCAGATATTTATTTTTATTTTTCTGTCTTCAGAAATTTTCTCTGGATTTTGCACATTGGAAATGTGCTCTATCTCAATAAGACTGAAGAAAAGTACAAAAATATTTTTGTTGGAAATCTCAGTTTACTATTTCAGATTCTTATTGCTCCTTTATGATGACAATGGGCTGCACAGTTGTGACAGCACATTTTGAACAGTTAGAAAGCAATGACAATGAGTTTATGAAGTACAATAACTAAATTTTCTGTAAGAGAAGCAGGCATTTTTCCAAGTTTTCCGTAAACAGTTTCCAACATCTTTCACTCTGTGGAAATTGAGGATGCACTATAGCATGCAACAGTTTTAGAGTTCATTTTACTCTTGATGATATGTTCAGTTTTGCTATAACTTGAGGTAGTACCTTTATAAACAGGTTAAATTGTGAAGAAATATATAAATCCTGAAATAAATATGGCACTATATCTTTAAAAAAGATACCTGAAATTTACTTGTAGCAATGAACATAAGAATGTTTTCAGCTTGTGAGTTATTGTTAAATGATGAAATAGGTTTATCTGAATTAGGAGGGAAAGTTGTAAGTTCAGATGTGAACAGGTCTCAGAGACATGTGGAAACTGGTGGATATTTGAGATCTGCATATGTGTGTCTGGTTTTTTCCTTCACAATTCCATTCAGCTGAGTGCACATTTTGCATTCACCTAGTGTTTCTTGTGGGGGAAACTGTACGTAGGCAAATGTGGAATTCATGTTCTGCTCCAATTATTTCTTAATATATCAATTGCTTTGGAACAAATTTGAGTTTCAAAACAAACATCATAGCAGAGCTAACCGTATCTGAAAACTTCTATGTTAAAAAAAAGCAGTTGATTGCAGATCCATTATAGGTATATGCTTGAGTAAGGAGATTGAGCAAATAAGCCCATCTTTTATAGTTGGCAACCCAGGGGCTGTTTGGAAGTCATTTGAACTGACACAGTTGAGGTGGCAAAGATATGTTATGGATCTGTTGAAGAAACTGAAAATGTGCTCCATGAGAGAACAGCTACAGCATTTGTAAGCCTCGGAAAAAACACACTTGCCCTTGCCCAGTCAGCTTTATAATACAGCCATTCTTGCACTCCACTAAGCCCTGGGTCATATATATATACACATATATATCCTAAACATTGATAAAGATTTTTTTTCCTTGTGCTAAGGTAAATATAGATAGCTATTATTTAAATTTTTTCTTGGAGAATAATTTAAGGAAAGCTGATTTCATTTCATGCCACCAGCCTGTCTCCCTAGTTAATATGTTCCTCTGTACATAAGTTACATGAAAACAGAACCAAAACTTTAAGGGTATCTAACTGCAGAGTGTCCATGATGTCTTCACTTGCATAATTTCATATTCTTTAAGATTTTACTTACAGAAGTAATATGAAGAAGGTGGTATAAGATTGATATGAGGATGTTATGCTTTAAAATTTTTCCTTTTTTCATAAATATAATATTTATTTTTAAGTCTTTGGCAAAACATCATTCAAATGTTTCTTCATTTCTGTCCTATCTTACATATAGTTTTGTGTCTTATTCAGTAAGTCATATCTTACTTCAGTATTTTTTAAAATCTTTTTGTTATTGGTATTTGAATAAAGGTATGAGATATTTATTACTTTCAATTATTCCTATGGTCCTTTGACTAAATGTTTGCAAGCTGCATTCAAGTCTAAGTCCTTGAATATTTGATACTTTTAAATGAGACTTAAAGAAGGTATATTTTCTATATTTTATTTATATTTTTGTACTTATTATATATAATTTATCTATGTATTATAAATATATAATGTCTATAACTTTGTAATATATTTATACAAGATATATATACAATTTGGAAGAGGTGAGCCACGGGTATTTTTCAAGGATTTTTACAGTGACATCTTTACAATTTAATACATAAAAAGCAAAACTTCAGAGATTATAGAATGTGCCTGCTATCTAAGCAAACAGGAAAAATGATTTTTAAAACTTTGGTTAGATTTTAATGGTTTCTATACCAAGAATTATGCTATTGCTCTCTTGGTTCCTTGAAATTTGGAGTGAAAGAAGTAATTTCATGGTACTAGGTGTTAGAAGCTGCCAGATGTACCCACCATTCAGTCTTTCTTTTCTTGACTAAACTTTAGGCAAAGAGAATTATCCAAATTCTATTCCCTAATCATTACTGGGAAAATTTCAGCCCAAGTATTAGACTTGTAGGTAAAATTGCAGGTGCAGGCATTATTTGGGTGTTCTGTTCCCTTCTGTAGCCCATGAATATAGCTGGCCTTGGACTTTGCTCCCTCATATTAGAATAGATTAAATTATGCTATCAAATAGCCTAACAATGAACTCATGGCCCTAACATAATAGCACTATAGTTCCTCACATGTCCTGAATGTAAATTGGATTTCCAACGTAAGTCTCCTTAAAAACAAGATTTTACCTTGTCAGCCTTTTAAGTTTTCTTTAATTCATGCCTCATCTACTAATTTTATGAGTTCATTTCAAATTGTTAGTTCTTATACCATCCCTATATCCTACTTTGGTAATATTCAGATATTTTTGCCTAAAGAACTTCAAAGGTATATTTTGTCCATAATTTTAGTATTTTTAGATAAATTCAGAACTCGGAATTTTACAATATTAATCTTCTTAGCTTACAGTAAATGATTTTATTTTATCTAAAATTATTATTTACAGACAACTAACTCAAGGATTAAAACAGAGCTATGCTCATCACCTTAGGCTGCATGCAAAGTTCAAAAGCACTCAAATTCCCTAACTCTGTATTAAGACATTTTTTACATAACAAACTCAAGGGATATATGAAATCAAATTCAAGTGAATTACCAAACGAATGAACTTCATCATAATACAGTTAATTATTAATCTAGTTAAATTATTCCATTAAAAATAGTTAAACAATAAAACCTGGTATGAAACTAGTCACCTAAAACAGAATCTACCTAAAATTCTCACACTGAGAACATCAGAGTATTCCATGACACTCTCAATATCTACACTGAGCACATTCTGGCAGAATCTCACACTGACAGAAATTTTATCTGAAACTGATTACTAATTTCATAACCAAACATTGGATGTAACTCTTTATTAAAAGCTGCACTCTCACAGGTACTAGAAATTTTTCTGAAATAAAGCTTAATATACTTAAGTCTGATTTTATTATAGTATTGATATTTTGACAAAAGATAAACAAAAAATATTTCTTTCCAAACACTATGTTTCAGGACATATTAGTCACACAGTTTATTTACTAAAATTCAGATTTTATTATCGTTTTCCTGAAACATTATTTGCATTATTTCATGTTTCTTTGTATCAAATATTTCTGATGCTTCTTACATGAAAAAGTCAATAAAACTTGGCACCACCAGCATAACCCTTCTTCCTAAATTATGTTTGCATTTCTCAAGTTCTAGGTTACTGCCTAGTCTATCCAGTCATTCATTTACTTATTCATCCATGTTTTTAAACAAGTATTTATTTAATATCTACCAGATATGAGATAAATGTTATAGGTGTAAAAAATCAGGAAGACTAAGCCACTAATTTCAAGACACTCAGAGGAGAAAGGGGAGAAAGACAAGTAAAAAGAAGATAAAGATACATATGATACATGTTAAAATAAGCCTAAACATAAGAAACTATGAATTTCCTGGAGTAAATTACACTGGGCTAAGTCCTGTAGTGTTAATAGGAGTTGGCCATGTGGAAAGAAAAGGGATACTGGGGGAAAGTACCAGGAATTTAAAGGAAAATCATGAGCAAAGGTTTTGAAGTGCACAATACAGTACATGAAGGTGAATGATGAGTGAGGAAAGTAGCACAGGAAGATGGGATAAGGGAAGTAATGAGCAAGGAGGCTGGAAAAATGCTGAGGTAAGACCAAGAAGCATGTGCCCAAAGTCCAATGAGTCACCAAGAATTTCAAGAAGTGTCTTCATTAAATTTTTATTTTAGAAAATTAGAAAAGTACAGAAGATAATCTGAAATATAACACTAGTAAATTGTGGATATAATTAGGAGGCTGTTTCAATCATCCAGAGCAAAAATATAATGAGAAGCTGAACTAAGAGAGTGAAGTGGGAATAGAGACAACAAACAGACTTTAGCAATATCATGGAGGTGATTTGTATTTGACTTGTAGCTCATTTAGAGACAAGCGATGGAGTAGAGAATCACTGTTGGCTTTCAAGATTCTGCTTTTAACATTAAAAGCAAATTAGACATATATGAAAAGGAGCAAATTTAGACAAGAAGAAAATCAGTGTGGTTTCTATGTGCAGTTTGGGGTGCCTATCTTATATATGTTTAGTGAGTTGGACATGTCGATTTGAAGCTAAGAGAGAATTGGATTAGTGATATAGATTTGGGAGTAATTTGCTCAAAAATGGTAATTTCAGACTTGGGAAGAGGTGACCAGGAAAGTTGAAATTCAAAAGTTGCCAGGTCAGTTTTTTGAGTCAGTAGGGTGTTTATTAAATACCTGCATTTAAGCATCATCCTATGGGCCAGGCCCTCTCTAACTGTCCCATTTCTCACCAGGCACTATCAAGGTAAACATAGTACAGCCTGCTCTACTCCCTTGTGTTAACCAGCTTGGCCCCTAAAGGCAACTGATTGCAAAACCCAAAGGAGATAACAGAAGAAAGGATTGATCTCCGAAAAATATCAACATTTCTGGACAGATGAAGATAATCATGTGAATGACAGTGAAAAGGATCTACAGAGAAAGAAAAGAAGATTCAGAATAACCTTACTGTATTGGTATTCTTCAACTGATTTCCTCCCCAACTGCTGTGTCTATTCTCATATATATTTAATTTACTAAAGAAAGAAAATACCTCCTATTTTTCTCAATATTAGCGATATCCTCCCACATTTTTTTCACTAATGGTTCCAAGTTGTTTAGGAAAATCATAGAATAAGATTTGAGATACGAAGATTTTAGTGTAGTGTTCTCCTTCATTTTGTTTGTTCCCCTCTTTCTTTTTTTAATTTTGGAGAGTATCTATTATTAAGGTGCCTGACATATGGAAGTTTCTAAAAACATGTTTATTCTTTTCTTCACATAGCGTAATTTTTTTTGCATAAAGTTGGGAATGCAAATGTGTTTAATAACACCCTCTACCTCATTAACGGCAAATTTTTATAAAACTGAAGGAAAATTAAAAGGAGAGAGGGCTGGAATAGAGAGGTAATCATTGTTTATTCTTGACAGGCAGTTTAAACTGAATTTTTTTTACTAGAAAGGAAAAATTTGTGGAAGAATTTTAGTGAGGAAGAACTAGCCCCATCTGATATTAAAATGTATGGTGAAATAACAGAAACTACTTGGACTGGAGAAAGAACACATAAATTAACAGAATAAAATAAAAAGCTCAGAAATAAGTCCATATATACATATATGTATGTATATATACACACACATGTCCCTAACATACAAATATGACATTCAAGGACAGGGAAGTTGCAAAGGTTTCAGGAACCTAAAAAAGTTTCCAGTTATTGTTATTGGACTAAAATTCTTGCTATTATTAGATAGTGCTATAAACTTCCCATTATCTTTCTGTATGTATCCCTAAATAACGTACAAATAAAGACTGAAAAATACAACTACATATACATTTAAAAACTGGAATAATAAAAGGCACCATTTACATGGTGAAAATGTAAATAAAGTACTAGAAGAATAAGTTTTAGTACTAGTTTTTAGAAGAAACATGGGATTAGTTAACCACAATTAATAGTTTCTATGAATAAATGACAAAAAACATAACCCAAAAGAATATGGGTAAGGAAAATAGACAACTTGAATAAGAAAAATATTGAAAGTTTGCTTAATCTCATATTAAAAGAAATACAAATTCAAATAATGAATTATGTTCTTCTGCCCAACACCTGGACAAAAGGGAAAAGATTGATTGCATTTATTAATCATTTATCTTGAAGAAATGCCATTCGTACACTGTTCTGGTGTAGGATAAAGTGGTTCAACTTTTTGGAAATCATTTCAACAGTATTTATTACAAATTAAAATTTTCAAACTGTTAGATTCAATTTCCATTTCTATGTAACCATCCTAAAGAAATACTTGTGCATATACATAGAGGCATGTATAAAAAATGCAAATGAAACATTGTTTGTAATACTGGGAAAAAAATCTCCATCAGTACGGATATAGTTAAAGAGTACCAGCATACTATGGAATATTACCTGGCAATTAGACAACTGACACCGGAATTCTTTAGGACACATGAAGAAGGAGAAGCAGTGAGGTTGAACTGATGATTGGGGTGGGCTTTTTTGGGTTTGGGTTGTCACTATTAAGATCAGTGTTTCTCATTGGAAGTTCACAAAAAAACAGATAGAATCACATGGTATCTAGGGTAGGACTCAGGAATCTGCATTTTGACATTTTATTCTTTTTTAAAAAAATTATTAAGCATATTTTACACAGCATGTGATTCACTCCAGTGTACAATTCAATGATTTTTAGAAATTTTAACAACTTGTGACACCATCACCATAAATCAGTTTTACAGCATTTTCATCGCCCCAATAAGATCCCTCACATCTTTTTACTGTTAACTCAATGCCCACCCTTGCCTCAGACAACAATTAATCTACTATCTGTCTCTATCTATTTGCCTTTTCTGGACATTTCATTTAAATGGAATCATACAGCATGTCTCAAACTTTAACATGCATAGAAATCACCTGGGAATCTTGTTAAAATGCAGATTGAGCAGGTCTGGAGTGATGCCTTAAAATCTGCAGTTCTAACAAGTTCTCAAATGATGCTGAAGCTGCTGGTCCATGGACCATATTTCCTGGGGCAGTACCCTAGGATGCTTCTGATTCTTACACACAGAAAATTTTGAGGACCACTGTTGCATATCTGTCTGCACGTTGTTAACAATGAATATTTGTTCCTGTCTTACAGCTATCTTTTTTTTTAAGACGAAAGTTAGATAATAGGAAGTTTATAGCACTCTCTAATAATAGCAAGAATTTTAGTCCAATAACAATAACTGAAAACGTTATTAGGTTCCTGACACCTTTGCAACTTCTCTGTCCTTAAATGTCATATTTGCATTGTCTTTTATTTTCTAGAGAGAGATTAGTCAAAAATATGAGGATTATCTTGATCAACAGAAAAATGGAGAGCCAGCCTCATGGGGATACGAGTCTCAGGAAATAAAGAAGAAAAATACTTAAAAGGAAAAGAACATCAAATAACTTCCTGGGGCCTATGGAAAAAGTGCACAGATGGACAACCAAGAAAGGATGGAGGTAGGACTCAGGCTGTTCCCAACTCTTAATACTACAAATAAATAACAAAAGGTATTTTACTTATTTGCATTCTCTCTTGACAAGTTTATTTTTAGTGCCTGCCCTTAAATTGTTTCTCCAACACCATTAATGGTTGGACCAATTTATTTATGTTTTCAGATTGATATTTTCTATACATTGTATAACATAAACTCCTAAGGCAGCACTTTTCTAATATTATGTACATCTATTTGGGGCCTGAAGAATGCATCACTAGTTATATTAGCATTTAGTTTATCTCTGAGGAATATTCTATTGTGAATACAAATAAAGAAAGAACAATAATAGAAGCCCAGAACATTCTTATCTTTATTGTGAATTCTTGGTTGAGTAAATCTAAATTATGTAATTTAAATCTAAGCCAATCAACTTTATTTAACATGTACTTACCATACCCCAGTGTTCTTCTCCCGCTTATTTTCAATACTACCAACTATTAAGTCTCTGTATGAAGAAAAGATGTGGTTTGGGTAATCTAAAGCGATAGTTAAATCTAAATAATTGGTTTTGAATGTTTTATAAAATTCTGTTGCTTCTGTTTTCTTGAGTTTCCAAACCCCAGAAGTTAGGTACAAGGAATGCTGGGACTATAAGAGGTATCTGAGTAATATCAGAAAGAAAGGAATAGGATATGTGTTTCTATTTTCCACTGCTTTTTGTATTCCTGCAAGTATACCTTTTCTCATATTGAACATTATTCACTTTATACAACAATAAAACATCTTTTGACCTGAAATTTTATAATATAAGGAATCTGTCATTTCTCTAATGACCTTAACAGGTAAATTGTTTTTTCTTAGAAAAATTGTTTGACCATGTATTATCATTTGTACAAATATACCTAAGAAAAAATATTGAAAGCAGAAAAATCTTTACATTTGAAGATGCTCATCACGTATATTTATAAAAGAAAATATTGAAAATAACCTAAATGCTGGTTAATATGTAAATAATTACATAATTATGGAATATTTGCTTGAATAAATAAGCCAAAACTTAAAAAAATAGTTTTTATGGTGAATTTCAACATGCACTGCCTACAATAACTGTATTCATTAATTTATTCATGTATTTAGCAAATGTCTTTAGCATGTGCTAGACATTGTATAATAAAAGTATTTATATAAGTTTTTAAAAGCAGAATGCAAAATTATAAATCATATATTATTGAAACTGTTTTAGTACCAAAACAAAAATTATGAATATAAAAATATCAGAAGGAAAGTTAGTAACTGTAAAAAATTAATTTTGAACTTCCAATTTTCTGTATATTTAATATTACTATACTGATTTTTAGAAAAACAGCTTTAAAAATTCAAGAAATAGGTAGAGCTTGAAAACTCTGACTTATAAAAATTAGTGACAAAAGAATTAAAGTACACTCTGTAGGCTTTTATGTATATAAAAAATGCATTGTCTTATTCAGCTCTCTATTCTCTTTATGCATAACAGAGCTTGTCTACTCTAGTTATTTGCTATTTCAGTATCAGTGATAACCAGGGTCAAAGGGCTCCCAGTCTTTGAAAAGGTACTGTATAACAGATTAGTTATAGGGTATCAGTAAATTGGATCTAAATGCAAGGCATTTCTCACAACATGTCTCAATGTCGCTTTTCAGATTTTCCCTTGTAACTTCAGTAGCAGCACATGTAGAAAGCTAGCTTAGCCTACAGAAAAAAACCTTTTCAACTGGTATTTATTTTTATGTCTAAAGTAAAAAATTTCAGAGGTTGACTCACTGGTTGGCTGCATTAATCCCAAACCAAGTGAAGTTTCTATACAGTCATATACATAAGTTTCTCTCAGCAGGATTCCTAAACCTTTTACAGAATATATCTGAATTTTCTGGTTACAAGACAATGGTAGGAGAAACAGTGCACTGTGGAATAATTAATTTCATCAAAATGTGTGTTTTCTGCTAAATATTCTCCTATTTAAGAAGCTGTGAAGACCATCTGTGATGGCTGATTTTATGTGTCAATTTTGGCTAGGCCGCCGGTACCAAATATTTGATGGAACACCATTCTACATATTTCTGTGAAGGTATTTCTGGGATGGAATAATATTTAAATCAGTAACCTTGAGTAAAGCAGATTGCCCTCCATTATGTGAGTGGAACTCATGCAATCAGTTGAAGGACTTGAGAAAAAGACTCATCTCCCTCAAGAGAGATTTCAGCTGGCAGACTGCCTTTGGATTCATAATGCAACTCTTCCCTGCTTCTCTAGCCTGCTGACCTACTCTGCATATTGTGGACTTGCTGGTATCCACAATCATGTGAGACAATGAGACAATTCCTTAAAATAAATTTTTCTCTCTCTCTCTCCCCACCCTTCTCTTATACACACACACAAACACACACACACACACACACACACACACACACACACACTCACACATGCTATTAGTTTTGTTCCTCTGGAGAACCTTGACTAATACATTATCTTATGTGTCTTCTCTCTCTCTCTCTCTCTCGCTCTCTCCCCCCCCTTCTTTTACACACACACACACACACACACACACACACACACACACACACACACGCTCACATATGCTATTAGTTCTGCTTTTCTGGAGAATATTGACTAATACTTTATCTTATGTGTCTTCTTTGTCAATCTGTCTATTATCAATACCCAGTGTATTGGCCTCTTTCTTAAGTGTCGTCATTACACAAAGCTGCTTGTGGAATATAAAATAATTAACCACGTTATAAATTCAGAGAAAATTCTCTTGTAATTCAGCTAGTGAATCGGGTCCTAGTTCAGGTGTCTCCCTCATCCACCCCTTTTTGATACACTGGCCAATAAGAGGATACTTTGGATACTAGGAGGCTAGGGAAGATCACCATATCATTAAAACCATAAATAACTTAGGTTCTACAAACAAGTTTGGGAGTTTAATTACAGTCTAGCTATATCACAGAAATGGATATTTATATTATTAATTGACAATATTTACCAGGTGAAGGAAGTACCTTTCAGTATACTAGGTTAAACAAGTAAATCCTAATGGTTTTATAGAATTTTACCTCAGATTCAACGTCACACAGATTTTTTTATAAGCTTTGCATTTGCTGTGAACTCATTTTTAGGACTCCCAGTCTATCAGAACAAAAGGCTTCCTGTCTAGAAAGCCTTGTGGTTAAGACTGGCACATTTTTTTTCACAGTGTTTTGCCTGACACCAAAGATGACATCTTAAGTAATTTTACATTTAAAGAAAAGAAAAAAATAACCTGTAAGAGCAAAATTGATCCAATCGAAGAAGAAAATATTTTTCTACCAGGAGTCCTTATATATAGCTCTTACATCAGCACAAAAGATAATATTTCAAAATGGAAAAATCAAAATCAATATGTCCAACTGACACTAAAATGAGCTCAAAATTAAACTCCAGATTTAAGGGTTTCATTGACTGGATAGGATTTTGGACATACCCAAGGAAGGAAATGTTGTATCAGTAATGTTTCCCAGTTTTTTCTCAGTTGCTTTTTTCTTTTCTTTTCTTTTTTTAGCCATTACTAGCAGCTACAGTTCACCATGACAAAGCTTTACAGACGCAAAAAGTACGCATCACATTTAAAGGTTTTGTGATATACCAACTATATTGCAGAGCTTATTCAGAGATATGTGGTGATGGAATTATCTGCGCAGCTTTCTTACGAACTCCGTATCTTAAGGTTGTACAACAGGCCTCCTTAAGCTACTGGGAAAAAAAAAAAAACACAGAAAACTTTGGTTGAGATACCCGTGTCCTGAGCTGCAGGGATTAAGATAGCTAAATAAAGAGGAGGATAAGTATGTATAAGAGTTAAATGGATAGAGACAGACAGCAACTTCATATGAAAAAGTATGGCACACCTGGGCAGGACCATATCAGCTGTAGTAAACGATGCTCTGGTGTGTAACAGGAAGTCATTCAATGTCTTCAAATATAACTCCAAGATACTGCACAGAACTAACCTGTGGTAACTTGGAGAAATTATCCAAACTCAAGTGTACCCACAACAGTAAAATGAACAGAAGTCAAGAATCTGCTAATAACTAGAGTCACAAATAAAGTGAGAACAGAAACATGGTTTAGACAAGAGGAAGAAATGTCAGTCATGTGAGAATATGAACCACCTAGCAGCAGTGAAAAAAGAAACTGCTGGCAGCTTGCACTCCCAGTAGTTCATAGGGAAGTTGAACCGGACTCAAAGCCATTATAGCTACTCAATTCTGGATTGTTCTTGAAGGGAGTATGGAACCAAGGGGCAGTGACCGAAGGTACACGTATTTAATTCACCTTATTTTCTAAATAGCAAAATGCTGTATATTACCAGAATATTGAGTCAGATATTTCTACAGTCTACATTTGCACAATTCGTCAATAAAGAAGACTAGTAAAATTTTTATTTCTCTGAGAAAATACAATCAACAATAAACTATTTGAAAGAAGAATTCTAAATATAGCCCTAGTGTTAAATCATAACTGTCAGACCCTCCTTGAATGTAGTTATCTCCTTAAAAACAAAATATTCCAAAACATGCCACAAAAGTTTAGCACCTAAATAACCTTTTCTCTTGGCTTTCATATATGCACATCTCTAGACTTCTCCTTGTCTTGATGTCACCTCCTCAACTTCTGTGGCAAGATTCTCAGTTATTCAGACGATTTAAATAATCAGGTTTCTCAGTGTTAAGTATTGGGCTCTCTTCTCTTCAAACTCTACACTCTATCTGTATATTATTTGTCAATTCTTATGCTTTCTGTTCAGTTACCATCTGATGGCCAATGACTCCCATATCTCCATTCCAATTATGTTGCTTATTTAATGCATATATATAGAGAGAGGCTAGAATATATGAGTAGCTTGGCATCCTAGATGTCAACCTGGATGGCTCACAAGAATTTCAAACTTCTGAATATTCAAATATTTGAAAACATGAATTATTAATCTCGTTCTGTAAAACTTGTTTCTTTCCAGTCTTTGTTGTATTATTAAAGGGAATTTCCTAGCCTTGTCTTTTCCCTCTTTATCATTCTCTATGTTCAGTTTACTACCAAATCCTCTGGATTCTACTTCCAAAAGTATATATGTGATTCTCTTCATTTTCACTGTCTCCACCTTAATTCCATTCATCATTATTCCTTACCTCGATTGCCGCAAAGGGCTTCTAACGGGTCTCCCTGCTTCACCTTTATTTTCACTCTAATTCTTTCCCACACATATACTAACATGATCGTCCCAAAATCTAACCTGGATCACGTCACTCTCCAGCACAAAATCCTTCCAGGCTACACTGTATTCTGATTAACATCTAAAACCCTCAACATGGCCTAGAAAATCTTTTCAGATTCATCTGATGCCACAGTTCTTCCATCTTCTCCACTGACCTGCGTCCATTGATCTCTCAACTTCTGACTCACTAGGTGTCTCTCGGCTCTTCTCTGTTCAGCTCACAAAGGTGCAGTTTCCTCTAACCAAATTACTCTTTTCTCTTCCCTGTCTCCTGTCCTATGATTCTCATTAACTCTTATTATCCACCACATCACATATTCCTCTGAGAAGATTTCCTTAAGTACTTAACCAAAGTTAGAATCCCCATTGCATACAGTGCTTTCTTAGGAAAACTTTGTGCTATATAATCATATATTGGAGTAATTGTGTATTTAATGTTTTCCTTTCCCATTACACCCAGGAGAATGGGGTCAAAATAGTTTTATTTAGTATTATATATTCACTATGCAGTCAATAAGTGTCTCATGTTAAATAAAATCTAGATTTTATTCTGTTCTATTCCAATATAAAATATTCATAGTAACACTGATACAAGTTGTTTTGCTCAAAATGCTTTCTGTTAAATTTATAAACTCAATATGACTTATAAATTTATCAATAGTTGTTTTAAAATGCTTTATAAATAATCTTTCTTGTTCCACGAAGGACTTCTTGAAAAATCCCAGTCATAGGACTTAAGAGTACTGGCTCACAGATTGCTTAGAAGTCACTTTTTTTTTCTTAAGTTATTTCCCCTTAATTTGAGTGTAAAATCTCTGAGCACTTTTCCCTCTATATGTAAATAATATTGCATTTTTTCAAGCAGGCAGACCCTCATATTGCCAATTTTTTTTCTATTTATAATTATACAGAGTTGGCATGTGTTACATCATTAAATTTGTAGAATCATTTGTATTTTCCAAAGTGTTCTTAGCATGCAGATGATCAGGTTTGCAGAAGATAGGATAGATACCTCACTAGAAAAATATTTACAAAGAAAAAAAAATAACTATGCAGTATTGGCATAGCCACTTATTCCAGAAACCAAAGTAAAACACTTTGATTTTAATATGATTTTAGAGAGTTAGATGTTTGTGTAAGTTTGAGTCATGTTGTTTTGCTTTTACTCTCACCAATTCCGGTGTAATTTTGCTCTCTCAAGTTAGGTTTTCTATTAAAAGTCTGAAACTGTACCTTACTTCTTTTGACCAGTAGTTTGCTCCCCCTGGTGGTCTTGCTAAGTTCAAACTGTTAACAAAATACAGATATTTAATTTATAATTTGGCTTTTTTTTCTTGATGTTTTCGAAGACTGACATCTCAGCACCCTATTTCTGGGGGAGTAGGAGATGTCACTAAACTTATTGGCAAGAAATGCTGTCGAACGTTTTGGAGGGATCATCCCAGTATCTCTAGTTCAAAAATTTCTCATTATAATCCCTAAATCAAACCATTTTTATAAGAATTTAATATTAAGAAGCATGGTGACAGGATGATAATTATAAGCTTATTATAAAGATCTATCAAGATGGACCAATATCTAGAAATACTGCGGGGCAGGGGCTGGGAGGTGGCAGGGGGGAAGGCAAAGATTTCCTGCTTGGGAAAAATCTTTCATCTGAGACTATAACATTATTTCCTATTTCACTGAATATCATTACAACGTAAGGAGTTTCTTTTGAAATCACTGAATGTTTCTGATATAAAAGAGATACAGGTTGAAAAGGAACTGGATTAAGGAAAGTAGCACTTACTTGAATCCAGTCTTCTGAAATAAGGTAGAGCATTAAAAATAAATGGCCACATTTCTAAAGACCATTAAAAATAAATGGCCTTTTCTAATTTGACATCACGTAAATACTTCAAATATTTAATGGTGGCAGAGTACAAGCTAAATTCTGAGACAAATGCTGAAACAGTGTATTTGTGTCAAAATGTCATATTGGCTTCCAAGTTAAGAAGCCTTCAGTTGAAATGCTCTCAGACAAAGGAGAAGGGAGCTATCTTCAGCTGAATATACGCATGCTCCCAAGTTGTACTGGAAATGTTTTACTCTGGGCTCATAATGCTGGAGAAGGCATTCAGAAGAAAATCTACAATATTTTTTCCTCAGATGTCTTATCTTGAAGACTTTTTGCATTTTTTAAGCCTCCCTATCTGTCAGAGCCCAGTGAAGAGATGGATTCACTCCAGTAAGTTTTGAAAAAGCTACTGGCTATTAAGAATAATGAATGAAAAGAGAAAACAGAAAGGGAGCTGAGAACAAGGTGGGGAAGAGAGTTGAGCATTTACATATGAAGTATAAAGATCTTTAGAAAGTTTTTGGCTTAGCAATATTGTTTACATAACAAATACTTGAGAAGATTTAGAACTCCTTGGAATCATAAGGATTTAGGTGATTTTAGGAACTTTTCATTCAACCACTATTCAGTGCAGACTTATATAAATGCTACTGGATTTATCCCATCAACATTAGCTGCTTATGGACTAGTAGGTACTGTAACTATGCAGAAGTAATAACTAGTAACTGCAGCGTATTAAGAACCCTCTGGAGAAATCATCTGTGACATTCTTTTGTAAGATCAGGGCATCTATGAAGCTTCTCTGTATTGATTTTGAGATACTGGCGAATTTGAAAGGGGGTTAAACCTTTTCCATTTATGGTAGCCCTAATCTTGATAGAGGGCCAGCTGGTCCCCTGTAAAGCTCTCTGTTACATTTAGCATGAGGCTTTGTTGTACATATTTCTCTTAAGCCAATTAAAACTTGACATTTTGTACACCCTGCAATTAAAATGCAAATGAAGGGATGAATTTTATTTTCCAAAACAGATTACACAGGTTAATTAAAATGAAAACTTACCCTAGCCCCAGGTTTACAGATAAACAGTGTTTTCAAAGAGCCTACTAACATGGCAGAATATGAATTCTGAGCCTGTGCTCTACATAATAGAAAGATCCATTATCTACATGTCAAAGCAAGGGAAGGAAGTCCCAGAGACTGAAAAATATAATTATTAGGTAGACTCTTTAAAGTAATGGTATAGAGAAAGCAATTCACCAGTTTCTATTTGAAATTAACTTTTCTATGGTTCCATTTTGCCTCAGACTTCGAAAATGCTAGCTTTAAAAAGTATATAGCCTTCAGATGGTATGGATAATGAAAATTACCACAATGAATGCATTTATGAAAACCATAAACCTTTGTGCACTTACTCTATTTTTATCTGTCCACTTGAGTAATTAAAGGGGAGCTTCTGGACACACTAGAGACATTTGGGTCACAATTCAAACATATAACCTCCCTCTCTCAGAGGAAAGGTGAACAAAGCTAAGAAAAGCAAACACTTTAGAAATGACCTTGCATTATTCTTGTTGCTACTGCAAGAAGATGCAATTCTAAGGGCGATGATGGAAAGGAATAAAATGCAACATTCATTTTCCACACTGAAAAGCCAAATAATGCTTTGTTATTGGTTTTTCTAAGGAAGCATTTTCTAGTCTTTGCCACTTAATCACAGCTGAACTCCTTGCACATACAAAACACAATGTCATATTTAATTTTTAGCCATTAGGAAGATGGATACCTTGTAGATGTTAAAAGCAGCAAAGATAAAGAAACAATTATATAATATTTGTGGCATAAGAAATAAAATACTCCTAGATATCATTGATCAAATACAATAATTATTTTAAAAACTGAAAGACATGACACCAAACTGAAAATTTGGGGCATAGATAATTAACATGGGGCTAGAAAAGGTCACCTTAGCTACTGTGAAACTGAAACTATTGCCACAATTTAAATTAGGCCATTAGAAACTGAGTGTGGGAGTTGAACCAGCATCCACAGCATGATATAGTACCCTGGAACATCTCATTAAATACTTCAAATTGATAAAGTGCTTTAACATCCTTATGTTTTTATTTACTGATTTAAATTCAGTCCTACAGAGCAGAAAAGGAGACAGAGTACAGTTTAGAACCTAAAGGAGAACTAGAAGGGAGGAGATATTTTACTGGATTCTTTAGAATATATTTGTTTCTTATGCAAGTCGCTTCAGTGGGCTTCCAGGGCATGGCTTTTCTCAAGAGAAAACGAAGACTGCAGATTTTTCTCTCATTTAGACACTTACCCTTTCATTTTCTTATGCCTTTTTAAGAACCAAATCCCTAATTTCTCTTACCTTTATTCTACAATTTGGACATAACAAGATTATAAAGTCCCAAGATAATACAATCTGTCTGCTTTTTGCTTCTAAAATAACAAATGAATTTTCCAAAGATATTGCTTACCATTTTCATTATATTCTTAATGTGTTAGTCGTTTTTTAGTGTTTTTGTTATCTTGTTCACACACACACATACACACACACTTTTTTTAATGTTTTACTTTCTGGAAAAGTTTTCTCCTGAGCCTTATAAACATTTATAAGCATCCCAAGAGTCTTTACTTTCAAGTATGTGGTTACTGGCTCTCTCTCTCTTTGTAAGACTGAACCCCTTTCTCTGAATCTTTTAGTTCACTCTTTTCTCCCCCCTCATAATTTTTTTTTTTTTTTTTGTGGTACGCAGGCCTCTCACTGTTGTGGCTGGTCCCGTTGCGGAGCACAGGCTCCAGACGCGCAGGCCCAGCGGCCATGGCTCATGGGTCCAGCTGCTCTGCGGCACGTGGGATCTTCCCGGACCGGGGCACGAACACGTGAGAGTCTGGCAGGCAGACTCTCAACCACTGTGCCACCAGGGAAGCCCCCCCTCATAATTTTAATCATGTAGTTCCAGAAGGCTTTTACTATGGGACATCAAGGTCTGGCTAAATGTGGGGTCTCTGCAGGGCAAGCTAATAGACCCTGGTTATTTAGGAAATTCAGTCCTTTCCTCTACTCTGAGGACATAACAGGAACTCACAGGCCCAGTGCAGAGCACGCTTAAACAGCAGAAAGGCAAAGATTGGGTCCATGGGGCTGCTCACTGCTCTTTCACTCCCCAGCTGCTAGTCAAGTCCTTTAAAGAAGCTGATGGCAGCAACGCATGAGTGTTACCAGGGGTATTCCATCAGCTCTGGAAAAAAGCAAACCGCCCCTTTGGGATAAATAGAGCCCGGCTTTTCCCCGCATTTACTTTCTCTCCTTTGTAGGTGCATATTTTCTCTTTCTAAGACTTTCTTTCAGTCCACCCCAGGGAAGATTCCCTGTTTACATCTTGCTCCAGTTTTAGGAAAGGCTACTTTCCTTGGTTATCAGCTACCATCTCAACAGGGAATCAGGAATCAATACCATGGATCATTACTCTAAGAACTAGTTTAGAGTTTCCTGGCTCATTCTGAAGGAGTACAAGTTTTTCCATCCACCAAAAACTGGTATGATTACAAAGAAGGAATATGTTCCAGGAACACAATTATCTTTCCTCTCTAACCTTGGACTAGAATTTTCCAGGAGCGTTATAATGAATTCTCCCTGACAATCTGCTGGAGCTCTGAAGGACAGTTCATCCGCCTGCATCATGGACTATCTGACTCGACCTGGAACCTGGTCTCTTAGAAATGCTGAAATAACAACAGAGATACATGGAACTTTGAGATACAGCAAAATACCACACTTAACATCCTGCCACCCTTAATCAGAACCCAGTGTTCTGTTTACTCTCGTTTCCATAGTTTCATGCTTTACTTTCCTACTTAGACTTCACTGATCTTCTCCTCCCAAAACTTTATATATTCCTTCTAAAATCCCTGTTCCATGGTAAACAAAGAGAAGCGAAACAACACAGAACCAACCAACAAACAAAAAACCCTCTTTTACATCCCTTCATCAAACATTCCCTTCAGTTCCTTGCTTTTGCTAAAAATAGTCTTCTTCTTTCCACTAACCCCAGCTCTCTGAAATGGAGACTGTGAAGTCACAGGGTCAGGATGTTCATGTCAGGAGGGGTGTCAGCATTCTGTTAGCCCCTAGCTCCACCCCATTCATAGACCCGGCACTTCAGAACTCTTACTCCTCCACCCCCATGGATAGAGCCTGCCTCCTCTGACATCACGCCATTCAACTCTACAATCCAGAATCATGCACAAGCCTCTGGGTCATTTTCCCACATTTATCAAAGGATTTAGCACCATGACTGTGGGCTTTCCCTCCACTCAACTTCTTGTCAATACTCTCCCATGCAGGTGACCAGTTCAAGTGCTTGCTTCATAGTTTCTGGAGGTTTTTGACTCTGCTGAACTTTATGTTCACCTTGCTGCAGGCCCTCAACCCCAAAACTACATCTGGGATCTTGTAATCACATGGAACTACTCCATCTTGCAAGTTTTCAGCTGTAAATTCTCATTTGTTCTAATACCTATCCTTCCATTTTCTCACTTATTTGTTCCTATTACAACTATAATTGAAGCCCATAAGCCTCTAGTTGCTTATCTCTATACCTTTCCTCAATCTACGGACAAACTCCATATTCCTTCCTAGCCAACCTAGAGCCACCAACTTGAATGCATCTCTTGTTAACATCTGCTTCCTTTCTCCTTTAACCTCCTGCCGTCCCTGCTCTGAAAAATCTCCAACCTGGATCTGGAACATTCCACCTCCTCTACTCTCACACCAGAGCTGCCAAAATGAGAGCGGAGACCACCACAGAGATGTGCACACTGGGCCACAACAAAGTCCAAGTCTCGAACCTCAGCTTGGTAACTTACATTGCACGGCAGTCTTTCCAGTTAGCTCCCTTGTACAAGCACCAGCTATTACAAGGATTCTCAATCCTTGTATCCTGATGCACCCCCATGAGTTGTAAAATTAACTTTTTATGAAAGCATAAAATGACATAACAAAAAATGCACATAAGTTTACATCGTGATGGACTTTCAAAAATTTAATACACCTGTGTAAGCTGGCAGTCTCACCAGGAAACCAAACATTCAGCTACCTTGAAGCCCTGCTGGGCTCCCTTTTGCTCCATTCGCCTGACTTTAAACAATACAGGTTATTTTGCTTTTAAAAAAAATTTCCTTGTTTCCTTTTTCCTTCTCTTCTTTTTTTTAATGAATATACCATAATACATTTATCCATTATAGTATAGGCAGACATTTGGTATGCTTCTAGTTTGGGGTTATTAAAAATGATGCTGTTATAAAAATTCTAGTACATTTTTTGGGGTGAACATAGTTGTGCACTTCTGATGGATGTATACATAGGAGTGGAATTATTAGACTACATGGCCTGCCTGTGTTCAGCTCTAGTAGAAGTGCCAAACCACTCTATACTCTTATGCAGACCTTGACCTCATGAATTACCTTTCAGTAAGAAAAAACAAATAACAAAAAAAGTAAACAAATAAACTAAATAATTACAGGTTGTGGCAAGTGGTATAAAGGATATAAACAATTAATGGGATAGATAGTGCTTGGGAGATTAAAAGTCAGCTACTTGCACGATGAGGAAAGAGTGCTCTGTGGCAATGACATTTAACCTTGGACTTATCAGGAAGAGATTCCCATAGGAAGAGCCAGGAAAAGCACATGCTAGGCAACAAGAAAAGCAAATATAAAAGCCCTCAGACAGGAAGGACTTTGGTATGTTCACGGTACACAAAAAAGGCAAGAGACCCATTTGGCTGATAGATTGTAAGAAAGAAAGGGAGGGGCACACATTCTGAGATGAGTTGGGAAAGGTGAACAAGGATCAGTTCGTGCATGGCCTTCTAGACTACCGGCTGGAGTGTGCTTTTAACTTTATATTCAGTGGAATTCTCCAGGAAGCCTGAAGCTGGGAATGAGTTGGTGGGGGGCAGGTGGAGGGCGGGAGGATTGACGCCATCTGATTACTTTTCATTCTGGCAGCCACATGAAGAACAGACTGTATACCGACAAGAGTAGGAACTGGAGCATCCATTAGTAAGGTGACCACGTGTCTTAGGACCCTTAAATTTTTGTCTAATGTTCCACCTGAGCATAATAGCATCCTTTATCAATCTCAAAAATGCTTTGTTTAAGTTAGGAGGTTAAGCATATGTTCACTCTAACCATTAAGGGACTTTAGCAGGAGTATACAAGATACATACTGTTGGCCTGAATCGGGTTGTTGGTGTTCAAGAAAGTAAGAAGTGATTCAACTGAAGACCTATTTTGAACATAGCATTGAAGGATATATTTATGGGTTGCATACGGGAGATAGGGAAAGGTACAGACTGAGCATGATTTCTAGATTTTTGCCCGAAATTTATGGGGTTACCATTTCTTAGACAGGGACATCTGAAGTATGAGAAAGACAAATCTACCCAATTGACTGAGAAATCAGAACAGGAGAGATGGAAGAAAAAACAGAAAGTAAAATTGCCAAAATAAATATTTACTTTTTTAAAAAAAGAAATTTATTTATTCTTGGCTGCATCGGGTCTTTGTTGCTGCATGTGGGCTTTCTCTAGTTGCAGCAAGAGGGGGCTACTCTTCGTTGTGGTGCGTGGGCTTCTCATTGCAGTGACTTCTCTTGTTGAGGAGCATGGGCTCTAGGCACATGGGCTTCAGTAGTTGTGGCTCACGGGCTCAGTAGCTGTGGCTCGCGGGCTCTAGAACGCAGCCTCAGTCGTTGTGGCGCATGAGCTTAGCTGCTCTGAGGCATGTGGGATCTTCCTGGATCAGGGCTCGAACCTGTGTCCCCTGCATCGGCAGGCAGATTCTTAACCACTGCACCACCAGGGAAGCCCAAATATTTATTTCTTTTCTTCTTCTGTTAGTAGAAGAAAGACTGTCTTTAACCTGAAGTATAATCCTTCCACTTGTTCTCTAAATCTTCTCCCCTTCCTTTTTTATTTGCCTCACACTCCCAGTTATCCCTGCTTCAATTTTACCTTTTCCATCTTATTCACTCTTTCTGAAAGTCTATAGATGTGAACAACTATTCATCTTTTAAAAAAAAAGAATAAGCAAACCCCCAACACTCCATGAACCCTACATCCTTTTTTTCACTACCACAGTTCCTGGGACTTTCAGAGCCAAATTTCTGAAAGTGGTAATCTACAGTCAAGATCACCCTTTCCGTGCCTCCCATTTCCATGAAATCACTGGCATTATGATTTCCATCCTCATCACTTTGATTAAAATCTCTCCCACCAGTTACCTCCACAGGCCAAATGAATGAATACTTCTGATTCTTCATTTATTTGACTTTCAGAATCCTTTGTCACTTTTTGTATACTGTCTCTTACATTTTTCCTACCCTTCCATAAAATTAATATTCTTCAGAAATCTATTTAGTCCAGTTTTCTTCTCGTTTTAAAAGGTATTCCAGTACTTCCCTGGTGGTCCAGTGGTTAAGACTCTGCACTTCCAATGCAGGGGGCACGGGTCTGATCCCTGGTCAGGGAACTGAGATCCCACATGCCGCACGGCACGGCCTAAAAATAAGTAAAGGTATTCCTCCAAAAGATTCCACCCGGTTCTTATACTCACCTCTAAAGGGTGATAAATATATTTACTGTCTTGATTGTGGTAATGTTTCCATGGATGGACACAGAAAGCAAAGCTTATCAAATTATACACTTCAAATGTGTGAAATTTATTGTAAATAAAGCTGCTTAAGAATTTGTCCCTTAGTTTGAATGAATCTTGGCAGAAAATCCACAAAAAGAGAAGACTGGTTCCCATAACACTCTTGCTATGGTGGATATTTTCTGATTTCCAGTGGGACATATCTGCCATATGAGTTAAATCTTATATCACCAGCTATTTATTGCTCAGATGTTGACAATATGTTCCTAAAGGCAAAATTCAATAAAATTAACTTGAGTGACTTTTCAGGTATGAATCTAGTTATGATTTTTCAGATATGAGTCTGGTGTGAAGCTTTCTGAATGGATAATTTTTTTTTTCTCATGAATGCCTCAGGTACAGGTCTCATGTTTTGTCTGAACACTCTAGCCTATCTTACCTCAGAAGAACAAAGACTGAGTTAGCTCTATGTCTATTTTCTTTCTGGGCCTCCAAAGTTACTACAGCTTATTTCCAGAGTATTACAGTATGCTAGAGAGTACCCCCATTATAAAGTAATATACAATAGTTCCTAGAGCAGCAATTGCTTGCCTTTGGAGGAAGTGTAATCTCTGCCATCAAGACTCAGTTTTTCCCTCCTAAGATCACTCTCTGAAACTCCAAATCACTTTGCTAGGCAGCAATCATCAAGCCTAGTGTTTCATCATTACTGTAGTGTGGATTCCAGAGAGATAGCCCCAGATATTAGCTTTGCCGAACTTTTTAGGATAAAACAATCTGTTTGAGGTCCCAGAGGTTCTACACCCCCTTGCTAGGTGGGATACTGGTAAACTGAGATTACAACCTGTGGGATAGAGCAAATGCATCTCTCTTCCTCAAGCTTGACCTAAAATAAAACATAGAACATAGTCTCCAAGAGCTACCACTCTGAAATGCCCCGTAGCACCCACTTAATGCTGCTCAAGACTAAAGGCAAGGAGAGGTTATCAGTCCACACTTAGAAGAAGATTCTATATGTATACCTCTGATCATTATCCATGGTGAGCCATTTCAGCAGTAAAAACTTACATTTAGAAATGAAGCCTCAGACTTAGCATCAGGTTTCTAATAGGAACTATCCCTGGGAATTTTTCCCTGGAATTTGGATATAGTACCCTAAGCTTTCCAAATTGACTTCAGTGGTATTATGAAAATGTTTTGGGGGGTGGTGAGGGAAAGTCAATACTGGAGTGTTATTAGTCAATAATTCAAGATCACTGTCAGACATTCCCTGTCTCTTATCTGATCCTTAGATTTACTTTTGGGTATGTATATTAATAAATATTCACTTAACATTAGCACCTTCTATTTTGCCTAAACCAGGCCTAGTCCAATTTGTCCAGGATAATGCCAAATTGACTATCTCTAATAGCAGACTCCAAACTTCTTTGATCAAATACTCATATCATTAACAGTTAATTAAAATATAAAAAATAAAATAGCCATGCATGATCAGAATCTACATATGCATTCTTTTTCATTAAAAGTGATACATGTGTGTGTGTACTACTATTCTAAGCCAATATTTCAAGGCATAAAGTATGCTTAAGATTAGGTTTATTGCTAAATATAGTATATATAAATTTAAATTTCAAATAGTTCTCTTAATAATTTTATAATTTCAAAGAATTTAGCTGACTTTTTAAATCAGACCTGATTAGATCTTCATTGATCTTGCCTTGACATGTGGCTGGCAAAAAAACCCCACATGTACTAGTAACAGAAATTTCAGCTCTAACATTCTTAGGGGGTCTCCACCCCCTAAGGGCTGCTTGCTTCTACTTAAAAACATTATCCTCAACCCAGGGTTACTCTGCAGGGTTCATTTTGATCCACTTATTCATTTCCAGAAGTTTACAGTAGTTAAAACTAGATAATATAATCCATGTAACAACTTAATGAGACACACCTAAACTACACAGCCTTACAAAATGCTGAAAGCAAACATCTACTTAGTTTTATGCAAACTCCACTCTTCCGCCAGATACCTTACAGATTCTTCATGAAATTGCAAATATGACACAATGACCTAGTGAAGATTCCAGTGCCTATTCACATTTCAAATATCAACAAGACTTAATTTTTATTTCATCTTCAGGAAAAAATATAAATATCAGTGCTAACATTTTCTTCACACTCTTCAAAGGGCCATCCGTGTATCTAATGGTGCACTCACCCCAATTTAGAGACCACTGATTTACACATGAGAGCTTAAGCCATAATTCCTACTGGTTCTACCTTCTCTGTATATTTCAACAGTGCAGGCAAGATCTCTTCCACCACAATTGTATTGTATTTATTTTAATCACAATTAAGTAAAACATTATATCTCTTTTTTTCTTAGTCTGTATATTTAACTATACCTCATTAAGATCTTAAAAATTCCACAACTCTTTTTTATATAAAAAAGACAATTTTTTATTTTAACTTTATGCTATGACAGTATTTAATTACCACATTCAATATTAGTGAATAAAGCTAAGTTTGACTTGGGAAATCCTTCAAACAAACACTAATATACAAGTTGTATCGACATCTCACAGCCAACAATCCAGGCCTCCAGCTAGTTCTATTTGATGGACACCCACTTAGTTTCACCCTCGATAGCAAACTATCTATCTATATGCTCAAGAGATGCAATGATTGTTGTTTCACTACCATTATCTAAAGGAATAAAATATGAATCCCATTTTTATATATTCCTGCCCTCTAAGAACATTAATATTTAAACATTATTAAATATTCAATAGTTTAATTTCACAGCTAGATATTTAGAAAAAGTCACTGAATCTTAGACATGCATAGTATTGAATAGACAATACCTGTAAAAGCATTATCTATGAATAGAGCAAAATAATCTAAAATTGGACACTCCACTTCAGCAATAATTGCCTGAGTGAAGCATGGAATTAATTCCATTTATTTAATGAGTGGCCACTATGTTTAGAACAGGCTAGAGGATCCTGTTATGAATCATGAAGTTGACTGAAGGATTAATTAAAAGAAAGAAATATATGATAAGGAGAAGCACTAAATACAAAGATGAGGAAAAATAAATGTATGAAAGTAAAGGGGATAGGGATTTTCACCGAGAAGATTAGAGGGAATAAACAAATACTCCTTTTCTCAGTAAATAAAAGCTCTGGAGTTCAGAACTCAGCTTGTCCCAGAATAACATCTTGATTATCTTTCTAAAATTCTAATTTATGACTCCTGGATTGTCATCTTAAGATTCAATACATTTTTGTTAAGTAAATGAAAATGAATAAATTAGAAAAAAATGTGTATCTGATATAAAGGGGACAATTTTTGTTTTGCACTGCCTAATACAAACTTGCATTACACTTCTTTTGTTATTGTCCAAAATATTAAGATTATATTGTACATAATTTTACGTGGTCTCTAGTACTATGAGAAAAAATTGTTTTTAAAATGTTATGTAAAGCCATTATACTCCAATAAAGATGTTAAAATAAACAAATAAAAAGGTTAAAAAAAAGAAAGTCAACCAAAACAAATCATAAAAATGCTATTTTTACCAAGGGAGGACAAGTTTCCACAGGAAAATAAAAGTGAAATTTATAATCATCATTAAAAACAAATGTTAAACATATAGTTGACGTTGCTACTTATGGAGCAATGTAGTTAACGTTAGGGTTAGGGTTTGGATTGGTACTGGGTTAAGAGAAGTAATGTTCATAATCTATATAATATATGCTCAATGTTTCGGGGTTGTTTGTAATTATTGTTGGACTAATGTGAAGCAAACATTTTGCAAACAGCCCACAGCAGGCCTTAGATCGTTTATGTTTTATGAGCAGCTTTTCTGACTGAAGAATTAACTTAATAGTAATTTTTGAAAATTAGAACATTCTACAGAGTAAAAGAATACAATAAGTCTACCCACAATCAAGATTAATATTTTGGTAGGTTTCAATCATGTCTTCTCTTATTCTGCATTTTTTTTTTTTTTTTTTTTTTGCGGTACGCGGGCCTCTCACTGTCGTGGCCTCTCCCGTTGCGGAGCGCAGGCTCAGCAACTACGGCTCACGGGCCCAGCCTCTCCACGGCACGTGGGATCTTCCCGGACCGGGGCACGAACCCGTGTCCCCTGCGTCGGCAGGCGGACTCCCAACCACTGCGCCACCAGGGAAGCCCACATGTCTTCTCTTAGATATATACATTCATCACATGAAATTACATTCCTACAACATGTACCATACGTAGTTGCATCCTATTTTTTTTTATTTAACTCCCCTATTATGAATATTTCTCCATTCATTAAATATTCCCTAAAACCATGACTTAAACATTTTTATAATATTCCATTCTATACTCGTACTATAATTTATAAAGCCTTTCTCATTTTTATGGATATTTACATTATATCTGATCAAAGCCCACATATTTTGAAAAATTCCTAAACATGGAATTTCTGGTCCTAAGGTTATTTCAAACTCCTGCTACAATTTTCCAACTGTCCTTGCAGAAAGGTTCTTATACCCAAGCTAGTATTGCATAAGAGAAACTCCCATTTTGCTATAGATAGTCTTACATGCACTAGATATTATGCTACTAACCGTCACTTCATGGGAGATTAAATAGTATTACATTTTATTTTTTCTTATAAACTACTAACTAACATGCTTTTACATATTTGCTTTTATAGATAATTCTTGACTTTACTGTATATGTTATTTTCTGAATTTTCTACTGGTGCCATAATTTTCTAACTGATTTTAAGAACATATGTCTTTACATATTAAGGATGATACTGCTATATTTAATATATATGTTTTGAATATTTCCCCATTTATTATTTCTTCTAATGTTTTGAACCTCAAAGTTTAAATCAATATTCAATCTTTATTCTTTATTTTTTTCTCATGCCATTTATTCTGTTTCAGTTCTCCATTCTGAAACTATATAAATATTTATCTAAATGTCCATCTTGTTGTTACAGTTTTGTTTTCTTATATTTTGTTATTTATTTTGAAATCATTTGATTCAGGGTATAAGAAAAAACACTTTATTTTTTATTCTGGAACAATTGTTCCAGCACCAGAGAGCAAATCGACATTTTCATTCAATAAGGACTCCCTACTCACAGTGAGCCAGCCTCTGCCCTAGGCACTGAATCATTCCTCTTTTGTTGCATTGGTCATAGTCAATCTTTTAAAACTACGCTGTATCACTTCTTGTGCCAACAACATATTATTTTAAGTACCGTCTACAATTCACTGTAATATGTAGAGAGGTAGCTCCTCTTCAGATGTCCCTACCTATTCGGTTTGTTTGTAAACTTTGGGAGAATGTGTGGGGCTGGATGAGGACAGTAATCTTTTAAATTTCTTCATTCATGTGTGGTGTTAATTTTAATAACATAGGTTACTTTTATAACTTTACCATTTTACTGCTTTATCACTTTTTAACTACTTCAACAAGTTAAATATTCCTCCTATTATTCTGTTTAGAATCACATCGTATGAATGAATATGAAAATGATTAATGTATCTAATGTATCTACTTTCACAATATTCAATTTCCCATTTGAGAATATATTTTGTCTCTTTGTTTAGCCATTTAATTTCATCCTCATGATTGTCTGTAATAGTTTTCACAATGGCTTTGTGTGTTTCTTTTTTATAATTCAAGTGTTAGATTATTAGAAATGCAATATTTAAAAATTACTTTTGCAACTATTTTTGGCTACTATATTGAATTCTATTGTTTTGTATATTTATTTGTAACAATTTTCTTTTAAAAACAATATTTCTAATTTATTTTTAGTAGAATCCCTTGATTTATACTTCTTTTTTCTGAGAATGCTGTGATTGTGTTTCCTCTTTTTTAACAGTACTCTTAACCCAGAACAATGCTAAAAGTAATGTCAGTGCCTCCTGGTCTTGTTTTGATTTTAATGGGAATGCCGCTGCTGTTTCAAGGTTAAGTATAATGTTGTCTGTTGACTTCAATAGATAGCCTTTATGATAAGTGATAACTATCTTTCCATTACTCTCTTTCTATAATTTTAAAATAAAAATTTATTGTTATAAACTGTAAAATTTCCTTTCTGATTCTTTAAAAAATAGTGTTTTTCCCCTTTGACTGATTGTCAAAACTTGTTTTGTTTGTTTGTTTGTTTTTTTGCTATAATAAGCCCCACCTGGGTATCTGGGTATGTTTGATGAAAAGATCTGAAATATAAATTGTCTGTAGTTTTGTCTTTAGTGCTTTCTTCTATAGGTGTCAGTTTGTAGATTATCATGGTTTAATAAGTGATACATTTTCAAATAGGATTTTTTTGGGGAGAATGGAATGGATTATACAAAAAGAGAATTACCAGTTATTTGAAAACTGAAAAGAATATGTTAATTAAACTGATTGGGTTTAGAGACTTTGGGAAGTAATTCTTTCACTTTTTGTTTCCAGTTTTTCATGGGCTTAGTCAATAATATCTGACAATTCTACATTGCATTTATTTGCTGCAGTGCTATTTAAATGGGGTTCCAGGTAAATCTTATTGCATTTGATATTCAATACAACATGATGAATCAAGTGTGTGTAGTTGTCTCCCCATTAAAGATAAAAATAGTAGATCAAACAGGCTTGACTTGTCGAATGTCACACTGGTGTAACAAGCAGCAGTCAAGGTTAAAATCCCAAATAATTCAGAGGCCAGTTTTCTTTTGAGCACACTATCTTGCCTCTTACTCTAACTTTTAAATGGCCCCATGCGTCACCTTAACTTATCCCTCCAACGCAACTTAACACTTATCTTCCTATGTTTTCCTCGAGATAGACTCCATCACTTCGTTTATCACACTGAATTGACCAATATGTCCTTAATGTTGCCTCTGTTTGACTAAACTTGAGACAGGTTTCTTCCTGCCCTGACCTCCCTTTTCTTAGAGCATTTACTTTAGAAAGCAGTTGTAAATGCTGTCTTTGACTCTTTGAGATGTAAGTATTCTCCCAGCCTCTTGCCAATTTTACAACCCAGGAAGGTCCTACTCAAGGACCTAGGAGCCATCCCCTGGAAAGGTAATCATCAAGAAAGATAGCACCTTTATCTTCCAATGTCTGTGTGACATAGGAGCGAAAGCTTCTAAGATAAGCACCAATTAGCAAACACAGAAGGCCCAATTTCATTGACCCATCTCCTCTTTAATATCCTCCTGTATTTTTCACTAGCTGATCCCAGTGCTTGAAAACTCTCCCATCTATTGTCTGAGTGGAGTAGAGTTCAATCTCTCTCCTGTGTTAACAATAGTCTTGAATAAAGTATTCCTTGTCCATTTAACTCTGTCAGGTACAATTTTTCTTTAACAGTATTAAAATATATCTATTTATTTGGTAGTTTTCCACTCTGTTCTTTGAAGTTCTTAGAAGCTATACTGGGTTTCAATCCTGTTTTTAATTCCTAACACAACAAAAGTACCTAAATATACGAGGTATTTAATAAATGTTGATTGAATACATGGAACATGTTTGAATGAATAAATGAATGACTGAATGGATAAATGAATGACTGAATGCATGGGCTGCAGGAAGGCAATTTGTGGTCCAGAGTCCCTGTCCCCATTATAAGTACAACTCTCTCAATTTTTTTAAAATAACATTTGGAAGTGCTGACCCATAGCAGATGCCTCCTGCTATGCAAAGACAGAAAATTAACAAGTGACTGCTCTGTAAGTGGTACTTAAGGGGGGTGACCTCATCCTTCTAATGTAAATCCATCCTCCATTTTTCCCAAGGATTGCTAGTTGAAATAACACTGTCAGGCCTGTGCCCCAAGAATAATAAGTTAAATGAGTGTTTTGTTGGAATACAGCAGCTCCATAAAGCTTTGTTTCAATGAGAGAGTTTGATTTCACCCACCAACATTCACCTTTCCTCAGATATCAGATCAGAGAGACTTTCTGTTATCAGCTTAAGGAATAGGCATGTAGTTTGGCAAAAGTATAAAGTAGGTAAATAGCAATGCCTTCTACAGCCCCTTTCTTTTAAAAACTGTCTTCTGAGATGGTGATGTAACTGAACTTCTTTATTAATGAAGGTCAGCTCACTAGATTTCCTATCATGATGCACCTTGAATAGCAGCTCTTCTACATCACTAGTAGCCAAGGTCTTGCCATTTCTTTTTGCTATCTTATTATGTTTGTTTTAATTCCTTCTGTTTTTCACTGTTTTATATAGCCAGCCAATATGTACATTGTTTGTAATTGTGTCTGTTTGCCAAGTCACACTATTTCATTCAGACTGAACCAACCTCACTTTTGTTTTAGTTCAATTTCTCTCTGTAGGGTATGTGCATTTCCACCACCCTCCTTCTCAGGAATTCAGGCTGTTTACCTTTAAGGGAAGTAGACCCAGCAGGGGCCAGTCAAGGGACCCTTCTCCTCTGCTCAGGTCACCTGTAACTTTGCATCCAGGTGCTTCCTTACCATTCCTTGTATTGATGTTTCCTTTATAACACTTAGCACAATCGGCAATTATGTGTTTATTCCTGTGTTTATTTGTTCAATGTATGTCCTTTCCATTAGACTGAAAACTATGATTATAGGCCATGTCTTTTTACTGGCTGCTGTGTTCTGGCACATGGTAGCCATTGGACAAATACCTCTTGACTACGGAATGGTAATCTCAAAGGAGCTAGGTCACGACTGAGAGAGGTAACCCACATGTCTTGGGTGGAGAGTTCATAAAAGGCCAGCAGTCCAAAGCAGAGCCCAGGCGTGAAACTCTGACAAGGTCTTTCATCTCCCTCTACCAGGAAAGGAGGAAAACAAGGCCTGTCACCAGCATCCCACCCACAAGCTGCCATCGGTTCTTTAAAATACTTGAAAATGTAGAGTCAAAATTGCTACCATTTAGGAATATAGCATTTATTGGGCATCTATAACATCTTGATAACTTTCTATAAAGCAAATCATTTTAGCAGCAGTGTTTGTAATTTTTGAAATTTTTTTCTAAAAATCCAGAAAATCCAACTTCTAAAAATAAACCACCATATATTTATTTATGAACTGTCTAGGCCTAGAGCCGGGGGAGCAACTAGGGCCGACTAAGTCCATTTTCCATCCTGGGACCGTTCTCCTCTGCCCACTTCACCTGTGACTGCCTTCAGATGCTCCTCTAGCACTCGTCATTTTGCATTTTTCTAACACAAGGTGCACGTTTCAAGTAAAGTATTGCAAGAGGGAAAGGAAAAGGTGAGAGGTGTCCTAGAATGCTGCCTAATATTAAAATATTTACCTGAAGGTATAAAAGCCAGAATGGCAAATTATGCCACTCTGTAAATACTGATATTTTTAATTAGACAGTGGTGAGAACAGCTGTGGGCTGACGTCGTTAGTGGTTAGAACACAGGTCTGAATTAGTGCCTTAGCTCCATAACTTAGTAATTATACACACTATAAGCAGCTTTATTCACCTTTTTTAGAACTGTTTTTATGACATATAAAATAACATAGTATTATCTTTGTAAAAGCCAAGGATATATTTGTAAAGTGTCTAAAGCAGTGTCAGGCACATTAGTAGTGCTCAGTAAGTGACTATGATGTGATGATGGTGATGTTGGTGAGGATAAAGAGCATTTAACCGACACCTTCATATCCTGAATAACTTAAAGTTTTGTTATAAACCACATAAGCCATAAATACATCCCTCAGTTTTTAATTTTAAACTGTTAAATTTGGCAGAAAAACATGTATACATACTACCCTCCAATCACTCTGAACTATCATTCTCTCACACCTGTTTTCCTCCCACCAACAGCCCCTTGTTTTTGTTGTTTCTGTGCTAAGATCCTCTATTATCCTGGGTTGGAGGGTAGGATAGGGGCAGGGAGGTATCAGGAAGGCTGACCACTGTCAGAAGAACTATCAACCCAAGATGTTTGATGCCTTTTCTCTGGAGACCTGGGTTCCAGTCTGGGCTCTACTACCAGTTAATGATATAACCTTGGGCAAGTGACAACCTGTCTAGGCTTAGCTCCTCATTTGTAAAATGAAGGGATTGGCAAAGAGTCCCTTCTAAAGCTCCTTCCATTTCTACGAGGACTATGATTAGTTCCTATCACTCTAGGCAACATCTTCCTGTCTTAGCTAATAAGGTCACGTATGTTCAGTCTATCAACTCATCATTTTGCAGAGGTATTACAATTCTCTATTGATGTTCTTCTGATCAGTTTGAATGAGTGCTATTGGTAGAAATGTTCTTCCTAAAAATGTACCAGGTAATAAACTTGTAGTTTAACCCACACAATCATTAACAAGTTATTCCCAAGAGTTCAATAACAATATTTCTTTAGGCACACTCCTATCTTTGTAGATATCACATAGGTTAATCCTGACATCAATGGCCATCATTAGACTCACCAATTACTATGAACAGTCACAACAGACACACAGTCTTCTTTGGGACACCCAGAAATTATGCACCTTAGCCTATAAGAAGAAAAAGCAAGAGAAATAAAATAGCTCTTTACATAATTCCTATGTTTTTCTCTTATTTTCCTTTGTTAAGAGTATTAGGAAGTGGGGCACTTTATCCTTCCACTTAATTTTGAGGGTTGAATGTAATGATTTTTTTTAAATTATGTAATTTGTACAAACAGTTTTTACTCAATTTTTTTGTTATTTATTTCTCTTCCAGAATCATATTTCTAGGCTGTAGTAACTTTGTCTTACTTGGTCTCAGCAGGATTTAAACACACACACACACACACACACACACACACACACACACTGTTTTCCTTTCTTTGTAATGCACGTTTCTTTACAGGACTTGACTTCATCAGATTCTTTAGAAATGCTTACTACATGTGACACAATAACCCTATAGATAAATGTCCTGAATAGGTAGCATAATTAAATTAAACATTGGAGGCCAATTTTCTTCACCTTGTGGTGCTGGTAGCTGGATCAGAGTATTTACATTCACATTTTAATCCATTAATCTAGGAATCAATGTATGACCTGAGGCAACAAGTAAATAGCTTGCCAAAACTAAGCCTGGGCAGGTGGCAACATTGATCCAGACTGCAATTTCCCAAGACCCCTGGAAATATCTGGTGCAAGAGTCTGACAAACAGTCACAACGGAGTCAGGGCCCTGCCCACGACAGCTCTCTGATCCCTGTGGCATCGCTTATCTTCTCTCCCAACTCAAGGCACTGAGTTTCCTGCATTTTCCATAAAAACTATACATGTTATTAACAAGTCCTGCTTTCTCTGGGACACCATGGATCAAGCAAATCATACTTCCATTCAATTTACCCAGGCCATGACAAATATGCCCTCTCCTTTCTCAATAATTCCAGTAACATATCCCTGTAACTTTGTGAAAGATTTTCTTTCTGTTTTTCTTTTTTAATTCTGCCTCACTTATTTGTCACTATCTATTCTTTGGAACTCTTTGAGATTTTATAATTTATTCTTTTTTTTGAGAAAAATTCCCCAAACATCTTAAGATATCAAATATTTCTTTTAGGTAAAACCTTCAGGGCCTTGGCTTTACAGCAGATGGCAACACAATGCAGTGGTAATGTGTCTGGCCAGTGACAGATTCCATATTTAAAGCAACGGTATTGTTCCTGGTAAGCACTCCGATGAATGTACTGAATCTCTCTGCTATTAAATTTTTGTGCTCCTTAGTCAATAGCACACTTCTGCACGTTTTTGCCTTGCCTTTTGTTCATGTCTTCTCCTGTAACTCACAACCTGAAAGCCATATTCTTTTTCTTTCTATTGCCTGACTTTTTACCTTGCAGGTTGTGTTTGCTCCTGATGTTCCAGTGGACATTTAGTAACCATCAAATAGTCCATTTGAAGGTGCTATTTGCAGTTTCTGTATGTTCAATTGAATAGATCCCATCTTTATCATTTCTTTCATTTCCCCCAATCCTTAACTAATGAAGGACAGTTAATTAAGTAACTGCAATGACTTAGTTGCCTTGCTTATTTCATTCTCACATCTAATGCACATGGCCCTATTAGTTCTCTGATCAATTTATAACCTTGCTCAAAATCTGACATTCCCAAATCAAATAAGCTTGTTTTCCACTATTCACCAACAAGCCACTTCCACTTCACTCAGGTTGCCTCTTCCTTTTTCACTGAACACTCAGTGCTCATTTCTAGCTCTACTGCTTGGCCTGCCTGAACCACTTTGTCCTTTCCATGGATAACCTGTATCTCTGTCAGCCTCCATGTCCTTGCAGCCATTCTGCCTATGGCAGCCCACACAGTCACTCTCCTTTGTACCTTCGCAGCACTTCAATCAGGCCTTACAGTCTAATACACATCAAATACACTTTTGTACTGTTCCAACTAGACTGCAAGCTCTCTGCCCTACACTCTCTCTGAAGGTGCCTTAATGCCATCTATGACCCCACACAGTAAAGATTTTGATTGAACTTTATCAATGGGCCACTTGGTATTACAAGTATTTATCTTCTACAGTCTTAAAATATAAAACCTCTTCTTAAAATTAATATGTCCAGTTTTTCCCTATTAAAACATAGCATAAAATACATGCAAAATATAAACTATAATAATAATCTCCATTTTCCAAATACTCGGATAATATCTATTGTTAGTATGTTGATATATTGTTGATATATAATAGAGAGATAGAAAAGCCACATACTTATGTCTTTAATTATCTGAAAATGTGTATTTCCATTTGATTTTTTCCACTTAGTCAAACATGAAGATTTTCATAATGACCTTGTATAGCCTTCAGAAGCATGATCATATACTTATATAATCATCTAATTACTCTCACATTATTGGACACTTATATTTAGTCTAATATTCTAATTTTTTAATATTATTAGTAATTCTGTTATGAACACACTTCACATAAATTTGTGTGTTTCTGATTATTTCCTTAGAACAGACTCCTGAAGTGGAATTGCTAGATCAAAGTGTAGGAATTACTTTAAGACATTTGATTAATATTGATAATTTGGCAGGGTTATCATGTCCTCTTGATTTCTTTTTGATTCATTATTCATTCTCTTATCAAATTCATTAATTCTACCAACATTTGTTGAGTATGGGTATCTGCTACTTACTGAAGAGATCCTGAAGCCAACTTCAGTCTAGTGCTGCTGTTGTTACAATGAGGGGTAATCTCTCCAGGATTACGGTGACAGACTGTCTGTCAGTCTATGTGCCATTATGTTTTACTCTTTTAAAATGATGTGGTTTTCTTGGCTTCACTTTACACTCAAGTGATTTCCAGAGACTTATCAGAGGTCCTTTTACCGTGTCCCACTCGATTAAACCCAAATAAAAGGCAACTTAATGGTACTCACTCTCTTTCAAATTTCTACCCCTCAATATAAAAAACACCAACGATTTTCCCATTTTGCCAGCACCATTACAATCCAAGTTGGAATGTTTCATACCTATGGAGAAGTTCTGTAGCTTCTCCATAATGTTTCTCTCATGCAATGGTGTCATTTGATTTGAACTATGAAACTGAATAAACTGCACAGTTTACTTAAAAATGTAGACTATCGGGAATTCCTTGGTGGTCCTGTGGCTGGGACTGTGCTCTCACTGCCGAGGGCCTGGGATGAATCCCTGGTTGGGGAACTAAAATCCCACTGGCTGTGCTGCGTGGCAGAAAAAAAAAAAAAAAATGTAGACTATCATAGAGGTATGGAATTTTACTCCTGGATTTTACTCTTATGACCTAGCTCTGGCAGGCTAAGCCATTATCTTCTACTGTGAACACTCCAGAAAGAGAAAAGTCATATAAGCAACGAAGGTAGTCAGAAAATAAAAACTAAAAGGCAGATGAAAACTGAATGAAGCATTGGAGAATACATCTTTTAGATGGTGTGGATAAACAGAAAGGAGATATCTATCTGGCTCCTAGATCGCCTCCTTGTCCCTAGCCTAGCAGATAGGTCAGGAGGGAATATATGAGTCACATGCAAGGTCAGGAGGGTATTTGTTCAGCCTATTCCTCACTATCATTTTCTTTTGCCTTTTCTTTCCCTACTCTTGCTCCTTTTGCCTTGCTCCTTTTCCTCTTTCATATGTGATTTTCATCCTTTATTTCACCTCAGAATTGCCTGATCTGAAACATGATTACTTTAAGTTTGTTCAACTTCTTTAAATCATTCAGAGACAGTTTCAGATTTGCATTTCTATTTCTGGAGTCGAGGGAGTGCTTTCAAATTCCCCCCATTGTTCTTCAGAACCACCTTTTTCTTATCACATTTCTAATCAAATTTTAGTCTTAAAATACCTGTGATTTCTTATAGACTTTGGAAGTTTTTGGTGTTCTGAAAGAAGTTTTTGAGGAGGCTTTTAAAAATTATTATTTGTAAAATAAAATAAAACTATAATTTGAGAGAATAGTTTGACTTATCCCAATGGCTTTATTCTATTAATTGTAACCATCAAGGACAAACTTTACATACATTATTTTCTCTGTCTTTTTTTTTTTTAAAGTTTGTTAATAGGGTTGAATTTCATTAGTCACAGAATGGTTTTAAATAACTTTATCCAAGATCCTTTGGATGAATTCAGAAACACACATTTATATGAACTTTAGATGAAGCATTTGTATAATTTTCACGAGTGTCAGCAACTTGTGGAAGATCATGTTTGATTACCCTACTGCCTCTCAGATTTTTCAGGTGTATGATTCAGGGAGGGAAGCCGAATATGTGCTGGAAACACTCATCTGACCTGAGCCTCTTGGTTCCTCCATAGCTGCCACCTAAACCCTCGTTTCCCATAGTCCCCACTGGCTGAGAAACTTGGCTGTGGACCCCTCAACTCCTCAAGGGAGACTTTCCCCATCCTCACCCATATTTAGGCCCCATCCAAAGGGCTAGGTGATAGCCCAGGTGTCCAACCTCAGTTTTCATCCTATTGCCTTCTCAGTACTTCTTTGTAGGACTGGACCTCTGCTCGTCTGCTAGTCTTCTGGCCCAGATCCGGGTCTTGTATTCCACTATACCTGTCTACTCCCAAGTCTCCTGTCATAGAGTGCAAATCACAGTGCAAATCAAAGAGTGAAACCACCTTTTGCTTTTTGGTCATTTCCTCAGCAGGTCTTCTTTGGCCACCCTATTTATAGACGATGCCCTCCAGAAATGACTCACGAGTCCAATATTGTGTATGGATGCATGTTTCCTTTATGACTCTTATTACAACTTAGAGTCATGATATTTATTATCTGGAAATGTGGCTTTTGTCCACCTCCATGGAAGCCAGGGATGTACTTGTCTTGTTAGCTTTTTATTTTCAAAATTTAAGAGAGTGTTATACATAGTGAGCACCAAATAAATGCTCACTAAATGAAAAAATGAGCAACACTGACCTGTTGATCATTTTCATGTCAGGATCTGTGCTGCTTTCATCAAAATTACCAACTTATCCTCAACTGTCATGAGAGTCTCAATATGAATCCAGACATCGCTTATGACATCTCTTACTTCTCTGATTCTAGCACCTACTCAAGGTGCTTGCTCTAAAACCTCAATGCCTCTTCAGAAGTGAATACATGATTACAGAATCAGAAACCTATTTTAGGCATTAGAAATACTGCAGTTGTCACAAGGACATAACTCAAACAGAGAATGTACTTGGGTAGTGCTCATGTTCTTGTTCTGAATACACATGAGGGGCCATTTCTAGAAATAAGTACTTTTCAGCAGCTTCCTTGTTCTTGCCCTGACTAAATACACACACCACAGCTCTTCAGCCAGCATATGCAGCCCTGCCTCAGCTTCAACTCAGCCATAACCAAGTCTGGTCACATATCAGTAGCTCTAGCCCCTCAGCACTTGAGGTCTAGATTTACCCACTGCTCTCATTCTGGCACCCAGTAGATCTGGAACAAACCAACATTCATTTGCATGCTAACTAAACTGCAGACTTTCTCCCTGACTTCTAGCCTGTATATAAAATATGCATGACCAGATATTTATCCTGAATCCTGATTTATACTCAAGTTTTCTCAACTGGAACTGAAGCAGTCACCAAACCTTAGATCATTTGGCTTTACTAGAAGAACCCTGACATGCCATCTGGTTCTTGCCAGCATTCCTTTCCAAGAGCAAGACACACTTCTCCCTGCAACTGCTAGCTCCAAACCAAAACCACAATGCCACTACCACCTGCCAATCCTGGCACTGCTTGCCCCTCACCCAAGCAGAGTCCATGTGCATGCATCAACCCAGATCAGGTCAAGGATGTCAGAGACCTTCAGCTTTGCAGTTTGTATTGTAAGCTTTCAGTCTTCAGAAATGAGACTTTGAGACCAGGAGAGGGCCCTTGATCTTGTCCCACCCATCATCTGATTACGGTGTCTCTCAAAGAAGCTGCCATCACTTCTGGTATACTCTGAGGCCCTTGAATTATGAATGCGCTCCTCAAAAGAGCACAGGTTAACCACAGCTAACATAAAATCCACCAGAGATAGGTATTTAGTCTGTAGCAAGACTTAACATGAGTAGTGACAGTTTCTGAGATGCATTCTTTCCTTTTCCATTCTTTAGCTTTAAGGATCTACATTATTTTTAAAAAATAAGTTAACAATTATCTAAAGACAATATCGAGACTCCAAGAACTATAGTAATCTAGTGCTTCCTACTCAAAGTATGGTTTCAGTACCTGAGAACCAGTAGAAATGCAAACTCTCAGGTCCTGACCTAGACCCACTAAGTTAGAAACTGCATTTTTAACAAGGACCTCAGGTGATGTGTATACACAGAAAAAATGATAAACATTGATCTAGCAAATATGAAAGAAGTATTTAGATTGCCTCCAAACACAGAGTAATGTTGTTTGGCTTGCACTGAAAATTAATCCTTCCTTTGCCTACTAGGCAAGCTTCCATCTATCCTTCAAAATCCTGCTCAAACATTACCCCTTCCATGAAGACCTTTCTGTAAGAAATCCAAGAAAGAGTGGTTTCCTCTCATCCTCTCCTTAGCTGATTTTATCCTTTTCTTTATACAATGTTATCCATATCAAGGGGTTTTCATAAATAAGTAAAATTAAATAAATCATGTGAGTTCTCCCATAGGTAAAATTATGAACACATAGGTCATAATAATAATAACAGCTTACAGTTTTTGAACACAATGTGCAAACAATGTTCTGCACACTATAAATATATTAATTAATTTAACCCCTAAAAGCTGTTTGAGGTGGATGCTATTATTATTTCCATTTTCAGACTCTGTTAGCTGTAAACACATCAATTTAGAATAATAACATTGGGAAAGAACCATGGTTCACAAATTACGTTGGCTTGTATTTTCTTAAATCTAGAAATAAAATGTAGATTAGAAACTGACCATCTACTAAATGCTTTAGTTTCCAAAGTTTCATGTTTCTAATGCAATATCAGACATACAGTTGCCTTGAAACCTCATTTTCACATTCAACAAGGAGTTACTTTTTAAATAGAGGGTTTAATCTTTAAATCCTTAGCAGCAATAAAAATAGAATTTCCTAGATCGCCTCTGCACTGTTGCTTCTCTAATGCATAGTATTAAATGCTACACACAGAATGCAGTTAAACGTATGAGCTTGACTGAATTTCTTCAAACCTATCTAGAGAGATGAGATACACCTGGTTGTTCTATTAACTCTTCTTCACAGGTTACAGTTACACACAGAGAAGACAAATAATAAGCAGATCCAATTCTGAAATAGCTGTCTCAGGTTTCTGCAAAGCATGGGCTAACACCATAGCATTCGATCTGATCAGAGCCAAGTAAGCTCTGATTGGCTGTTACATAGCAATAAGCATGGCAGGGCACCGCCCCTAAGGGCCATGCCAGGGCAAGACTCTCTAGCAGTGCCTCCAAAGGGCCCTTGCAAATTCTCATCACTGCCATTTTCTTCGAGATATTTTATAGGACTGGAATCTCTGACCCCTTAAATTGTCATTACACACTTTATTTCAGAGACTTAAAAGAAAAAGGAGAAAGAATTAGAAGGTGAGGGCAAGGTGAATATATTCATCAACAGTATATATACATCAACAGTGTGAGGACACAACTCATAGTATTTCCCTGTATTATTCCATATGATTCTGTTTATTGAGGCCATTATATTTGCCAAAGATTGTGTGCTTCCATTCCCCACTCCTCAACTAAATAAAAAATTTAAAATTGGGCTTCCCTGGTGGCGCAGTGGTTGAGAGTCCACCTGCCAATGCAGGGGACACGGGTTTGTGCCCCGGTCCGGGAGGATCCCACATGCCGCGGAGCGGCTGGGCCCGTGAGCCATGGCCGCTGAGCCTGAGCGTCCAGAGCCTGTGCTCCGCAACGGGAGAGGCCACAGCAGTGAGAGGCCCGCGTACCTCAAAAAAAATAAAAATAAAATAAAATAAAATAAAGAGTGCCAGAGTATTAAAAAAAAAAATCAACCTAATACAGGACATGCATTGATCAGTCTAGTGATCTAATATAATAAATGATTTAATACCAGGGGAAAAAAATTATCTGAGTCAGGATTACTTTGCATTCAACTGTATTGTGTAAGATAATACAGAAGCCAGACAAATTAAGAACCCACAGGCACTTATTTAAACTGAGAGAAATGTGTCTATCCTTTATCAGTCTCATCAGATTTCTAACACTATTTCATAAATATCAAAAGAAAATATAAAGTCATAGGTTGTAACCTTCAGATGCAACTGAAACATATGATGCCTATGTTTGCGAAATGAAAAACAGAGGTTTGAAAGTTCAATAAAAGATTCTACTGCAACCTAGTATAAGTTTATTCACTATTTCTAACTCATCATTTACTACAGAATTACCCATTTGAAGTATTTTAATAAAATTTATAATTTCTGGGTCTCTTACACATTTCTAATGCATGTTGAAGGTCAAAATTTGGGGAGATTTGAGACCCTCAAATTTCCTTAATCAGTTTTGCACATCTGCAATCTGTTGTCATGCTGCTATTGACATAAACAATGATACTTATTCTGTCAATAAAAACAGCATTGATGCTAAGAAGCATTTTAGAATACTGATCCCCAGAAGTCTCATATAATCTAAAGCCACTGTTTATTATCCATTATCACCCACTGCTAGAAAAACACTTCCCGCTCTCAAATTTCAGACCATTATCTAACTGCTGAGACTGCTGTTGCTGTTATTATAGAGTCAAATGCTTTCAGTATGTGACTCCATAATTGTACTGCAGGGGAAAATTCCACAGAAACTCCACTTCAGTTTTAAAGAACAGGGTGGAATGGGGAGAAAGATTTTCTCTGAGGAAGCTGTCTTGCTAGCGTTCCTGGAATAGCCTGGCTTCAATGGATCCACTGTGCTTCCATCTCAACAACCTCTATTGATTCCAGCTGCTGTCTAATTGGCCCATAACTGAGTAACACCCCTGAATGTGTTGCATTTGTATCACCAAAGTAAACAAGGAATCTTCGCCCTGCATAACATCAGTGGCTGCCTGAAAGAAAATGCTCTTAGATATCTGAATGTTTCCCCAGATTTCTGGATACCTGTGGCCTTTTGTACAATCTCTATGACTGAATTCCCTGGCAAGTAGAATCTTAACAGGCCTCTGGTGGGATGCCATACACCACACTTAGACAATTTAACAATGATAATAGTGGTAGTGGTAGAAGTAGTTAATCAACACTTGCGGGAAAGTCCAATGCATGGTATGCAAAAGCTTCAAAGAAATGAATTATTGCCATATATACATATACTGAAAAATTACTTTTAATCCTGTATTCTTGAGTTTAAAAAAACCATAAATTCTAACTTCAGGAACATACCAAGAATCTTTTCTCCTACTCTATTTCTGGGGGTGAATTTGCTCTAAATATTTAATTTTGGAAAGTGAAGTTGTTGTCCTTTTAAGCTAAATTTCTTTTCCCCTGAAGTAAAAGAGAAGAAAATAAATTTATTTTATAATTGATCTGGGAGAGCTTTTTGCCATCCTTTTTTGTTTTAATTATGGATGACTAGAACAGCTGCCACCTGCAATGCCAATGGTGAAGTAAAACTTAATTATCACCAGCTGGCAGATGAGGTTAAACTTGCTTACTGATGACCCAGGACAAGATCTAAATAAGGCAAACAGATAAAGTAAATAAGATTTGGGAGGTTTACCTTCCAGTAACCATTTTCAAGAGATGTGTTAATTTTAGTAGAACTTCCAAAATCTTACTTTCACTGAATAAGGTATATAATTTTATTTAAAGGGGAAAAAAATGTGTGTCTATATACTCTCTACATCATACACGTGAAACTATAATACACTTAAAAAATCCTTACTGATGTAATTATTGCAATATTGTGAATATATATTATAAGGATCTATCACATTATGGAGGCCACATTTTAGGGACTCAAGGATCTTCTTTTTGTCCTAAATTATGGTAATCTGGTTTTATTTTTTTAAAGTAATTTTCAGTCCTCTGTGCAAAATTTCTAACCCTAAGCAAATAATTTGGAAGATGCAGGTGATTTTTTACAAGCAAGGCTCCAGAAAACTTTGGCAATTATTTCCTGATGTGTACACACAACACCTGGCTATATAATTAGATTGATCACTGAGAGCAGTTTAGTTTGTTGGAAACTGCCTTTTAGTTTTGACAAAGCTATGCCAGACTTAAGGTGTTGTCCTAGGAGACCGGGGAGCCAATAATGTTTATATGATGAAGATAGTACAGCTGGACTGAGGACTGAGTTTCATGAATAGAAAGGACCCAAATACTAAGGGAAGGCATGCTTATAATTGAGAACCCTGAAAATGCAAGGCCTGTTCTATCTAGTCAAGTGGTTTTGAAGTCCAAGGTCCAAGCATTTTTAGAAGATGATTAACAGAATATCTATGTCAAAGTGCAAAAGGGCCTGAAACTATCTACAGTCCAGTATTCTAGGCAAGTAAAATTATAGGTGCAAGGCAGTACTGACTTCTATTGTTTTCTGTTTAGTACAGTTATTCCAAAGATTCTTCTCAATAAGAACATTTTACAAAATAAAAATAAGGAACTTGGCTAAATTTCCAAAACGAGAGAAATAAAAGCATTGTTTTGACAATTCCTAGCCCGAGAGTTCTGGGAACAGAGAGGAAAAATGACATTCTCATCTTCAAGAATTCGATTTCTGTGTAGATTCCAGAAATAATATAAAATCTTTAATCATGCACTATCATCTCTCGGGGCTTCAGTTTCCTCATCAGTAAAAGTGCAAATGGAATTAAATAATAAGGTCCATTCTACATCTCTTACCCTATAATTAAAATAATAGTCCTTTTTACCCTAAGTAGTTTTCTTCTACTAACATATATTTGAATTTTTAATACCCTTTATTGCTTCAATCTCCTTTCTGGCCAGCAGCCATTCTTGGATTTAAATTTTAAATACTTAACAGAACCTTCATTTCAATTCAAAGGTACAACTGCAGCCACAGAGTATTCCAACTGGAAGAGCTCTCGTATTTTATGAGCAATAACATTTGAGCTTGAACTGGAAAAGTTTACCCTCTCCGTAAGAAAATTAGGCCCTCCCAGCATGCATACTGCAGCAAAATATGACTCATCAGTGAAAACAAGAGGTCCAAGAACTTAGCTTTGTTACCCAATCACCTATCTCTCTGGATGCTCTGCATAGCACTGAAGCATGATGGCTAATGACTAATAATAACCAAGGGAAAAGAGATAAGCATTGTCAAAGTCAGAAAGCACCCGCCCACCATTTACACCAATGGCTCTACAGAATCTAGGAAACAAAAATGAACTCGCTCCTATGTAGAGATTTTCCAATTGCCAGAGATTTACTTAAGCCATCCCTCTTCAACCTTCAAAATTAACTGATGTAAAAGGATGCAAATTAAAACTTGTAATGTAATTAATAAGAAGACTTAATTCAAAGCAGGCAAGTCTTAATAAACCAAAATAAAATACAGGAATTTCATCAAGAAAATTTTGTGTTTATTTTATGAAACAGGTTTGGTTTCTCTCCTAAGACAGAAAACAAAGAGCATAAAGAAAGAAAACAAATTTAATAAATTTTATTTAAAACATTAAATTTTTGAATAATTTATAGTCAGTTCACAGTTTGTAAATAAAGTATGTAAATCTATACATTTTATTCTATTCTGTTGACAAGGCTACTTTAAGTAAAAGTGATCACTTTCATTATTCAGCTAAAAGTACTATTTTATTTTTTTTAACATCCTTATTGGAGTATAATTGCTTTAAAATGGTGTGTTAGTTGCTGCTGTATAATGAAGTGAATCAGCTATACATATACATATATCCCCACATCTCCTCCCTCTGGCATCTCCCTCTCACTGTCCCCATCCCACCCCTCTAGGTGGGCACAAACACGCAGCTGATCTCCCTGTGCTATGCGGCTGCTTCCCACTAGCTATCTGTTTTACATTTGGTAGTGGATATGTCCATGCCACTCTCTCATTTCATCCCAGCTTACGCTTCTCCCTCCCCGTGTCCTCAAGTCCATTCTCTAAGTCTGCATCTTTATTCCTGTCCTGTCCCTAGGTTCTTCAGAACCTTTTTTTTTTTCTTAGATTCCATTTATATGTGTTAGTTTATGGTATTTGTTTTTCTCTTTCTTACTTCACTCTGTATGACAGACTCTAGGTCCATCCACCTCACTACACATAACTCAATTTCATTTCTTTTTATGGCTGAGTAGTATTCCATTGTATATATGTGCCACATCTTCTTTATCCATTCATCTGTCGATGGACACTTAGGTTGCTTCCATGTCCTGGCTATTGTAAACAGAGCTGCAATGAACACTGTGGTACATGACTCTTTTTTTTTGAATTATGTTTTTCTCAGGGTATATGTCCAGTAGTGGGATTGCTGGGTTGTATGGTAGTTCTATTTTTATATTTTTAAGGAACCTCCATACTGTATTCCATAGTGGTTGTATCAATTTACATTCCTACAAACAGTGCAAGAGGGTTCCCTTTTCGTCACACCCTCCCCAGCATTTACTGATTGTACACTTTTAGATGATGGCCATTCGGACTGGTGTGAGGTGCCTTCATTGTAGTTCTGATTTGCATTTCTCTAATGATTAATGTTGTTGAGCACCCTTTCATGTGTTTGTTGGCAATCTGTGTACCTTCTTTGGAGAAATGTCGGTTTAGGTGTTCTGCCCATTTTTCGATTGAGTTGTTTGTTTTTTTGATATTGAGCTGCATGAGCTGCTTGTATATTTTGGAGATTAAACCTTTGTCAGTTGCTTCATTTGCAAATATTTTCTCCCATTCTGAGGGTTGTCTTTTCACCTTGTTTATGGTTTCCTCTGCTGTGCAAAAGCTTTTAAGTTTCATTAAGTCCCATTTGTTTATTTTTGTTTTTATTTCCATTTCTCTAGGAGGTGGGTCAAAAAGGATCTTGTTGTGATTTTAGAGTGTTCTGCCTATGTTTTCCTCTAAGAGCTTTACAGTGTCTGGCCTAATATTTAGGTCTTTAACCCATTTTGAGTTTATTTTTGTGTATGGTGTTAGAGAGTGTTCTAATCTCATTCTTTTCCATGTAGCTGTGCGGTTTTCCCAGCACCACTTATTGAAGAGGCTATCTTTTCTCCATTGTATATTCTTGCCTCCTTTAAAAAAGTTAAAGTGATCATATGTGTGTGGGTTTATCTCTGGGCTTTCTATCCTGTTCCATTAATCTATATTTCTGTTTTTGTGCCACTACCATACTGTTATTTTATTTTAAAAATTTTATTTATTTATTTTTGGTGGCATTGGGTCTTTGTTGCTGCATGCAGGCTATCTCTAGTTGTGGGGAGCGGGGGTAATCTTTGTTGTGGTGTGTGGGCTTCTCATTGCAGTGGCTTCTCTTGTTGCAGAGCACAGGCTCTAGGTGGGTGGGCTTCAGTAGTTGTGGCACACGGGCTCAGTAGTTGTGGCTCATGGGCTCTAGAGTGCAGGCTCAGTAGTTATGGCCAACGGGCTTAGTTGCTCCAAGGCATGAGGGATCTTCCTGGACAAGAGCTCGAACCCGTGTCCCCTGCATTGGCAGGAAGATTCTTAACCACTGTGCCACCAGGGAAGCCCCATACTTTCTTGATTACTGTAGCTTTGTAGTATAGTCTGAAGACTGGGAGCCTGATTCCTCCAGCTCCATTTTTCCTTCTCAAGATTGCTTTGGCTATTCAGGGTCCTTTGTGTTTCCATACAAATTGTGAAATTTTTTGTTCTAGTTCTGTGAAAAATTTCAGTGGTAGTTTGATAGGGATTGCATTGAATCTGTAGATTGCTTTGGGTAGTGTAGTCATTTTCACAATGTTGATTCTTCCAATGCAAGAACATTGTATATCTTTCCATCTGTGTGTACCATCTTTAACTTCTTTCATCAGTGTTTTATAGTTTTGTGCGTATAGGTCTTTTGTCTCCCTAGGTAGGTTTATTTCTAGGTATTTCATTGTTTTTCTTACAATGGTAAATGGGAGTGTTTCCTTAATTTCTCTTTCAGATTTTTCATCATTAGTGTATAGGAATACAAGAGATTTCTGTGCATTAATATTGTATCCTGTTACTTTACCAAATTCAATCATTAGCTCTAGTAGTTTTCTGATAGCATATTTAGGATTCTCTATGTATAGTATCATATCATCTGCAAAAAGTGACAGGTACACTTCTTCTTTTCCTATTTGGATTCCTTTTATTTCTTTTTCCTCTCTGATTACTGTGGCTAAAACTTCCAAAACTATGTTGAATAACAGTGGTGAGAGTGGGCAACCTTGTCTTGTTCCTGATCTTAGTGGAAATGGTTTCATTTTTTCACCATTGAGAATGATGTTGGCTGTGGGTTTGTCATATATGGCCTTTATCATGTTGAGTTAAGTTCACTCTATGCCTACTTTCTGGAGGGTTTTTATCATAAAGGGTGTTGAATTTTGTCAAAGCTTTTCCTGAATCTATTGACATGATCATATGGTTTTTCTCCTTCAATGTGTTATTATGGTGTATCATATTGATTGATTTGTGTATATTGAAGAATCCTTGCATTCCGGGATAATCCCCACTTGATCATGGTGTATGATCCTTTTAATGTGCATTGGATTCTGTTTCCTAGTATTTTGTTGAGGATTTTTGCATCTATGTTCATCAGTGATATTGGCCTGTAGTTTTCTTTCTTTGTGACAACTTTGTCTGGATTTAGTATCAGGGTAATGATGCCCTCGTAGAATGAGTCTGTGAGTATTCCTCCTTCTGCTATATTTTGGAAGAGCTTGAGAAGCACAGGTGTTAGCTCTTCTCTAAATATTTGATAGAATTCGCCTGTGAAGCCATCTGGTCCTGGACTTTTGTTTCTTGGAAGATTTTTTTTTTTTTTTTTTTTTTTGCGGTATGCGGGCTTCTCACTGTTGTGGCCTCTCCTGTTGAGGAGCACAGGATCTGGATGCGCAGGTTCAGTGGCCATGGCTCATGGGCCCAGCCGCTCCATGGCATGTGGGATCTTCCCAGACCAGGGCACGAACCTGTGTCCCCTGCATTGGCAGGCAGACTCTCAACCACTGTGCCACCAGGGAAGTCCCTGTTTTTTGGAAGATTTTTAATCAGTTTCAATTTCAGTGCTTGTGATCACTCTGTTTATATTTTCTATTCTTCCCAGTTCAGTCTTGGAAGGTTTTGCTTTCTGAAGAAGTTGTCTATTTCTTCCAGGTTGTCCATTTTATTGACATATAGTTGCTTGTAGTAATCTCTCATAATCCTTTGTATTTCTGCAGTGTCGGTTGTTACTTCCCCTTTTTCATTTCTAATTCTATTGATGTGAGTCTTTTTTTTCTTGATGAGTCTGGCTAATGGTTTATCAATTTTGTTTATCTTCTCAAAGAACCAGGTTTTAGTTTTATTGATCTTTGCTATTGTCTCCTTCATTTCTTTTTAATTTATTTCTCATCTGATCTTTATGATTTCTTTCCTTCTGCTAACTTTGGGGATTTTTTGTTCTCCTTTCTATAATTGCTTTAGGTGTAAGGTTAGGTTGCCTACTTGACATGTTTCTTGTTTCTTGAAGTAGGATTGTATTGCTATAAACTTCCCTCTTAGAGCTGCTTTTGCTGCATCCCATAGGGTTTGGGTCATCGTGTTTTCATTGTCATTTATTTCTAGTTTTTGTTTTTGTTTCTAGTCTTGTTTTTGTATCCGTTCAGCCAGTCTATGTCTTTTGGTTGGAGCATTTAATCCATTTACATTTACAGTAGTTATTGATAAGTATGTTCCTATTACCATTTTCTTAATTGTTTTGGGTTTGTTATTGTAGGTCTTTTCCTTCTCTTGTGTTTCCTGCCAAGAGAAGTTCCTTTAGCATTTGTTGTAAAGGTGTTTTGTTGGTGCTGAATTCTCTTAACTTTTGCTTGTCTGTAAAGGTAATTTCTCCACTGAAACTGAATGAGATTCTTTCTGGGTAGAGTAATCTTGATTGTAGGTTTTTCCCTTTCATCACTTTAAATATGTCCTGCTACTCCCTTCTGGCTTGCAGAGTTTCTGCTGAAAGATCAGATGTTAACCTTATGGGGATTCCCTTGTATGTTATTTGTTGTTTTCCCCTTGCTGCTTTTAATATGTTTTCTTTGTATTTAATTTTTGATAGTTTGAATAATATGTGTCTTGGCGTGTTTCTCCTTGGATTTATCCTGTATGGGACTCTCTGTGCTTCCTGGACTTGACTATTTCCTTTCCCTTATTAGGGAAGTTTTCAACTATAATCTCTTCAAATATTTTCTCAGTCCCTTTCTTTTTGTCTTCTTCTGCGAACTCTATAATTTGAATGTTGGTGTGTTTAATGTTGTCCCAGCAGTCTCTGAGACTGTCCTTAATTCTTTTCATTCTTTTTTTCTTTATTCTGCTCTGCAGTAGTTATTTCCACTATTTTATCTTCCAGGTCACTTATCCGTACTTCTGCCTCAGTTATTCTGCTATTGATTCCTTTTAGAGAATTTTAAGTTTCTTTTACTGTGTTGTTCATCATTTTTTGTTTGCTCTTTAGTTCTTCTAGGTCCTTGTTAAATGTTGCTTGTATTTTCTCCATCCTATTTCCAAGATTTTGAATCACCTTTACTATCATTATTCTGAATTCTTTTTCAGGTAGACTGCCTTTTTCCTCTTCATTTGTTTGGTCTGGTGGGTTTTTACCTTGCTCCTTCATCTGCTGCATATTTCTCTGTCTTCCCATTTTGCTTAACATACTGTGTTTGGGATCTCCTTTTCGCAGGCTGCAGGTTCGTAGCTCCTGTTGTTTTTCTTGTCTTCCCCCAGTGGCTAATGTTGGTTTAGTGGGTTGTGTAGGCTTCCTGGTGGAGGGGACTGGTGCCTGTGTTCTGGTGGATGAGGCTGGATCTTGTTTTTCTGGTGGGCAGGCCCGCGTCTGGTGGTGTGTTTTGGGGTGTCTGTGAACTTAGTATGATTTTAGGCAGTTTTAGGCAGCCTCTATGCTAATGGATGGCATTGTGTTCCTGTCATGCTAGTTGTTTGGCATAGGATGTCCAGCACTGTAGCTTGCTAGTCATTGAGTGCAGCTGGGTCTTAGCATTGAGATGGAGGTCTCTGGGAGAGCTTTCTCTGTTTGATATTATGTGGGGCTGGGAGGCCTCTGGTGGACCAGTGTCCTGAACTCAATTCTCCCACCTCAGAAGCTCAGGCCTGACACCTGGCCAGAGCACCAAGATGCTGTCTGCTACATGGCTCAGAAGAAAAGGGAGGAAAGACAGAAAAGGAAGGAAGGAAGGAAGGAAGGAAGGAAGGAAGGAAGCAAGGAAGGAAGGAAGCAAGGAAGGAAAGAAGGGAGGGAGGGAGGGACGGAAGGAGGGAGAGAGGGAGGGAAGAGGGGAGGGAGGAAGGGAGAAAAAATAAAATAATTAAAATAAAAATATTTTTAAAATTATTACAAATAAAAAAGCAATAATAAAATAAAGTAAGAAAGAAGAGAGCAACTAAACCAAAAAACAAATCCACTAATGATAATAAGTGCTAAGAAGTATTAAAAAAAACAAAAAACAGACAGACAGAATCCTAGGACAAGTGGTAAAAGCAAAGTTATACAGACAAATGCAGAGCTATACAGACAAAATCTAAGAAGCATACACATACACATAAATAGAGAGAAAAAGAAAAATATATATATATATAAAAGAGAGCAACCAAATCAACAAACAAATCTACCATTGATAATAAGCTCTAAATACTACATTAAGATAAACATAAAACCAGAAACAAATTAGATGCAGAAAGCAAACCCTAAGTCTATAGTTGTTCCCACATCCACTGCCTCAATTTTGGGATGATTTGTTGTCTTTTCAGGTATTCCACAGATGTGGGGTACATCAAATTGATTGTGGAGATTTAATGCGCTGATCCTGAGGCTGCTGGGAGAAATTTCCCTTTCTCTTCTTTGTTCACACAGCTCCTGGGGTTCAGCTTTGTATTTGGCCCTTCCTCAGCAAGTATGTCACCTGAAGGCATCTGTTCCCTGCCCAGACAGGACAGGGTTAAAGTAGCAGCTGATTAGGGGGCTCTGGCTCACTCAGGCCAGGGGGAGGGAGGGGTACGGATGTGGGGCGAGCCTGCAGTGGCAGAGGTCATTTCTGCCCATCTCTGGTGTCCATGCTGATAGCTGCGGCTCATGCCTGTCTCTGGAGCTCGTTTAGGCAGTGCTCTGAATCCCCTCTCCTCGCGCACCCCAAAACAATGGTCTCTTGCCTCTTAAGCTGTTCCAGACTTTTTCCCGGACTCCCTCCTGGTTAGCTGTGGTGCACTAGCCCCCTTCAGCCGTGTTCACACAGCCAACCCCAGTCCTCTCCCTGGCATCAGACCTCCGAAGCCCGAGACTCAGCTCCCAGCCCCCACCCACCCCGGCGGGTGAGCAGACAAGCCTCTCAGGCTGGTGAGTGCTGGTCGGCATCGATCCTCTGTGCGGGAATCTCTTCACTTTGCCCTCTGCACTCCTCATGCTGCACTCACCTCTGTGGCTCTGAAGCTTCCTCTCTGCCCACCCCCTGTCTCCGCCAGTGAAGGGGGTTCCTAGTGTGTGGAAACTATTCCTCCTTCACAGCTCCTTCCCAGAGGTGCAGGTCTCATCCCTATTCTTTTGTCTCTGTTTTTTCTTTTTTCTTTTGCCCTACCCAGGTACATGTGGAGTTTCTTGCCTTTTGGGAAGTGTGAGGTCTTCTGCCATCATTCAGTAGGTGTTCTTTAGGAGTTGTTCCACATGTAGATGTATTTTTTATGTATTTGTGGGGAGGAAGATGATCTCCTCTGTCTTACTCCTCTGCCATCTTGAAGGTCCCTCCAAAAGTACTATTTTTAAAAGTTGCTAACTATGGGAGTTTTGAAATAGGGCAAGTAGACATCTAGAGAAGGTGTAATGATTGGAAAGGAATTAATGACGTGATCCAACTGCTTCAAAAATTGACAATTCAGTTCATAGGGATAAATGATGCTGAGAATGAACAAAGAGACTGAAGAATTAACTTGGAATATCTAACCCATTCTGTGAATTCCACTAAATGTTGGAATTGCTTGCTAAGGCTGCTGCTGCAGCCACCAAGAAACCTGTGTGCAAGATAATGACATGCAAAATTTTGGACCTAAGATAGACCTACTCTCTAGGATGTGTTCTTTTCATTTTGCTTGCTTTTCATACTTAACACATGTTAAGGTTGATTTGATCATTTAAGATACAGTGATATGTCAACAAATTTTGAAACTCTTGTCATAAGGTCATCTTTGAAAAAGTAATAAATATGATATGCTTTCCTCCATGTTTTCTGAAAGGTGAAATGGTTTTTCTGATGTCATACCAAGTAATACTTTCCATTATTGCTTAAAACTTGACTAGGAGAGACAAATATTATGGGAGAGATGAACCATAAATACATTTAGGGAAGATAATTTTAATGTTCTTTAGAAGTATAATTTATTACACTGTTTTTGCAGCTCTAGTAGAGCTTCAGGGGAAAAGTAAAACACTAACCTTTTATATAATGAAAAAGAAAAACAACAGTAGCAAATCATGTTTGAGAATTTTAGATTCAGTAATAACCAAAGAAGAATGAATACGTCTTGAAAAACAAAACATGAAGAGTCTTTGTGAAGTAGATCCAGAGTCCACCAAGTGTGAGTGAATTAGACTAAAATATGATCTGATTAGACATACACATGTACACACAAAATATCTCCTGTAAATATAATTTGTGATATACTCTTGTCAACTGGGTTTGCTTAATCAAAATATAAAATTTTATAAAAGCTATAGCTCAACAGAACAAAATCACCACACTCTTAATATTGCAAACATAATTAACTTTGAATTATGTGAATTAATAGTGCCTAACAAATTATCATTCAGCTCTGAAATTAAATTCTTTCATACCATTAGATTTGTTAAGCTCAAGTAGGCAAAATTTGTATTTAATATAGTAATAATGGTGCTTTTCTAAGAATGCCTTTGAGAAACATAGATTTATCCAAAACAAATCAAGAAATTTCTATTATTAGTTAATTTGTGAATATCATAACTTCTACATAATAAAATTAAGGGAAAAGTCTGATGCTCTTACAGGATACTGTATGTTTACTACAGGAAACCCTTTTCTAACTACCTTTTTAATTAGGTATTTTATATGGTTATTTTTGTGGTTGCATACATGTAAAACAAATACATTTAATACTGTTTTAGATTCACAGGTTTTTTTCCATTAAAGTTATACTAGCACCTCTCCATTTACAAAAAGTAGGGTCATTTAAAATTCATCTTACACTGTCCATCTCAGATAATTCCCTCCATCCATTCACAAAATTTATTTAAAGTTATCAAACAAAAAAATCAAGGAATACAGTATTCAAATATTTTCATATGACCAAAGAATTGAAATTTGGAATACTTCTTATATTGCAGTCTATCTACATAAATTCTAATGTTTCATTGGACTGAAATTTCGCTATATCAGGAGCAGGGGTGAGGGTATGCTTTCACTTCTTTGTGTAAAGAAAGGAAATTTGCTCATATATTTGATTAGGTTCTCCTGCAGGGTATCATCTGAACAGTATAAATCCAAGCATGTTAAACAGAAGGTTTCTGAGAGGCCAGTGGAATAACTGTGAGTGAGACAAAAGAAAAATGATTTAAAAACAAAACAAAATAAAATTCTAGCAGACTCAGTTGACTTGAATGCCACCATAAGGCATGTGCTTTCTCATTCAAAAATGACCCCAAGATAATTTCTCAAGGTCAAGGGACCCTGGTAAACTCAACCAACTTGGGTTCTTCAATGATATTTGAGTATGGTTTGAGACTAAATTTGTCATCAAGGGAAACAGGAAAATGTTTACATGTAAGGTGTTTGGAGCCTGAGTTTGATCTTAAGGGTCATGTTAAAACACTGCAGTACACTAAAGCTTTCTGTGTATTCCAATCATAAAATTCAAGTGGAGAGATGGCAAGGAGGATGCTTATCAGGAATTCTATTCTGCTGTGAAGGCTGTTGCTATTGTTGGGAACATACCAGCCTTCTTTCATAAATCATCTCACCTATCCCACCTTTAGTAGGGCTTGAGATATTAAAGTATTTCTGTAATCAGAGTGACAAGTTTGTTCTTGTTCCTAATTCTATTCATAACCCCTTGCTGGATCCCTCTTGTAACAAGAGGCTCAAACACTCAATGTGGATTGTCAGTGTCAGGTATTAGTGGCCATGAAAGAAAGAAAGGGGGCAGGGAGAGGTAGAGGAAGAGAGAGAAGGAAGGATAGAAAGAAGGGAGGGGGGAGGGAGGAAGGAGGGAAGGAAAGAAGGAAGGAAAGGAATAAAAGGCAGATATGTATTGGTAGGTAAATAGATAGATGATAGATAGATAGAACCACTTTCTGGTTCCCATGTAGATAGAACATATCTTAAAATTAGTACAGACCACTAACTCCAAGCCTATGTTTAGCTGAAAAATCTCTTCTATGATTTCAATGAAAAAATAGTACCTATTATTCCAAATTTGAGTAAAATGTAAAGGCTGTGCTATTAGAATCATTCACAGCAATGCTGTTTAAATATTTAGTAAAATAATTTTCCAATCAAAAATAATACTAAACCCTTTGAGAGAATGACAAATACCATATGATATCACTTATATGTAGAATCTAAACTATGACACAAATGAATTTATCTAAGAAACAGAAACAGACTCACAGACATAGAAAACAGATTTGTGGTTGCCAAGGGTGAGGGGAGGTGGGCGAGGGACGGATTGTGAGTTTGGGGTGAGCAGATGCAAACTAGTATATATAGAATAGATAAACATGACTTCCCTGGTGGCGCAGTGGTTAAGAATCCGCCTGCCAGTGCGAATCCCCCTGCCAATGCAGGGGACACGGGTTCGAGCCCTGGTCCAGAAAGATCCCACATGCCGCAGAGCAACTAAGCCTGCGAGCCACAACTACTGAGCCCACATGTCACAGCTACTGAAACCCACGAACTTAGAGCCCATGCTCCATAACAAGAGAAGCCACGGCAATGAGAAGCCCGTGCACCACAACGAAGAGTAGCCTCTGCTCGCCACAACTGGAGAAAGCCTGCATGCAGCAATGAATACCCAACACAGCCAAAAATAAATTAATTAATTTTAAAAAAAGAATGGATAAACAAGGTCCTACTGTATAGCACAGGGAACTACACTCAATATCCTATAATAAATCACAATGGAAAAAATATGAAAAAGAATGTGTGTATATATATACACACACACAAATACATTATACATATATATGTATATATATATAACTGAATCACTTTGCTGTACACCAGAAACTAACACAACATTGCAAAATCAACTATACCTCAATAAAATAAATTTAAAAAATACTTAACCCTTTGAGACAGTTTTATAGCTTTGAAAAGTTCATACCGAAGTTGTGGTTCACCAGAGATAAGCTGGCTTGCTCGCCATCAAGACGTGATCACCTACAGTAAGGCCTTTATCTAATAGATTCATGTTAGTTCAGGATCTGGCTTTCATGGCAAGAGTTTTTGTTCATATGAGCAGGCCTGTCTCCTAAAGGGGGCAGATTTTCATTAACTAAGCTCATGACGATCCACGTACGAAAACTAGAATGTTGACTTATCAAACAGAAAGCAAAATTACCTAGGTGACGGGTCTCTGAATGTTTGTGCGACAGAAAAGCTTCTTCAATGAAACCCCACAGAGAAATAATGCAATGTACACATGAAAAATATATATATTCTCCCATGTAGGTCTGGCCATTCTTTTAACATATTCCTTCTTCAGAAGAGGAATAAAATGATTATCTAGAAAGAGACTTTCTTACGAGCACACAGAGTCCAGCTGTGCCTGAGATCACACTCCCACAAGAACCTGATTGCATTTGGGCTCCTCTCAGACAACCTCTTGTTCCTACAGATAGTTGATAATATACTTTGCTGACTTACCTTAACTTGTGGTTCTTCCTAATTTTATTCTCAGAAAATATGTTTCAGTGATTTTTTAAAATTTAATTCAAACGACTGCTTAGAAGCAACATCCATTTAATTTTTCATGAGTAAATATTTTATTTTGAAAATATTGGCCAAAGAAGGAAATAGCTGCATTTAGTCATCATCATTCCAGTTTGAACCTCAAACAATTCCAGTACTTTAACTTTTATAGAGTAATTTCTTGGTTAGTTGAGGCCCTTGACATCACATTGCTAACACTGATTTTCTTCTAGTTTCTTTGGATGCTCTTCAATCTACTTTGAGGGCTTTTCTTCTTTTGCCAATTGCTTATGAGTTGGCATTTCTATCCTTGGTCATTGTATCTGTTCACTCTGAGCCCTCTCCCTTCATGGTTTCATGAGAACCAATATATACTATAAGCTTGTATGCTTGCATGTCCCACAATTACCTCAAATTCAACTTACAAAAAAACTGTGCTAGGAAAATCCTGATACTCTGTCACTTGACCATTTGACCATCCCATAAAACAGGAACATATTATTTTTCCTATAGCAAATACTTTCCAAATTCTACTGATTAGATCTCACAAAATTCTAAAAATTTATATTTTCTCTCTGCTGCTGTTCTTGTCCTAGTCACCAACACTTATCTCCTGTGTTACTAAAACCCTCCTTGGCTTCTGTATCTCCATCATTGCCTCCAATGCAATTCATTCTCCATATTGTGAAAGGAGTGGTCCTTCCAAAATGCATCTCATTTTCCTGCTTACAAAACTTAATGACTTGTTTTTCTTCCTGATATATGCTTCCTAACATTGGACTGACTGTATCACGCAATAATTACCTCATTACTTACCCAAAGTTTTCCTAAAGATAGTCACTGGATTTTGTCCATCACTTTACTCTTATTTACCTAACAGCATCTGACTATGATAGTAGCTCAATAAATACTTATCCAGAGAATCAATGAATTAATATAAACTTTGTATGGAGGCATATCTGTGAACACAGAAAATCATGCATTTATAACATTAGGAACATGTTAGGGACATGCAAAAATATATTTTAAAAATTGAGGGCTTCCCTGGTGGCGCAGTGGTTGAGAATCTGCCTGCCGATGCAGGGGACACGGGTTCGTGCCCCGGTCTGGGAAGATCCCACATGCCACGGAGCGGCTGGGCCCGTGAGCCATGGCCGCTGAACCTGTGCGTCCGGAGCCTGTGCTCCGCAACGGGAGAGGCCACAACAATGAGAGGCCCTCATACCACAAAAAAAAAATAATAATAAATTAATAAAATAAAATAAAATTGATATATGTGTATAAGGCAGTGTTATGCATGGTAGTAAATAGGGAGGGAGATGATCCCGTGTCCATTATCTTATTTGACCCTCAAAACCAAGCTGTGGATTAAAATTCTCAAGAACAATAAAAGAAGATAAAACATTTTAGAGAATTTACCACTTATCTCCAACTTTGCAGTGCCTGCTTTTAGACATAGCATCATTATGATTATTGTTTTTTTCTTACAGTAGTGTACTACTTTTACTTGCTATTAAATGTTTTGACCCACAGAATATTCATAGATCAATAATATTTAATGTTATTTTCTTAATGAGTGCATATCTGTATATTTCGTACTTGCATAGAGAAAGTGACTGTAGGTAGGCCTGTGAGCTCTGGCAAATGGCCTCTCTATGCTTCAGTTTCATTTTCTATTGTTTTCTTTTTTTTTTTTTTTTTTTTTTTTTTTGCGGTACGCGGGCCTCTCACCGCTGTGGCCTCTCCCGTTGTGGAGCACAGGCTCCGGACGCACAGGCTCAGCGGCCGTGGCTCACGGGCCCAGCTGCTCCGTGGCATGTGGGATCTTCCCAGACCAGGGCACGAATCCGTGTCCCTTGCATCGGCAGGTGGACTCTCAACCACTGCGCCACCAGGGAAGCCCCAGTTGCCTTTTCTATTAAATAAGTAATAGTACCTACTTCATAAGTTTGTGTGAGGCTTAAATGAGTTTACTTATAGAGTAATAAGAACAGAGCCTGGCACATAAGTACACACATTAATTATTCGTTCTTATAGTTATTATACATACACGATGTTATTAATTTGAATCCTATAATTTTATCTGGAAGCTAATATCTATCTATATAGAGGTCATTCTTAAAAATTTTTATTACGGTTACTAGGAGGAGATTGATTATAGCCTTTCTTTTCACTTAAATTTTGTGTATGCCATGTTTTCTAATTATGTAGTTACTCTCCTAGGTTTTTGTCTTCCTTTTTTCAAATATTGTTTTCATTAATTTGCAGGAAACTTAAGGATTATAATACCTAAACAAATTTCTTCTATAATTAATTTGCATTCAGCAAAGTCTACACTCAGATTTCTTAAGTACTTAAATATTTTCCATCTTCCCTAAAATTTATATATCATTGTCATTACTTAACTTCTAAGAGCAAATGACTCTTATTAAAACCAAAATTTTTATACGCTGTTAGTTCCTAGTGCAGATCATTGCCTCTAGGTGTTTCAGAATCAAAATCAGAACTACTAAATAATTTAGAGGTAAGTTAGCAATTAACTGAAAGTGACTTATCGCAAATTGTGGTTCATATGTGGCAAGTGGGCTGGCAGAATTGTTACAGTCTGCCAGATCAGGACTCTCTCTCTCATTCTCTAAGAGATAATAACCAATAATGGACATAGAAATATATTTACATAATGAAAAATAATTAATACAGCTTCATCACTCTTTTGTAAAATTGTGCCTAACACTCTATAATGTGCTAGCATATAATTGCTACTATATGCTTATCTGTTAGAAAAAATCCTATGCATAGAAACAGAAGGGATACTTGATATTGAGATAGAAATTTGTAATTTCATCTCATTTTCTATTCAGCTGTACTATAACACCCCAAATCATTTAATTATTTTGAAGAAAATAGAAAATGGAAAGTTTTATTTAGGGCTAATATAATATTTCATTTTGTTAATGCCTCATATTGGAGAGGAAAAAATAAACATGGTGACAAATACTATCTTTTGTTTTCAGACACCAACATAAAAGTGATTGAAAAATTCATAATCATAGAATTGGAAAGGATCTAATAGATTGCCCCCCAGATTTTACAGCTGAAAGAAGTAAGACGCAAAAGGGATTAAATGTCACGCCAAAAGCAACACACGTTTGTACCATTCCTGGAAAAAGAACCTCTGTTTTCCAATGCCAAGTCCCAGGTGCTTTCTGTGTCTCAATCCAAAACAAATTATTGTGGATCACTGGCTTCTGCTAACTCATTTGTTTTTAAGAAAAACTATTTCTGTTGCACAAGATCACCCATACCTTAGAGCACAACAAATGCAGTTTGACTTTATGCCCAATAAACAGAAACAAAGGGCCACAGGGTTGCAGCAATACACCGAAGTTCTCATATTGCCCACTTTTCCCAGACTACATCATCATATCAAAACCTCACAAGAAAAAGAATAATTGATTGATTATACTTCACTTGACCTCCATAGAAGAAAGGCCTCAATATCCTGTTCTACCATTCTAACATCTAAGAATCCAGTTATAGGTCTCAATTCTCTTCTTTCTCATCAGGATATCTAGGGGTTTCCTTCGTATTATTTGTCCTCAGTGGGAAAATGAAGACCTGATCAACCATTGTCAGTCCAAGACTGCTTTCTCACCTTATAAGTTCATTCAAAAGTCTGCTAAATCATGACATCTTGAGAGCCACATTAGTTCTTATTTAATGCTACCTTTCTAATGTACCCAGTACCTCACAGGTGCCCAATACATTTTAGAGTAAATCAACTTTGGATTCAATCAGTCGTTGGTCTTGAGGACTATTTTCTTCATGCTGAAATTCACTTTAACTTTTTCCTACCTGTTTTTCTTTTTAGGGAAAGTTTATTTACCCTTTTAATTTTCCTCCCAACTTTTCTAGTAAAGAAGTACAGAACTGTCCACTGTGCTCTAATAAGAGCACAAACGTTCAGTATTTAATGGAAAGATTATTTCATAATTTCAAATTGTAATAAATTTTTTGGAGTTTTTAATATTATGTTTCCTTTAAAAAATAGTGCTTTTCTGCTGACCCAGGATCAGCCAATATCCATTCTCACCACCCCCAACCCTTGGGGTCTCTTTCTCTTGTACTAGCACTTAGGCAGTCATCCAATATGATAGAATCCCAAGACAGAAAGACAATTATCTTTCTAAATGAGCTTGCTTCTAATTAGTGAAAAAAGAAAATACCTAACCCAGAAATGTTTATTTTCCTTGCACCTCAACATACTTGAATAGTATTGTTTTAGTTTTCAATCAAGATTATGCGTATCATTTCCTTTTCTCCTTTGGCACCAGGATCTATAGGCAGTAAAGGTGCATTAAAGAGCCAAAATCAAGAAAGCGTCTGTAGAAGTGAGCCAAAAATAGAAGTCAGTGTCATACACGTAAGGTCAGGGCAAGGCAGGAAAGAATGCCAGGTAGACAGATCAGAGACTGATGGATGCAGAATCAAGAGGTCAGATAAGTAGCTGGGACTAGAAATTAAGCTAAAAGCTATTAGTGGAGAGATTTTCTACTTTGGGGAAAGCAGGACAAAAGCAAAAGAAATTAACTGATGCAGGACTTCCTGTTGGTTCAACTATTGGCTCAACTGTTGCTCTGGCTGCCTCAAAACTAGCTTTTTTTCTCTCTTGTTCTACATGAGACTGACCCAAGGGCTGCAAAAGTGGCCACTGAACAAGCCAGCTGGGGAGAAGAGTATGGAAGGAGGACATACCCACTGATTGCAGAGAATTTATAAAAGATCTATTGCTCCCGATCTGGAAAAGCCAAACTCAGTTCACATTGAGTCTTGAACACTACAATAATTCAATCAATCTTAGTAACATTACTTCATTTATTGGCATTTAGGAGCTTAATTACCCTTAGACCTCATGTTTTTTGAAGGGATTTTTCCATATTGTCTTCTCCTGCGAGAGACCATTTGGTTTGGAAGTCAAAGTAGAAAAAAGGGCAGAGCTAATGAAACTACGGGAGAAATGCTGAAGAACTTGCCACAGTTCTCAGCAAATGTAGCTTTCCCGTCTACACTGCTTCTTCTATCATGATCTTCTAGGAAATTTGACACCGTTTTTTCAGTAAATTGTCAAATATTTATTGAGTACCTACTATGAGACCAGTGGTCCATTAAAAACCTAAAGACTGTGATACAGGGATGGACAGTAGAAGATGAAGGATTCAGGGAATGTCTCTGTCCAATCCCCCTGATTTCTACCTTATAGTCTTGAGATTTCCCATTCTACTTCTGGCTTGAAACTTTACTTCTCCTAAACCAAAGTCAAATGTATTACTCACTTTTATATTTACCAAACATTTTCTGAGACTCTTTAGGATGTGCCAGTTGGTAGGAAAGCAAAGTTTATATATATATATCCCTTGCTTTAGATATTGCATGATTTACAAAGGATACATACAAACAACTTGAATATTATTTCTTCTTGTTATAAAAGTATTTGCAAATACATGCTTCATCTCTCTTATGAGAAATCAGGATAATTTTTGATTCTGGAATTAGAAAAATATCAAATCACTTCTACTGAAGATTATAAAAGGAGAGAACTGAAGAAATGAAGTTAAAAAGTACAAAACAAAAACAGCAGAAAAGAAGGAGTGTGTGTGTGCGTATTTGCGTGTGTGTATTTTTCTTCTTCTTTTCCTAAGGAAAGATAAAACCTATAAAGGAAAAGTCAAATTGGGCCATACGGCTACATTTCTTAAGCACCTATGTGAAGAAGAATTGAGTAAGCCATGCAGATAGTTGCTAATTTGATGATCAGAAGTGAAAGTGGATTTTAAGGAAGTGTTTGGCAGAGATACGGGAGAAATGATCAAAAGACAGTAATAATATTTTAAATAGCAGTGCTTACTCATCACCTAATATATTCTGGATACTGTGCTAGATATATCAATATAATTTAGTATAATACTCCTCATAACCCAGTGCATTAAGACAGATTCCCCAAAAATGGTTACCAAAGGACTTTCATAGATGTCTTGCATCACATATGAATCAAATTAATTAGTTTTCAAACATATTAATGACATACTAAGCTAAAACAAAATTCAAATGAGTTTTTTATATTACAGGTCTTGTGGTCTCTAACACATTAAAGTAGAAATTCTAAGCAGGAGAATATGCTATATAGCAATCCTCATACTATTTTTGGATGATGGAACCTATTTTTCAGGCACCATATTGGAGGTTGGTGTATTAGTGCCCTGAGAAATATGCTTTGGAAAATATTGTGACTAGGCATTAAGTATTGGGAAGAAAAAATTTGAGACAGAAAACAAAAGACTGTTAATATTCATTTACCTGCACCAAAAAACAAAACAATTTCAAGTTCAAACTTAGGAGAGCTTAGGGGAAGAGTTTCTATAATACTTTGCACTGGAATGGATATTACTAATATATTTCATTGTCATTGCTATTATTTTGGTGTTCTATCTTTACTGCACTATTTTGGTGAACTTAAGATCACCTCATATCATGGAACTTTAATCACTTTACTCGTAAGTCTCAGCTTCCTCAATCACAAATTCTTCTACCATGGGAAATTTTAGGAACTTAATCCCTAAATGGGGAAAAAAATCACTATAATTACAAGAGTCATGAACAAAGTGATATTGACATACTGAGGAGAAAGATCTGACCCTTCCTGGGGTGGGGAGATTTTATAAAAAGATGACCAAGGTGGCTTCCCTGGTGGCACAGTGGTTGAGAGTCCACCTGCCGATGCAGGGGACATGGGTTCGTGCCCCAGTCCGGGAAGATCCCACATGCCATGGAGCGGCTGGGCCCGTGAGCCATGCGGCTGAGCCTGCACGTCCGGAGCCTGTGCTCCGCAACAGGAGAGGCCACAACAGTGAGAGGCCCGTGTACCACACCAAAAAAGAAAGATGACAAAGGAGCTGTTCTATAACTCTCATTGAAGCTGCTATGGTTTACTTAGAGACTTGGTGAAAGAAAATATTTCAAAAGAACAACAGAGGGAAATGGTTATGTAATGGGTCTTGTCAGGCTGTTTGCTAGGAAGTTCCTGGTTAATAGTTTGACCCATCTCATAATACATTGTGGGTCATTATGGTAGATAACATTTAATTATTCTTGTGGCCTCACTTTGTCTCTGATTCAGAATGATTGTCTGGGCTAACTTCATTTTTATAACCTATTTAAATTATCCCTGGCCGAGTTCCAAATTTTATCTGAAGTACCATTCCTTTTTTTTTTCTTTTTTTCTTTTTTTCATGTTAAACACTTTTTTTGATATGGACCATTTTTAAAGTCTTTGTTGAATTTGTTACAATATTGCTTCTGGTTTATGTTTTGGTTTTATGGCCACGAGGCATGTGGGATCTTAGCTCCCCGACCACGGATTGAACCCACAGCCCCTACATTAGAAGGCGAAATCTCAACCACTGGACTGCCAGGGAAGCCCCTGAAGTACTGTCCTTAATGCTATATTAGGTTCATGGACAAAAGGGGAAATCATTCCCACCCAGCCAGTCCTGGAAAAACTGGGTCTCAGACAACTGTTAACAATGGGCCAGATGAACTATAGTAGAAATGAATGTTGATTATGTTAAAAAATTAGCAGCATGAAAAGGCGTTAAATAGAAAATCACTTGAACCATTGGTAAACGTGGATATCCAGAGTTCTTCATTATTTCTGAACAGATGCGGGTTACTAAAACCGGAAGTTATTTCAACTAATAAAGAAGAGGTGGGTCACCGAGCTGCAGCAGGATTTAAGACTCAACTAGAATGTTTGCAGAAAAAAAATAACAGTTTGAGATAGATCAAAAGAAGAATAGTATTATGGAAAAGAGGGCTGCAGGGAGATCCAACTTTCTGTCCTAGAATTATGTTTGCAAGGACTCACGCCATTGCCACTCCAATATTTAACAAAGGTCTATATAATTATATAAGTTTTAGAATAAATACAGTAAAGCACCTATTTAAAGTATAAGTCCTATTTATTATTTTTTCCTCATTGATTTAGCTGTGTATTTCTTGTTTCCTTTTGAAATTTGCTAATGGTTTGCCCTCAATGTGCCAGAGGGAACACAGTGCCAGCTGCCATTGAGACTGATGTAGTGAAAGGGCAATTAAACCAGTATTAAGGTTTCTGTTTCCCTCAGAATGCAAGAAATTAAAGTCTTTGAATACTACCTCAGGATAAAAAGGTAATCAAGTTTATTACTAGAGTTCAAGAACAACTAAATCGTATACAAAATTATTTTGTTAATTCAATGAGTATCATTTTGAAATAATTCATATTTTAACTATATGTGTATCATCTAATAAGAATGTGATGATTTCCAGTTTTTAACAATTAACATCTTGCTCAAAATATTTTTCTCTTTGTTTTAGTGGCTTTTTGCGGCTCTGTACAAGTGTTGGAAATACTGAAAAATATAACCATAAAGCTCACAAGAGAAACGTAATATCTTTTGAACTAAATGCTCCCTCATGCTCGACTAAAGAGTAGTAAACAATTTAATCGCTGTCTCATATTATGGTCTGTGGATGAACGTATGCAAAAATAGTATTATGGTCTAGGAAAACGGTATGATCTTAGAGATCCTAGCTCCTAGCTTGTGTCTAATCAGATGGCTTAAAATGTAAAATGAAAAAAGAGAGTTAAAATAATCATATGACAAAGAAGTGTTCAATTATTTTAAAAGCTCTCTTATGACAAAGTATTTAATTTTTCTAAGAAAAACATTTTATCATTCTTGTTTATAATGACCTCAGGTAGAGTAGTGTTATAGTGCTTTCCAATGGACATTTTGTTATCACAGGTAAAAGTATTATAGATGGCATGAGGTTTAGTGAGTGTGTAGACCTTCTTCAATACATATTTAGAAATAAGGGTACAGGTGGGAGATACCGTATTATTGGTGGAATCCTTTTCTCTTCTCCACTGGAAGTGTGTTGGCAATTCCTCTCTTCCTATGGATATCCCCACTTGGTTTCAGGCTGATCAAGGCCTATACCATCAAATGGGTAGGCTAGATATGCTCCAGGTATTTATAATTGAACCTGCACCTGACAGGACCTGAGGAAGCACTGCTACTTCCTCTGGTGATTCACTGCTTCAAGAGCTCAATAGTAACATTTTTCCAGAACCATTCCGGTTCAGACCAGCTTTGTCAGCAGAAGCTTTGTTTCTGCACAAAGGCTAACAAACTCATATTGTGCTCTACAGTGATAATATAAATAACTACAAAATAAGAGCAAGATTTAAATAGCAATATTTTGGGGAATTCAGTAAATGTTCGGTAAGCTAACTCCTTTTTATTTGATAGCCACATTTGTTTTTGCAAATGTATTCTGATAAAACATAATGCCATGAGTCTTTCAATTTGTAAAATGTAACTTCTAGATTTTTCTCTAACTGACAACTCATATGTTGAATACACTCTTCACCAGTAAATTGGTCTCCTGATAAATAAGAACAGATTTCACAAAGTCAATTTTCGTTTCTTTCTTTCTTTTTTAGATTTTATTTTTATAACAGTTTTATGTTCACACCAAAATTGAGCAGAAGGTAGAGAGGTTTTTCATATACCCCTTGTCTTCCCACACACAGCTTCCTCCCCTATCAACATCCTGCACCAGAGTGGTACCTTTGTTACAGTCAATGAACCAATATTTTTAAACTCTATTATAGCAAGGTTGCAGAATAGAAGATTAATATACAAAAGTCAGTCACTTTCCAATATAATAGCAATGAACAAGTGGAATTTGAAATTTAAAACCCAATACTATTTACATTAGCACCCCAAAAATAAAATACTTAGTTTTACATCTAACAAAATATGTATACGATCTAAATGAGGAAAACTACAGACCTCTGAGGAATGAAACCAAAGAAGAAACAAATAAATGGAGAGATATGTCATATTCACGGAAAAGAAGACTCAAAATATCAAGATGTCAGTTGTTCCCAATTTGATCAATAGATCTGATGCAATTCCAATAAAAAAAATTATGTTGTGAATACTGACAAACTGTGTCTAAAGTGTGTGTGGAGAGGCAAAAGACCCAGAATAGACAACACAACATTGAAGGACAGAATAGAGTTGAAATATTGATACTACCTAATTTCAAGGCTTACTATAAAGCTACAGAAATCAAGACAGTATAGTATTAGAGAAAGAAGAGACAAAGAGCTCAATGGAAGGAATAGAGAGTCCAGAAATAGACACATAAATAGTCAACTGATCTTTGACAAAAGAGCAAAGGCAGTAAGTGTAATGGAGCAAAGAGTCTTTTTAACACATGGTGCTAGAACTAGCAGACCTCTGCATGCAAAAAAAAAAAAAAAAAATCCAGTTACACCCTTCACAAAAATTAGTTCTAAATGGATTGTAGACCTAAGTGTATGAAACTCCTAGAAGATAACAAAGGAGAAAACCTAGATGACCTTGAGTATGTCAATGACTTTTTAGATACAACACCAAAGGCATGATCCATGAAAGAAACAACTGATATTCCAGACTTCATTAAAATTTTAAAATTTCTGCTTTGTGAAAGACAATGTTAAGAGAATGACAAGACAAGTCACAGACTAGGAGAAAATATTTACAAAAGACACATCTGATAAAGGACTATTATTCAAAATATACAAAGAACTCTTAAAACTCAACAATAAGAAAACAAACAATCCAATTAAAATATACACCAAAGACTTTAACAGACACCTCTCTAAAGAAGAGATACTGATGGCAAATAAGCATATGAAAAGATGCTCCACACCATATGTCATCAGGGAAATGCAAACTAAAACAATAATGAGATACCATGACATACCTATTTGAATGGCCAAAATCCATAATATTGACAATCTCCAATGCTGATGAGGATGTGGAGTGACAGGAACTCTCATCTATTGCTGGTGGGAATGCACAATGATACAGCCACTTTGGAAGACAGTTTGGGGGTTTCTTTCAAAACCAAACATACTCTTACCAAATGGTACAGCAATCACACTCCTTGGTATTTACCCAAAGAAGTTTAAAACTTATGTCCACACAAATATCAGCATATAGATGGTTATAGTACCTTTATTTATAATTGCCCAAACTTGGAAGCATCCAAGATGGTTTTTCATTAGGTGAATGGATAAATAAACTGTGGTACATCCAGACAATAGAATATTATGAATATTATTTAGCACTAAAAAGAAATAAGCTATCAAGCCATGAAAAGATATGGAGGAAGCTTAAATGCATATTATTAAGTAAAAGAAACTAATCAGAGAAGGCTACAAACTGCATGATTCCAACTATATGACATTCTGGAAAAAGCAAAACTATGTACATGGTAAAAAATCAGTGGATGTCAGGGGTTGGGGAAGGGGAGGGATGCATAGGTGGAACACAGGATTTTTAGGGCAATGAAAGTACTCTGTATGATACCATAAGGATGGATACATATCATTATACACTTGAGACAAACAATCCCACAAGAGTGAACTATAATGTAAATTGGGGGCTTTGGATTATTATGATGAGTCAACATAAGTTCATCAACTGAAACAAATGTACCACTCTGGTAGGAGATGTTGGTAATTTGGAAGGCTATGCATGTGTGAAGGCAAAGAGTATGTGGGAAGTCTTTGTACCTTCCCCTAAATTTTGCTGTGAATCTAAAACTGCTCTAAAAAAATAAAGTCTTAATAAAGCAAAAAAAATTCAAAATAGTAAGATGATGTTTTGATAAAAACAATCATCACTTGCTCATTGACCACAGGATAAAATGTTACATATACATAATGTAGGATGAAGTATCCTGATTCTAGTAATTGTGTCAATTACCACAAATCAAGCCCTTCAAAAAGAATTCTAAAAAAAAAAAAAGAAAGAAAGAAAGAAAAAAACTTTTCCTAGTTCTTCAGAAATCACACTCATGTTTGATATATCTCACCCCACACCCAGAGGGTCATGATACCATAGATGTCATGAATTATAGTGTCCTCTGAACTTCTGAGATTACGTCATGAAAAGTCCATTCCTCATTATACTAATGGCTTGAGACATGAAAACTAAGTTGATAATGCTTATCCACTGAACATTAATCAAGACAAACCTGAAGCAAAAACTCTGCAAACATATCACAGGACTCATCTGAGCTGAAACTGAGCCAATAGGTAGTTGATGAATCCTTAGTGGAAGACTCATTTGCCATATGATATTTGAGTTGCAGAAGTGTCTGGGAACAAAAAGAACTTTACCTGTCCACATGTTTATATAGGCTGTAAGTATCATGTTCCCTCACATCTATATATCACTAACAAGAGTATTAGGAAAAGTTCAGAAAATCCCAGCAGTCATCAATTCTCATCTGTGTTTAATTACCTGAAAAATCTAGACAAGTTTGAATCATCCAAGCCAGTGGTGTTTCCATAACCAACTGTTTCTAATAAACATACATGATCAGAAGCAATTCTGCTTTCTTAACCCTCAGCATCTTGAAATATCTATAGAGAGAAAAGCAATACTAGGGAGAACACAAAATATTCGAAGGCAGTGGAGTGTTCGAAGGCAGCACATCCATTAAGTACTTCTTCTGACACCTTAAAAATTTTACCATATAAAATTACAGTCTTTCTAATGCTGAAATTGGGATTGCTTGCCTTATTCTATGTCCATTTCCACTCCCTCTTCATGATTTTTACACTTCATTTTCCCCAAAATATACCAAGAGCATCTTTTCTATAAATTCAGATTGGTTTCACCACTTCTAGAGAACCATTCTTGCAGTTGTTTATGGTTTTTAAATGATGCTTTGTGATATTTAAATAATCATTTACCACTGCTACCACATTAAAAAATCATCTGATGATGACATAATTGAACAACAGTTAGAAAATCATTAACTGTAAACTGATACTGATGAGCTCTTCAAAAATCTAGATGACATAAATTATTTGTAATCCATAACTATATGGAGAATAAAAACACAATGTGAGGAAAATTCATATCTACACTAACCCTAAAGGGAAATTATATAATAAAACCTCACAAATCTGGAATAATAGAGGAAAGTTTGCTTCAATTATTGAATACCTTACACATATGCAGCCTTAGTACATTCAAACAGACAAAAAACCAAATGAATAAGGCAATTTTAATTTAAGGGCCTACTTTTCTCATCTAAGTTATTATCAGAATAAAAGGCTGTTTTTAGACTTGCCATTTGGATTTTTAAAAAATACACTGAGACTTAGTTTAGACAAATCTTTTGTTTTAGCCACATAATGGTGGTCCCTATCTTCCCCAGCTCTAGGTTGTTGTGGGTATGAAAGACATAGAATCTATACAACCCCACTCAATAATTGCCCTTCAGGATCTTTTAGATCAGTGAAGAAGGAAGTTACATAAACATACAATTGCAATATAATGAGATAATGTTATATTAGACAAATATAGCAAGACCACAGATGAGAAATAAAATGTGGTGTAGCATAATACTTTTTTATTTGGTTTTAATCAGCTTTACTAAATGATAAGCAACAACTAAAACTGGTAAGTTAAGCCAATATCAGAGCTGAAGTGTCATTTTAAAATACTGATCATGCTTCAGACTATACTACAAGGCTACAGTAATCAAGACAGTATGGTACTGGCACAAAAACAGAAATATAGATCAATGGAACAGGATAGAAAGCCCAGAGATAAACCCACACACATATGGTCACCTTATCTTTGATAAAGAAGGAAAGGATATACAGTGGAGAAAAGACAGCCTCTTCAATAAGTGGTGCTGGGAAAACTGGACAGCTACATGTAAAAGTATGAAATTAGAACACTCCCTAACACCATACACAAAAATAAACTCAAAATGGATTAAAGACCTAAATGTAAGGCCAGACACTATCAAACTCTTAGAGGAAAACATAGGCAGAACAGTCTATGACATAAATCACAGCAAGATCCTTTTTGACCCATCTCCTAGAGAAATGGAAATAAAACCAAAAATGAACAAATGGGACCTAATAAAACTTAAAAGCTTTTACACAGCAAAGGATACCATAAACAAGACCAAAAGACAACCCTCAGAATGGGAGAAAATAGTTGCAAATGAAGCAATTGACGAAGGATTAATATCCAAAATTTATAAGCAACTCATGCAGCTCAATAACAAAAAAAACAAACAACCCAATCCAAAAATGGGCAGAAGAACTAAATATACATTTCTCCAAAGAAGATATACAGATTGCCAACAAACACATGAAAGAATGCTCAACATCATTAATCATTAGAGAAATGTAAATCAAAATTACAATGAGATATCATCTCACACCGGTCAGATTGGCCATCATCGAAAACTCTAGAAACAATAAATGCTGGAGAGGGTGTGGAGAAAAGGGAACACTCTTGCACTGCTGGTGGGAATGTAAATTGATACAGCCACTATGGAGAAAAGCATGGAGGTTCCTTAAAAAACTACAAATAGAACTACCATACGACCCAGCAATCCCACTACTGGGCATATACCCTGAGAAAACCATAATTCAAAAAGAGTCATGTACCAAAATGTTCATTGCAGCTCTATTTACGATAGCCAGGACATGGAAGCAACCTAAGTGTCCATCAACAGATGAATGGATAAAGAAGATGTGGCACATATATATAATTGAATATTACTCAACCATAAAAGGAAATGAAACTGAGTTATTTGTAATGAGGTGGATAGATCTGGAGTCTGTCATACAGAGTGAAGTAAGTCAGAAGGAGAAAAACAAATACCATATGCTAACACATATATATGGACTCTAAGGAAAAAAAAAATGTCATGAAGAAATTAGTGGTAGGACGGGAATAAAACACAGACCTACTAGAGCATGGACTTGAGGATATGAGGAGGGGGAAGGGTAAGCTGTGACGAAGTAAGAGAGTGGCAGGGACATATATACACTACCAAATGTAAATTAGATAGCTAGTGGGAAGCTGCCACATAGCACAGGGAGATCACCTCTGTGCTTTGTGACCACCTAGAGGGGTGGGATAGGGAGGGTGGAAGAGAGGGTGACACAAAAGGGAAGAGATATGGTAACATATATATATATATGTATAACTGATTCACTTTGTTGTAAAGGAAAAACTAACACACTATTGTAAAATAGTTATACTCCAATAAAGATGTTAATACAAGCAAAAATAAAATAAAATACTGATCATGAATAACCTTTAGAGGAACTGCCACCTTACAATCTTTAAAAAGTTCAGGTAATATGGCTTTTTGAGACTGGGCTACAGAAAGCAGAGCTGTGTGACAGGGCAATAAATCAAGGATGTAGTTTCCTAAGGGTCTTAACTAAATATGTTTCTACAATTAAGTTAGCTCTTGAACTTAAATATTTTTAACAGTAAGAATATTTCTTATTATATATGCATAATGTATCTAACTGACTGCTACATGTTAACATACTAGCTAGGAAATTATATGCTGGATAATCATTTTTTAACACATGTATTTTATGTCAAGTGTGACTTAGATGAAAATTGAAAGGTACATCACTTTTTTTTGTTGTTTTATTTCAATCACTCCCAAGAGTCTTAAAATTATATTTCTCTTTTGTTCATAAGCACAAAGCGTGAACGACCCGCCTTTCACTTCCTCAAGAGGCTACACCTCATGTTAAGCCATAATCTTCCACTTGTTCTTGATGTGTGAATTCTATTTGTACCTTGTAAAGATTTTAATCAATTACATATTTCAGTTCTAGCTATAAAGTTTCATGAGATTCTATCCAGAAATCACTTGCCATGAGAGATTTGCTTTCAAATATGCATAACTAAAGTACCCTGGTATGTATCAGTATAAACAAATACAAGTCCCACCCCCTTCCCACCATTTTATTTCTATTAATCTAAGAGTTGAGTTAAAATTTCAGACTGAGATAAAATGGTTGCTATTTTCCAAAAAATTATATGAGAATCCTTTTAAGATTATGTTAGTCCCCAATAAAAATATTTTACTGTATTGACATCTCGAGTTATTTTTAGCTTTTGGTTAATGACAAAAAATTATCAAAAGGCTATCATGAACTTAAAATGCTCTGCAATATAAGATGATAATCTCTGAGTTTCTGCTATAGTGCCTAATAGATGTATACAAATTACATTTAAGGTATGGCACCCTTGTGTATATATGTAATTATGAAGATTAAAGGAAGTGGATTAAAGAAAGATAATGACTAAAGTTTACTAAGGTACAAATGGCTCTCTAAATCTTATATAGCTTAACATAGCTTAATACTTAATATGGCTTAATACTGTTCCTCACTGATTCCAGCTTTATGCATCTTTGAGTTTTTCAAGGTTGACATGAGTACCAAAGCAAAATAGCAATATATACCAAATACATTAAGGCAACACATCATTTAGGGCCAATGAAAGCATGTTGGTAGCAAACCAGTGATCATCTTACAAACCAAAGGTCATATCAAGACTTGACATATATATACTAATATGTATAAAATGTATAACTAATAAGAACCTGCTGTATAAAAAAATAAATAAAATAAAATTCAAAAATTAAAACAAACAAACAAAAAAAACCCCTTTGCCTGAAAACCATCAGGGAGTTGGGTCTTTTGAGCACTAGCAGCCTGGACTCCTTGCTTGGTGTCCTGCAATAAACGCTGTGCTTTCCTTCACCACAAAAAGAAAAACAAAAAAAAAGACTTGCCTCAAAAATCCAACTCTTCTAATAAGCCTTCCTCATGGATTCTACTTTCTCTTCAGAACTTCTATTGTCTGTATTCAATGCAGCACACTAAAAAAGAGATGGTACTGGGTCCTACCCCTACTCGGTTCCCCAAAAATCTTTACTGTAATAACTGTGATAATCAAAGAGGGCATCCTAGTTGAGCAATCGCTTTCTCTCTCTCTCTCCCTCTCTCTCTCATTCTGACATATTTATATTATTTATATCTGTATAAATACCATATAACTACCTCATAATAATACCTTGAAGGAGTATTTAAATAAATACTTTGAAAGATGACAAAAAAATGTAGCTAGAATGAGCTCACATCTTATACAAAAAAAAAAAGCAATGTGCTAGACAAATTAATATTATAAATGCTGTATAACAGAGGATAGCAGTTTTCAATTTCTCTTTAGTGAGGAGCAAGGGGTTGGTGCTAACTAAGTGACTGAGACTACATCCTTGTCCAGTCACCCTGGTTGCCCTCGGTCTGTAGTTCCATGTAGCCAGTTTTGCTTCAGAACCCTTATGACTGTCACACAATGCTGTTGATCTCTTTTATGTACTCTAGGAATAGCTGATACATTGTTATGTTCAATCATGCTGATACGATCCATATGTGTATGCTGTGCTGGCATTAGGGGTGGTATGGGTGTTAATGGGGGTGGTACAGTGGGATGTGTGCCTTTTTGTCAGATTTCTTAATTTGTTAGGTGAGAGTTTCCAACTGTTCTCCATGTGGGCAGCAACATGATGTATCCTTCAAAATAACACTGAACATTCCTTCAGTGGCTGCTTAATCCTCTCATGTCCCATTACATGTCAGTTACATTTGCAGAATATATTTTAAAGATTTATAAAATCAGAAGAGCATTGGCATAAAAGGGGTAATACACAGCAAAAACCACAGGCTCTAAAATCAACAACATGGTTTGATCTCACACCCACAATTTGCCGGCTATATTAGCCAAAGAAAGTTATTGATTTTTCAGTTTTCTTATCTCTTAAATTCCATAAGACCTCACTCTTTTAGTGAGAATTGAAATATTATGAAGCAAATCATGTCAGGCATGAAGTAAACGCTATGAACTTTATTTGTATTATAAATCCATTAGCAGAAAGGGACATTAAGAAAGCTTCTGTTCAGGTTCTTTCCTTAGTGGCTGACAAACGTTAAATGATGGAGTGTAGACTGAAGCATAGAGCAGGGATTTATGATCTCTCAGGCAAAGTGCTCCTTCCCCTTGGTCAGTTCATTATTATATAAAGGTCTATGTTGTTCTTTAATTGCTATCTTTGTGTTGAAATTGATGCTTCAATTCAAAACTCTTGTTAATTAAATTCACATACTTCTTTAGTGCTCTAAACAGTCTAGTGCAATGTTGAGCATGTAGCAGATTCTCAATAAATAGTTGTATGCATTTTAGACTTGATAACAGAATGAGTGAGGCAGCACTTTTCACTATGGATGTCATTCATCTATTTTTTAAATCTACTTTTCCTAGTTAGTCTTAATACCATCTTGGTAAAGGATTCCTGCCATGCTAGTGTGCTTGTATAATTTTATTTCCCTTTTGTACCCCAATCCCCCAAAAGTGTTTGATTCAAAAAATATGCTAAATATAAAAGTGTATTTTTAAAATCCTAAACAATTTCTCCTTCTTCACCCACTTCTCACATCTAAATTTTAAAATGCCTAAGTCCTTCATCATAAATGGTTAGTGGAATATACCTATTAAAGGAAGACTCTTTATCTAGTTTTATGGTCTAAAGTTCATTCTATCCTTTATTAGCTGCTCTCATATATGTCTATCATATCATCAAGTGACTTCCAGACATTCTATTTGGCTACAGTCTAGTTCAAGGTACAATAAGTATTATTTTTCTTTGTAATGATTCAAAGTATTCTAATCAGTACCATTAAAGTTCTATTGGCCAACATAATATTATTACAGATTATAGCTAAACTATTACCTGAATATTAATATTTGAATTTAAATACATTTAATTTTATTATCAATTAAAAATTAAAAGTCATTCATCAATGAATGTTTACTGTATGCTTCACCTGAAAAATTTTCTTTTCCTTAGGTTGAAAACCTATTTTTAAGGAGTTCAAGAAGTCAAAAAGAAAGCAATAAAGAAGTAAATTTTTTATTTATTTTTAATTATTGGAATGAACATCACTGATGTGAATTTTTGAGACCTTATAGATGTCAGGTGTCATTATACCATTTATTAAAAACTAAAGGGGCTTCCCTGGTGGCACAGTGGTTGAGAGTCAGCCTGCCAATGCAGGGGACACAGGTTCGCACCCCAGTCTGGGAAGATCCCACATGCCGCGGAGTGGCTGGGCCCGTGAGCTATGGACGCTAAGCCTGCGCGTCCGGAGACTGTGCTCCACAACAAGAGAGGCCACAACAGTGAGAGGCCTGCGTACCACAAAAAAAAAAAAAAAAAAAAAAAAAAAAAAACCACTAAATGTCACAATACACCTTATCCCAAACTTTAATTCTTCACTGTCAATCACCCTTATCCACTAAATCTGCTTGCACTCCATCCATCACACCTCTCTTTTAGTTCTTATTATTTTATATCACATAGCTGACTGTCTTTTGATCTCTCAGCCAATTTTTAATGCCTTTCCTCCATCTCTGGTTTACCTCTACCATATTCTCTATCAATCTCATGGGTCATAGCTCATGGAATTGCAGACTGTAGCTGCTCGTAAACACTCTCTAACTAAAAATCTCATATCCATCATGTTCAGTTTTTGTGAAACATAAGTTACGTGTGGGAGAAATCAAGGCCTACATGAAGAATCTGATATTTCAGCCTAACATTGGACAATGTACTGCAGGTACTTACCTAAGCTTAGAGCAGGGTTTTTTTTTTCTTCCTGGAAGTTCAGATTAGGATTTTAGAATGTTACTGATGTTTTCATTAAAACCTTCATCCAACAGTTGGAGAAACAAAGATTGATTAACTGATTTACTCAAGTTCACTCTGCTAGTCAATGACAGATTTTGAACAGATGAGGACCTTGGGCTCCCCATCTCCTTCCCTTTCTGCTTCACCAGAGGGATTTGATATTATAATAGTATTATGAAATTTGGTTTAAGTAGGGTTTAACAGTTATGGGTAGGAAATATTTCTTCCATAAATACTCATTTGGATTTGTGAAAAATTATGATTACAAATCCACCCTCACAAAAGATGAGATGGTAATAACAAATAGCCAGAGACACAAATAGGTCAATTTAGCCAAGAACACATATCTCTTTAATATTTTTATGAAGCAAATAACGTCCAATTTATATAAAGGCATACCTCGCTTTGTTGCTCTTCACTTTACTGCTCTTTGCAGATACTGCGTTTTTATATATTGAAGGTTTCTGGCAACTATGTGTCAAACAAGGCTACTGGCATCACTTTCCATTAGCACTTCCTCATTTTTTGTCTCTGGGTCACATTTTGGTAATTCTCACAATATTTAAAACTTTTCATTATTATTATATTTGTTATGGTGATCTGTGATCAGTGATCTTCAATGTTACTATCGCAAAAAGATTATGACTTGCTGAAGGCTCAGATGATGGTTAGCATTTTGTAGCAATAAAGTATTTTTTAATTAAGGTGTATACATTGCCTTTTTATATATAATGCTATTTCACACTTAATAGACTGCAATATAGTGTAAACATAACTTTTATATGCACTGGGATAAATTTGTGTGACTTGCTTTATGGCGATATTCACTATATAGTAGTGATCTGGAACCAAACCCACAATATCTTTGAGGTATGCCTGTATTTTATTGCTATTTGCCTAGGTTGCTTTCATAAGAGAGTTACAAAATCAGATCAGAATTTTTAATGTCATTTTACAGAATGGTTTAAAATAAAGGCAAATATACACTGAAAGCAATGAACAGGGAAATGGACATTTTGAGTGGAATTGCTGACAGAGGGCTCTCTCAAAATCTACCTAAAAATGTTGAGCTGTGAAGCTACAGGAAAGGATATTTATTTTTGCAACTGCAGTGACAGTCATGCAGTTTCTTCCAAGGATTTGTAAACATTCCTGTGGGTGGTCTATAACCAAAATTTGTTCCCTTAGCATTTCCCATACCCTAGCAGCTGGCTGCTTAACCACTGTTAAAGATATTACCATGTACACGTGACTGCTAACAATTTTGAAAACTTGATGAAATGGAAATTGTCATGTGCAAATAAATTTATGAAAAGTGATACCATACAATATAGAAAACCCCAATTGATTAATAAAAAGAAGAAAAAAAGGTAAGAGAGTCAGGGAGAGATGCAGAGAAAGAGAAAGGGAGAAAGAGAAGGGAACTAGTTTAGAAGGCATAAGACTCAGTTCTACTAAGATTTATCTTGAATTATAGGCAAATGCTTTACACAATATATTGTATATATCTCTCTCATAGAACAGGTAAAACAAATTCTTGACTATATCACAGAAATGTTATAAGAACTAAAGAAATAAGTGTCTTAATGTGGAAAAAATAAGGCTTTGAGGAAATATAAGTATTACCAAAATTCCTAAAAAACCTGAAAAGGCTAGTAAAAAAAAAAAAAAAAAGCAGAGGTTTTTGTAGATAAACAATATAGATGAAAGGAATAGAAGCCAGCTCACAATTTTTCTATTAAAAATTGAGATCTTATTAAATCTAAAATCCACTATTAGAGTTCAGCAATTTACCTGTAGAAGATTATGATTTTGATTTTGATACCAGTTTTGATAGGATAAAAATTTTTAAAAAAATACAGATCAGTCAACTGAGATAACCTCAATTTATAAAATATATGTCTACAGTTTATTTTTCCAAAGAAGAATTTATGAAGAAGAGGGGGGAAAAACAGAGGGACTGAAGGTATATGTCATATAACACTATGATGCGAAAGCTGTTTAATCACATCAGACGGCATGAAAAGAAAAAATGTTGACACAAACCTAACAAATATCAGCCGACATCACCAATGAGAGGGTTATTATCTATTCTGGCAAGAGGATCTTCTACGAAACTGAACATTACTTTAAACACTAGAACCTCAAAACCTAAGTCATAACTGGTGGCATACTCTTTAATGACTTTCACTTTTTCCCCATCCTTAAACAGGATCATATACACAAAAATATATAGACACACATATACACACTCATCACCAGATACCTGTGCTTTCTAAGGAGACTTAGATATAGGTGTCTCTATGCCATTGAGTGTGATGGCATGGTGGTGGTCCTACCTGTTGTCTACTCATTATGGGATTTCCTCCCCTCTGTGTGTCTTCTCATTGACCTCAAGCCAGCCTTTACCCTCCACTGCTGATGTACAAGGTTTTAATCACCCAGATGCTGCCACTTCTGCTACCATCACTTCTAATCTCTACTACTCTTCTCATCTCTTCTCCCCTTTTTAAAATTTTTGATCTTGTATGTCTCTGGCTGCTCCCCCTTTTTATTGAAAAGACTGTAGAGACCTCTTTGCAGAAGCCTTTCTGACCCTTCTTACAATCCATGTACCGAGAAAGCATAAATATCTTGTTATATAGATATATCTAGTACTGGAACATATATCCCACTATAATTGCTTGTATTTGTATGCTGTATATGTATACCTTGTGTTAAAAATTATAATTATATATAATTACATTTATTCTATTACATATATTATAATGTATAATTTTGATTGTAATACTTTATATATAATTATATATTTATATCTACTTGTAGTGTGTATATGCATGTGTGTACATATGTGCATTATACATATATACGTATACACACATGTCCCTATAGTAGTTCCTCACATATTTCTGAGTTCTTTAAGGAAAAGACTAAATTTCATTCAATTATTTAGGCACATGCTGAGCAATCAATAATTTAAAGGATGAATAGATGATGGGCACTGGTCTTTCTCTTTTTGATATAAAACCAAGCATTCACAGTGAGTCAGGTATCATATTTAAAACTTTGGATTGACATATGTGTTTAATTACTTCTTTCTGCTAAAGAGTTCTCTCTTCTCAGTCAAAAATACTCCCTCTGTTACTTTGGTCGTTTTCCTTCTTAGTTTTTTTGTTTGTTTGTTTTTTGCCGTACACGGGCCTGTCACCGTTGTGGCCTCTCCCGTTGCAGAGCACAGGCTCCGGACACGCAGGCTCAACGGCCATGGCTCACGGGCCCAGCCGCTCCACGGCATGTGGGATCTTCCCGAACCGGGGCACGAACCCGTGTCCCCTGCAGTGGCAGGCGGGCTCTCAACCACTGCGCCACCAGGGAAGTCCTCCTTAGTTTTTAACAAATTATTCTGAGAACTTGGAAGTCTAGAAGTGGTTCATAGATAACCCAGGCATTACTCTCGAAAAAAAAAGTATACAAACACATTATATAGATTATATAAAGCTATATAACACATTGAATAGATAAACATATTAAGTTTAATGTACTTTTCTGCCCTAGGAGTACATGGGATGTCTTTAAGGATAAGTAGTCACTTTGAAGTAATTGTGGTAAAAGGCTACCAGTTATTCTAAGAATTGTTATTCTAACAAGAATGACTCACCTCCATTTTTAAAAGAAAAAATGTCATTAAGAAATCAAGTGTTCACTGGAAGGAGATTATTTATAATAAATTAAATTGATTTCAGGCATTTAGCTTCCTCAAGCTTAGACCTTTTTTTCTGTTATCTTATTGACAGAGTTGAGACTGATAGCTGGTCAAGGAAACCCCATCAAGTCAACACTTTGTAAAGAGAATTAATGGTCATGCCAATATAATAATCTCACTAAGTGCTTCAGTTCCACAATGAGAACCTAAGCTTAGTCAACCCCAGGCCAGTCTTTCCAGGTGCCACAACTCAATAAGCTCTGAATGACAACAGACCCGCCCAATAAAGTCATGTGAAAGGTCAATCTATAAAATTTTGTCCCCAAGTACTCTGGAGCTTTCAGGTTTATACCAAACTTTGATATAGGAAATTGAAACAGACCTTCTGGATTGATGCTCTTGAGAAAGGAGATACAATTATCTGTTCCTTGAGAAGCAAGCCACTGTTGGTTTCCAGAAATTAGTCAGAGTACTTTATTTAATGATTGCAAAATAATTATTGATGTTATCAAATATAATAAACTAATTTAATATTTTCTTATAATTCACATCACATGGATATTTGTGATGCAATCTCAGGTATACTTTCCTACCTTTGTCATCCACTCAGGAGCTTCAGTAGGCAAAACAATTCAGAATAAGTGATTGTTCTATATATTTTTCAAATGGTGCTTTCACTTCTGGTAACAGAAGCTCTTGTGCTATAACTGTGGTAAATATCAATATCTATTAAATTCAGTAAAATAAAAATCTACCTAAACTGCTAAGAAGTATTTGGAATGCCTCTCTTACTCAAAAAGAACACTTCTATAATTTGAAAGGAAGGAATCATTATAGTATCACATTTCTGAAAAACAAAAGATGCTGGCTTTCACATTTAAATATTGTATCTCTTGGTGGTTTATGGGGTGTGTAGGAAAACCAGGAGTTACTGATGTAGGACCCACTCACTTCTTTGATAGATAAATTTCATGCAGCTGTAACAGAATGTTTAAATAAGTTATTTTTGAATGAGGTCTTTTATGGCCCATGCAATTCAGTGCCTCCGGCTGTGAGCTTCTATAACTTGGGTTGAAGGATGTCTAGTTTCTGCTGAAACAAAAGTATGAGATGAATTGTGTCAAGAGAAACCCTAGTTTATGTGCTGTCCCCTGGCTTACTCACAGAGGTTTCTTTGTAAAATACCCTGAGGGTGCAGGCAAGGAGCAGATTCTAGTACTTCTCTGGTCAATTTCAAGCAAACAAATGAAAATGAAATAAAATGGCAGTAATACACTCTTAGGAGCAATGGGAAGCTTGATCTTTGTCAGATTCTTTAACTTTTTCCAACTGTGTTTAGTGTTCTTCCTCTATTATTTGTTGATTGAGAAGCAAAGCTTTTTTTGCACTTATCTACTGGTTGTACAAAAGTTAAATCTCCAAGATAATAGCAACCAACTACTATGACCCAATTTCTAAAGCATTCCTTTTCAATGTATTTGCTTCTAAATTTTACCTCCTGAGATCCTCCTGAACATACAACACTCTTATTTCCTATCCCCTTTCCCTGCTTTATCTTTCTCCAAAGCCTTTATAATGGTCTAATGTACTGTAAACTTTACCAATTTGCTTTTTGGATTGCCTGTCTCCCCTTCACACTAGATCGATCATACACTCTGTGAGAGAACAACTTTGTGTTGGTTTTGATCACTGCTAAATCCCCAGAGGCTTAAACATTGCCTGGCACATACCTTACCAGCCTTGGTTTAGGGTTTTAAGAACTGGAATTCATGGGATAAATAAGAGAGGTGGAAAAGTAGGTTGAAAATACAACAGCGATGGTATGTGTGATCTTTATAGAATGTTTCTTCACTGATTCGGGATGGATGACTGACCCAAGGGAATTTTTTGGAATATTCAATGTTTATTTTTTAATACCATCCTTTCTACCTCTTTTCTAAGTTCCTGTTTTTTCTCTCTCCAGGTGCCCAATACTCTTTCCTGCCTTACTGCCCCATATAACCCTCGTACTTCTACTTCAGAAAGGTGTGTAAAAAAGTCTTCCCTCCTTTAAAATATAAAGTGCCCCATGACTCTTAATTACTTCAGTTTTGATTCCTCCCCACATCTTTCCCAAAACTCCCATTCCCTTTGATTTTAGAATAGATAAATTGTACAGCCATATGTTTAAACAAATTCATTTTTAACCTCTTAGACTCTCCAGGTTCTATCTGCCTGTTTATCTGTTTTTCTTGTTAAATCAAACTTCAAGTATTTTCATACTTGGTTTATTATCTTCAAATAATTTCCTAAGATTGTGCAGCATACACTGTCTTTACTCTTTTCTTTTTCCTTCCTAATCTCCACCCCTGTCCCCATCTCTGCTCATAAATACTTCAAAACCCTACGTGTTTTGAGGATTATCCTGTTATCACCACAGATTAATTGTAATGTTATCTTGCACTTGAATGTGGATCCATTCGAATACATTATCCTATAAATATAATATTTAAAGAGTTAAAAAATTTTATATTATCCATATATATATATAAGGATAATATATATTACCCTTATATATTATCCTTATATATATTATATATCCTGTGTATAGAATATGGCCAGTGGCAGCTGTAGGATACCTATTTTTGATGTTTCAAAATGTCCCTTTCAATAAAATGCTTCCTAGAAGGCAGAAATAGACTCTGGGAAATAAAAGTGATCTAAAGAGCTAAATAATCATCACAAGCAGTGATCAGCAAAATGGAATCATCTCTCCCCCACATACACATATGTTCAGACTGAGATAAACATGCACATACTTCAATTACAAGCAAAACTTTCTTGAGAGACAAGTGGCAGGGAGCACTGAAGCTGAAAGCAATGTGACAACACAGTGGCACACAATGGTGAGAAACAACTCAACCCTGTAATTAATTTCTATCATTAAAGTCCCATTAATATCACTTAGGTGGATGGCTCTGACAGGATGGGAATATTACCTAGAGACAGATTTCCTACTTCAAAGGTTATAGTACTGTTTGCATATGTAATTTAGAATAAATTATAAAAAGGTGAAAAATATGGAAGGCATTATGTATCACCCAAGATTAACTTAACAGAGCATAAATGTATGTACTTGACATTGGCTGTGGTAAATATAAAGCTTGACACATTTTTTCCCCTCTAAAAAGAAATGCAGAGGTTCAGTTCCCAAAATTGGATTCAGGAAACAATGTATATTTAGGATTAATTTATACAAAATCCTAGTACTTTTTATTTGCTGTCTATAATGGTTAATACTAATGAAGTAAACAAAATTGCCTCAAACTGGAGTCATTAAAGAAAACCAAAAGGAAGGAGAAAAGGGATTAGATGTAACCAATTACTTTTAGGACACAATTGATTAAATGGATATAGAATAAACAACATGGAAAAAAACTCCCTTTGCAGTTATACCAGTATGGCCAAAGAAAGCAAAATTTTAGAATAGTGATCATCATAAAAAAAGTTATTTGAAAAGCTGTAAAAGTTTCTCTTAGGCTCAAAATAAAGTTTCTTTCATTCTAACCAAAGTCTGGCAAGTGATTTATTTGGAAGACTATTCTGAACTCCCCCAGCTGAGAAACACCACATCACAGAATCCTCCCTGTCTAAGATAGATTATTGCATAAGGTTTATTGTATCTTTAAAGCATAGACACATCACTTAAAATGACTTCTAATCCTCAAACTAGGTACTCATTTCACTCCCTTTCTTTGAAAATCTGAGAAGATTCTAATAATGAAATAAGGATAATTCAACACTCTTTTGTGAGATATGATAGGCTCTGGAATTAAAATTACATACAATTTGAACTTAAATTAGTATATGAAATAAATCAAACTTTTGAAATCCTTTCTCAGACTAAATCGGTATAAGCAACGAAATGACCCTTTGTTGAATATTTCTGACTTTTAAAATTTTCACCTTGACAAAATATAACTTAAACATGCTTCAGGCATATATGTGAATAACATGGTGACATTTCCTTCAGCATTAAAAAAAAAAAAAGTTTAAACGTGATAAGGTGAGTTGCTTGTGGAAAAGCAACACTTTATTTCTTCTTAACTTTGCCTCAGAGACAACATCTTCATTATACTAACTCAATTTTTAAATGTTTTTTTTTTAATTATCTCATTGTAAGACTCAAAATCAGTTGAGGGTAAGATGACGGAATTCAAATATCATACTCTCTGCAGGCAGGTAAAGTTCAGAGTTCAGATTCTGCATATGTACCAGATGTGGCAACACTGTTTATTTGTTAATTCATTAAACGAATATTTTTGAGAGTCTAAAGTACAAGAGATATTGTGCCAGACAACATGGTAGGCACTAGGAATACAGAAATGAATATGACATCTATGATCCCGGTGGGGGGGAGAAAAAAAATAAACATACTTTAGTAATTAGAAAGGATGAGTGCAATGAGAGAAACAAATAGGGTTTTGTAAAAGAAGATAACAGGAAAGGACCAGATCTAGATGGAAAAGCCAAGGACATCTCTCAAGGTGATATTCAGGCTGACATATCAAGATGAAGCAGCCAAGGGAAGACTAGGAATAGAGATTTCTCAGAGTAGAAATGTAGCTTATCCACAGTCATGAATAAGGAGAGAGCTTGCAATGTTGTAAGAACAGATAAAAGGCCAAGGGGACAGATGCAAAGGTGAACTTCCACAAATGGTGCACAAAGGAAAGAGAGCATGAGGTGATTTGGGAAATATAAGTCAAGCCCATTTATACAGTACTTCTTGATAAGCTATAGTAACTAGTTAATGTTTTATTCTAAATGGGATGGAAGCCACTGAAAAATATTAATTAGAAACATTGTAGCTGACAGGTTTTCCATATATGATTGTTTATCTACTTCAGAAATAGTTGTTTCAAACTAATACTCATAACTAATGTACACATAATTAAGGGACAAAAAGTAGGTGAAACACTACAATAAAAACATGGAGAGTTATACTAAGAAAACTTAAATATCATACTGGGAATAGAAAAATTATATAATGCTATTTAAATAGAGTGGTTTGAACATATTCTAAGCTTAGGTTTGCTCTCCATCCTTCTAGGTGATAAAATTTATTATAAATGTGTCAATAATGAAGTAAATATAGTGACTACTGCATCACCACAGTCATGACCATTGCAGAAATTTTCATAGTGTTATAGGCTCTGGCTATCCACTTACATCTACAGAAGATAATATGTTACATAATAATTAACATAGGCTCTGGCTATCCACTTACATCTACAGAAGATAATATGTTACATAATAATTAACAGCCAAGAGCTCCTGCCTTTTTTTCCCTCTAGCTGAGGAAACTGAAGCTCAGAAAAGTATAGCCGGGACTTCCCTGGTGGCGCAGTGGTTAAGAATCCGCCTGCCAATGCGGGGGACACAGGTTCGATCCCTGGTCTGGGAAGATCCCACGTGCCATGAAGCAGCTAAACCCGTGTGCCACAGCTACTGAGCCTGCGCTCTAGAGTCTGCGAGCCACAACTACTGAAGCCCACGTACCACAACTACTGAAGCCTGCGCACCTAGAGCCCATGTTCTGCAACAAAGAGAAGCCACTGCAATGAGAAGCCCGCGCACCACAAAGAGTAGCCCCTGCTCGCCACAAGTAGAGAAAGCCCGCACGCAGCAACGAAGACCCAACACAGCCAAAAAAAATTACTTAATTGTTTTTAAAGTACAGCCACTTCACCTTGTCAAATTTCACCCTGAAGTCAGTGGCTAGAGAGATGATAATACAGGTCTTTCACCAAATAGCTCTTAAAACTATGACTTAGAAAAGCATTTAGGAGAATAGTAAATTTTAATTAGTTTGGTTTATGTCTAGTTTTTGTTTGTTTACTGGTTTTTTATTCTTCAAACATTTCGGAGGCTTTTGTGTTTTATGGGGGGTTGATTTTGATTGTTAGTTGAAATACATTATATTAGTTTTAGGTGTACAATATAGTGGTTCAACACATATACAGTATGAATTGATTACCACAAGTCTAGTAACCATCTGTCACCATACAAAGTTATTACAATAGTATTGACTTATTTCACTTAGCATAATGACCTCTAGGTCTATGCATGTTGTCACAAATGTCCAGATTTCACTGTTTTTTGTTTTTTTTTCTATGTGGACCAATTTTAAAGTCTTTATTGAATGTGTTACAATATTGCTTCTGTTTTATGTTTTGGTTTTTTGGCCATGAGGTATGTGGGACCAGGGATCGAACCCACACCCCCTGCATTGGAAGGTGAAGTCTTAACCATTGGACTACCAGGGAAGTCCCAAGATATCATTGTTTTTTATGTCTGAGTAATATTATATTGTATATATATGCTACATCTTCTTTACCCATTCATCCATCCATGGACACAGTTTACTTCCATATCTTGGCTATTGTAAATAATGATGCAATGAACACAGGGGTGCAGATATCTTTTCAAGTTAGTATTTTCATTTCTTTCAGATAAATACTCAGAAATGGAATTGCTAGATTCTATGGTAGTTTTATTTTTTTAATTTTTGAGGACGCTCCATAATGTTTTCCATAGTGGCTATACGAATTTGCATTCCCCAAAACAGGACTACAGGGGTTCCCTTTTCTCCACATCCTTACAACACTTGTTATTTCTTATCTTTCTGATGATAGCCATTGTGAGAGGTGTGAGGCAATAGATCATTGTGGCTTTGATTTGCATTTCCCTACTGATTAGTGAGTTTGAGCACCTTTTCATGTGTCCACTTGCCATATGTATGTCTTCTTTGGGAAAATGTCTATTCAGGTCCTCTGCCCATTTTTTTTTTAATTTATTTATTTTTGGCTGTGTTGGGCCTTTGTTGCTGTACGCGGGCTTTCTCTAGTTGCGGTGAGTGGGGGCTACTCTTCATTCTGGTGCGTGGGCTTCTCATTGCGATGGCTTCTCTTGTTGCAGAGCACGGGCTCTAGATGAGCAGGCTTCAGTAGTTGTGGCAGGCGGGCTCAGTAGTTGTGGTTTGCGGGCTGTAGAGCACAGGCTCAGCAGTTGTGGTGCATGGGCTTACTTGCTCCATGGCATGTGGGATCTTCCCAGACTAGGGATCAAACCCGTGTGCCCCACACTGGCAGGCAGATTCTTAACCACTGCACTACCAGGGAAGTCCCCTCTGCCCATTTTTTAATCAGATTTTTTGTTTGTTTGTTTTTGACACTGAGTTAGTTGAATTCTTTTGTTTGTTGGGAGTTTTTTGATTACGGATTCAATTTCACTACCAGTGATCAGTCTGTTCAGCTTTTTGATGTCTTCCTGATTCAGTTTTAGAAGATTATGTTTCTAAGAATTTATCTATTTCTTCTAGCTTGTTCAATTTGTTGGCACATAATTTTTGTAGTAACCTCATGATATTTTGTATTTCTGTGGTGTTAGTTGTAACCTCTCCTCTTTCGTTTCTGATTTTATTTATTTGGGCCCTCTTTCTTTCTTGATGCGTCTGGATAAAAGATTATCTATTTTTGTTTATCTTTTCAAAGAACTAGCTCTTTATTGATCCTTTCTGCTGTTTTTTAATCTCTAGTTCATTTATCTCTGATCTTCATTATTTCTTTCCTTCTACTAACTTCGGGTTTTGTTTGTTTGCCTTTACTCTGGGACTCAAAGCGAGTGGGCTTGTACATGAGCCCTTCATGAGCAGAGTCTTGGTTTCCCACGGATGCCCAGCTCTTCTGACTATGAGCCCCACTGCTTTTCAAAGCCAGACACTGTGGGGCTCATTCTCCCAGTACAGGTCTCCAAGGCTGGGAGGCCGATGTGGGGCTCAGACCCTTCACTCCTCTACAGCTGTGATATCTCTTCTGCTTGTGGGCTGCTGCAGTGGGGATGCAGATTCGGATTAGACCATGTCTCTGCCCCTCTTACCCATCTTGATGTGGTCTTTTCTTTATATTCTTAGTTGTAGAAAATCAGTTCTGTGAGTCTTCAGGCCATTCTCAGATACAGTTGTTCTATGTGTAGCTGCAGTTTTGCTGTGTCCGTGGGAGGAGGATCTTCCTATTCTGCCATCTTGATACAGAACTCCCCTCAAATGATTTTTGGATATGTGTGTATGTGTGGTGTGATTCATTGGGGATGGAAGGACACTTACCACATATCCACATTTTTCTTAAAACTATTATGCAAGCAGCTAACATCACCAAGATTTACTGAGCTCTTATGTTTCAGGAAATGGTTATGCCATCCATTAGGATTTCCATGCCAAACAGCCGTGAGTTATCTTGACAACTCTCCCTTCTTTACACTGAACATTTAATCAAGTAGAAGATTCTGTGAATTCTAACTACTAAGTATGTCTCCAGTCCAATGATTTTTCAGTACTGTCATTGTCACCATTCTAGATCAAGCCTCCATCTTTTGGCTTACACTGCCATACTAGCTTCCTGTATCTTCTTTTAATCCTTCCAATCACACTCAGCACAGCAACCAACTTAATCTTAACGTATTTCTCTACTTAAATGCTTCAATGGCTCTCTTGTCTAAAGAAAAGAACCGACACCCTTAATATGAGCTGCAAGGCCCTACAGAATCTCTCAGTTTCCTTTTCTACAGCTCTCCTCATTGCTTGCTGTGTTAGTCACTCTTTTTTTTTAAAAAAAAAAAGATGTTGGGGCTAGGAGTCTATTAATTAGTTAATTTATTTTTGCTGTGCAGGGTCTTCGTTTCTGTGTGAGGGCTTTCTCTAGTTGTGGCAAGCGGGGGCCACTCTTCATCACGGTGCGCGGGACTCTCACTATCGCGGCCTCTCTTGTTGCGGAGCACAGGCTCCAGACGCGCAGGCTCAGTAGTTGTGGCTCACGGGCCTAGTTGCTCCGCGGCATGTGGGATCCTCCCAGACCAGGGCTCGAACCCGTGTCCCCTGCATTAGCAGGCAGATTCTCAACCACTGCACCACCAGGGAAGCCCTAGTCACTCTTTTTGTTTCGGTTTTTTTTTTTTTTTTTTCTTCATGCTCCACCTTGGAGATCCAATTTTAAGGTCTGCATCATCACAATTCCCTTTCCCCAGAATATTCAACATCTCTATCTTCCATTAGTAAAATTCTCCTTATCCAGAGTCATCTTATATTCACTTAAATAGATAATCTTATATAGTAGGAAGTATTCTAAGAATGAGTTTCCTGAGTTGGCAGGGCACCCCTTCACTTCCCCATTCTAACACATATTGCAATAGTAAATTAAATGATTATTTATGTATGTATTTGTTTATTATCACATATTGTCTCCTTTTCTAGTTTGAAAGCCTCAGGAGTGTGGGAAACCTATCTGCTAAAATCATGATTTCAGATTTTTACCCTTCAAAACTGTGAGACAGTAATCTATTAATTAAGCCACCTAGTTTGTGGTACTTTGTTATAGCAGCTCTAGAAAACTAATAAAAATTGAATCAAGAAAAATAAGAGAAAAACACAAATAAGACTAAGAAAAAGAAAACAAGCTATTACAGGAGTACAGTATACATTATAATTCTATGTTAATAAATTTGGTGATTAGAAATGGACCATATTCTGTAAAAAAGTAGATATCCAAATTTCTTTAGAAATAGCCAATTAAAGTACAATTAATTACACTAAAGAATTCTTAGTGATATTGAAAAATGTCAATGATATATTATGCTGAGTAAAAGGCAGTAGGATAAATAAGTATATTCAGAGTAATAAGAAAAATAGAAATATATCGTAGAGAAAATACACCAAAATACTAGCAATCTTTATATAAAAGATTGTCTATAAGTAAATGTGTTATGTTATTTATTCTGTACACCTTCCTATATTCCTTACTTTGTTTAAATATTACTTTTAGTGCCAACAACATAGTCTATATGACAACATATATGAATATATATAACATATGAATATTTTTATTAATACCATGATTAGGAAGATAAGTTCTCTTTTAATGAGTCTTACATAAAATGCATAAACTCTTTTTAAAAGCAGTTACCAAAATATTTTAAAGTTGCCATTTCTTTCTGACAATGACAAAGATAAGTTCATCCTACTATAGTTTAGGTACAAATATTTTATTAGATTCAAACTCCAGGTGGTCTATTATTATAAGTATTTCTGTTATTATTTGACTTTTTAGGCAAATTAAAGGAAGAACTTAGTGAATATTTTTAAAACAGTTTGAAAAAATGTTCCTGTAATATTTTTAAACATTACTATGAAAAAGAATATTCAAACTTTTTTCCCAGCTTCATGTATAAAACAGTTATACTGCATGAAGACCAGAAAATACACAGGATAAGAAAAAAGAAAAATCTGCCTTCATCCAGTATTCAAACTGAGAAGAATACAAGAAGGAAATGATGCCCTTAAAGAATGAAAATAAATTGGATTTCTGAAATCCTTTAGTTTTAATAATCTACAATGTTATTAGTATTAGGGAAAATTTAAATGCACAAACTTTATTTTGTCAATGCAGCGTTACTTTAATTGGTTTTCTTTATTCTGAGATAATGAACATTAAAATCACATTTTCAGGATTTTGTGAAGACTAGAAGTTTGACCAGAAGCAGAGTTTTGTTCAGTGAATTACTTCCATCATCTTAAATTATTTGATTCCTGTAAGAATCAATTTAATTTATTAACAAGGTAGATACCATAAAATAATACTTACATTCTGACCCCAGACTGTATTTATTACGTTTTTTCTATTGCTTCTGAACTTTCTGGAGGAGATTAATATGCTAATAGAAATTTATTATTGCCTTTATAATTCTGGATAATAAAAACCAAACAATGTCTTTTCTCCAAGGAGAGTAGCTACATATTAAAACAAAAACATGACTATAAAATTTTATGTTAAAATATTTGTACATTATAGATACATTGTATATATACACAATACATCAATATTGTATATACATAGTAATACTGTATATATATAATAACATTCCAGTGTGTGTGTGTGTGTGTGTGTGTGTGTGTATAATTCATCCATGAGAAAGAAGATATCTGCTATTTCCAATAACATGAATGGACTTTGAGGGCATTATGCTAAGTGAAATAAGTCAAACAGAGAAAGACAAATACTATATGATATCACCTATATGTGAAACTCTAAAAAAGTCAAACTTGTAGAAATAGAGAGTAGAATGGTGATTACCAGTGTGGGGGGGCTATAGGGGTATTAGAGAGATGTTGGTCGGGGGGACCTAATTTCCATTTAAGAGATGAATAAGTTCTAGAGATCTAATGCACAAGCATTATGACTATAATTAACATTACTGTATTGTATATTTAAAAATTGTTAAAAGAGTAGGTCTTAAATGTTCTCATCACAAAAAGGAAATGGTAGTAATGTGGTATAATGGAAGTGTTAGTACTACAGTGGTAATCATATTGCAATATGTAAATGTATCAGATCAACAAAGTCTATACCTTAAACTTAACACAGTGTTTTATTTCAATTGTGTCTCAATAAACCTGGAAATAAAATAAAATGGTTAACTAGAGGGAGAGTGAAGGTGCAGGATGAGGGATAAAAATAAAAGTCTTCTTTCAAAAATAAATAGATAAATAAATAAAATTTAGAGTATGAAAGAAGGACTGAGACAGGCTTACTAAAATCATGCAGTTCAAAAGTAGGAAGACTTCATGTAGACCAATGCTCTGCTAAAATAGGAACTTAGTCTGAAATATTCTCAAAAATGTTTCCCCAACCTCAATGAGGAGATGGGAAGTTGTGGACTTACAGGTGGCATGTGATGTCTCTCAGGTTACAGGGTCCAATGAACAAACCACTCCCCTTTACAGGCTTCTTACTGACATTCTAATGACCTTACAAAGACCTCTCCAAAATGTGAACAAGACCTATTAATGTAATTGCAACAGTGCCATGCCAAAACATAACAGAACCAGAAGAAAAAAATAATAAGGAAGAATACTGATGTGTTCTTTATTTAAAATTTTGATATTTTGTTCATCATTAGTGTTTTACATTTTTTAAAATATTGCATTGAAATATTCACCTAGATTATTGATTGTTTGGCATCACCTTAAATTTTGCACCTAAGGTATGTACCTCACTCACCTCACCTAGTCCCAGCTCTCAGTTATAATTTCGGTTGTTTCTGGTTAGTATTATTTAACAAATGAATCCCTAACATGCTTTTGTTTGTTGTTGCTTTTTACAAAGACAAAACAATCATGTCTGTAGAAACAGAATTAATTTCAAAAGATGTATATAATTCAAATAAATTCAGATAATCTACATACAAGGCAAGGAGTGTAATTTACCAGGTGTTGGTGGTTGCCGGAATTTTGCCAAACTTGAGAGGGGAGCAAAGCAGTGCTGACTGAACTAATTTTGAGTTTCTTTACCCCTTGATTATTACAAGCCTCAACTTCATATTCTTTGGGGAAATGGATCAGGAAGAAGCCAAGATCTCTTAATATGTAACTATGTTATATCCCAGAACTCAGAAGAAATCCAGGGGTAACCAGTAGAACTGGCCTAATCTTCTAAAACCAGATGCTTGAAAAATCTCTAAAAGAGTTAGAGTTGCCAAATTGCTTTGTGTTTAATTTTTAGATTCTTAAAACTTTGGTGATAAAGAACGTTGTCTTACTCTGTGGTTGACAAATGCTGGCCACTTCATGACAACTTTACTGGGCTGCTATAAAAAGCTGAAAACAGGACAATATTATATGAATATAGAGAGAAAGAAGTATAGACACATTCAAATATCACTTAACATTTCTTATAAAAGACTTGTCGGGGCTTCCCTGGTGGCGCAGTGGTTGAGATCCCGCCTGCCGATGCAGGGGACACGGGTTCGTGCCCGGGTCCGGGAGGATCCCACGTGCCGCGCAGCGGCTGGGCCTGTGAGCCATGGCCGCTGGGCCTGCATGTCCGGAACCTGTGCTCCGCAACCGGAGAGGCCACGACAGTGAGAGGCCCGCGTACCGCAAAAAAAAAAAAAAAAGACTTGTCTTAAGTAGGTAGTTATACCCTTTCTACATTTTGTTTTTAGCATATTTCTTTTATGAAATTATGGCAAGAGTGCGTGGTAGTTTTCTTTTAATATATTTATTTGGCAAAATAAATACTTGGTAACCTTATACTGTTTACCCTGCTTAACAAAAATATTCATTGACCCATGAAAGCAAAAATCAAGTACAACTTCTCACTAAATACAGGGTATAGCAACCATGACAACTGGTTACTTTTCCTCCACAAACTCATAATAAGAACAACAGTAACATTTATTGCATTCTTATTATGTGACAGGCACCGGGCTAAGCTACTTTCCACTAGTAATTTTTTTTCATGTTAGAGTATGATATTTATTAAATTTCATCATTTATGATCACTCTCATAACCAAATTAACCCTAACACAAACTTTGACATTTAGAAACACAGACAGCATACTGATTTTTCAACTATTTTGCTTACATGTACTTTTCAATTGTCATGTAGTGCTCATAATTAGGAGATACTCTACATTAACCCTATCATATTGTGCTTATTAAGAACCAAATTCAGGGGTAGAAAAATGCCGACATAAATTCATTCTCCAAAACTGCCCATGAATGTATTGTTACTGTTCCTTCTAATCATATACTTATGGTACATTCTTCAGTAAAATGTATAACTGTAGTCACGTGACAACAGTTATGATGAGGCAATATCATTTCAAGAAAGAAATACAACAAATGAAACTAAAAATTGAAGAGAAGCGATCGGGGCATATAAAAATCATTTGAGAAAACCACACAAACTTCAGTGTTTTCTACTTTCCAGTTGGAAAGAACATGCGCAAAGTTTTCTTAAGACAGTTGTCAGGTGTGCATGAAAAATTGGCTTTTGTGTCATGTATGTTGAGAGGAGATCAATTTCATTGAGGAAAAAGAACTGTGTTCATTATCTTTTGGGTCTATCTATATCATCTATAGCTGAGAGAAGTTTTTATCTTGCTCTCTTATCCACTAGTATTTTATGTAATCCTCACCACAGCCATGACATAGACATTATAAAGACAAAACCCTATGAGCCTGCCCCTAGCTCTCATTCACATAATTCATACTGTGGCAGCTCTCTGACTCCAGAGCCGTAACATTTAAATGCTATAGTTGTTTTCTCCACACTCAGAACATTTCACTCCTTCCATGGTTGTTCAGTTCTAATCACTACAGAGGATTTCAAAGTGAACCCTGGTTCCCCAACTTCTCACCACAAACCAACCCAACTTTACTCTGAAGCAACATAAAAAACACCCAAAAAACAAAAACCACCCCTTTCCATCCAAAACTTCACATATTTGAAGGCAACACTAGTCCACCTAGGTCCTCTTACGGTCACTCCTTGGGGATGACTATCTCAGTTCTTCAACCATTTGCCGTGTGGTATGGTTTCCAGTTCACCCAATTAGCATTTTTACTGTGACTATGCAGTGTGACCCAAGGCACCAGATGTGAGCTGTTCAGGGCAGAGGGCTATGGATATGGCCACTGCCTGTGTTTATTGGGATGATATAACATTTTCTGGATGCAAATTTATTTGATACTTCCTCCAGAAGTCATGTTTTCTTCAGCTTAGAGTCAACTTCAAATATTACGGATCTCCCCACCCAGTCTTATTTATATTACCTACTTTCAAACCAGGTTTCTTCATGGGTTGGAAAACTGTTAGTGTGAAGGATCAGAGAGTACATATTTTAGGCTTTGAAGGTCATATATATTCAATCACAACTACTCGACGCTGACATGGTAGCACAAGAGCAGCCTAGCCAAGACAAAAAAGAAGGCTGTGCCTGTGTTTTGATAACTTTGTTTACAGAAACAAGCAGCTGCCCAGATTTGGCTCACGCCTCACAGTTTGCCAACTCCTGCTGCTCCATCCTGTGCTTACTAAGTAACTTCTAGAACATCAATGCAGAACTCTCTTTCATCTTGGTTTCATTCTATTGAAGTTATTTTAATCCTCACCTCAATATCTCAGGTGCATTAATCGACCTTCTTAAGTTGGTGTGTTTAGCTTTTTGGACATGTGTGCCTGCTAGAGCTTCTAAAGTCACTGAGGGGAGAACAAAGGTAAACTAGGACATAGACAGTGACCTAAAGCACATTACTGCAGTCTTCCCTGTACTAAGGTTTTCCTGTTTTCTATCTTACACTGTGGATTTCCACTGGGACTTGCATGCATGAGGTTTGTTAAGAAATACCTTCAAGAACATTTGTGAGGGATAATGGGAGTAGGATTGGGTGATGGAGAGGTTAAACAGTAGTAGTTATAAACAGAGGTCTTAGCCAACACTACAGGAGCTCCAGATCTGGGATGGACCTTCAGAGCTATCCCAATTGAAAAAGGAGACTGGGGCTTTGTACCCCCAATACTGGCCAGTCATTGGATGTAGGATGCCCCCAGGAAAGAGTGGACAAGGCAGCTTCCTTTGGCCAAATGTAATTCCTAAAGAGGGCCCCTGATAACTCATCAATCAAAACCCCTGGGAGCTGGGGCTGGGGAAATACGTGTTTACTTCTAAAGAGAGGATCTGGACAGCACCTCACAACATCCACTTGAGCTGCTTGGATCTACTTGCTCCATAAAGTAAATTCACCTCATCTGGAACACAGCTGATCCAGGGTTATGACTGATCTCTTTTCATAGGGAAACTTACAAGTGGGTCATGAATAAGAAGAATCATTGCTGTAGCTGATCTTGAGGTCACAGTAATACTCATCATATAATTACTAACCATTCTAGATTACACTCACCCTCAGCTAGCACTTCCACTGGTCCAGGCACTATGATGCATTGGTGTAGACCATGATGCAAAATGATTTAGACCCGCAGCCCTGGTCATCTTGCCCTTCTCATGCTATGGTTGCTGCATTTGTCCATTGATTCCCAATACTGGACAAAGAACTACAAGAAAAGCTCCAATAGATCACCTGAATCCCAAGTATATTCCTCTCTGCCCAAATTATGTAATAGCATCCCTACCATATCCTGATGATCACGGCCAATTACCCCTGCTAGGGTAGCTCTTTCCTTGTCTGCTTATCTCTTGATACAAGAAATCCAAAGGAAGAGGTAACAGACATAGCTTAAGGCTTAATGGAAGTCTCACTGTGTCCCAGATTAGAAGCATTTCCCCTCTGGAACAAGAACCTATAGATCCAAGGAGACTAGAATTGTGGGGAAGGCAATCACAAACTACCCAAGTGGGTTACTTGTTAAAAGTAAACGGTAAAAGCGCTGATAAGCAAGATCACTCCAGCTTCCATCCCCTGTTTTGGAGACCCATTTATTCTGTCATTAGCCTCTCTGTCCAAGATAAACTAGGATGGTTGCCCACTCTAAGATGAAGGGTACCAACTTCTGAAGGACACCAGGGATAATCTGATGTCAAAGTTGGAGGCAGTGAAAACCAAAGTGGGCTTCAGTCCATACTTGTAAGTTTCAGCTGTGTTCACAGGTTCCAATTTGTTTTGTTTTCTCTCCTACTTTCAATCCATTTTCCCTTCCCAGTTACACGTCCTGTGGATTTCAAATCCCAATATCATACACGAAGGCAACAACTTTACAGAGACTACTTAACTAGTTCCCACAAATGGGTAAGTTCAAATACCTAAAAGAAGCAGTTCTGCTTCTCTGATTGAAGCTTTACTGATATATTTGGTGTCCCCACAGTCTAGAAGCCTCCAGCTATGAATGCATTAATTTTGTGATGGTATCTCTTGAAGTATATTATAGAGTAATTAAAAGCACTGCTTTTGGAGATAGGCACACCAATATTTGAATCCTTTCTGTACTATCTACTGGGTATGAAATCATGAACAAATTACATAAATTCCATGTGACTCTTTCTCCATCAATAAAATGTGGGAAAACTCAAAAGTTATTGTGAGGATTAAATGAGAGGCCATTTTAAATTAATTAATTAATTATTAATGTGAATTTAAATTAGCACCCAAAAATATTTTGATTATGATTATTAAATTATGTCAGCTTTCTCAAAATTCTCTGGAAATTTAGAGGTTTTGTCCTCTCATCAAAAACAAACAAACAAACAAAAACAGCAAAAAATAAGGGGAAAAAACCCTCTACACTATAACCAGCACGAATGGAACACAAAATTATTCCAAAATTGGCAAAAAATGTTAATATACTTTTTGGTAAATAGTTACTTCTTTAAATTATAGGAAGGGAGAAGCAAAGCCATCTGGGGAGGAAAAATATTGTGTCATCCTTCTGGAATCCCTTTGATGCATTTCGATCAGGTTCTGATTTCAAATCATCTATAAGAACCCCCAGCCTTGAGAAAAAAGCTCTACTTAGAACTCTATTTCTGTGTAGTGTGAGCCTTCATTTGTTTTCCTTCCTCATACTCTTTGCACAAAGATCCTGTAAGGGCTCCCACCTGTTGGTCTACTTAAATCACTTCCCTTCAGCAGAAATGACAATTGCTGATTCCCTAATGCCCTCAATAAGTCATGATCAGGTAATTTTTCTTTTACATTTTCCAGAATAGCAAATAAAAGCCTCTCTCTTAGCTGTCTATTATGATCTATTTACTGTCCTCCATAGATTACTCTGGATTTTATTGACCTGCTGCTGAGGCACAGCTGACTCCTCACGTGTGGTTTCTTCTGCCTGAGGAAGGTAAAATTCCCCCTTAATATGACTGGGTTCTTTACCCTGGTATTGAAGTAAAAATGTCTGTAAGATAGGAAAGGAAGTTTTATGCCATAAAAAATTCAGAACTGACGGAACATCGTGCACCCTGCAGTTTTTTTTTCTAGATTTGCCAGAAATTTCAGGACTTTCTGATTTTCTCAGACTATTCCAGTTTCTTTTAGCAGCATCAAGAAGAAGGGTATAGTCAATGAAGGTGTTAAGGGCCCAGAAGATCATGAAAGTCTTAAGCACCTCTTGCATGTCATCATACCATGAAACTGTACAGGACCATCACCATGTCCTATACTCTGATCCTTCTAGCCCCAGGATCTTTATACAGGTAATTCTGGAGCAGTTTTCATGCAAAACAACAGGCAGTATTGTGGTTTCCCTGGATCCACCCCAGTTTTAGTAAAGCCATCTGGGGTGGGAGATGTGGGACTGAATGTCTCACATTCTAGGAAACCCTTCAGTCCTAGGCACACTAGGGCAGTTGGTCACCCCATACAGAGTCACTAGAAATATGGACCCTGGAAACAAGAAGACCAAGGAGCAATTGCTGGCTCTACTTATTTCTAGTTGTATCACCCTGGACAAGTAATTCAACCCCAATCAGAACTTAATTCCCTCAACTGTACTTAAGAGCAGAAATACCTTTTTAAATAGATTTGTCCCAAAGAGAAAATGATATAATGAATTTAAATTATTTCACATAGCTTCAGGGACATTATGAGTTATTAATATTAGCTTTTGTGAATGTTGGTGATGTTACTTGATATTGAGTACCTCTTAGGTTCATTCCTATAGCTTTTGAAGATGTTGGTAGAATAGGAACATTGTAAGTTTACTCTTGAGAATAGTAGGTATGTGGTCCCAGAATCAAGAGCTTCTGGATTCCTAAGCAATTTCTCCACTGAGATATTAAAACCCTGCAACATTTTATGCAGTTGAAGTCTGTAACATACTTCATGAGAAATGACACCTGAAATACGAGTTAGCAAGACCATGGTTAGCGTCTGGAATTGAAAAGGTCTGGTGTTAACTTCTGGCTTCATCTTACAGATTGTGCAGCCTAATCTCTTTAAGCCTGAGCTTCTTCATCAGCAAAGTGGAAATAATAATACTGCTCTCACAGGAATTGGGGGGATTCTTAAGTGAGATAATGCTTGAAAATTGTTTAGCACACTACCTGGCCATTTGAAAGTGCTCAATAAATATTATAAAATAATAGCTAACATTTAAGGCTAACTATGTGCCTTGCACAGTTCTAAGGTTTTTCGTGAATTGACCAAATTAATATTCAAAATAACTGTGTGAGATAGATATCATTACTTTTTTTGCAAGTGACAGATGTGAAAACCAAGGCACAGAGAGATTAAGTAGCATGACCAAGTTACACAACAGAGGATGTGTGATTAAGATTTAATCAAAGCCATCAGGCATCAGAGCTCAAACTTTTAACCACAAAACTATTATTAGAGTGGTAGAGCACGGAAATGTGAGAAAATGAGAGAGATACTCTTAAATATTGACCTTTGAGAAACAGGAGGTAGGGGAATGGATAGTAGAGTTATCAGCAGATTGGATGTTCGGGACCTTGAAGGGTAGAACTACACTCATTATCACACTAGACTTCCTAACCAAAGGACAAGTTTCTACTCACCCAAAAAAGTACACTTGGGGAAATCACTTTTAAGTATGGACAGGGAGTGATAGCTTCATGTTCATCTCTGAAGGACACAGCCACATAAGAAGAAAGCATCTTAGCCTTTCTCTTATTCAGTCCTGGGACATATAAACCAAGGTTTCCCTGACTAAAATTGAAAGTTCATGTTAGGTTGCCAAAGAATTACTTTTTTCACATTTAGAATGATCTTAATATCACCATTAATCAGTGACAGATAAATCAAAAACAGGACAGCATAAGATCAAAGAAGTTGCTTTCAGCTGTAGGAACAACTTCATATCACTAAAGAACTCAATGCTTTTCTGTATCGATTATTTGCAACACCAGTGAATTAAAAGCAGCATGCCTATTTTGGACTCCTGCTTCCAGTTAAAGAGACTTGCTCCCATACTAATAATGAGAACAAGTCAGATAAGCCTCACTATTATATTTTCATCTTTTTAAACCCACCAGAAAGCCAAGGTCACAAAGAACATGAATGAGTTAAATTCCAGAAACTAATGAACTCTTCTAAGAGAGAAGGCACCTGCCCGTTGCTTTCATCAAAACTACCTGAACAGCAGTTAGGAGAAGCCAGTTAAAATTTAATGAACTTTTAATGGCCACATGGAGGCTGTGGTGATGGACTGAAATCCTAAGAAGCCCAGCCACCTGAAATCTACACTCACTCATTAACCCTTCTTCATGAGTCTTCAGTGAGCATATGAGTAAATGTAATGCAAGAAAGTCTGGGAAAGCTGATAGAGTGCCCCATTCCCTAGAAATGGGCCTTTCCCACAAGTAAGACTAGGACTTGCTGGAGACTGGTGACAGGGTAGGATGTTGAGAGAAATTCATCTTATGCACTCCAGACTGTTACGGAATGCACTATATTGGCTCTCAGAAAGCTGTGGAAATGTCAATAGAATGGAAAAACATTTCATTGTTTAGAAAGCCAGAGATGGGATTAGAAAACAAGAACACCTCAGTGACTAAAATCTGACTGCCAGAATTTAAAGCAGAGAGAGAGAGAGAGAGAGAGAGAGAGAGAGAGAGAGAGAGAGAGAGAGAGAAAGAGAGGAGAAAGAGATCCTACCATTCAGAAAGTTGTCACCTAAATTGTAAAGCATAAAGAGATTGCTAAAGGCTTGGAATGCTGAGATCTCAATCCCTGATAAAGGAAAAGTCCTGACTCTAAAAATTTGAAACCAATTGTAAACTAAAACTAACTAGAGCTGCATCAAAGTCCAAACTCAAATCAAATTTCTATTAGATCAATTCAGCTCCCCACACTAACAGCCTGACCAAAGAAGGAACATAGCTTTTACTAGATGTAAATATTTATTTCAGCCTCTATTTTACACACAATGTCCAGCATATAATGAAAAAGTACATGACTCACAAATAAGTATAAAAATGTGATTTACAGTAAATAAAGGAAACACTCAACTTTAATAGACTGAGATGGTCCCAGGTGCAACAGTTATCAGATAGAGATTTTATTTAATGTTTTGTCATTTATTTTTCTTTCTCCTCTGATATGAATTATTTGTGGATTACACTCAACTGAAATAGACTGAGATGGTCCCAGGTGCAACAGTTATCAGATAGAGATTTTATTTAAAGTTTTGTCATTTATTTTTCTTTCTCCTCTGATATGAATTATTTGTGGATTATAATACACATTAAGTGAAAAGTAGAATAAAAATCAGAAAATATCAAATATCTAGAAGCAAATCTAACCAAAGATGTGTGTTTAAAATTGTTTAATATTGAAAATAATAATTAATGAAAATATAAATAGATATTACATGCTAATAGGTTGTAAGACTCAATAATGTTAAAAAAGTACATTTTCCCAAAATTGATCTTCAGATTCAATGCAATACCAGCAGAATTCTAGAGACTTTTTGTTTGAAATGGACAAATTAACTCTAAAATTTGTATGGAAATTCAAAGTATCTAGAATTGTCAAAACAATTTTGAAAAAGATGAACAAATTTGAAGGACTTTCTATATGTGATTACAAGGCTTACTGTAAACCTATAGTATTTAAGACAATGTGGTAATAGCATATGGAAAAATAAAGATCAGTGGAATACAACAGAGTTTATAATAGTTGCACATCTATACAGACAATTGATTTTTGACCAATTTACCAAATCATTTTAATGGGGAAAGAAAAGCTTTTTAAAGAAATGGTGCTGAAACAATCGAATGTGCTCATGGAGGAAAACAAGAAATGAAGATCAACTTCTACTCTACTCCATACCTATGAATTCATTAGAAATAAATCATAGACTTAAATGTAAAAGCTAGACGCAAGAGGGAGGAAATATGTGAACATATGTAAATGTATAACTGATTCACTTTGTTGTAGAGCAGAAACTAACACACCATTGTAAAACAGTTACACTCCAATAAAGATGTTTTAAAAAAGTATAAGAACAAAAAAAATAAATAAATAAAAGCTAGATTCCTAAACTTCTACAAGAAAACATAGGAGAATGCCTTCATGACTTAGAATAGGTATATTAGTCAGGGTTTTTCAGAAAACCAGAACAAATTATGTATGTATGTATGTATGTATGTATGTGTGTGTGTGTGTATGTGTGTGTGTGTATGGTGTGTGTGAGTAAAAATATTTTTTATAAGGAATTGGCTCACACAACTAGGGAGGCTGGCAAATCCCAAGGTCTGCAGGGTGGGTTGGCAAGCTATAGATCTAGGAGAGTAAGTGGCTTAGTTCCAGTCCTAAGGCCAGCAGACTCAAGATCCAGGAAAAGCCCATAATTCATTTTGAATCTAAAAGCATGAAGAAAGCCAGTGTCCCAGTTTGAAGGCAATCAGGCAAGAAGAATTCTCTTATTGAGGGGAAAGTCAGACTTTGGATTCTATTCAGGTCTTCATCTGATTGGGTGAGGCCCACCCACGTTAGGGAGGGCAATCTTCAGTATTCAGTTTACTGATTTAAATGTTAATCTGATCCAAAAACACCCTCGCAGAAATCCTCAGAATAATGCCAGAAAAAAGACCATGTCTCACAAACTCTAAACTATTTTTATAAATCTATAAGGAAAAAATATCTTGCTCTCACTAGGTGTACTAGAGGTACTTAATAGCATCACATTATACTTTTAATATCTCTTAGTGAGCACAGTCATTGACAATAAATGAGTATCTTCAGAAGAGCAACAGATAAATTCCTTCTCTTTGATCTGAATTAATTTAAAGTGTGTGCTAAAAATAATGGGTATCAAAGTAAGATATTTACTTTTATTATCCATTTGATTTTGGTAATAACTTGGGGTCTCTATGAGCCAAAAAGGAGTGCTTTTAACAGAAGTTCAGGTAACATGTGGCTAAGTGCCCATTAGGGTGGATATCATATAGTTTAGGTAGGGATGAGGAAGCCATAGAGGTAAAGGCTAGGGGGGTACATTGTCTCTTGAACTGAAAATTCTATAATGGTCTGTTGTAGTATGATCTGCTCCAATCCTACAAGAGCTTATGAACTTTTAACAATACGTACAGTAATATAGATTTCATCTTTGGAAAAAAGATTGATTAAAAGAACTTGGGTTACAAGGATTTTTTAAAAGACCGTATCTTTATATGAAAATCCTTGAGAATATATAACTTTATTTTTTTCTTATACTTGATTGGCCATATTCTTTTTAAAAAAATGTTTATTAGAGTATAGTTGATTTACAATGTTGTGTTAGTTTCTATTGTACAGCAAAGTGAATCCGTTATACATATACATATATTCCCTCTTTTTTAGAGTCTTTTCCCAATAGGTCATTACAGAGTACTGAGTAGAGTTCTCTGTGCTATCCAATAGGTCCTTATTAGTTATCTATTTTATATATAGTAGTATGTATATGTCAATCCCAGTCTCCCAATTTATCCCTCATCCTCTCCTGGCTTTCCCTCCTGGTAACCACAAGTTTCTTTTCTATATCTGTGACTCTGTTTTGTAAGTAAGTTCATTTGTACCATATTTTAAGATTCCACATGTAAGCAATATCATATGATATTTGTCTTTCTCTGTCTGACTTACTTCACTCAGTATGACAATCTCTGGGTCCATCCATGTTGCTGCAAATGGCATTATTTTGTTCTTTTTCGTGGCTGAGTAATATTCCATTGTATCTATATACCACATCTTCTTTATCCATTCCTCAGTCAATGGACATGCTTCCATGTCCCGGCTATTGTAAATAGTGCTGCAGTGAACACTGAAGTGTATGCATCTTTTTGAATTATGGTTTTCTCCAGGTATATGCCAAGGAGTGGGATTGCTGGGTCATATGGTAATTCTATTTTTAGTTTTTTAAGGAATCTCCAGACTGTTCTCCATAAGTGGCTGTACCAATTTACATTCCCACCAAGAGTGTAGGAGGATTCCCTTTTCTCCACACCCTCTCCAGCATTTATTGTTTATAGATCTTTTGATAATGCCCATCCTGACCGGTGTGAGATGATACCTTTAAATCTGCTTTGTTAACTGTTACAACACTTAGTTGGTAAAAAATAAATAGCAAAGTACATATTCCAATTTTATAAAACTATGATTTAAGATGTGCAAAATATTTAATAATAGTATTCTAAATGTGCAGTACTTGGAAATTTTATTCCCTGTTATCAGCATACATAAAATCTTGGAAGCTACTGTCATTAAAGTAATGTGCACTAAAACTGAAGTTGCATGATTTTGTCCTGTTTTTAGCTTCATAGTTTACAAAATAATACTAAAAGCCTAAAATCACAATCCCTACAACTACTAATTATGAACTCTATTGAGCATATACTGAATTTTTTAGCGTGTTTTATGAACTTTATAATTCTGACTATATTTAATGCATTCTCTTGTCCAGGAATGAAAAAAATTCAAGGGCTGTGAGAGGGCACATAAACAAAATTACTATAACCTTTTAGTTTGATTATTTTTAAAATCTGAAATCATTATGGTTATTAGTTCAATTCTAAAAGATGAACTAGAAAGTTTTAAGAGGCTTTCTATCTCAAAAATGTAATTCAATCGTTCAATCATTTTAAATTATTTTATTTTATAGGAAAGTAGAAGTAGAAATCTCACAGTACAGCTCTTCATCTGACTGATCCTTTTTCTACACAGCAAAATAAGGGAAAGAGGCAATTATCTAGAGACAAGTAGTCCCCAACCTAGGAATTGGTTGTGTTTCCAAAGGTCCTTCAATGGTCAGTTGAATGTATTAGACTCAGAGAAGTTGGGCAGCAAAACGTTAGGACCTAGCCAGTGACTCAATTAAAAGGGGGAAACTTCAGTTCTGAGGAAGAAGTCAAGTTCCCAAGAGAAAGTTGAATGTTAACAGGCAAAACACAGTTAAACAAACAAACATAAAACAGACACAGTATTAAAAGAAGCATAAGGCCAATGTCAACCACCGCTGCCCCCCACATGTTTTTGCAGGAAACACAAAGGTGTGGCTCAATCTCTTCCAGCAATGTGGCCATCTGTGAGCACGGCAAGAATGCAGGAGCAGCCCTTTCCTCAGTAAGGGTGGTAGCTGGGACCTAACCAACCATTGGAACATCATGAAATAAACTATCCACCAACAGGATGTCACCACTCACTCCCTCCTAACTAGCTCACTCAAATTTAGGGCTTCTGCTCTGAACTGTCTTCCCAAGCCAGATTATGCTTTTTGCTTTTACATGTCTTATAAGGTCTTGCATTATGCTAGGCACATGGAAGCAACAATGTAAATACTTGTGGATCTATTTATTAACTAAACAATCTGGCTAATTAACATGGATCGATGATGACGATGATTGATAATTCCAGGTTAAATACACCACGTAGATCACCATCCGTGTAGGACTTTGGAAGGATTCAAAAAATATTCAAATATTTCATAACATTTTAGTTTCGGTAGAACTACATAGAAAAATGATTATGGTACATCAAACACACTAGAAAAGGAGTATATTTCCCAAATTCAAAGTGATATTGTCGCCAGCAAGGCCCACTATCAAGTCCCTGGAAATAAAAATAGAATCTGGGTAATAAAATAAAGTCTAACCTATTTTTCTTCTTTTACTTTGTGCTTTGTCTAGTTTCACTTCTTCACTGGGTGCCCCGTGCAGAGGCTTCACACCTGGCACTTCAGACCCGAGTTCCTAGTATGAAAGGGCTGTGCTGACACCTGAGCTGGCAGGCCATGTGTAGAACCACTCTGCACAACACTACAATTCAAGATGGCAGCAGTGGGCCTTGGGCAGAGATGCTGCACTGGGCACTGTGGATCTGGAGCTGTGAGCAGCACAGCTGCAGCTGCCTGGCAAGAGCTCACTGCCTCCAGCTGCTGACAAGACCCCTATAAAGCAGCCCTGCCCAGGACGTGTCAGGGAGAGTGCGTACTCTCGACCACGAGCTCACACCTCTCTACTCTCTGATCAAAGCATAAAGCTTTCCTTTGCTTCTGTACCGAACTGAACTTAGTCTCATTCTATTGGCTCAAACACTAAGCAGGAGGACCCTTGTTGGGACCCACCTAAAACTAGAAGACAGCTTAGGGGGTTCCTGGGGAAGGCTGGGTTTTGCTGCATCTGTATCCTTAACTATGGTCTAGTAGCTAGGCCTCTATATAAAAAGTTGAAAGACTGATGATCCTTTTGAATGGAATTCAGAATGTAAAAGGGCATTTCAAGAACTGGAAAAGCAATTACTTCAGGCCCCTGACCCGGCCCTCCCAGATTTAGCTAAACCCTTTGACCTTTACATTCAAGAGAGAAGGGGAATCACCCTTGGGGTATTAGCTCAAAAACTGGAACCCCTTATTCGGGTGGTTGCTTATTTCTTTAAACAATTAGCTCAAACCACTAAGGGTGGCCTCCTTGCCTACAGGCAGTAGCAGCTACTACAATCCTGCTAAAGAAGGCTGAAAAGTTAACATTTGGTCAGCCAATCACTATATGGACTCGACACCAGGTTCAAGCTTTAGTAAGTTCTAAGGGAACAGAATGGCTATCCCCTAAAGGTTGATTCAAGTTCATGCTATGCTTTTAAGACACCCCAGTGGTTACCATAAAATCCTATCACACGCTAGATCCCGCCACCCTGTTACCCACAGAAATGGGGCCCCTGGAGCATGATTGTATAGAAACCATAGACACGATCTAGTGCCGTGATCAGGTAAGTGATCAGTTGCCCCGACCTAGGAAGTGAGCCTCTTTCTGAAGAAGAAGAAAGGTCCACAGCAGTTTTATGAGAGAGGGGGAAAGGCTGGCAGGATACACTCCCTGACCCAAGTCATAGAAGCACGAAGCTTACCCCCAGAGACTTCATCCCAAAATTCCAAGCTGATAGCCCTCACCTGAGCCTTAGAGCTCAGGACAGGGAAGATCTTAACTGTTTACATGGATTCCCAGTATGCATATGCCATCCTACACACATGGGGCTATTTGGAAGGAAATGATTGGGACAGAATAAAAAGTAGGTAATTAAATAGTTAATCCCACGAGGGGACTGTAAGTAAAGAAAAAAGTATGGGAGATCTCTTTAAGTTAATGATCACTCAAGAAAGCAGGTTTGCTTAACCACAAAACCAAGCAGGCCTGCTTAGCAACAAAACCATGCAACAGAAGCATGAGACATGCCCCCAAACAATAAGAAAATGGTGGCATGAGACCCACATCCTGCCCAGTGAGTCAGTAAGTTAATGACCCCTAGGACATGCTCTCTGCACACACACAAAAAACAACAATTTATGGAAAGGTGACATTTCAAAGTGAAAGACCCTCACTGAACTGAGACCTGAAATAATTTTTCTATAGTGCTGTGACAGCCCTAGTTTGACCATGTAGGGACAAGAAAACTCCCCTGCCCATCATGGAGGAGGAGCTGATGATGGAAGCTTGAGGTATACTCAAGAATGAGGAAGAAGGGGTCTTTTCCCCCTCCCCACATTTCCTTTGATTATAAAATTGTTGCCCACTAACTTCTCGGGTCACAGCACCCTCTCGTCCACCCACTGAAGTCTCACAAGCACCCTATTCTAATAAATCACTTCTGATCTATCACTTTGCCTCTCGCTGAATCTTTCTGCACTGAGACATAAAGAACTGGAGCTCCTCGGAGCCCACGGAGATGCCACTTAGCAGTTTTAGAAAGAGGTATAATTATTGCAGAGAATAAACAGTTGAAACATGGCTTAAGCATGTTGAAGCTTTAAAAACAATACAGCTACCAAAAAAGGTGTCAGGGACTCATTGCAGGGGTCACCAAAAGGGGGATGCAGAGGTAATAAAGGGAAACAACAGGCAGACACAACTGCCCAAAGGGTGGCCCTAGAACCAGTAACTTGGCAACTATCCCTCATGCCTCGAAGGCCAGATCCATCCAATTATTCCCCAATCTACACAAAGGAAGAATTAGATAAAGCCCTAAAACGGGGCTTCAGTGGAGATCTAGGAGGCCATGGGCGGTTAGTTAATGAACACGGGCAATACCTTCTTTCCCCAAACTGCATCTTGTCAAGCCATCAGGGAGGCTCATCAAGGAACTAACTCACTACAGGAGGGAAGTCCTATATAATAGGTTAGTTGAGGTCATGGTAACTTCTGGCACGAAAAGTATAATCAGTCAGATAATTGAGACATGTCCCATCTGTACAATGACCAACTCCAACACCAGACCCCCAAAAGGCCCCAGATAAGGCCCATTCAGGCCAGAGGGACATATCCTGGGGAAGATTGGCAGATTGATTTCACTGTCATGCCGAGAATACCAGGCAATTTCAGGTATCTCAGTGCTAGTAGACGCATTTTCTAGGTGGATAGAAGCATTCCCTGCTAGAACTGAAACAGCAACTGAAGTGGTTAGGGCATTACTAGAAGAAATAACCCCCAGATTTGGGCTCCCAGGATCCCTACAAATTGATAATGGTCCAGGATTTGTGGCTCTCACATGACGAAGGGGATGAGGGCCTTGGGCATAAAATGGACCTTTGCACTCACCCTGGAGACCCCAGTCGTCAGGGAAAGTAGCGAGATTCAATCAGACCTTGAAAGGGGCCTTAGCCAACCTATGTCAGGAAACTTGAGAAAATGGGATTACGTTCCTTCTGATTGCCCTGTTCTGCCTGCCGTTAGTCCCAAGGGATAAGTTAAAATTAAGTGAACTTGAACTCATGTATGGTAGAGCCATTCCCTAAACCAGAGAGAAGGGATATACCTTAATACCCTTGAAATAGAACAACTCAAGTGTGCCCTGCAGGTAGGAGAAATCATGAAAGCTCTCGTGGCATGTGGTAACCAGGTGCTGCCCACACCCACTGACCTGGCCCCCCACCCCTTCTGGCCAGGAGACCTGGTGAACCTAAAAGCCTGGAAAACCAGCAGCCCACAAAATTAGCTCACTCCTACGGGGAACAGACCCCACTTGGCGATCCTAACCACTCATTCCGCCCAAAGCTTCAGGGTATCACTCTGTGGGTACATCAGACTCAAGTGAAGAGGGCCCCAAGCCCCAGACTCCAGAGAGACAAGCTGGGGCAGGGAACCCCCTTGACTACTCATGTGAACCTCTCTCTGACCTGAAGCTTCTCTTGCAAAAAATAACAGAAATGCAACCAGAAAGATTCAGGCCAGCACAGTGAGCCTCAACATCACGGCACACTTTTGCCTGCAGGCAAAAGACCTAGATACCTTCATTTCTAGGAAAATTTGACATGTGACCATTATTCTCTTGCTAATATTTGGGCCATGCATCTTAAATTATCTGGTGTTCTTTTTCTCCAAAAGGTTAGACAAATGGTGATCACTCAGGGATACGAACAGTTACGGCCAAGGCCAGGCAACAACCAAACGTAGAATCTAAAAGCAGCTGGGGAGAAGTTCCACTCTTCTCCCTGGGGTTGTGACAATGCCCCATGTCAGCAGAAAGAAGTTACAGAAGCTGGACCATCGCCCCTCAAGAATGAGGAGCGTTCAAAAGACCGCTTTGCCATCAGCAAAGCCCCTTAAAAATTCCCAGGAAATAAAACTAGAATCTGGGTATCAAAATAAAGTCTAACCTGTTTTTTTCTTTTCCTTTGCACTTTGTCTAGTTCCACTTGCTCATAGGGTGCCGTGTGTAGAGGCCTCACACCGGACACTTCAGACCAGGGTTCCCAGTGCGAAACAGCGGCGCTGAGGCCTCAGCTCGGCGGGCGGCCAGGTGCAGAGACACTGCGCCTGGCACTGCGATCTGGAGCGTAAGCAGCGCCCCTTTCGAGAACTCCGCCCCCTCCCCGCTGATGCCCAAGAGATCCCTATAAAGCAGCCCCACCCGCGGCCTGAGGTGGAGTGCGTGCTCTAGAGCAAGAGCTTGCACCTCTCCATTCTCTGATCAAAGAATAAAACTTCTCAGGGATGGAGCCCAGGCTCCCTGCCTTGGGAGCGCGGAGTCTTAAAAAAAAAAAAAAAAGAAAGAAAGAATAAAACTTTCCTTTGCTTCCGAACCAAACTCGATCTCATTCTACTGACTCAAAACGAAACTGGGCAGGAGGATCCTTGTTGGAGCCCCACTCAGGAGGGTTAGTAACAATATCACTGTGTCAGGGTCTGTTTTCCACACTCTCTGGTATCTCTACGGCCGGGGGGGTGGGGGGTCAGGGTGCTTGGACGTTTGGTGCTTCATTTGCCCTCCTGTGGCCTCCCTATATGAGCACCGCAGTGCCTCTCCTCTGATCACCTCCTACGGTTCTTCTGGTTTTGGAGAAGAGATTATACTGTAGGGTGGGTGTCAAGTGTCCATTTATCACATTATCTTAAGCACAAAACAATCTTTTCCTCTAAATTAGGGGACGGCAAAATACAGTCCTCCAGCCCTGATACCTGTCTTTATAAATAAAGTTTTATTGGAACATAGACACACACATTTGTTTTAGTGTCACCTAGGGCTGCTTTCATGCTACAGTAGCAGAGTTGAACAGTTGAATCAGAGACTTTATGGCCCACCAACATTAAAAAATTTACCATCTTGCCTTTTATAGAGTTTGTCCACACTTGCCCTAAAGCAGCACAGCCACAGCACATCCTGTAACATTTCAGAGTGCTACTTGAAGGTGTAGGGAATACAGCATGATATAGGAAACTACTTACAGCTGCTATTGGATGAGATCATTCTCATGGTACCCAGGTGAGATTTGCTCACAGTTTCCTTCTGAGGAGCTCTGCTTAGTTCCTGTCAATCCCTTTGGAGCTACTTATTCACACTAAAGTAGTGTGCCTTGGGGTTCAGATCCAAACACTGTGATGCCTGTGTGAAAGAAGTGTTTTCTCCTGCCCTCCAGCGTAAGTCCTGCATCCCCAGCTGCATATTTTTTTCTCAAGAGCTACCCCTTTACAGAATGATAAATTGGTAGTGGAAAAGTCCACATCCTAGAGGGGAAATTGCACCTCCTACCCAGAGGATGAAGTGTTACCCTATAACCCCCTAAAATGATGCCATTCATTTTACATTGTATCATTGTCCTCAATTATTTACTGTCTTAACTTGCAGTGTCCTCCCATGCAGGTAAATTTTCCCACATGACTGACTTCAGGCTTGACCATACGACTTGCCTTGGCATAGAAGATCTCAATTATTTGATATCCTAGCAGAAACTTGAGCCATCACATAGTTCAGCATTCACACTTTTCCTTCTGCTTTGAGGAGCTCATGTTCCAAATCATGACTGGCGATACGGTCTGCGTCTTGGCATGAAGAAGACACATGACACACAAATAACTCACAGCTGCCTCGGCTAACACATAACATGAGTGAGAAATAAACTTACGTTGTTATAAGCAACATGACTTTTAAAATTTTTGTGCTGTTACTTAGGATAATGGTGAAAGACAGCCGTCCTAGGCAGCTCAGGCTGACATCATGAAATATCATAGACTGGATGGTTTAACAACAGAGATTTACTTGTTATAGTTCTGCAGGCTGGGAAGTCCATAATCAAGGTGCCAGCTGATTTAGTTCCTAATGAGAGCTCCCTTCTTGGCTTGCAGATGCCTACTTCTTTGCTATGTCCTCAAATTGCCTTTCCTCTATATTCTTCTTCTTATAAGGGCCACTAATTTCATCCTGAGGTCCCCACCCCCATGACCTAATCTAAATCTAATTACTTCCCAAAGGCCCCATCTCCCAATACCATCATATTGCGGACTAGGGATTCAACGAATGAATTTTGGAGGGTCATAAACATTCAATTCATAATAATAACGAATGTAGAAATTGGTAACAGAAATGAAGTACTGACATGATTAAAACTCTAAAACATGTAGCATTAGATTAAATGTCAGAGATGGTAAGACTGCCATCACCTGGGACAATTTAGAAGGCTTTGAAGGAATGGAATGGTGGCTTTAGACCAGCGGTTCTATGCCAGGGACAATTTTGCTCTCTAGGCAACATTTTGCAACATCTGGGGACATATTCAGCTGTCACAACTGAGTGAGGGGGGTGCTACTGGCATCTGGTCGATACAGACTATAAATACTGCTTAACATCCTACAGTGTGTGGGACAGCCTCCCACAACAAAGAAATACTGATCCTAAAAATGTAAATATTGTCAGGGTTGAAAAGTCCTGCTTTAGAAACAGAGATTACTAATAAAAACATTAGTGTATTTGGTCACCTATGACAAGTTATTTCAAACAAAGAGATGAACTCAAAAGAGTTGAGCAATTTGCAAGCAGGTATGATGCTGAGTATAATCCAAAATCAAAACTTTCTGAGTTTTTGTTATTAACATCACAACTATGGCATCTACAAAAATATCTAAGCTCAGGTACACACAGAACAGTTCATTTCCTTTTTTTAAAGCCTCTCTTAATGACTAAGTCAAAAGCCTTCTGCAGTTCCTTTATCTTAGCTCACCATCTCCTGTAAGCTACTGCTCAACTAGGATGCAGCTCCACAAATACAAACTGTGTTCTATTTTATAGGCCAAGAATAATTCAAATCCATCGACAGGGAAAAATAATCCCCCTCACATAAGAAGCAACATACTAGTTTTCAATGTACACAGCAGCTTAAATTATTAATCAGAATTCTTAGCTGCTCTATGTAAAAACAACCGTTCAGATTTCCACAGTTTTCCTCAAGACCAGTGAATGCGTGCTTTTTATATCTGTGAAACAAAAGTGACAATCTAGATGGTTTTTCCAAAACAGGCAAACAAAAACAGTCTGCTTCAAAGATGAATTCAAATATCTTTCTTTTTATAAGAACATATATGGAGAAAGAATTGGTTTTATTTTTTCCATTTTCTATCTATCAAGATTTCAAAAATCAATGGGCTGAGGTTTGAAGTGTTATTCCCTAACTCCAGTCAAAATAGCAGGGCTGGGGCTTCCCTGGTGGCGCAGTGGTTGAGAGTCCGCCTGCCGATGCAGGGGACACAGGTTCGTGCCCCGGTCCGGGAAGATCCCACATGCCGTCGAGCAGCTGGGTCCGTGAGCCATGGCCTCTGAGCCTGCGCGTCGGGAGGCTGTGCTCCTCAAAGGGAGAGGCCACAGCAGTGAGAGGCCCGCGTACCGTAAAAACAAAAACAAACAAACAAACAATACAGCCACATTTCAGTGTGAGAAGTTGTTTGGAACTTCAAAACAGGGAAATGCTTCCAGAATGTTCTGCCAGTTTGAAAACTCCAGTCTTGCCAAACTTATCAAAGCAATGCCAGTGAGCCTGAGGCACACGAAGCCAATGTGCTTAAGCTCTACCGGGATGGGAAATAGTCCATTCCCAGATAGCAACCCAAAATGAATAAAATGAAACAAAACAAAACTTTTCTTCCTGTTACTGCTACCTCTGAATAGTAAAACTCTCCACTGAAGACATATAACCCCAAGGAAGTCAAAGGATCACAACCGTATGCATGTAAAAGAAAAAACAAAGGACAGACTTAAATATCGCTAAGTTCTACCAACTTCATATTTGTGTGAACATTAAAAATAAACAAGAACATAAAGTATTAAGTCCAGTCAAAATGTCCCAGCGGAGTTTCAGCTATTCAATTCTACAAATACAAATAACTCATTACATTTTTCTCTACAATAACAGCAATTAAAATTTGTTAATACAGTACAAGTACATTTTTCAAAAGGATTGACACAGGTAGGGGCTAACTAGCCCAGAACACTCATGCTTACAAAAACTCAAGTTTTCCCTCTTAGTTCTTGATCCCTGCTAGATCACATTTCTCAGCCTCTTTCCAGTTTAAGTGGATAGAAGTGATGTACACTACTTCTACAATTAGTTTCTACAAGCTCTCTGCTGGTCCTCCATGTTCTGTCTCTTTTCTGGAAAAGACCCTAGAAGATGAGAGAGCCACAAGATGGAAAGAGCCTGAAACCTGAATCTCAGTGTGAGTGAATAGATGCCCACTAAACACTCAATTAAAGCAGGAGGTAACCAAGATCAAAGCCAGAGGGGTTTGAGATCTTCTGCTGCAGCTGTTCACCTCCCTTTACTACTGATCTGATGATGATGAACCCAGGGCATGTTTGTGCACCCTGAGAATGGAGGAGACCTGCACTGTCCTTCCCACATATAGCTTGGGAAGATAGCAAGAGCCTGGAGAAGGAAGGGATGCATTTGGGTCTAAGCAGAGAGAGACAGGGACAGCTTCACAGAGACTCCCGGGGCCTGGTGTGGTCTCAGAGCAGACGATTTCAGGGCACAGTGGCAGAGCAAGGGCAAATGGCACACACAGCTGACTGATGCAATGTGTTTTTGCCCTCACTCCACACTGCTGCAGCCACATTCCTCTTTGCAGTGCCGCCAGAAACTGACCTATGCTCCCTCTACGTAGCCTTCGCTGTGGCCCAGTCCCGGCACAAAAGTATTGGAGAGAGTTTCCAGACCACAAGAGACCCAGAAGGAATCAAAATGTATAGTGACCATAATCTGGTTTGCCTTATATTTGTTCTCTTGGTATAGTTATTTCCAGCACCCCCTTTTATTCTAGAAAGTATCTGATGTAGATGATAAATAACATGGTTTCTATAGGAATAGGGATGTCTGTATGAAGGTCTGTTCATGAATATATAATATTAAGGATGACATGTCCCTCCCTGGCTATATTCCAAGACAAGCCCTCTAAAACTTAGATTCAGCCTGAAGAAAAAGGTACAAAGTTGACTAAGATTCTATTTCTGCCACTGGGTAGAATGTAGGCTCAAAAGAGAAAGTGAATTTAACTATAAAAAATAAGTTATATTTCTTACATTCCTGAGTTGTAGTGAAATTTTTATCTCTACCCATACATGACACACACACACACACACACACACGTGCATGCATACACACATACACACACTATAGTATAGGATATATCAGGCTTCATATCCAAGTTCTTTTATTCACTATTAGGATTTTTGTTTGTTCCTCAGCCTCCCTGAGCCTGAGTTTCACCAACCTTATCTATAAAATTAGGACCATAATTCTTGATTTTTATTGTGAGAATTAACATGTTTAATATGTTTGCTTGAAAATATGATTCTTTAATGAAATTGATACTTAACCTGCATGTACTTCCATATAGTAAAAAAAATTCAGTGGAAAGAAGAGTTTACCCAGGTCTATCCATCTGACTATGCTGGAAATAATGAGTACGAAGAGTCGTATGATGTTTGGTCCTTCGTTCCCTGCCTGCTCACATTTCCCTGCTCACACTGTCACACGTGTTCAATTTTGATGATGTATCTAAAACAGAGCCAACAGCCATGGCCCCGCCAGAGCAGATTTCCAAACGTTCTTAGAGAAACAAAAGGCAACGTGACCTGGAGATCACTGGTGCTGGCCAGGTCGGCCACATGATCACCCTACACTGATGCTGCTTGCACCAGGCTCTGGGCTTTCAAACACAACTATTTATTCCACCCAGCACGTGTGTCCTTGTGGCAGCACCACAAGCATCATTCATAGACCTGCTCCTGAAAGTGGGGCTTTTCATCCTGGCGGCAGCCTTTCCCTGCCCAACTGGCCTAACCTAGCCCTCCCCATCTCGCTGCCTCCCATCCTTAAAAAAGTAGCACAATCACATAGCAACAGTTTCACGGGTACGTGTGTATAGACACCAGGGTAATCACGTCCAGGAGGGCAAAGTAGAAAACCAAGAGGATGACAATTGATAATGATAACACAGTCACTAAGCACTGGATTTATGCCAGCCATTGTATGAAGCACTTTCCATTAATTGTCTCCTATAAGCCTCACAACAACTCTGTGAGGCAAGGGCTATTTGATCATCACGTCATAGGTGAGGAAGCTGACACTTAAAAGGGTAAGTACTAGGCGAGATATGTATTGAGGGCTTACCAAAAGCCAGACACTATGTGAAATTTTGTGCATATATTTCATTTAGTTGCTGTAGCAAGTCTATGAGGTAGTACTAATATTTTACCTGTTTTACAGATGAGGAAAATGAGTATACAAAGTGAACTGAATTTTCCCAAGGTCATCAGTAGCTAGCGGTGGGGATGGAGTTTGAACCCAAGCAACTTAGCTCCAAAGTGTACATTCTTAACCACTTTAATATAACTAAGAACAGGTTGGCTAAGTCTTCTGGATTCCAAGGCCCAAACCCTTAACCTCTCAATCACATCAGATGTCAAAGTGTTATTAACTGTCATGATCCCAAATGGATTCCTTTTATTCTGCATATGGGGAACCTGCGATCAGAAGGGCTCATGGGTCTGTGAATCTTCAGCAAGATTTTAGCAGGACTTCCTGTAGTGCTGTGCATCGTGAGAGAAGATTCCAGTGAAGTGACAGCCACTTACACAGCTCTGGGGCTTATGTGAGCCCTCTGAAGCAACCTGACACTTTGGGCAGAGCTGTGACTCCCAGTACAGAATGTGCTAGATTTCTCTGTGTGGATACATAAGAATGTATCCACATTCAGCCTGTTACTCTCCAAGTCCTTCTGCTTAGACACAAGTAAGAAGAAAATTAAATAGTTGAAGCAAATTCTCCAATTGTCCAGGCTCACAGGCATATATTATTGGGAAAAAAATTATATAGAAAGGCAGTATGGCAAGTAATTCATATGGAAGACCACAGACCCTGGAACCACACTTCCTAGGTTTAAAGCTCAACTCTGCCATTTACTAGCTGGGTGGTTTGGGGCAAGTAACTTAACATCTATTTTGCCTTTCTGCATGTGAAAAAGGGGTGGTAATAAAATCTTCCTCATATATATATAATATATTATATATATATATATATTATATATATCACATAGTAAGTTCTATTTAATTTTTTTGTCATTATAATTACTAGGTCCTTTATCTGTTAAGGGGCTGAAAATTCTGATAGAATATACCTTCCAAACATTTTCTCCTGTCTCTTCTAATCAATTTGCACTATCAACCTTCTCCAGTCTTTCATTTTTCTCTATCCTCCCACTCTCCCAAGCTGTACTTTTGAAGTCAATAAAGGGGCAGGCTCTGAAGGCAGTGGTATATCAGGCTCATTAAAACATTAACAGCTATCTTCTCATATCCAGGTCACTTAACTTTGATAAATTAAGAAACTAAGTACAGGAGGTTTTAGAGTGAAAAATTTGAGAATTAGGGAGTAAATTTGTAGTTTCTTTCAGACTAGCAAATTGCATAGACTGGAAAGTTATAAAATTTGGAAATTAAACTTAACGCTGTCCATATATGACATTTTAGAAACTTCTTTGATTAGTCATCAGTTTGTTTAAATTTTCATGCTAGAAAATGCTCATATTTTACAGTTTTCTAAATTCCTAGGCTCTTGTACTATTAACATAGTTAATACAGTATAATTTTGTTAATATAGTATAATTAGTATAATATAATGCTTGACCAATAGCATTATAATGGTGGAATCCGAAAATTTAGACCAAAATCTTTTACATTTCTTGCTTTTTACTTAACAGTATAGCCTTGTGTTAATTAACTTGATTTTGGGAATCCTTTCACAATGTATACATTTATCAGATCACTGCATTGTACACTTTAAATATATTATAATTTTGTCAATTATATGTCAATAAAGCTGGAAAAAATATCCAAACTTCGATAAAGAAAATTTACTTCATTTTTGATTCAAATATTTACCATGTATTTCATAAAAATATTATTTGCATATGTAAAGCACATTGAAAGAACAATATACGATATCTATTTTTTTTTAATTAAGTTTCAAGTTATTCTATACTATTCTTTACTCACAATAGGTAATTTTTTTCAGATGACCAAGATAACTGTTTCCAACAAAAGTCTATGCTAGAGCAAATACTGTCTATATAAAACTCTTTATTAAAACAAATTATTACCAATACTTGTATAATAATTGTATAATAGAGTACAAGCTGCAAGTTACTTTATAATTAACAATGTTATTTTGAATTTAACTTTTCTACTGGAAAGTACCCTACAAATTCAGGATTTCATTTATCTGTTAATATGCCAACTGTTATGAAATTTTCCACAACTCAAAATCCAGTGATTAAATAGCTCTTCGATAACAGTCTTGCAAAACAAGCCAGTGGAATTATGCTTATTATAGAAATACTAGAGTTGTATCTAAAACCTTTCCATACTACTTCAGCTTTTCAACTCTTAAGGGAATTAGAAATGATTAGACTCTATTTCTAGCAAAATTCCAATTAGGAATAAGGGATGACCTAAAAGAAGGGAATAAACCTGGTTATTACAAAAGAGACTCAAACAGATTTTGAATAATAAGCTCTCATGTCCTTTTCCAGTGTAGAAAAATTTTATCATAAAATGTATGACCCATTAGTCACTTAGAAACCCAGTAAAAATATAAACATAAAATATAAGTGTGCTTCAGGTAAATTCAACATAGCAGAAATCCAGGGAGAATAAAATCAAACTTGAATCAAATCCAGAAGGTATAGTCATTTTTTTAAAGATCAGGATATAACTGTATTCCTATGGCTTGATTTTCTTTTTCTTTCAGGTTTTTGGATTACCATCCTTTCTGCATCAGCCTTTGAGTAAAAAAAGAAATTCAAACCTACCTAAAAATTCATGAAGATTTGATTCTGGTGTTTTCCCAATTCCTGTTCCACCTGCAGCCCAAAGGACAGCAAATAAGATAATCATTATCTGAAAACCTTGTCTCTGTTGCAGTGTTCCAGGCAGTAGACTAAGAAAAGCATCTCCTGGGCACACAGGTATTCAGAGAAGGCAAACTGAATATATCAATGGGAGTAGGCTCTGATTTTGACCACCCACCCAAAGCCAACTACCAAGAAGTGGAGCACTGGGCCAACTATCCATGGCTAACTAGCCACTGGTCACCATTTTAGAATTACGTAGGAACCACAGAATAAGTCACAAGCAACAGAGCAAATCAATGGTTCTCCAAATTACAGAAATTACAGAGTTTTGCCCAGTCCCATGTTCACCCACACCGCCATTTAAAACTCAGTACCTCAGAACTTGCTCAGATACGCATGAAATATGAGCAGTATTTTTAAGTATGATATAAAAATGAATAGAAGCATATTGATATTCTCAAGGTATCAGGTTTAATTCTGATTTTGAGGGTCTATAATAAATTAATATTACAATCAGTTAAAATTATTTGCATAATGAAGTGGAGAAAAAAATGAAAGTGGGACAGAAAGTAAGGGAAGGAAAGAGAGAAGGAAAAAAGGAAATTATAAATTAAAATTTAATTTTATTGGATTACTTGTCTCTCTATATTTTATCTTTTAAAATGCATCTAAATGGCACCAAGGCAACTAATTAATTCAGCTAATCAATATGTGGAATTCAGAGAACAATTCTATCTATACTAAGAAATAGGAAATTGCTGGAATTTTGTATTTTTCAATGTCTATCAGTATCAGGCATAAAGGACCAAAATGTCTTTGCATGTCTCTCAAGCTCCTTTAGTTGCAGCTTCTTTAGTCAGACTTTCACACTTGTTTATCTCCTCTATTTAAGGTTTTAAGACTATATGTTCTTAGTGCAAGAACAAACTCTCCAAAAATATAGTATCTCAAATTTAAACAAAAAATGCTAGCCTGTTATCTATTATTTGTATAAATCTACTTTATAATTTAATTCTAATACAAATGTGTGCTAATACTTCAATGCAGCTTCAATCCATTACTTAATTTGTATTTTATTGATGTTGATGGAATCTTAGCAATATTATTATACCTCTTAATATAAACATTGCAGCCAAGGAAGTACATCTTCCAATTATCTTATTACCTGGCATTATGCTTAATTATTGTTGTTGTTACTATGAAGAGTTTGCTAAGGTAAGGCTCATAAAATTACATTTCAATTTTCAATTATTCCTAAAAAAATTCTTGTGGCAAAATATTGCCATCTCTACTGCAGATGACGAAAGTGATCAGCAAATTGTTTTTGTGTGATTTAATCATTTATTTCACAACAAACCTCATCCACTATTGTAACAGCCAATTTCTAATTGATAACAGTTTGCAGGTGACCACATGTCATTTTTGTTTATGACAATTTTCAGATGGTCATCTCAATGCTTTTCCTAGCAGATATGTATTCAGCAGCCAGTGCAACATCACAGGTGATCTTAATTGATACCCAAGTGAATTGCCTCAACAAAGAGGTCTATAATTAAAAAGCCACATGACTGAAAATGATGAATTCCCTCCTTACCATCCATGCTGCTTTTTCTCGATCAAGGTTGAAATACATATTGTGGCAGCAAGCCTGAAACCCTGTGACAGCAGCACATAAGCCATCTATCTCTGTTCCAGCCAACCAAGACTTTTAACCAATATTACACCCACTTACAGTGACAAATTAATAATTACCGAAAATGTTTTAAAGTGCAAAGAGAACACAGTAGGTACTTAATGTGTGAATGAGACACTCCATTTAATATCACATGTTGACTCTCTTATATATCAACTCAGTTTCCAGCAGTAAGTCTGTATTGTAAAATGTGATAATCTGATGTAAAAAGAACTGTAAAACTAAAATGTTTACAAATAAAAACTTCTCTGAATAACATTATATAAATATCATAAGAAGAGAACTGGTCAGAACTTCCCACAAATAACTAAATCATCGATGTCTTTAAAATTTTCAAAGAGAAAAATTAAAATTTCCTAAATGGGATGATAAAGGCAGCAAGGTAAGTATCACTGTTGAGCATGATTCCTCCAGGGTGCACACGTGGTCCAGAAGTCCCCTCAATGGAGAAATATTTCTTATTTTTTATAGTCACTGTCATCCAGAACCAGACTGTATAAAAACTCAACAGTGTGGGTTATTTTTTTTTTTAATTCCAAATTAGATAAATGTGTTATTCTCTGTCCCCCTCATAGACTCCTTGGGAAGGAATGTATGATCAAAGTTACAGAATTTACAGGAAATGAAGACAAAGTGTTTGAAATAAACATCTACAATAATAGCACAGCTCATAAAAAGGAAGAGTGAGAGATAAAATCAGTCTTTCTGGACTGAGTTGTCAGGCTGAAGTCCCTGAAAGGTACAGAATGCTAACTAAAGAAGGTATCTGGGCGGTAGTTCTTTTCAAACGCATATGTTTCTCAGTCTATGTAGTAATTAGAACACTTGAAAATTCACTATAACAATATCTCATATGGCCTGGTCATGGTTTTTCTCTCCAAGATGGTTCATTATCTTTCTTCATATTTTACTTTTCATTTTTCTGACCTGCTGCTCTTCAAGGACATTTTTCTCCTAAATGATGTTAGCGTGAAGGACTTATTAAGTACAAAATGGAATGATATGTTCTGGTCATCATCTTATCCAAGGGGACTGACCATAAATTATAAATTGTGTGGTCTTACGAATGCTATTTCTATCCATACAATTCTTACCATCATCCTAAAAAATAAAATTCCTCAAAAAACATTTTATCAAATGAATAATGGGGCCATATGGACACATATAGGAAAACACAAGCAGTTTTCATAATAGATGTCTGAAAACATGATATGTTCACTGATGTTTGGCATTGTTTTAGAAAAATGCTTTGCATCTTTCTGCTAATGCTTTTTGTCTTAAAGCATCTTGTAGTATCCCCATTAATCTAAACAAACTCAACAAACAGAGCAAGGCTGCTTTGGCAGAAGGACAAAGGACACTTTCCCCTCAGCTCATAACAAATTGCTTTCATTAAGAACAAATGGTCTTGGAGCATTATTCTACTTGAATCACCGCCTGGTGACAAGCCCAAAGGGTAGACCCAATGTTCACTGTAAACAATAAGAATGGGTCTCAGCTAGTGGAATGTCCTTCTGTAGTTTAAAAACTCCATATTCTGGGAGCATGAGATGGGCCACTTCCAATAATAAAACACCAATTTGCGATAACTCTCAACAGTTGTTATAACTTCAGACTTTGTGATGAAGACAATTCCAAATAAAATGGAAATCACGAAGTGGCAGAAAGTTTTTGGATACTTTTATGTTTCTTATTGGAGATAATACTTTTCTGAAGTTGCATTAAGAAATGAATAGTTTTCAACTAACTAAATAAATTTATATTAAAAAAGTCTATTGAAACAAAAGAAAAAAAAAAAAGAAATGAATAGTTTATAGATATCTTAAAAGAAACACCTATTTCAAGGTTTTTCTACACTATCAGGAACTTGATCTTCAGAGAAATATTCATTGCAAATGTCTTTTAAAAAATTCTTGCAAAACTTAAAATATATGACACTAAAAATAAAACATTTCAGCTTAAGTGCAAAATACTAGAAAAGGGAATTGTAACATAATATAAAAATAGTATTCTGTGTTCATAGTTTTAGCTGATTTTTTTGAATCACTGGGTATTTTTCTTATAAACTTCCAATCAGTGAAGCTTACAAAAAGACAACAATTTACAGATATTTCATAATGTGACCTTTAACTCTTTTCTATTTTTAAGCATGTCTGATTTTGAAATAACTTAAAGTCAGTACTTAATACATGAAAAATAGGTTTCATGTATGCACATCAACTAACTCTCTTCATAATGCTATTTTATTATTTCAATTACCACACTACATCTTTACTATGCATTTATAAATTTTAGGTTGCAGCATACTATAACTCAGCTGTTTAAACTGAATCAGATTTCCAGACACAGAAGATGTTTTTAAAAAGAAGATTAAAAGCCAGCTAAGCCAGAGCACTTCAAAAGCTCCTTGGCCTTGCCCTGAGCAAGAAGTTGAGGAGAGGGGAGGGGGTCATAAGAAGTACATTTTGTGTTTGAATAAGGAATTGATTGGGGGAAGAACTCCAGGTTAGCTGAGACAGAAGACTATAATTTGCTACTCCTCCAACACTATGGCAGGAAAAGAATATTAGAGAATCTATCTTCTAAAGAAGCAGTCTGTCTTTTGGTTTCATCATCACCATCAAAAAGCATTTTTGTTATTCACCCAGTGGCTTCTCCACAGGAAGCAGTACGGATTGGCTTGAGTATGGGAAGGAACCACAGAAGAGTCACCATTATTTAATAAATCCTTACATCATATACGAGATAGGTTGTAAAGAGTATCTTTACTGTGGCTCTCTTTGCAGCCTCATACATACGTGCCAATAGGAAACAAACAGATACATAAATAAACCCATTTTCGAATCAAAAAAAAAATCAAAACAAAGCAAACATAAGTGACTCTATCAAAACACTATAGATAAACTAATATTCTTCATTTATATTGTAGGTGTATGATCACTTTTTTCATTCCATAATTTACTGACTTCAATCCTATAACTATTTTAGGAATGCCTAGTATGTGCAATCACAGAGACACAAAAGACAAAGTCCCGATTGAAAAAAGAGGCACGATTTCTATTTAACGGCCAATACTTTACAACTTTATACAGTTGAAAGAAGAAAAACATTTTATAGAATATTGACTCTATTAATTAATAATGTGTTAATAATTTTTTATAAAAGCCCAACGCCTTGAATTTGAGAAACTTTCAGCTGGAGTACATCACAAATTAAATGATGGCAATACTGTTGAAACATTATCTGTAGACTAATTCTCTGTGACATTTTAAATAACTGGGGGGGAAAAAAGAGAAGCCCAAATTATTGGTAGGGAAGACAGAAAGGTCTTTGTTATTTGACAGAACGTAAGAGTGGTATTGATTTGAGAAAGTATGGACTTCATTGTCCAGAAAGTAATGTATATATCCCTCCAGGAGCTCTAATTCCTGCTGTACACTTGACAGCCCAACCTCCAAGGTGGCTTTGTCCTTGGAAACAGGGACCATAATCTGGAAAAGAAGGCTTTTCCTCTGAAGCTTGTTTAAATGAGGTCTTCCAGTTCCTCTCAGCTCTGATTCATGATCACTGATTCTGAGCTCTGCCTTACATCTTTTCTGATTCCATTTGATCCTATATTGAACCTTGAAAGTACTCCATTCTCACCCTCTCCCTTGGTTTTTCTTACTGGGTCAAAAGGTGTTCAGCCTAAAGCAGATATTTTCTCTTGCTTCTTTCTCCATCTGTCAGAATATTTATGATTGTTAACGGAATGAACCATTACATCACAATTCATCAGAAGGTACTGACCAGGGACCTCCCTGGTGGTCCAGTAGTTAAGACTTCACCTTCCAGTACAAGGGGTGCGGGTTCAATCCCTGGTCAGGGAGCTAAGATCCCACATGCCTCAAGGCCAAAAAAATGAAAAAACATTAAAAAAAAAAGAAGCAATATTGTAACAAATTCAATAAACACTTAAAAAAAAAAAAGAAGGTACTGACCAATTGTAACCAGTTCACTAACCAATGTCATCATGGACTTCAAAATATTAATTACAAGCAATGTTTCTAGATGTTACATAGAAAAAGTTTCAGAAGTCAAAGGAATTTGTGAAAAAAAAAATAGGTGAAATAAACTTAAGTTTCTTCATTGACTCATAGCTCAGGGCTCCTTACTATGTTAATAAGCACATGAATTTCCAAGGGGAGGTGTGTTGAAGCTTATCCACCATGTGTAAACCTGTTTGATCAAAGGCACTCCCCACATTTTATTTGCAGAACCCTTTCAAGGCCTTATACAGAACCCATTTTGGAGACATTCTTTTGCTGAGATACATTAAATAAGCCAGGCTGAAAAGCCCTCAAGTCTAAGTTTTCAAGATATTTGGATAAATAAGTTATCAAGATTTAATTTTTACAAGAATAGTTTTTAAAAAAATAAAACTCTTGGAATATCTAAGATTGATAAATACAACTATTCTCTATTCTCATATTCTATTCTATTTAAAGTTTTTCATAATAAAAAAACCATGTCTCCATGCTATTGGTCAAATAAGAAATAATCACAACACCATCATATCTAATTACTATCAGATCCAGAATGACAAGAACCTAAAGTAATTATGTGACACAACCTCTTATAAATCAATGTAACTAGGCCATAACAAAGTAAAACAACTAAATCTTTTGGAATATATATATATATATATATATATATATATATATATCTCCAAAAATACAGAGATATATCGTATATGTCTATATGTATAGATAATATAATATTTTATATAATACATATTCCTTCCAGGGCCCAAGTTACAATGTCCAATAATAGTTAATACTAGGGTGTAAATTCACTAAACTCAAAAATGATGACTTTCTTTTTCACTTTTGTTTCCTCTGTAGCATTTACACAGTGGCTTTTACAGAGTAGGTAGTCAGTGAATATACGACATATAAAAATACACGAATGAGTGTCATGGTGATAGAAGAAAAGAAGGGAAGGAAGAGGGAGGAAAAATAAAGGTCATATAACGTGTGCAGTTAGTCATTTCCTAAGGATTTATTGGCTATCTTGAGTTTCCATTTTCTACGCTAAACACTAACACAAAAATAAAAATGGCCTGAACTTAGGAAAAGCTAGCCTAAGTAAAAGAGGCAGGTATTTTAATAAATAATACATTAACAGTGTATAGGACTGTAATAAAGGAGTGTACAAATATAATTAGAGTAAGGAGAGAACAATAATTCCTGGGCAGGGAAAGGAGGGTTTCAGAAGCAATTAATATCTGGATTGGATTGTGAAGGATTTTATTGAGTGAAGAAGAGAAGGAAAGCATTCCAGAGGAGAGGAAATGTCATCAGCAAGTGCACAGAAAACTGAAAAGGTATACTGTATTCAGAAAATAGCATATTCAAGAAGGTACTATCAGGGAGGTGATGGGGCTGAGAGGTAGGTGGGGAATGAGAAACAGCTAGATGCTATTGCTGAGAACTTGGATTCATATTACCCATGTTTATTTAATCAAGAGATTTTTTTAAACTAATGATGAAACTTCAGTATGACTCCTGACATGGATAAAGAAAAGAAGCTCTCATCGGAGACTAATTAATTGCAGCAGTAAATTATCAATAAAGGCAAAAATAATATCACAAGTATGTTTGAATTTGTGAGATAATACATAATACATAAATAATTTATTCCAGTTTAATCCAACAGACATTGTACAGCTTATAGGAAAGTTGATAAATGATGCCTATTTGTTAAGGTCAATGCATAATGTGATCACATTTGTGACTTCCTGGAACTCTTAGCTGTGGCACAAAATTTAAAAACAACTATAAAACCTCTTTACATATGTAATTGAAAATACATATGGAAGGAAAACTCTTGCCATCATGAATTTTCTTTTCTCTCCATGGAACAGAGTTTGGGAATCACCACTGTAGACACTGGGGAAAGAAATGAAAGAAGACGTTCCCCTTGGCAAAGAGATACACTCCATATGCTCTGTGTAACTCAGTTAAAAAGGAGTAATGTCCATAGAACTCCTTAAAAAGTGAAGTTACTAATAAAAATTTCAAGTACCATGGGAGGACAAAAGGGGTAATTTTTATTAGAAAAGTCCTATGATGCCAAGAATGTGACTACCTATTCGTGGGAGGGTAGATCCTTACAAACAGGTGATTTGGGAAGGAAACCCAATTAAACTTTGAATTATTGTCAATTAAGAAGAAAAAATGTTTAAGATAAAACATAGACTAGACTAAACTATCTTTGAAAGCAGATGGAGAATGGCCAATTTAAATTAATGGCTATGTTTTTAACTTAGAGTTATTATTCTCTAGATATTCTACTGTTATCACTGCTACTTGTCATGTTGATAATGATACCAAGAAGATAGTAACCTTTAGAGCAAGATACACCTAGAATAAAATCTCAGATATGTCACAATCAATTGGATTGCCCTTGAGTTATTTTCTTCATCACTCTGAGACTTAGTGTTTTGCTTTTTTAAAAAATTTTCAAAATGAAGAAATATTCATTTCATTGTGTTGTTGCAAAGATTAAATAAAATAAAATCGTTATCAGCATTATGATACATACTAGCATGGTTTGAGTTCCCACAGAAACAGACCCTTAGACAAGGATTAGAATTTAAGCACTTTGGGAAGTGATCCCAGGAAACACTTTTAGATAATGCAGGAGTGGAAAAAGTATGGGAATAATCAATAAAGTACACTATCCGGTCTGCTACCCCTGGGGATACTACTGCTCAAACCTGTTGGGTACTCTGTGAGATAGTGTAAAAAGCTCCTTGAAGTGGTCCCAGCCAAGGGATAAGAAAAATGAGGAGGTTTATCCACTGAATCCCCATCTATTGTTGGCGGATGGCTGGGTACCTACTGCCTGGGAGTAGGAGGCAGATGCACAGGTTCAGTCAGAGTATCACAGCCTTAAAAAGCTAAAAGTTAAAATTCAAGTCATTAATTTGAATTGGCCATTTTCTTGCCTTCAGAAAGTGGAGAATATGGCATAACACTGACAGCATCTTCTACATGTACTAAAATACCAATCCTGGGGGTAGGCACTAGGTGTTATTCAGATTTGTATTCCCAGTACATGTTTGTCATGATTGGTACTGAACAAATGGATGAATGAATATACAAATGAACGAGTGAATAAATGAATAAATGAGTGAATGAATGACCATTAGTTTTGGAACAAATATAACTTTCTTTTCCCAGAACATTGTTTACCCCTCAGAGGTGTTGGATGTAAAAATGTATAAATTAGTATTTTATAACTGTGAAAATTTTATGGAATTATAAGCAGATTCTGAGAAAAACTCAAATCTAAAAGGCTTAAGAGCCTTTATTTTGTTATTGGGCACATGTTCTTATATTACCCATATGAGGAAATCCAGAGCAATTCACAAATTAAACAGAATTTAAAATGAGTTATTCAGCTCATAATGGTCACACTTAGGTTCTCAGGTAGCACATATAAAAAATAAAGATAAGCCATCCACCGTAACCTCCTAGCCTTGGCTTGGTTACTGTTATAATAGAGCCAGAAACCAGCTAACAAAAGCCTTCATTGTATAAAATAAGAAAGAAGGCACAACTTTGAGCTGTTGACTCTGTAGCATTGCTGGTCATTTTTCATGACGGTTCTGCGCTCAAACTATTTTCACAAAAACTACCAGAACTTTTATATATTCTAACCAGGTTTTAGTGCCAGAAAGTTCCCCATAAGAAATTAAAGTGAACAAGTGTCTCTATTTTATCTTATTATTTTATTTTTTTTTAGTGTTAAAGAGTAACATTTTATTTATTCATTTATTTTTTTAACATCTTTATTGGAGTATAATTGCTTTACAGTGTTGTGATACTTTCTGCTGTATAACAAAGTGAATCAGCTATATGTCTACATATATCCCCATATCCCCTCCCTCTTGTGTCTCCTTCCCACCCTAGTCTGTCATACAGAGTAAGTCAGAAAGAGAAAAACAAATACCATATGCTAACACATATATATGAAATCTAAAAAAAAAAATGGTTCTAATGAACCTAGGGGGCACGACAGGAATAAAGATGCAGATGTAGAGAATAGCCTTGAGGACACCGGGAGGGGGAAGGGTAAACTGGGACGAAGTGTCTCTATTTTAAATGCTGATACCATTGGGAGGAGTAAAGAGCTTATAAGTCACTCATAGGTCAGCAGGAATTTATTCGAAGAATAATAATAAATATCATTATTGGGCTCCTTATATTTTTCATCACTGGCTAAGCTCATTTACATGTATTCAGTGTTTTATTTACTCTTCACAAGAACCTGAGGTAGTACTATTATTAGTCTTTATTTTGCCTGGGGAAAAACTAAACCTTAGAGATTTAAGTTACTTTTCAGGCTCACACAGCCAAGAAGTGGCGGAGCTTTATTTCAAAGCATATCACCTCTTTCCACAGGATCTCTGTCTCCCCCAAATGTAAAGAAGCTGGCCATTTTCAACATTGGTCTTATTTGGTCACACATTGGTTAAATAGTTTCTGTGGTTTGTCCAGGATACTACCTAATTTTTACAGCACTCTTTCTAAAAGAAAATGTGTTCAGTCAGGCAACTGACTTCTCCCCCCAAAAATGGGTGGAGTGCATCTCATTTGTAAGCCAGAGATTGTCACTCTGCCAGGGCTACCACTTGAATGGAAACACACTGTAAGGATTTCACACCAATCCTACACTCCCCACCCCTGCACTCCATGTTCTGCCTCTGATATCTAGTCTCAAGGGACTCAGTTCCCATATTCACCATCCTAGAATATGGGATTCTCAAAAACAAGCAATATAACTTATTTTAAAGGAAAATTATTCTCATAAATTGCCAAGAGTAGGCTTTCAACTTTATCCAAAAATGCTCATCCATTGTGACTTACTGTAGTAATAAAGGGGGAGTTTTGCTTCCAAAACTAGTTAAAAAAAAAAAAAAAAAAAAGCAGCCTGGTTTATTAGATTACAGTGGAACTTTAGTGCTGATTTTGAATTGCTATTACATTTTACTTGATGCATATGGAAGAATTCCTATAAAATACGTAACTTATAAGCCAAGAGTAGGCTTTCAACTTTATCCAAAAATGCTCATCCATTGTGACTTACCGTAGTAACAAAGGGGGAGTTTTGCTTCCAAAACTAGTTAAAAAAAAAAAAAAAGCAGCCCGGTTTATTAGATTACAGTGGAACTTTAGTGCTGATTTTGAATTGCTATTACATTTTACTTGATGCATATGGAAGAATTCCTATAAAATACGTAACTTATAAGGCCTTATGATAAAATGAATTTATTTTTAAGAGAAAACATTTTAATTCCCTTTCTCTTACAGTTACCCACTCAGTGCACAGGGCAGAAATGCATAATCTTACATTGATGCTTTCCAAAGATCATCCCCAAAATGACTTCTCAGGGAGCACTGTAAATTTTTAATCTTTATGTATGCATTTTCTCATCAGGCATCCAAACTCAATGGGGTTGTCTTTTCCTCAAACAAGACCTCTGTACACTCCAGTAAGATCCACCTGCTACACACACTTACTGAGAGTTTGCAGCATCCTTTCCATCACCCCTGACTGGGGTCTCCATTCTCTGACAGTTACCACTTTATTTTATCTACTTGTTGCACACTCTCCACGTGAGCATCCCTGATCACCATGCCAAATACTCGCTTCCACCCCAAACAGGAATGCATGCCTGGAAACAAAGAAATATCTTACCTTCTCTTCATCTCTAGACCTCCTAGATTCACAACCCTGAGTGTCTGCCTATGAGCATTATATAGAGTAAGCCTAAGAGGGCCTCAGAAAGGCCTGATTCTTTTCTCTTAAACATTATATACATATAACATTATATACATATATATATAATTTTTTAAGAAAAGAGAAGCTCTTTTAAACATGTGTATATTAATTTTGAAACATTAATATAAAAGTTATGTTACTTCTGTTGTGCTGAATTGTACTGAAATAAATATGCAGAAAAAAATATTTGGGATATGGTGTTTGATTAGGCTGGGAAAAGTTTTTTTTTACTGTATTTTAAAGAATAGGCTTTAGAATGCATGTAACTAAGGCAGAAAGACTGATTACTTACGAAAAAGTAGATACAAATTTTTACCACTCTGGTAGACTTTCTATTTAACCATTTAAATATGTGTAACAGGTTAAAGTTATGAAAACTTTCCAAATATAAAAATGCAAGATTATCTTATACTAATACAACATTCTCCTGAAGCGTGGCCAGAAAGCTATCCCCATCCTCTGCTGCACTTGTCAAAAATGGAAAGTGCTAGACCTCCTCCAGACAGTGAGGTGAGTGAGAACCTCTGGGAGTACTGCTCAGGAATCTGCATTTTACAAGCACAGCAGGTGATTATTATGCACAGTAAATTTAACTACCACTCCTTCCAGCCTGATGCTCAGATTACATTCTCTTTTTCACAGCTACCAGGGAATAGCTTGCAAGACTGATTTGTTTCTACCTTCTATTGATCCCCAGACTCACCTTAAGGTGTTTGTCAATGTTTGGGTCTTTCTGAACAGAACACCTCCACTACTCTCTGTGTGTCTTCCCATTGACTTGCCTCCTACATGAGGCCACTCTTAAAGGGAAGCACTGGCTGGCCTGGTTCCCTCTTCCTATGCCACGTGACCTCAATGCACTCAAAAGCCGGCATGAAGCAATGGATAAGACTTAAGCCCATAGCATCAGACTTCCTGGCTTCAAAATCCTGCCTCACTGAACAACTGTGTGGCTTTGGACAAGTTTTACTACCTCTTTGTTTCTTTTCTGCAAAATATATGTAGAATCCACCTCTCAGCATTGTGTTAAGGGTTTAACAAGTTAACATATGCAAAGCACTTAGTAACAGCGTCTGACACCCAGGAAACTGGGAAAATATGAGCTAACATCATGATCTTATCCTAGTCTTCCTAAAGACCGGCACTTAACCGAAAGGAACCAGTCTTTCTAGAGACGAATTAGCGGGAACTATGACCCAAGCTATAGGATGCTGGGGTGCTTCTCAAATTATGCCCCATAGGCAAAGACTCTTATGCTTATAAAGAGGGGTAACTGTGCTAGAGTTTCTACCTTTTAGCAATTTGCAGTGGCGTGACAAAGTAAGCTGGCACTGAAGCAGAATTTTAGTATCTGGAAAGCAATGTAATTGTGTAAATGAAACAAGATGTCTCTATGTAGTGGACTACATTCTAGAAGTGTTAAGGGAAGGAGGGAGGGGTAATAAGGCAGAATAATAAGATGAAAGTATCATCCCCCCAGGAAGAGCTATGTGTGTGTCCATGCCCATGTGTGTTTAACCTTCTCTTTTTTTCTATCCGGCCTCACTGAGGCCACAGTCATCCAGGACGTGGAATTCCTGCCCCCCTCAAACAATCTTGCTCCTGGTAGTCACATCCGTATTCCCTAACTTACAGCTAATTAAGTGAATTTATAAACCTTTTGTCAGAATCCAGAAGAATTTCCAGCTAACCGTATCAAATTTTAGGTCTGCATGGTAGATGCGATTTGAATTCATGTAATCACTGGTTCTGCAATTAATTCTTGCATTTGATTGGATACTTGCACCTCCAAAGCCATAGTCTCTGCTATTCACAATGCTATGAATGCAGTACAACTTTACTTGAGATTCAGTATGTCTGGTAGTCAAATTAAAACACTACAGGAACCTGATCATTTAATTTGCCTGCTCTTAATCCTGTTTCTGCCCCATAGAAGATCCTCAATGTTATTGGTGCAATGGTTGAATGAATGAGTACAATGGATGACAAATCTCTCAAACAGGAAGAACATTTTTTAAAAATAAAAAGAAAGATGACCAAAGTTATACATAAAAGTGATGAGCATATTATTTTCATATTGGATATATTGAGGATGCTAAGCCACTTAAGAATATATATTCCACAAGAAGGTCTTGAACCCTGAGAATGTTTTTGGGAAACAGAAACATATATAATCAAAATTATAATTCACTATGATGTGTGAAAACTTAAAAAAAAAAAAAGATGACTAACCTCATTCAATATAAAAAAATCAGAGCAGCCCTAGTGGATGATTTGATGCTAAAGTGAAATTTTAAGAGAGGAGGAGAGTACTTCTACTTTTGGATAGGATTATTAGGTCATGGAAGCCCAATGCTCTTGCTGTAACAATTACGTAAAATCTGAAAAATTACAAAATCATAGTTTTAAACAAATTGGAAAGTGGTAGGAAAAAAAGAGGATTACATGAATTAGGGTTCTGCCTTTAAAGAGCAGAATGAAATCTTCCATAGACTTTCACAGCAGAGGAGACAGAGATTTGACATGTTCTTAATGGCCCTAGGAGAATCATGCACAATGAACAGGGTCAAACCAGAGATGGACTGAGTCTTTCTACAACCTAGCTCTGACTGAACTCTGATTTGATTGGAGTTATCACCCCCTGTCTCTTTATGCCTGACTAAAATAAATGGGGAGAGTACTTTACTGCTTTTCCTTATAAAATATACTATCTTTTAAACTATGATTAGAACTTAATTGAAAAACTAATAGAAGCATGAAGCAGTGAGAAAATGTGATTTAAAAAGTAAAAAATTATCCAGTGGAAGCATATGTGCAAATATTCAAAATATTGGACTCAATACATAGGTATTTTTAAATATTTCATATGTTAAAGAAAACAGAGTAAGAGCTGAACAAAAAATAAAAATATGAATTTCAATAAAGAATTGGAAACTATAATGAATCAAATGTATATTATAGAACAAAAAATAAAATATCTTAAGTTAGAATTCATTATTGGGAACTAAGAACATAAGAGAAGATAGGATTAATGAATTCAGAGATCAATAGAAAAAATATAAATTGAAGCAACAAGAAAAATAAAATAGAACAGAATAAAAGGTACAAGTGGGACACAGTGAAAAGGCAAGTATACATATAAATGGAGTCTCAAAAGTAGAGGAAAGAGAGGAGGCGGAGTCAAGATGGCAGTGGAGGAAGACACGCAGTTAGTGTCTCCCCACAACTAGGGTGCCTGCTGGCCACTGGTGGAGAACTCTGACACCCAGGGAGATGGGAGGAACCCCAGAGTGAACTGGTAGGACGTAGGGGGACTGAAGGGGGAGAAGTGGAGGCCAGACAGGATCAATGCCCCCGAGGCCAGGGAGATCAGGAGAGGCAGGTGGGTGGGACTCTCTGGGAAGAGCAGGAAAGGAGCAGAGGGTGATAGCCTGGCCCACTCAAGCAGGGGAGCCTGTTGAGTTCCCAGGCTGGTATCCCCTCTCCAAAGCCCCACCCAGGCCACATGGGTCCTGGGGGCATAGGAGGCAGACCAAGAGGACCAGGAGAGGCAGGTGGGAGGGCCCATCCAGGAGGAGTGGGAGAGGAGCGGAGGGCAATTGCCCCACCCACTCGGGCACGGGGAGTCTGCTGAGCTCCCAGGCTGGTGCCCTGCCCTCCAAGACCCCCACTTCCCCTCCAGCCACATTGGTCCTGGGGGCACAGGAGGGAGGCCGGAGAGATCAGGAGAGGCAGGCAGGAGGAGCCCTCCCAGACTGAAGGAGCAAGAGAGAACAAGAGGGCATTTGCCCTATCCACTCAAGCCTAGGAAGCCTGCTGGGCTCCCAGGTGAGGTCCCCTGCCCTCTGAGACCAGGGGTAGGAGGCACACCAGGGGCCCCTTCTGTTCCTTGAGCCTAAGCCCCACCCCCATATCCCCCAGGGCCTTTTCCAGCCCTGTGGGTCCTGAGCATTGGCCCTGCTCACTGCCCAAACCTCGCCTTTGCTTAGGCCCCACCCTCCACAACCAAGGCCTTCCCCCCCACATTTTTTCCCTACTCTTTTTTATTACTGTGGTACTGATGTACCTTCCAGTTGTTGATTCATCTATATTTTTATTATTATATTCTTTCTAACATATCTGTTAGTTTCCTAGTCTAATTTTATTTTTTATTTTGTTTGGTTTTCTTTTTGCACCCCATGTGGGATCTTGGATGGGGAACACTAGGATGGAGTCGGGCTGAAGCTCCTGCAGTGGGAACTCTGAGTCTGAACTACTGGACTAGCAGAGAACCTCAGAGCCCTGGGAATACTCATCAGAGTGAGGTCTCATGGAGTTCCTCATCTCAGCACCAAGACCGAGCTCTACCAAATAGCCTACAAACTCCAGTGTTGGAAGCCTCAGGCCAAACAACCTGAGCACGACAGGAACACAATTCCACTCATTAAAAAAAAAAAAAGAGAGAGAGACAGCAAAACATATGTCACAGATGAAGGAGCAAGGTAAAAATCTAAAAGACCAAATAAATGAAGAGGAAATAGGCAATCTACCTGAAAAAGAATTCAGAGTAATGATAGTAAAGATGATCCAAAATCTAGGAAACCGAATGGAGGCACGGATTGAGAAAATACAAGAAATGTTTAACAAAGATATAGAAGAACTAAAGAAAAAACAAACAGAGATGAACAACACAATAACTGAAATGAAAAATACACTAGAAGGAATCAATAACAGAATAACTGAGGCAGAAGAACGAATAAGTGAGCTGGAAGACAAAATGATGGAAATAACTGCTGAGGATCAGAATAAAGAGAAAAGAACAAAAAGAATTGAAGACAATTTCACAGACCTCAGGAACAACACTAAATGCACCAACATTCAAATTATAGGGGTCCCAGAAGAAGAAGAGGAAAAGAAAGCGTCTGAGAGAATATTTGAAGAGATTATAGTTGAAAACTTCCCTAATATGGGAAAGGAAATGGTCACCCAAGTCCAGGAAGCACAGATACAGGATAAACCCTAGGAAAATCACACCAAAACACATATTAATCAAACTAAAAAAAAATTAAATTCAAAGAAAAAATATTAAAAGCAGCAAGGGAAAAACAAAAAATAACATACAAAGGAATCCCCATAAGGTTATCAGCTGATTTTTCAACAGAAACACTACAGGCCAGAAGGGAGTAGCAGGATACACTTAAAGTGATGAAAGAGAAAAACCTACAACCAAGATTACTATACTCAGCAAGGATCTCAACCAGATTTGATGGAGAAGTCAAAGGCTTTTCAGACAAGCAAAAGCTAAAAGAACTCAGCACCACCAAACCAGCTTTACAACAAATGCTAAAGAAACTTCTCTAAGCAGGAAACACAAGAGAAGAAAAGACCCACAAAAACAAACACAAAACAATTAAGAAAATGGTAATAGGAACATACATATCGATAATAATGCTGAATGTAAATGGATTAAATGCCCCAACCAAAAGACACAGAGTGGCTGAATGGATACAAAAACAAACCCATATATATGCTGTCTACAAGAGACCCACTACAGACCTAAGTACACATACAGACTGAAAGTGAGGGGATGGAAAAAATATTCCATGCAAATGGAAATCAAAACAAAGCTGGAGTAGCAATACTTGTATCAGATAAAATAGACTTTAAAATAAAGACTGTTACAAGAGATAACGAGGGACACTACATAATGATCAAAGGGTCAATCCAAGAAGAAGACATAACAATGATAAATGTTTATCCATCCAACACAGGAGCACCTCAATACATAAGGCAAATGCTAACAACCATGAAAGGAGAAATGGACAGTAGTACAATAATAGTAGGGGACTTTAACACCCCACTTACACCAATGGACAGATCATCCAAAATGAAAATAAATAAGGAAACACAAGCTTTAAATGACACAATAGACCAGATAGATCTAATTGATATTTACAGAACATTCCACCCAAAAGTAGCAGAATACACTTTCTTCTCAAGTGTACATGGAACATTCTCCAGGACAGATCACATCTTGGGTCATAAATTAAGCCTCAGAAAATTGAAACTGTATCAAGCATGTTTTCTGACCACAATGCTATGAGACTGGAAATCAATTACAGGAAAAAAACTGTAAACAACACAAGTACATGGAGGCTAAACATTGTACTACTAAATAACCAAGAGATCACTGAAGAAATCAAAGAATAAAAAAAAAAAAATACATAGAAACAAATGACAATGAAAACACGATGACCCAAAACACATGGGACCCAGCAAAAGTAGTTCTAAGAGGGAAGACTATAGCAATTCAATCTCACCTCAAGAAACAAGAAAAATCTCAAATAAACAATATAACCCTACACTTAAAACAACTAGAGAAAAAAGAATAAAGAAAACCCAAAGTCAGTAGAAGGAAAGAAATCATAAAGATCAGAGCAGAAATAAATGAAATAGAAACAAAGAAAACAATAGCAAAGATCAATAAAACTAAAACCTGGTTCTTTGAGAAGATAAACAAAATTGATAAACCCTTAACCAGACTCATCAAGAAAAAAGGGAGAGGAGGCAAATCAATAAAATTAGAAATGAAAAAGAAGAAATCACAACTGACACTGCAGAAATACAAAGGATTATAAGAGACTACTGAAAACAACTATATGCCAATAAAATGGACAACCATGAAGAAATGGAGAAATTCTTGGAAAGGTACAATTTTCCAAGCCTGAACCAGGAAGAATTAGAAATATAAACAGACCTATCACAAGTAATTAAATTGAAACTGTAATTAAAAATCTTCCAGGCTTCCCTGGTGGTGCAGTGGTTGAGAGTCCGCCTGCCGATGCAGGGGATACGGGTTCGTGCCCCAGTCTGGGAGGATCCCACATGCCGCGGAGGGGCTGGGACCGTGAGCCGTGGCTGCTGAGCCTGTGCGTCCGGAGCCTATGCTCCGCAGCGGGAGAGGCCACAGCTGTGAGAGGCCTGCGTACTGGGGGGAAAAAAAAACTTCCAACAAACAAAAGTCCAGGACTAGACGGCTTCACAGGAGAATTCTATCAAACATTTAGAGAAGAGCTAACACCGATCCTTCTCAAACTCTTCCAAAAAATTGCAGAGGGAGAAACACGCCGGATTTCATTCTACGAAGCCACCACCACCCTGATACCAAAACCAGAAAAAGATATCACAAAATGAAAATTCTAGACCAATATCACTGATGAACATAGATGCAAAAATCCTCAACAAAATACTAGCAAATCGAATCCAACAGCACATTAAAAGGATCATACACCATGCTCAAGTGGGATTTATCCCAGGGATGCAAAGATTCTTCAGTATATGCAAATCAATCAATGTGATACACCACATTAGCAAATTAAGTAATTAAAAACCATATGATCATCTCAATAGATGCAGAAACAGCTTTTGACAAAATTCAACACCGATTTATGATAAAAACTCTCCAGAAAATGGGCATAGAAGGAACCTACCTCAACATAATAAAGGCCATGTATGACAAACCCACAGCAAGCATCATACTCAATGGTGAAAAACTGAAAGCATTTCCACTAAGATCAAGAAAATAACAAGGATGTCCACTCTCACCACTATTATTCAACATAGTTTTGGAAGTCCTATCCACAGCAATCAGAGAAGAAAAAGAAATAAAAGGAATACAAATTGGAAAAGAAGAAGTAAAACTGTCACTGTTTGCCGATGACATGATACTATACATAGAAAATCCTAAAGATGCCACCAGAAAACTACTAAAACCAATCAATGAATTTGGTAAGGTTGCAGGATACAAAATGAATGCACCAAAATCTCTGGCATTCCTGTACACCAACAATGAAAAATAAGAAGAGAAATTAAGGAAACACTCCCATTTACCACTGCAACAAAAAGAATAAAATACCTAGGAATAAACCTGCCTAAGGAGGCGAAAGACTTGTACTCAGAAAACAATAAAACACTGTTGAAATAAATCAAAGATGACATAAACAGATGGAGAAATATACCATGTTCTTGGATTGGAAGAATCGATATCGTGAAAATGACTACACTACCCAAAGCAATCTACAGATTCAACACAATCCCTATCAAACTACCAATGGCATTCTTCAGATTTAGAACAAAAAATTTTACAATTCGTATGGAAACACAAAAGACCCCAAATAAAGCAATCTTGGGAAAGAAAAATGGAGTTGGAGGAATCAGGCTCCCCAACTTCAAACTATACCACAAAGCTACAGTAATCACGAGAGTATGGTACTGGCACAAAAACAGAAATATAGATCAATGGTACAGGACAGAATGCCCAGAGATAAAACCACACAAATATGGGCACCTAATTTACAACAAAGGAGGCAAGAACACACAATGGAGAAAACACAGCCTCTTCAATAAGTGGTGCTGGGAAAATTGGACAGCTACATGGAAAAGAATGAAATTAGAACACTCCCTAACACCATACACAAAAATAAACTCCAAATGGATTAAAGACTTAAATGTAAGACCAGACACTATAAAACTCTTATTGGAAAACGCAGGAAAAACACTCTGACATAAACCACAGCAAGATCTTTTTTGACCCACCTCCTAGAATAATGGAAATAAAAACAAAAATAAACAAATGACACTTAATTAAACTAAAAAGCTTTTGCACAGCAAAGGAAACCATAAACAAGATGAAAAGACAACTCTCAGAATGGGAAACCTTAAAGAAGATGAAAATACAACCCTCAGAATGGGAGAAAATATTTGCAAATGAAACAACAGAAAAAGGATTAATCTCCAAAATATACAAACAGCTCATGGAGCTCAACATCAAAAAAAACAAACAATCTAGTTTAAAAATGGGAGAAAGACTTAAATAGACATTTCACCAAGGAAGACATACAGATGACCAAGAAGCACATGAAAAGATGCTCAACATCACTAATTATTAGAGAAATGCTAATCAAAACTACAGGAGGTATCACCTCACACCAGTCAGAATGGCGATCATCAAAAATCTAGAAACAGTATATGCTGGAAATGTGTGGTGAAAAGGGAACCCTTTTGCACTGTTGGTGGGAATGTAAGTTGATACAACCACTATGGAAAACAGTATGGAGGTTCCTTAAAAAACTAAAAATACAACTACCGTATGACCCAGCAACCCCACTACTGGGCATATACCCTGAGAAAAACATAATTCAAAAAGAAACAGGTACCACAATGTTCACTGCAGCACTATTTACAACAGCCAGGACATGGAAGCAACCTAAGTGTCCATAGACAGATGAATGGATAAAGAAGATGTGACACATATATACAATGGAATATTACTCAGCCATAAAAAGAATAGAAATTGAGTTATTTGTAGTGAGGTGGATGGACCTAGAGTCTGCCATATGGAGTGAAGTAAGTCAGAAAGAGAAAAACAAATACCGTATGCTAACATGCATATATGGAATCTAAAAAAAAAAAAAAAAATAGTACTGATGAACCTAGTTTCAGGGCAGGAATAAAGAGGCAGACATATAGAATGGACTTGAGGACATGGGGAGGGAGGGCGAAGCTGGGGCAAAGTGAGAGTAGCATCGACATATATACACTACCAAATGTAAAATAGTTGGCTGGTGGGAAGCAACAGCATAGCACAGGGAGATCGGCTTGGTGCTCTGCAATGACCCAGAGGGGTGGGATAGGGAGGATGGGAGGGAGGCTCAAGAGGGAGGGTATATGGGACATGTGTATGCATATGGCTGATTCGCTTTGTTGTGCAACAGGAACACAATATTTTGAAGTAATTATACTCCAATAAAGATCTATTTTTTTAAAAAAAAGAGAATGTTACAAATGTCAAGGTCAAAAAATAAATGAATAAATAAAGCTGTAGAAGAATATCACTATCAGAGACCATTATGATATACTTGATTCTTCCAAGTCAGTCAAAAGGCAGCTACCATCTAATTAAAGATGTTTAAAACTGGAAGCGACCTTCTCTATCACCTTGAAAACGTCTTCAGTGCCTCAGCAAGTTAAATAAATGGCTCCCAATTCCACAAACTTTTTGGTAACAAAAAAAAAGTCTATAACCCAGATACCTCAACTTTCATTTAAACGTTCTTTCAACTGCACCACTCAATATGATGGTAATATGGAGGACTGGGAAGTTTTCTAGGTAATCCATATATAAAATCCACTCTGGACTCCACTGACTCTTGAACTTTGGCTTGTCACCCAAATCATCCGTGGAGTTCTTTGGGGAAAACTTGGTTTTGTGTTCTGACTCTGACACTTCTTGGTTGTTGATCATGGGCTGATCTCTTACCCTTTCAAACCTCAGTTTAATCATTTGTAAAGTAGGTATAATCACAAAAGCACCTTGTAGGATCATTTTAAGGATTTCATGAGATAAAGTATATAAAGCACTTCACAAATTGAAAAGAAAAAAAAAAAGTAGAGGAAAGAGAATAGGTCAGAAGGAATACCTGCAGACATAACTGGTGAGAATTTTCCAAAACTGGCAAAGACTTCAATCCATACTTTCAAAAAGCTCTACAACACCCAAGAAAGAAAAGTATAAAGAAAACATGCATAGGTATAGTATAATAAACTGCTAGAAAAGAGACAAAGAAAAGTAATCATAAAAATGGCAGAGGGAAAACAAGACGCATTACATTTAAAGGAGCAGAGTATAAAAGGATGGCTGGCTTCTCAACAGAAATGGTCAAAACAGAAGGTAGTGAAATGACATCTTTGAAGTGTGGAAAAAAAAAAAAAAACATGGTAAGGTAGAATTTTATGCTCATAGGAAATATCCTGTAAAAATAAAGGTAAAATAAGAGGTTATCAGACAAACAAAAGCTGCCTTCCAAGAAATACTAAAGAGAGATTTTAGGCAGCAGGAACTATCCTACTTGGGAGCATGGCATTTCAGAAAGCAATTAAGAGAAATAGAAAGAGTAACTAAGTAGTATATATTTTAAAAGTCAAAATGTATAAATAAATGTGATTTTAAATGAATTTTAAAATTACTAGAAAATAGCATATTAAAAATTTGTAACTAAACCAAAAGAAACAGAGGAATAAAAGAATAAATAATAGATAGAAACAAAATTTAAAAAAAAACAAGAATCAAAAAAATGTAGACATAAGCCAAAGTACAGTAAATAGAAATGGACTAAAGACTCCATTTAACAGACACAGAATTTCAGACTGAATTTTTTAAATGCAAGATATATGGTGTTTACAAGAGATGAGATCTAAATATTAGATACACAGAAAGGTTGAAAATAAAAGAATGGAAACAGAAAGATATTTTATTAAGATACAGTACATTAGATTTTAAAGACAAGGCAAGAGTATCAGTAGAGATTGAGTCGCATTCTGTAATAAAAGAATCAATTCAAGAAAAATATAACAGTCCCAGAAAATTACACCAAATATACATTTTATTTAATAATTAAGAGGTACTTGTTGATCTTATGAGATGTGGTGGCTGAAGAAACCAGGTTGCTGAGAATTTAGAGATGAATGAAGGTGAATAGGGACAGGGAGTGTAGATTATGCTTTCAGTGTTTGGATGAGAAGGAAAAGAAAAAAAATAATTCAGGAGTTACCAAAAAATAACGGTCTCATAAGATGATAGAGACTTGAATGTAAGTTAAACTTACAACATGAAAGACAGATGTTTTAGAAAAAATATTGCTATTGAACAGCACACTGCTCATTTGTGTTTCACTGGATGTAAGAGTAGGTTTGTGTCATAGCAGAGAACTGATGAAGGTCCTGCCTTTCCCACTTATACTTGATATGACCTTGGACAACTCATTTATCCTCTGAGCCTCTATTTCTCCTTTTGTAAAATGTACATATTAATACTGACCTTATAGCGTCATTGTGAGAAGTAAATATAATTTTTACAGGAAAGTGATTTGTAAATGAAGCATGTTATGAACATAATACATTAAAAGATAAATGCTGCTTACAAATCTAAAAAAGACACAGTAAAGACCAATTTAGAAATTCTATTGCCTTTAGAATTTAAGAAAACTCTAACTTTTGCATATACACTTGGGACAATATCTATATTTTCTTACTGTCTGTGTGGTTTGTCTATAAAATGTAAGTACTACTTGGTGAAGTATTTCCAAGAGTCCCTCGTATCCAACTTTTTGTATTCTTTGGTGTGCCTGGGACCCCAGAGTGCTTCACCACCCAAATTCTATCTCTAGTCATTGTGATTTGCTTGTTAATTAGAGCCATTTAGTCTGGAAAACCCTTGAGTTCTGATAAGGGAGTTCTTGAGCTTCCACAGCAAGATAACCAAACAAAACAGTGTCTGCAGAAATAGATTCCTATTTTACATTACCTTGTCACAGAACATAACAGGAGATATCCCAACTATATTTCAATAGATAAACAGGAGGCATGCAAGCACTGCAGTAGGGAAGTTGGGAGGCAGACACAGTTCTACTTTAGGACCCTGAAGTGACTTTCTGCAAGTTCTAAATCATCCATCAACACCAGGATTAATTAAGGACTTTTCTCTAAATTTTTTCAGACCTTTACTTCCCAGCCCCTGGGACAACAATGTAAGGTTTATTTTGTCTAATAAATTTCTTATTCCATAATACTCATAGTGATTCTGCACCTATGATTGAACCCCAAGTGATGAAATGAAATAGTGGTCGGTAAAGACAAAAAGGATTTGATTTTGGATTTTTTTAATTGTAAAAAATAATCCTGCCAGTCTATGCAGACAAAAAAGAAAAAGACATTTTAAAATGTCTCTAACACAAATGTGTTGGTGAGGGCTGACCCTATTTTCACAATCAACTACTCCAATAAAAATTTTAAAAAAAGAAAGTGATACTAGATGAAAATATGGATCTACACAAAAAATTGAAGAGCAGAAATGGTAATTACATGAGTAAATATATAAATCTTTTACAATTTAAATGTCCTTAAAATATAAATGTTTATAAAATATAATTGATTAGGTAAACAATAATAATATAATGTGAGTTTTATAACATATTTAGAAGTAAAATATATAGCAATAGTACAAAGGCCAGGAAGAAAGAAACAGAAGTATAATATGTAATATTCTTACTGTATGTGAAGTGTTATAATACTATTTGAAGGTGGACAGTGATAAGGTTAAAATGTAACAATAAACACAAAACAACTAAATAGAAAAATAGATGGTTATGCTAATGATCCAACAAAGGAGATAAAATAAAACCCTAAAAATATATTCAATCTATGAGAAGGAAGCAAAAAAGGAAAAAGGGAAGAAGAATAGATGGTACATTTACACAACTGATAGAAAGCTGATAAGTTTAAACTTAGCTAGCTCAACAACTGCATTAAATATAAATGGTTTACACACACTTTTAAAAAGTCACAGATTGTCAGAATAGATAAAAAAAGTAAGATCCAACTATATACAGCCTAAAAGAAATACATTGTCAACACAGAGGTACAAATAGGTTAAAATTGAAAGGAAGAAATAAAATGTATTTTAATAATAATCAAAATAAAGCTAGAGTGACTATATTATAGCAAAGTAGATTTCAGAGCAAAAAATATGAACAGCAATAGAGAATCTCATTTCATAATGATAAAAAGGTAATTTACCAGAGAATATAACAATTTTTAACATAGGAAGCAAAAAGTGATAGAACTGCAAGAAGAATTAGATAAGTTCACAATTATAGTCATAGATTTCAATACTTTCTAATCAATAATGATAGAAAACTAAACAGAAAATCAGTAAGGATATAGAGATTTTAAAAATACACTGTTGAGAGAGATTAAATCCTGAAAACATAAAAACCCTGGAGGAAAACATAGGCAGTAATTTCCTTGACATTGATCTTGGCAATGATTTTTTGGATCTAACTACAAAAGCAAAGGCAACAAAAGCAAAAACAGACAACTGGAAATAGAATAAAACTAAAAAGCTTCTGCACAGCAAAGGAAATCATTAATGAAATGAAAAGGCAAACTACTGAATGGGAGATGATATTTTCAAATCATATATCTGATTAAGGATTAACATCTAGAATATACAAATAATTCATACAACTCAGTAACAAAAAACTGAACAATTCAATTAAAATTGGGCAGAAGAGTTGAATAGACATTTTCCAAAAGGTACACAAAAAAATGCTGAACATCACTAATCATAAGGGAAATGCAAATCAAGATTACAATGAGATAACATCTCATACCTGTCAGAATGGCTCTCATAAAAAAGACAAGAAATGACAAGTGTTGGCAAGGACGTGAAAAAAGGGGAACAATTGTGCACTGTTGGTGGAAATATAAATTGGTGCAGCCATCATGAAAAACAGTATGGAGCTTCCTAAAAAAAATAATAAAAAATAGAAGTACCATGTGATCCAGCAATTCCATTTCTGAGTATTTATCCAAAGAACACAAAACACTAACTTGATAAGATATATGCACCCTCATGTTCACTGCAGCATTATTTACAATAGCCAAGATAGAGAAATGACCTAAGTGTACATCAATAGATGAATGGATAAAGAAGATGTTAGATGTACATATACAGTAGAATATTATTCAGCTAGAAAAAAGAAGGAAACCTTGTCATTTTCAACAACATGGATGGACTCTGAAGGCATTATGCTAAGTGAAATAAGTCAGAGAAAGACAAATACCATATAATCTCACTTATATGTGGAATCTAAAAACAAAGCAAAACAAAACAAACAAAAACACCAACCTCATAGATAGAGAACAAATTGGTGGTTGCCAGGGATGGTGTAGGGGGTGGGAGAAGGGGGTCCAAAGGTACAAACTTTAAATTCTAAAATAAGTCATGAGGATGTAATGTACAATATGACAACCATAGTTTAAAATACTGTATTGCATATTTGACAGTTGGGGTGACCTAGAGGGATGGGATATTGAAAGTTGCTAAGAGAGTAGATCTTAGAAGTTCTCATCACAAGAAAAAAAAATTGTAACTATGTATGGTGATGGATGTTAACTAGATTTGTTGTGGTGATCATTTTGCAATGTATACAAATATTGAATCATTATGTTGTATACTTGAAACTAATACACTGTTATAAGTCAACTATACCTTCATAAAAAAATAATTTAAAAATGTGTTTTTGAAATGTGGCAGTTAAACAACAGATTCAATTTCAAAAAGAAAAAGACAAAAATATACATCATGTTCTTGGGTTGAAAGACTAAATGTAGTTAGGAATTGGTCTAAAGATTCAAACTGACCAATAGATTCAAATGCTTCTCAGGCAAAATCCCAGAAGAAGTTTTTTTGTAAAACTTAACATGCTAATTCTAAAATAAGCAGAAATGCAAAGAACCAGAATAACCTGAACAACTTAAAAAAAAAAAGTTGGAGAATTAATGCTACATTATTTGAAGACTTATTATGAAGCTGCAACAACTAAAGGTGCAATATAGGCATCAAGATAGATAAATAGATGACTAGAACACCACAGTGTCCAGAAATATGCCTGCTTATATATGGACAATTAATTTTTGACCAAGGTGCAAACTTAGTTCATTGGGGAATGATAATCTTTTCAATAAAAGGTACTAAAATAATTGGATATTCATCTGCAAAAAAAAAAAAAAAGTGAACTTTGATTCATATCACACCACATATCAAAATTAACTCAAAATTCATGGATCATAATCCTAAATATAAAACTTAAAATTATAAAGCTTATAAGGGAAAACAGGAAAAAAAATTTGTGATCTTGTGTTAGACAAAGGGTTGTTAGTTATGACTCTAAAAGTACACTCTGTATAAGAAAAAAATGAAGTGGACTTTTTATAATTAAAAACGTCTGCTCTTTGAAAGACATTGTTAAGAGAATGAAAAGACAAGCTAGAGAGTAGGAGAAATATTTGCAGATCATATATCTGATAAAAAAAGTTGTTTCAAAATATATATGGAACTCTCAAAACCCAATAATAAAAAAGCAAACAATCTGATTTTAAAACTGGGCAAAATTTTACCAGACATTTTCCAAAGAAGATATTCAATGGCAAATAAGTTAATAACATCATTAGTCAACAGAAAAACGCAAATAAAAATCAAAAGGATATTTTATGACACATCTATATACCAACTATAGTGACGTATAGAAAGACTGACCATATCAAATGTTGGCTACAATGTGGAGGAACTAGGACTCTGATACTCTGGAGGTGGGAATGTAAAACAATATAACCACTTTCAAAAGCAGATTGGCTTTAAATGTTAAACACATACGTACTGTATGATCCAGGCATACATTCCTGAGTATTTGCCTAAGTGAAAAGAAAGCTTTCCGAGTGAAGGAAGTCAGAAAGAGAAAAACAAATATCATACATTAATGCATATATGTGAAATCTAGAAAAATGGTACAGATGAACCTATTTTCAGGGCAGGAATAGAGACGCAAACGTAGAGAACGGAAGTGTGGACATGGTGGGGGTAAGGGCGGGTGGGATGAATTGGGAGACTGGGATTGACATATATACACTACCATGTTTAATATAGATAACTAGTGGGAACCTGCTATATAGCACAGGGAGCTCAGCTTGGTGCTCTGGGGTGACCTAGAGGGGTGGGATGGGGCCGGGGGGTGGGAGGAAGGTCCAAGTGGGAGGGCATGTATGTATACATATAGCTGATTCACTTCTTTGTACAGCAGAAACACAACATCGTAAAGCAACTATACCCCAATTTAAAATAAAATAGAGCTTCCCTGGTGGCGCAGTGGTTGAGAACCTGCCCGCTATTGCAGGGGACACGGGTTCGTGCCCCTGTCTGGGAAGATCCCACATGCCGCGGAGCGGCTGGGCCTGTGAGCCATGGCCGCTGAGCCTGTGCTCCGCAACGGGAGAGGCCACAACAGTGAGAGGCCCACATACCACCAAAAAAGAAAAAAAGGTGTTAAAATAAAATAAAATAAATAAAATAAAATAACAAGAAAGCTTTCGTACACACAAAGACTTGTATATGAATGCTCATAGCAATTTATTTGTAACAGCCAGAAGAGTGGAAACAATATGATTGTCTATCAACAATGTCCATGAACAATTTTGGATTGTTCATTTCTAGTACACAGAAATAAATTGAATTTTGTACATTAGTTTTATAAGATTTGTATCCTGCAACCTTACCTAACTCATTTATTAGGTCTAGTAGATTTTTTGTATGGATTTTTAAAGATTTTTTTGCACACAAGATTAAATTAAAACCATAACGTGATACTACTATACACCACAAGAATGGAAAAAATAAAAGTAACAGAAAATAGCAGGAGTTAGCAAGGACAGAAAATAATAGCAACTCTTACAGAGTGCTCTAGAGGGTATAAATTAATACAGCCACTGTGGAAAACGGACACTAAACCTATGTATACCTTATTACCCAGAAATTCCACTCCTTGGTGTATACCCAACGGAAATAAATATATAGATTTACTAATAGACATGAACATGAGTGTGCATAGCAGCACTATTCAGCAATATTTCCAAACTGGAAATAACACAAATATTCATCTACAACAGAGCATAAATAAATTGTGTTTTTTTTCACACAATAAAATACTATACAGCAATGAATGAATTATAACTATATTCATCAATCTTTATGGATCTCACAAATATTGAGGAAAAAAGGTCTGGTCACAATAGAGTACTATAGGATCCTATTTACATGAAGTAATAGACAACAGTCTACAGTGTTCGGTTAGCAATTCCTCTTGGCAGTGCTTGTGACTGGAAAATGCTTAATTACACAGATATATTCACTTCGTGGAAACTCACTGGGCCTCACACTTGAGATTTATCCACTCAAATGCTTCCTACATTCCAAGGCATTGTGTATGTCTGATGTCAGCAGCTGTACATGCCACAAACCTCCCTGGCATTGGCATGTAATCACCTTTCATTTCAAGATCATAGGCAAAGAGATGTAGAAGAAGCATCCATTTCTTTGGGGCCTAAATGATACTAGTCACAAGAGCAGATATTTAAGGTTACAGGTCACAAGTGCCAGATCCCAAATGACAGATGGCCAATGTGTTTTATATTCAATGAATTTCTGTGTTTGTGACATGCAGAGCTCTCTTAAACACAAGGCCCAGAGCAGGGGCTGCCCTTGCCTGAGTCTAAGGTGGTCCTGATCTGGTTAGAATTTAACTGGCCTGTTTGGCCATGGACTAAGGTGTTTGTTTGCCTCTACTACCTTTTATCCATTGCTTCTAAATATTTCTCCCATTTTTGAGGGTTTTTTTCTCATAAAATTCTCTTTTTGGGGACATATTGCCACCAGATTGTATCTAAGCATGTTTAAATTCCATTAAAAGACCAAAAAAAGGAGAGAGAGAAAATAATTTGGTCCCAAATAAACATGAACCTGGTTTGAACCCATTGATCTGTTAGATTTGTTTTGGTTAACTGTACCCCATTTTTGTACTCCTTACAATGTGTAAAAAGCTACAAACATCTAACCTGAGGTCTTTTAACAGGGCATGTTGATTTTAAGTGTCATATTCAGGACCCTATGATGGAATTGGCTATACGTGGCTAATTCACTGCTAATTAGATGTGATGTGTCTGCAAAATGGAGTTTCTTATATCATGGGAATAAATTCACTAGAGGCTTGAGTATGGAGAAGTAACCTAAAGAAGGAAGCTATATTCAGAGAGGGATATCACTAATTATCACTTCTGCAGGCAGGTTTCACCCAGATCATCAGAGGACAGCAGTGGAGGGCTTTGCTTTATACTGTATCTGTCAGCCAGCTGATACCACCCTGCTTCAGCTGTCCTCCAAGAGAGGAGACAGGCTTTTTCAAAGAAACTAGCAGCAGTTCTGTGTGCTTAACTGCAGTGTGCTCTGAGGAGTCTCCTGGGTAGCCCATAGAGACCTGGGAGAACAACTGCTAGCACAAAAAACAAATGACTTAGGGTGAGGTGGATGGAGAAATAAAGAGGAAGCAAAGACGGGAAATGAGAAAATTCATTTATCCTTATATTACAGCAAGATGTTCTGTGAGCACTATACATTATTTCAAAGCAAAAGAGGAGAAAAATAAGTTTATGAACTGTATAATTGTGCACAGAATATATTAAACATTTAAAAAATCAATTTACAAGCATCCAAAAGTTCATGAGGAATTGAGAAGTCCAAAAATAAGCTTGTCTGCCTAATCTAACTTCCTTCTATAACAGAGTAACACAGCTGCTGAATCAATAGTTATAATTAGTCTGATGGCCCAAAGGGGACTGAACATAGTAAAGATGCAAAACATTGTCTTTGTTAATAAACCTCTAGTCCTAGGCCACTTGGCAAATGTCTCTAAAATGGATAAGACAGGAAAAAGACAGGGTTTAGATTATCTTGGGTGTATAAGAGGATTCTTGTGAGCAATGCTCGTGTCATCCTACAGGGGAAAAAGGGGTGGTATGCATTGATGTATCAAACTGAATTCCTCAAGAATGGCATGCCTGTTCCTCTTTCATATCTTTAGTAATCACTTAGATAAGGCTCAAACATCAGACTCTTGAGTGCGAATTGAAGAGCTTTCCATCAAGTCTGTTACTCCTGTTGTTGGAAAATATATCTTCTCTCCTCCTCATACCCTTTACTCCCCAACATCACATATTTATTTGGTCATACTTTCAATGGAGTATGATATTTTAACAAGACTCCTTGATTGAAATGAGGCCAGGAAATCTCAGAAGAGACTGAAGGAAATAGAATGAAATAATCAAAGCTACATTTTAAATCAATCACTTCCTTTCTATTTTCTCTCCCTATAGGTCTGGCCCTTCATTATTTATTGCCTGAATCACAGTAAAAAGCTAATATTTGCAAGACAGCATGCTTACATTCAACTAGACTTGCTTTCAGGGATGTCCCCTAAGCCTATATTTCATTGCCAGTTTGCTGCTCAAAACCATTCATTGCTCCCAAACTTTTTATCAAAGCACACAGGTCCTTCACAATCTAGACCCAATCTTTCTTTCAAACCTTATCCACTACCGCCACAGAATACCCTTGATTTCACAGTTACATCCACTTTCTTTTGGTTTCCCTGACTTTGTTCCAATATTATGCTGCTGATTTCTGTGTGATCTTGTACAAAGGGGATTACAGACTGCAGATGATTAAAAGTATTTGTTTCACTGAATATCACCTAAATTTTAGAAAAGTTTTGGAAAAGGCTCAACACAAGTACCTCCTAAAGGATATATTTTACTAATTATGAGTTTAACTGTAGCATCATGACTGCTAACTGAATACAGAAATTAGTAGTGCAATCTTTCCTAGAACGTGAGCATCATACTAATAATCAGTGATTTTTAAATTTATATTACCAAGCAGAGCTAATATGTTCAGGAAGTTATGAACGAAATTGCTGCTATAATAATTTTTTCATATGGACAAATGCTCACATGACAAATATAAAGATATTTGTTATTGCAAATATACAGTTTATTGCAAACTTTTAGACAAAAATTCCAATAAAACCACCTACATTTTCATCCCTTAGTAACAAACTAATGGAAAAATGGGGAAATAGAAACTGAATAATCAGATAATATCCAATTTGGATAAGTGTACCATACTGATTCTTCTAATATTAAGTTAGCAGTTAACCTGCACACAATGTGTGGCCACAGTATACATGTGTAGACATTACTTATTGTTCCATAAAGAAAATACTTTATGGTTTCTTTGCTGAAAAAGAAAAGTCTTTTTTTTTTTTGAAATTCTTTTACAACACCAAAAAAAGTATAATTGAAAAAAAATATAAACATTATTACTGATTTTATGCCTTTCCCTTCACTTCCAAGCAAACTGCCCCAATTCCAGCTTTAGATATTGTCCTTGACAATAAGCATCTCTGTAATGAGAAAATGCCCATTCATTTATCTCAACACTAATTATATTCGCCAAGTTAACATAAGAGCAACAAACAGTCCTGAGCTGTGGTACAACTGGAAGCAAACTGGGATTTACAGTCTTTAATGATAACTGAACTTGCTTAATAAATCAACCGTAAATTTAGGGATAAAATTCACATTGTCAATCCCTGTGAACAGTAGGATTTTAAGGAGGAAAGTGATTGTATATTTTTATATTTCAGATCCAGAGAGAGATGATTACAAAAAAAAAAAAAAAGGACAAGTTACTCTTAGAACTCTCAAATTGCTGTGCTCAATGAGGATCCATTGTTGTGATCATAGAAACAGCGAAAAATTTGGCAACACCAGCAGAAATAGATCAAGGAATATGTTTGACTTTGGCTTTTTTCCAGTTTAATATTTGTAGTTTTGATTATTCTCCAGTGACCAGTGTCTGTGACACATTAGAGTTGAGCAAGGCGAAGGCATGCAGGGGCAGTGCATCACTGCCCCAGCCAGCCCCAGGGCCACCTCTGTCAGTCTGTGTGCCTCCCTCCCTAGTTATAGTAGAGTCCACATTTAAAAGGACATGGTGTTTCCCACTACTTGCAAACTGGGGATTGTGGTTGTGAATACTGAATATACTACGCAAAGCAGACACTAATGTAGGTGGCACTATAAACTCCTCAATTGTAACTCTTCTTGCAGACATTTTCTATTTGTGAGTTGTTTTAATCATATCTGAAAAGCCAATTTAATCACATATTTCATTGCATATCCTGTTTTTTTTTTACCTGACATTGTATGGTATGTAATTTTTTAACACTTTGCATAAACTTTAAGATTTTTATTTCAAAACATAATAGCTAACAATTTGATCGTATGTAGGTTACCATTCCAAACATTTCAAATGTATCAATTTAGTTGATGCTCACAACAGTTCTATGGCTGCGAGGTATATACCATTACATCTCCATTTTTCAGATTAAAAAAACAAAATGAGGCACAGAGAAGTTAAGTAACTTGTTCATTTTTACACAGCAAATAAGGGGCAGAGCAGGGATACAAACCCAGGCAACTAATGAGAACTTACTGTATAGCACAGGGAACTCTACTCAGTGCTCTGTGGTGACCTAAATGGGAAGGAAATCCTAAAAAGAGGGGATATATGTATACATCTAGCTGATTCGCTTTGTTGTACAGTAGAAACTAATATAACACTGTAAAGCAACTATAGTCCAATAAAAAATAAATAAATAATAAATTTTAAAACCGAGGCAGTCTGTTTCTACTTTCACCCCTGAGCTATTCTGTCCCAGATAACTACACTGGATGGCATGAAATATGTTTACCAGAGATTTTCAAAATAGTACTCGATAATTAGACATTTAAGTTCAAAACAGTTGTTTTCTTTGTTTGCTATCTATGATAAAAGTATTTAGGGGCTTACTAAAAATCACCTCACCATAAACTATTTTCTAATTGGTAAAATACAATGTAATCTGAATTTTTATTTGCACATTTAAAAACTCACTTTCCATTAATTAACTTAATCTAATTTTTAATAATTAGAGATTTGTAGAACATAGTAAAATATTTAAACTTCAGAATGTCATATTTCTCCACAAGTTTTTTTTTGTTATTTTTTACATGATGTGTCAAAAGCATATTATAGAAAATATGGTTACCCTAAGGATAAGATTTATTTCATGTTTCTTTAGCATTTTCATCCCAGTTTAAATAAAATCTATTTATTAAATTTTACATGACTTAAAACTTAATCTAAGATAATTCTATGATTATAGGTATTTACTACAAAATATTTTGTGGATCTTCTTTTTCAGATGTCTCCACAGGCATCTAAACACCCAAGGAAAAAAATAACTCAGAAGGACCTTTTGAAATACTGTAGGGGATTGACTGCCTCCTGCCTAGGATCTGCCTATGACATTTTGCCCTTCTAAGCATTAGTCAGTCTCCAATATGAAGGTACACACACAGTCACAAAAGTAAACATCTAGTTTCCATGTAAAGAAAACACAGATGATTTTTAAAGGTCGATTACAGAAAAATTATTTTTCTATTTCCCATCTAGAATTTTTATACAAAGTTTATAAGCAAAGTCACATTTAAGCTACATATTTTCATCCTAATTTTAAAAATATAATGCAATCAATCTATTTGGAAACACTGAACCAAATTTTTCTAGCTGTGGGCATACATGGATTTTTATTCCTTATGAAGGGAACAGAACTGCTCCTTTCTTCACCTTTTCTATGTTTTTCTAAGCCCCTGCATATGCTCTGTTCTTCATGGGATCATATACGGATTAAATGTTTGGTTCACTGTCTTCTGTATCTGATGGACCAGTTAAATCTTAAAATTAAACTGGAGGTCATAGAGTGTCAACTTCTTTCAAAAATTAAGCATGATATAAAATAAAAAGAAGTATTATCCATTATTGCCATAAAAATTAAAAAGGATGTAACCTCAGAATCACAGTGTTTCTCAAATAAAGACAGTTGAAAATCTTACAATGTCCCTGTTTTTCTCATTTTACCACAGATTATGGTAAATATCTGTATCGTCTATATTAATATAATCACAGACAGCCAATTATGCTCATGGACTGGCATTAAGGAGTGACTGGACTAAGCTGTGTTAGACAGAAAGTTATTCAAGTTGTTATACTTTAATAATGTCTTTAAGCTTTTGCTGTTGAGGAGATATTTGATGATTGTACAAAAACTATCATAGCATTACCAAAAAAACAAACAAAAAAGATGCATTTTTAACTGAGAGTCCAAGAAAGAAGTCATTTTTTTCCCAATAAAATAAATTTCAAAAAGCCCTTTCTTCACTAAAGTTATCAGGTAAAACTGTTCTTCAGGGAAATCTCATCACACCAGCAAAAATGTACCTGGCAGGGATCATGGCCACAAAGCAGAGTACTCAGCTTGGTTTGAGAATCAGGGAGCTACAGTGTTACACAGCAACTCTCATACCTAGAAAGGCTAGGTGTCAGTATTTTTCAGAACTTGAGCTGTTGGAGGAAAGCAAGATACTCAGTAGAAATTAATGGATTAAGAACTGAAGATTGTACCTCACCAAGTATATAATGTGTTTGGATAGAACTAAAATGCATTTTAGTAATTACCATTGAGATAAACGTATTTACTAAATTTCAATTTAGTGAATTGTAATTACCATTGAGATTCTAAGTAACATTCTAAGTAAGAAATGCAGAGCCTGTCTCAGAGAGCCACTTAAAAAACATGGAAGACAGAAAAAAAACGTGGAAGACAGAGAAAAACATGGAAGACGGAATACACTTTCTTCTCAAGTTCTCATGGAACATTCTCCAGGACAGATCATCTCTTGGGTCACAAATCAAGCCTTGGTAAATTTAAGAAAATTGAAATCGTATCAAGTAACTTTTCTGACTACAATATTATGAGACTAGGTATCAATTACACAGAAAACTCTGTAAAAAATACAAACACATGGAGGCTAAACAATACACTACTAAATAACCAAGAGATCACTGAAGAAATCAAAGAGGAAATCAAAAAACACCTAGAAACAAATGACAATGAAAACACGATGACCCAAACCTATGGGATGCAGCAAAAGCAGTTCTAAGAGGGAAGTTTATAGCAATATAATCCTACCTCAAGAAACAAGAAACATCTCAAACAACCTAACCTCACACCTAAAGCAATTAGAGAAACAAAAAACCCAAAGTGAGCAGAAGTAAAGAAATCATAAAGATAAGATCAGAAATAAATGAAAAAGAAATGAAGGAAATAATAGCAAAGATCAATAAAACTAAAAGCTGGTTCATTGAGAAGATAAACAAAATTGATAAACCATTAGCCAGACTCATCAAGAAAAAAAAGGGAGAAGACTCCCATCAATAGAATTAGAAATGAAAAAGGAGTAACAACTGACACAGCAGAAATACTGTGGATCATGAAAGATTAGTACAAGCAACTATATGCTAATAAAATGGACAACCTGGAAGGAATGGACAAATTCTTAGAAATGCACAACTTTCCGAGACTGAACCAGGAAGAAATAGAAAATATAAACAGACCAATCACAAGCACTGAAATTGAGACTGTGATTTAAAATCTTCCAACAAACAAAAGTCCAGGACTAGATGGCTTCACAGGTGAATTCTATCTAACATTTACGGAAGAGCTAACATCTATACTTCTCAAACTCTTCCAAAATATAGCAGAGGGAGGAACACTCCCCAACTAATTCTACAGGGCCACCATCACCACCCTGATACCAAAACCAGACAAAGATGTCTCAAAGAAAGAAAACTACAGGCCAATATCACTGATGAAATAGATGCAAAAATCCTCAACAAAATATGAGCAAACAGAATCCAATAGCACATTAAAAGGATCATACACCATGATAAAGTGGGGTTTGTCCTGGGAATGAAAGGATTCTTCAATATATGCAAATCAGTCAATGTGATAAACTATATTAACAAACTAAAGGAGAAAAACCATATGATCATCTCAAAAAATGCAGAAAAAGCTTTCAACAAAATCAACACCCATTTATGATAAAAACCCTCCAGAAAGTAGGCATCGAGTGAACTTACCTAAACATAATAAAGGCCATATATGACAAACCCACAGCCAACATCATTCTCAATGGTGAAAAACTGAACATTTCCTCTAAGATCAGGAACAAGATAAGGTTGTCCACTCTCACCACTATTATTCAACATAGTTTTGGAAGTTTTAGCCACAACTATCAAAGAAAAAGAAATAAAAGGAATCCAAATCAGAAAAGAAGTAAAGCTGTCACTGTTTGCAGATAACTTGATACTAGACATAGAGAATCCTAAAGATGCTACCAGAAAACTACTAGAGCTAATCAATGAATTTGGTAAAGTAGCAGGATACAAAATTAATGGACAGAAATCTCTTGCATTCCTATACACTAATGATGAAAAATCTGAAAGAGAAACTAAGGAAACATTCCCATTTACCACTACAACAAAAAGAATAAAATACCTAGGAATAAACCTACCTAAGGAAACAAAAGATCTGTATGCAGGAAACTATAAAACACTGAGGAAAGAAATTAAAGATGATACAGAGAGATGGAGAAATAAATCATGTTCTTGGATTGGAAGAATCAACATGGTGAAAATGACCATACTACCCAAAGGAAGCTACAGAATAAATGCAATACCTATCAAATTACCAATGGCATTTTTCACAGAACTAGAACAAAAAATTTCACAATTGTATGGAAACACAAAAGATCCCGAATAGCCAAAGCAATCTTGAGAAAGAAAAACGGAGCTGGAGGAATCAGGCTCCTGGGCTTCAGACTATACTACAGAGCTACAGTAATCAAGACAGTATGGTACTGGCACAAAAACAGAAATATAGATCAATGGAACAGGATAGAAAGCCCAGAGATAAACCCATGCACATATGGTCATTTTATCTTTTATAAAGGAGGCAAGAATACACATGGAGAAAAGAGAGCCTCTGCAATAAATGGTGCTGGGAAAACTGGATAGCTACATGTAAAAGAATTGAATTAGAACACTCCCTAACACCATACACAAAAGTAAACTCAAAATGGATTAAAGACCTAAATGTAAGGCTAGACACTATCAAACTCTTAGAGGAAAACATAGCCAGAACACTCTATGACATAAATCACAGCAAGATCCTTTTTGACCCACCTCCTAAAGAAATGGAAATAAAAACAAAAATTAACAAATGGGACCTAATGAAACTTAAAAGCTTTTGCACAGCAGAGGAAACCATAAACAAGACGAAAAGACAACCCTCAGAATGGGAGAAAATATTTGCAAATGAAGCAACTGACAAAGGATTAATCTCCAAAATATATAAGCAGCTCATGCAGCTCAATATCAAAAAAACAAACAACCCAATCCAAAAATGGGCAGAAAAACTAAATAGACATTTATCCAAAGAAGATACACAGATTGCCAACAAACACATACAAGGATGCTCAACATCACTATTCATTAGAGAAATACAAATCAAAACTACAATGAGGGGCTTCCCTGGTGGTGCAGTGGTTGAGGGTCCGCCTGCCGATGCAGGGGACATGGGTTCGTGCCCCGGTCCGGGAAGATCCCACATGCTGTGGAGCGGCTGGGCCCTTGAGCCACGGCCGCTGAGCCTGCACTTCCGGAGCCTGTGCTCCGCAAAGGGAGAGGCCACAACAGTGAGAGGCCCGTGTACCACAAAACAAACAAACAAACAAAAAAACAAAACAAAACAAAACAAAACTACAATGAGGTATTACCTCACACCAGTCAGAATGGCCATCATCAAAAAACTCTATAAACAATAAATGCTGGAGAGGATGTGGAGAAAAGGGTACTCTCTTGCACTGTCTGTAGGAATGTAAATTGATACAGCCACTACAGAAAACAGTATGGAGGTTCCTTAAAAAACTAAAAATAGAACTACCATACAACCCAGCAATCCCACTACTGGGCCTATACCCTGAGAAAACCATAACTCAAAAAGAGTCATGTACCACAATGTTCACTGCAGCACTATTTACAACAGCCAGGACATGGAAGCAACCTAAGTGTCCACTGACAGATGAATGGATAAAGAAGATGTGGCACATATATACAATGGAATATTACTCAGCCATAAAAAGAAATGAAATTGAGTTATTTGTAGTGAGGTGGATGGACCTAGAGTCTGTCATACAGAGTGAAGTCATAAAGAGAAACACAAATACCATATGCTAACACATACATATTGAATCTAAAAAAAAAAGGTTCTGAAGAATCCAGGGGAAGGAAAGGAATAAAGATGCAGACATGGAGAATGGACTTGAGGACACAGGGAGGGGAAAAGGTAAGCTGGGATGAAGTGAGAGAGTGGCATGGATGTATATACACTACCAAATGTAAAATAGATAGCTAGTGGGAAGCAGCCACATAGCACAAGGAGATCAGCTCTGTGCTTTGTGACCACCTAGAGGGTTGGGATAGGGAGGGTGGGAGGTAGATGCAAGAGGGAGGGGATATGGGGATATATGTATGCATATGGCTGATTCATTTTTTTATGCAGCAGAAACTAACACAACATTGTAAAGCAATTATACGCCAATAAAGATGTAAAAAAAAAAAAGAAAAAACCTGGAAGAAAAGGTAAACTTCAATAGAAAGTGAATTCTTAATACTGGTTTAGAATTCCTACCAATTTCTGTGAGGACCGGAAAACTAAGCTCAGGATCCCCTTAATAATTTCTTACATAGTAAAGTATACAAAGCTCTCCTTTATTTTGGGTTTAGTCTCTCTCAACAAATCTTTTATAGTTTTACTCATCACCATGCAAAGGAACTTCTCTCGGATTTGTTACAAATTGGTGCTGGCAAATGGAGGACTGTCTATTATATTTAAGATTTTTTTCACCTAAATTGGGTAAAATCTGGTAAGTAATACTCACTTTTTAAAATCCTAACTTTAATTTTCACCATAAAGTTTTCAATGCCCTACTTTGGTGTGTATGTGCTACAAATAACACAAAACCATATTAACCAGTTTCAATTTAAATTGATGCCCACAAATTAAGAGGGTTTTAACGCTCCCCAATCATGCTACGTCTGACCTGTCCAGTTACTCTCCTCAACTAGACATGTCTCATGTCTTCTTCTTTCTCTTCAAATTCCAAATATTTCTTTACCTATCCTGAATTACAACTATGATCTTGCCTCCTACTTCACTGAGAAAACTGGAGCCATCAAAGAGAACTTGCACAGACTATCACCACCTCCTCTGCTTACCCACCAGCATTTGTCACTGTTCTGCCCTCCTATCTGCTACTCTTGCTGCCAAGCTTCATTCCTATACATGACTAGTTGAATCCATGACATCCTATCTAGTCAAGGACATTGCTTCAGCAATTACTCTTTTTCTCTAATACATCAATATTTTCCTCTATATTGGATTATTCCTATCAGCACATACCATAATGGATTGCCCCCTCCTCTTTGAAATCTTTCCTCATTTGACTACTAGCACACCACATTCTATTGGTTTTCCTGCTATTATTGTTTCTCTTTCTTGGACTTTTTAGCAACTCCCTCTTCTTCTTCCCAAGCTTTATAAAAGTTGAGATGCTTCAAGCCTCACTATAGGAAGGCCACAGAACCTCTGTCCTTCTTTATCTATACTCATGTCTTTTGTTGTATCATTCAGTCTCATGGTTTTAAATTTCATCTACATGCTAACAAAAATTACAATTTCAGCTCACAGCTGTGTCCCAAATACTTCTGCAATATCTTCATTTAGAAGTCAACATTTGTTAAGACTACCAGATTAAATACACACTTAAATACAAATTTGACCAAGAGAACTTCCACAGACTTGCCTTGTATTTTTATTTGCTAAACCTGGCAACCTTCCAACAGGTTCAAAGCTGAACTCTTATTCTTACTCTTACCCACAACTCTTCCCGATGAGCTGTGGATGTCAATTCATCTTTCCAGCCACTTAGGTTGAAACCTTGGAGCCACCCTTGATTTCTCTCTTTCATTCATATCCCCCATTCCACAATCCAAATCTTCTTGGTTCTTTCAAAATATATCCAGAATCAGACTACTTTTCATTACTTTTCATGTCCTGTGACCCCCCTTCCCACAACCAAATCACCATAATCTCTCTCCAGGATCACTGAAATTGACACCTAACCAGGTCTCCTTTAATAGACCCTAACCCTCTTACAGTCTAATCTTCCTAAAGTAGTCTGAGTGACCCTCTTAAGACATATGGCAGATCATGCTCAGAGTAAAGGTCACATATCTTGCAATGGACTGTAAGACTCTCCTTGTTCTTTCCTCTGACCTCATTTCCCACAGACCTCTTACCTAGCCTTGTTTACTCTGATCCTTGAACACATCAGGCAAGCACATGCCTTACAGCATTTACACTAGCTGTTCCCTGCCTGGAGCATTCTTTCCTTCCCATATCTGAAAAACAAACTCCCTTACCTTTTTAAAATATTTACTTTAGTGTCACTCTTACTGAGGGAAGCTGAATGACTCTATTCAAAATGCCACTTGTTCCCCCTCCCTCACCACTTCCAATCTCTTTATTCTGGTTCTTTCTTTTATAGCACTTATCATCCTTCAATATCCTTCTTACTCAGGTTTATTGTCTGTTGTCTGTCTTCCTCTACTAGAATGTAAGATTCACAAGCACAGAGATTTTTTTCTTTTGGACTCAATGTGTAACCTTAGTGCTTAGAAAAGTATCTGGCATGTGGTGGTGATCAGTAAACATTCATGGAGTGAATTAATGAAAATTTAGGCTCAAACGGGGGCAATGGGGCCACATGCCTAGTGCAATACTCAGAGTCTGTTGGAAATGTTATTTCCTCCATTTCTTCCTGTGAGGCACAAGCTAAGGAAAATGCATACGTACAAAAATTCCTATTTCTTTCTGAAACACTATCAGAAACAACTCAAAAGCACAGGCATTTAACTCAGAATAAAACAAGCCAATGGAAAGAGCTTCTCCTCAGACCTCTATATGACACTGCTAAGTCTACTTTCCTGATATAAAACCAATAACAAGAAACTAAATGCAGCAGTAGTAAAAAATCAACATGAGTATGTTGAACATTTAAATAAATACTTCCACCTGATTTTCCTTTACCTTAATGTATATTAAATGGAGTACATTTGAAAGTAGCTTCATTTTAAGAAAGTTTCACCCACATCTGGTTGCAATATGCATTTTTCTTATTCATAATAATAATATTTGCTTGAAAAAATCCAACACAGCATGGAATTTTGGATGGGTCTACATATATATGGCTCAAAGTCTACAAATTAGCTAAAACATACCAATAATTAGAAGTTCAGTAGATCACAGATCTGCTGATTCTTTTTTTTCTTGGCCCAACAGAATATTTATTCAACAGATGACTACTGGCATTGTTAGAAGGCAGTAATTCATGTAAACCATGTTTGCTTAGCCTAGCAAAATAATAAATTGTGCTGCGTTTATCCTTTTGTTTCTAAGGCCAGCTTAACATGCTAATAGCTCCTAATGGTCACATAAGTTAAACAAACCACTATGTTGAGAAAAGAAATTTCAATAAAGGCAATTCACTAATTTGTTGATTGTTAATGGACATTAGCCCATTCAGGACCTTAGCCTAGACATAGTTTAACTCAGAATCTATTATAGCATTTCTCTATACATAGTAAAGAGGCTAATTCAGCATTTTAAGTATTTCTATTTCCAGAAGACATGCTACTTAGACTTTTATATGCAAATTAGATATTCTCAATCTGTGACATATGCATAATGAAAAGAACTTGCCAAAAATAAATTGACTTTCAAATTATATAATTTTCACACAGTTTATGATTAAGGATAAATTTACAAGGGTCTTCTTAATCTCTTTCTCAATTATTAAAGCACTGTTACTGCTATTTTAGGTTTAGAGCTTAGTCATTTCTGTTTTAAATTCAAAGTATCTTTTATACAATCAAAATACAACATTATTATACAAGAAAAATGAAAATCAAAGACATTTTTATAAATAAGATTTTGCTGTGCACTTCATGCTTGCCTTCACTGACAAGAGTTTAAATAGCTGAAACCATTTTTGTGTGTTGCACTTTCATCTAATTTGTTTATTTAATTTTTAAATAGAAATGGGATTCGATGACTATTTTCAGAACATTTACTCAAAGTCTGATATTTGAGTAGCAAAGAAAAATAAATGCATAGTTCCTCAATCTTAAAAGGTAAGTTAAGATACATCTATGTTTCTTTTTATAGTTGAATTATTTTTCTTGTGATAATTCCAGGACTTGTATAACGCTACCCAGCACCCCTTTACTTCAGTGTAAACTCAATTTTATACATTGACAGACACCAAAGCACACACAGTACTGTGGAAAATCATTTAATTGTACTCATAGTTTACACAGATGCCATTCACATTATCCAGTAATAGGGTAACTAGAGCACAATTAGATTTGGCATGTAGTATGAAAGCCAAGTAATGAGTGAACTCAGGACTTCGCTTTTTTTCCCCTCTGTCTTCAAAAGTAAGCTTCTTGAATAACAGCTGAGGTGAACCTGAAAATTCCTGGCACTTTGAAGATATTATCACCATATCCTAACATAATTTATTATTTTACACAATTCATGGTGAAGAGGTTTCAGCAGCCAAAGATTTAGGAATCAAGTTTCTCAGCTTGGAAATGTGAAGAAATATCTTATGGACATGCAGAGTTCTCACAACAAATTAACAAGAGTCCCAAAATCATTCTCCCTCATGCCACTGAATCATTTAATTACCTCAGCCTGTAGAAACTAAATGTCCTGGTCATACAATCACCTAATTATCATGATTGGATCCTATAATAACTTATGTATGCATATTTTTAAAACCACAACACAGTAGAGTGGAAAATACTTTAATGCATTTCATAGACATATCCAAATTTATTATATTTAAACTAAATGAAATGTCCATATTTTAATTATTTTTTGTTTCAGTCTCTAAAAAAAAATCACTAGAAGTATAAACCACTGGGTAGCAGCTCCTATTTTTAGGTATTAAACTTGCAAAGCTTTTCCTGAAAATTTCTTAGAAGATTAATTTGTCTATTTTAATCTATACACTATATCTTAATTGTATATTACTGTTATTTCATGCACCATGTTGTACTTTTAACATATATTGAAACTTTATATAATATAAATATATGTTTTTAACATAATTATATAAAAGTTCAACATATTAACATATTGAAAAATTATTAATATTTCCAAATCTCAAAATGTGATGTATAACCACCATTTTTAATAACCTTAAATAATCAAACCAATCATTTTATTTACTTAGAATTAAATACATAGACATTGATTAAAAATGCAGGCCTTGGGCTTCCCTGGTGGCGCAGTGGTTGAGAATCCGCCTGCCGATGCAGGAGACACGGGTTCGTGCCCTGGTCCGGGAAGATCCCACATGCCGCGGAGCAACTAAGCCCGTGAGCCATGGCCGCTAGGCCTGCGCGTCCGGAGCCTGTGCTCCGCAACGGGAGAGGCCACAGCAGTGAGAGGCCCGCATACCGCAAAAAAAAAAAAAAAAAAAAAAAAAAATGCAGGCCTTGCAGTGTTGCTGTTAGAATTAAATATGTTTCCTTTTTTTTTTTTTTTTTTTTTTTTTGCGTTACGCAGGCCTCTCCCGTTGCGGAGCACAGGCTCCGGACGCGCAGGCTCAGTGGCCATGGCTCACGGGCCCAGCCGCTCCGCGGCATGTGGGATCTTCCCGGACCGGGGCACGAACCCGTGTCCCCTGCATCGGCAGGCGGATTCTCAACCACTGCGCCACCAGGGAGGCCCAGAATTAAATATGATACATTATATGGTATAATATTGAGACCCACTAAATTTTAGATGGCTATCTTGGTGTAAAGATAGAACTTAGATGGTGGAGAGCCTGGAGTGGGAGAGGATGATTCTGCCATGCTTGTGGAGGAGAATGAATAATTTTCCAGTAATTAATAAAACAAAGCAGGACCCTTAATTTACTCTTATCTAATGTTGTTTCTGACTGTACCTAAGAAACATAGTCATGTTTAACTTGTTCTGCTCACAAGGAAACCAGCTGGGAACACAGTCTATTTTTCATTCCACCATTGATATTGAAATGATAAGTTGGCAACTGTAAATGTTTCTTGCCCATAGCTCATTACAAAATCACCATGTTGATCTATCAAGTCAGGGAGTAATTCAGTTGATTGATTTGAAACTATTATTGGATTCAATGGCCTTAAATTGCCTCTCTTTCCACAAAGCAAATATTTTCAACTAAGAGATATTTTACTTGACCAGTATATGAGCTTAATCTGATTAATCAATTAAGATGCTGAGTTCTGTTGTACTATGAAATCCATACCAACAATTATTGTATGGTAAATACAACCACTGGAAAAAAAAAAAATGATGACTTAGAAAATGTTATAGACCAGCAGTTGTTACCTACCCATACCTAAAGTCTTATCAGTTGATTTTGTTCTTACCACAATTCTAATCATGGCCTCTTTGTCCCAGACTGTGAGAGACAATCAAAATCCAATCCTTTCTAAGGAAGAATTGAAAAACATTTACAAAGCATGTATCCTTTGTTCAACTTTGTCCCATTGTTTCTCTTTATGTACTCTGGAGCTCACTTATATGACAGCCTCCCAGTCAGGTTGAAACTGGCTGTTCCTTGGCACATCTTTCCACACCTGCCCCTAGGTGCACAAGGGGTCCTCTTTCCTATGACCTAGACGTGTTGTGACCATATTTTCTGTCTTCCTCAGTGGGGTTTTGCTTTATGACCATTATCATTATTTGCTGACTCTAAATTTCCTCTCCTTTTATTTCATTCATTTATTCATCAAGAAATGTAATCGAGCACCATATTATATGCCAGCATTGCTCAAGATCATAGGCAATCAGCAGTGAATTCAAAGATTGGAGAAAGCAGAGATTATAGTTTTGAATAATTTCTGGTATAAAGGAGAACTGGATCCAAACCTTTTAAGTTCTCTTACTTTTCATGCATTAAGTTCCTTCACTGGTGATTTGATTACCTAGCTTATAAGGAGTTTTCGGGGAACATTTCACCCAGAAGACTTTTTCCTAATTTGGTTTCAGAACTCCAGTAAACTTATTAAAATCTTGAAAGTTGATTCTCCCAGAAACTGTGTAATGATTGATGGAATGAAAATGGCATTGTCATATTAGTTCTTCCTTTAACTTGTATGAGAAATAGCAAGAAATTACTAAAGTATAATCAGTCTTTCTTTATTTTTAGACTTGATTATAAAGGTGGTTTTGTCTATAACTGCAAACTGAAAAAAATATTTCACATTGTACATGACAACTACAGATAGATATTACACTTTAAAATAGCCAAGCCCAGTAAGATAGTGAATCTTTTTTTTTTTTTTTTTCAGCTTTAGGAGTATAGAAGAGGTCACGAAATGGAAATTCAGGAACATGAATATTTCTCCTCTAGTCAGGTGATTTTTTAAAATTCTATTATATTTTCGATTGGAAATTTTACATAATATTTCAGAATCTGTCTTTGCTTACAAATTACATGAGCTGGTCTAGCAGTAAAAGACAAGATTTCCCACATGGGACATTCAGTGGCAGCTGAGTGATGGCTGTCCCATTAGGTAGCGTATGCACTTTCCAGATGACCACATTCTTACCACTCCTCATTGCCAGGGGCACTGTTTGTTTTATTCATGTTTATTCAAATTTATTATTTGTCAAATCCCACAGGCATTTGAGTTTGTGGACCATACCCAAATTAGACAGTCTGATATAGGGAGAAGTCACTGAGTACTGGAATTCCAAGTAGTTGATTGAGGTGAGAAATGGAAGCTCTCCTAAGTAGTATCCAGTCTGAAAGTTATTCTATTCCTACCCTGAAGAATGGTTTTCATATTTCCCAGCATACTTGAGCTGAGACAACATGTATACATTTTTATAATAGAAGTGCTAATTGCAAAAGCAGGAAAACGTGTCACAAAGTCCAACTAGACTAGACTTTACTAGACAGTCTTTAAGTGAATGAGTAGAATTCATTCACTCTCAGAAGGAATTCTCTGAGAATCCACTGTCAGCTCAGATACAAGTGAAGAGCTAAAGTGGTTTGGAATGATTTAACATGCAACCAGCAAGGGATAACATGTATCCCACAAGGATACAGAAGATTGTCAGCTCAAAGATGGCTTGTATCAGCTTTATAAGGGTGTGGAACATAAGCCAAGCACAATACATTTCCTACAGTAGGTTCTCAATAAATATTTTTTGAATAAACGGAAAAATGGAAAGAAAAGTTTAATCCAAAAATGACCCCAAAATCAAGAATTCCTTTCAAGAATTACATTTATCCCCAAGCCCCTACTAATTTTCAATTACCATGAGAATCACACTGAAGTCTTAGCTGAACATTATTTCTATTTTGTTGAAATTTATGCTTCACTTATTTATCAACTGCTCTGCAGTTTAGTCTTACTAACAGTTAAGTTCTTTTCAGTTAATGTCTCTGTTCACTTTAGACGTCCTGAACTATGAAAAGCCATCTGGAAAATTAAATAAGCAAGAAAACCTACCTTTTTGTTTACAGATATTATTTTGAAGTACTGGTAATAAACAGTATTCCTTATTATATGGTACCTAATCTGGCCCTATTTCCATGTGTGTGCACTAAGTACTTCAAGCACACTACAGTTAATGACCTTGTGATATTAACTATAACAGAAGCAGTAAAAGAGGCAGAAAAATTTAATACACTATTTTGTGTGTGTGTGTGTGTGTGTGTGTGTGTGTGTGTGTGTGTGTGTGGTACGCAGGCCTCTCACTGTTGTGGCCTCTCCCGTTGTGGAGCACAGGCTCCAGACATGCAGGCTCAGCGGCCACGGCTCACGGGCCCAGCCGCTCCGCGGCATGTGGGATCTTCCCAGACCGGGGCACGAACCCGTGTCCCCTGCATCGGCAGGTGGACTCGCAACCACTGCGCCACCAGGGAAGCCCTCAATACACTATTTTATAGATTGTAGAATGTCAGATTTAGAAGGACCTGATGTTAAAGTTTGTCTTTCTCAATACTTCTCAGCCAGAGGTACCAGAACCTCTCACTACAAACCCACTCGCATGGTTTCTTGGCTGGCTTGAGAAGGAAAGGTGAATATTCTGAAAAGATGAAGTTTCTCACCCAATCCTGCCACCACAGTACAATGTCACTTTATTTACCTTACCTGACACTACACCTTCCTGCTGTGTTGGAAGTGAGTTTACAGGCCACACAAGTGAGATCCTGAAATTTCCTCTCCTATCCCAAATCCATTATCACTTGAAGTTTGAATTGATTGTCCAAACCACATTATGCCTCCAGTCTAATGTTGAATACAGTTTGCAGCTCAGATCCCTATTGCTGTGACCCAGCCGTGGATACTGAACTCCCTTTATTACTGGTGTCTCCTTGAATAATCCTGAGTTTTCACAGCCCCCTTGGACAGCACACTCCCCTTCACCCCTTTCCATTTTGCCCTGACTTAACGGTACCTCACAACCTTATTTTCCAGGACTTCTAATCAATAAAGATCTGTACGGTCACACTTTGAAGCATCCCTGCTGTTCTAAACATATAGCATTGAGAGATAGGTAAAAAGAGAAAAAACAAATATCATCAGGAACTAAACACACACAAAAAATGAAGCAAAACAAAAGTGCACACAGGAAGTGGTAGGAGGGGTTAAAGCCACTATCTGCTGGGTTTTGAGCCATAGCAGAACAGGCCTGATATTTGGCTTCTTTAGGGAAGCAGAAACTAAAACTGATCCCCACAGAATCAGATCTTGTTTCTTAAAACCAGGCATTGGAGTGGAATTATTCACGCATGAAAGGAAGCAGGAGGTGCTGCTAACTGCCACTGCAGAGGCTGTGGCTAATATAACACTGCAATCTAGGAGGCAGGAGGATGCAGACAAAGCTAGACCAGGAAGTGACTCAAGTCACCTGCTGATGTAGTCACTAATTTGGAGATTTATCCAACACCACTGAGATGCTGCAGCCTTGAAATGCCACACCAGACCTGGTTCTAGATTAGAGGCTCACAATTTCCCTCTGTCTGGAATCCTCTTCTTACCATCTCCACGTACTTGTGTTCTTCCCATCCTCCAAGGGATCATATTCCCTCTATAAATACTCTTAGAAATTTTTTACTGGATAAAAACAGGATGGCTTCCCAGCAGTTTTTGATATATGCATCTTGTGGAGGCAAAATTCTAAGTATATGCCCCACTGGTAACTCTGGCCTGAGTGTATGAAGACCTCACGTTGAATCCCGGTCCATCCACTCACAGCTGGATAATATTGAATAGTAAACTAAGTTCTCTGAACCTCAGGCTGTTTATGTGTAAAAATAGGGTTGCTGTGAGAGTCAGCCATAATGTTTGTAAAGCCATTAACATAGTACCTGGCACAGAGTAAGCCTTCAACGGATATGAACTATATCCTAACCGGAGTTTTGGTAGACACCCATCATTCTACAATATAAGATTTTGTGGGTAGATTTTGTCTCAAGAGACTTGTGTGACAGAGTCAGACATACTTAGCTTTGCGCTCTGGCTCTATCCCTTAGTGCCAAATGACCATGAGGGAGTTATCTAACCTACCTAAACCAGATTAGCTACAGGTCTGCTGGACGCTAATACTGAAAAGTAACCTATCCTGAAAGAATAAAACATTCTGTTACTAAAATCAAGATTTGTAAATACATTCAATCTGTATCAGAAACTAGTCAGTAATCTGATTTTTAAAAAAAGATACCACTTCATACGCATTAAAAGTGCTATTATTTGAAAAAAGACTAAGTGTTGGCGAGGATGTGGAGAAGTTGGAATCGTTGTGCACTGCTGGTGGGAATGTAAAATGGTGCAGCCACTCTGGAGAACAGCAAAACAAAAAGTTTAAAAAAGGACTACCATATAATGCAGCAATCCCACTGCTGGGCATATACCTAAAGGAATTGAAAGCAGGGACTCAGATTTACGCACGTTTATAGCAACATTATTCACAACAGCTAAAAGTTGGAAGCAACCAAAGTGCCCTCAACAAACAAAAGGGTAAACAAAATGTGATATATACATATGATGGAATATTATTCAACCTTTTTAAAAAGGAAGAAAATTCCAATACACACTACAACATGGAAGAACCTTAACAACACTATTCTAAATGAAATAAGCCAGTCACAAAGGGACAGATACTATTACATGATTCCACTTGTATGAGGTACCTAGAGCAGTCAAATTCATAGAAACAGGTAGTAGGATGGTGATTGCCAGGCACTCAGGGAGGGGAGAATGGGTGTGGAATTCCAGTGTAGGAAGATGAGAAACATCCTGGAGATGGATGGTAGTTAGGGTTACACAACATTATAAATGTACTCACTGCCATTGAATTATATATTTAAAATGGTTGAAATGGTAAATTTCATGTTTGTGTTTTAAAAAATAAAATAAACAACAGTAGCAAAACGTAGTGAACTCAGTTATTCAACAGCATCACAACACTCCTCCATTCTTGTCCCTCCCAGTGATTTTATTTATCATTACTGCTTAACTTTTGTTTCAAATAAGTTTATATTTCTCTCTTATTCAAATTGAAACTTGCATTTTAGATATAATTAGGACTATTAATCAAGGACACGCCAAGTTTATTTCGCAAATATCTCGAATTTCTGGATTAGCGTCATACCAATATTCAGGGCCTCCTGGTGATTTAGGGAAGAGTGAAAATAAAAGTTCACATTAACATCTGATTTCTGTAGTGAAAATCAACCATGGGTTAAAGAAACACTATTCTGAATAGTTTCCTACGAATTTTCACACACACACACACACACACGGGTTTAGCTGCAAATGATAGCGTAAACAGTTCCCTTTCCATATAAAGCTCAGCAGAATAACTGTTCCAAAGGCAACACACATATGCAGAGTAATGGAAAGTGTTTTCGAAAAAACCCTCCCTTCAGTGAATTACTAGGCACTGTGAGCAATTCAGGTGGTGCCAGTGGGGAGCACACGGCTATTTACGGCTTCTCTGTTCGGGAAATATTTTCTGTCTGTGCTGTATATATTTATCCCATCTGAGAGTTTGTCCCTCACACCTTTTATCTTTTTTTTTTTTTTTTTGCGGTACGCGGGCCTCTCACTGTTGTGGCCTCTCCCGTTGCAGAGCACAGGCTCCGGACGCGCAGGCTCAGCGGCCATGGCTCACGGGCCCAGCCGCTCCGCGGCACGTGGGATCTTCCCGGACCGGGGCACGAACCCGTGTCCCCTGCATCGGCAGGCGGACTCTCAACCACTGCTCCACCAGGGAAGCCCCTTTTATCTTTTTTAAAGCAAGTCTAATCATCTTTTTCCCCGAGGCAGAGAGACGGGAGATTTGTGTTTTCCCCATGGCACGTATGCTCCAAGGACCACTCAATAATCAAGTCGTCAAAATACATAAGAATCTTTATTGCTTTTTCTTATCCTCCTTGCTAAGTCTGCTACTTCAGAGACTCATTTTCCTAGATTTCTGATTTCTTCTTTTATTCCCAACATTCCCTTTTATGACCTCTCATAATTTGTCTGACCCTCAAATTTTCCTGCAACATTCCTCCACAACATCTTCTCAGTCTGGGGGACACATGTTAGCCTAGACCTGCATGGAGACCAAAGGCATTTGGTTTATGCAGCAGAATATGGAGGTGTCCTGCCCCACACTACTCATCCTAACTGATACAGAGGCTGACACTGTGTTTTCTGGTGGTAAATGATGTCAATAACAAAGAATTTCTATACAAAAATCATATTCACTGATCTTCATCTGGCAGTTAAGAACTGCTCGGCTTCTATTTTTTAAGTATAGGATACTTTTTCACATCTCATGTATAATTAGAACACCTCTTGGTAGCACTCCCATTTCCAGAATGTGTTAGTAATACACAAGAAATATCAATCAGCAAAGGGCAGCGGTGAAAGGCAGGGAGTAAAGGAAAAGCATTAGATGGAGGTGGAGGAGCAGGGAAGGAAGGAAGATGAGAAACATATGAGGAACGCATCCTGGGAAGATTACAGGAAGGATTGGATGGAGCATCCTAGGTCCTAGCTACCAGGGTACCTTCTGCCTTCACAACAGTCATATGACATGAAGAAGGGAAGGTAAACCACTCTGCCTCCAGGCTAACGTAAAGTTCTCCACCTGGGTGTCTCAGCAAACAGAATGTTACACATTGTTTGCGCCTAAAAATAGTGAATGAGGTTTGTGAATTATATTCTTTATAAATTAAAGATGATTTGAGTAATCACTGCAGTAACATCCCTCTCACTTGCTTTCAGTGTGTTCTTGTGGAAGCAAAAAGGGTAGAGCTACTTTGCAGGGAACTGTGCTTATGCTGCTAAATATATCTCCACATGCACTCCAGACTGATGAGAGTGAACATTTAAATGGCTTACTTTACGATCTATGTGCTTAAAACATGATTTTAGGAGGACCAAGACCCTCCCCCTCACCACACAGTCAAAGGTCTACAGCTCTACAGTTCTTATTTTCTGGAATAGCCAATAAATGGGAGTGTGTGATGTACCTGTGAAAATCATCCTCTGCATCTGCAGAGACTAAAAAGAGGTAGGAACAAGCTTCTTCCTGTCTTCCAGCACTCCCCCTTGCCCTTGTTCCTGTGTATTACTTGTATGATACTTTATGGTTATAAAGCACCACTATATACTCTGATGCTCATAACTCTGAGGTGGACAGTTTTTATCCCATTATCTAGACAAAGAAAGATGTCCTCTTAGACTGTACTCTAAATGTGATTTGATTTATGAACTACTTTTCAAGTGGAAGACCGCTTCTAAAACACACTGTTTCTTATCCTCAAAAATGTGTTCTCCTCCTGTTTCTTGCCATATTAAATCCAAGCATCTTTGCCTGGTTTATAATCCCCTGCCTCCCCCAAAGGTGGCTTACACCCTGCTTATCCAATCTTAGATGATACCAGTCTTTTCTAATGAAGAGCCACGCATGTCTTCGGAGGAGAAAGATCTTAATGTAAAATTAAACGCATAAGAGCACATAAGTATGCCTGGCTTACCTCTACAAGGCAGGTACTATGGCATCCTCAGTTTACTGACAGGCCACACATCTAATGAGAGAGAGAAATGGGCTTTGAATTGAAGTCTGTTTCTTTCACGTCCACTCTAATACTTCCTGTGAGCCTCAAACATGCCTTGTTGATGTGTCCTCCAAAAGTGACCATCTAATATCCCCTACAGTTTACCAGCAAGTCCACTGCTAACATACCACCTGAAAAGAGCAGTGCAAACTACATGTTTACAGTTATGACAGAGAAGATGGGTTCAGATATGCCCTGCGACAGCCAAGTGTCAGCAACCCCTGTATGGGAAAAAATATTTTCAATTATATTTTTAAAGAAATATAATTAAGGTCAGTGAGGTGGCCTCACCTTTCAAAGACTAAATTTAGCTTTTGATTGGGCTTATCACGTTGAGAGTATTTTCTATACTGCTTTAAGACAAAAGGCCTGCAGAGAAAAAGAGATGGGGATTTATTACACTGCTATTACTTTGCAGCTTTTTTATTATTACATTTCCTCTTACTTCTATTGAAAAACCCATACCCTGTTTGAAAACAGATTTTTTATTAGATTTTCAACTTATATTAATGCCCTCCACCGCATTTTAAATATCATACCATACGACCCAGCAATCCCACAATGGGGCATATACCCTGAGAAAAACATAATTCAAAAAGAGTCATGTACCCCAATGTTCATAGCAGCACTATTTAAAGTAGCCAGGTCATGGAAGCAACCTAAGTGTCCATCAACAGACGAATGGATAAAGAAAATATGGCACATATATACAATGGAATATCACTCAGCCATAAAAAGAAATGAAATTGAGTTATTTGTAGTGAGGTGGATGGACCTAGAGTCTGTCATACACAGTGAAGTAAGTTAGAAAGAGGAAAACAAATACTGTATGCTAAACACATATATATGGAATATATTTTAAAAATGGTTCTGACGAACCTAGGGGCAGGACAGGACAGGAATAAAGACACAGATGAAGAGAATGGACTTGAGGACACGGGGAGGGGGGAAGGGTAAGCTGGGACGAAGTGAGAGAGTCGCATGGACATATATACGCTACCAAATGTAAAACAGATAGCTAGTGGGAAGCAGCTGCATAGCTCAGGGAGATCAGCTCAGTGCTTTGTGACCACCTAGAGGGGTGGGATAGGGAGGGTGGGAGGGAGACGCAAGAGGGAGGGGATATGGGGATATATGTATACATAGAGCTGATTCACTTTGTTATACAGCAGAAACTAACACACCATTGTAAAGCAATTATACTCCAAAAAAGATGTTAAAAAAAAAAAGGAACCACTGCCTTAAAGGTATCATTTAAGAACCTTCTCTTGTGACTGGAAAATGACTGGAAAAATAAATTATTTAAAATAAAGTGGTTCTCAAATTAAAAAAGAAAAATCACAGCATTATATTTCACTCTTGGTTGAGGATAAGGGAGGAGAATATATTCTTTTGTAGCCTCAAGCAACTAGTTCATGGAAACTGGCAAACACGGGAAATATGCAAACATAAAATATATGCTTTGTTCCCACTTAATAAAAAATCTGGTTTTCCTAATACTAAATAAAGTGTTATATAAATAAAACTGTAAATTGGTTAAACATGGATTTTAATAATCCAACCCCCCCATCCTCTCTGAACATCAATATTTTAAAATACAGTCCCATTGTGAAGTTGATGAGTACCAGAAAGACAGCCAAGGTTATAAAGATGATCAAATAAGTAGAGAATAAAATAGGATACAGATCCTTTGGTGTAGTTTAGAGAGGTTACATAGAAATACAAGAAACAGAGAAAAATTTAATTCTGAATCAGAGGCAGAACATTAAATTATATCAATATGGATATGGGGAAAAGGATGAAAGAGAAAACATCATATTGAAACAAGATCACTTAACATCCATCTGTAAAAAGAATCTTGACATTAGGATTATAATAAGCAGAAAGAGACAATTTCAGGTCAATCTAGCCAAAACTTATATTGCATCAAATGTGGAAAAGTTATGTAGGACTCAAATTTGAATTCAAACATGTTCTTCTCCTTAAAGATCTCCATCTAACACAAGGAATACCAGAAATTCTTAAGTATTTAAAATTCAAAGAGGAATATTGTTAGTTCCTAATAAAATGAATAAATGGGACGTGGAGAGAGTAAATCCCTATTGAAGTTCACTATAAGATTAGAAAGTCATGTAATGGAGTTTTAGCAGAAAAGGAAAATAAGAATTGGTCGGGTCCAACTCCTTCATTCTATAAATGTGGAAACTAAAGACCAGAGATGTTAGGGACCAACATTTCTCAACGGACACAAAGTATTTGGTAGCAATACTGGCTGGCCAGGAACCCAAGTCTGGGAGCTCCAAGTATGTCATTTGGTCACTCAATCCAATGTGAAAATGACACTTAAATAATAAAACATGCTCAACTACTATCTGGTGAATATGCATGCTGTTATTTTGTATTATTAGCACTTCAATTAAGTTCAGGATTGCCCCTCCAGTACCACAGAAAAAACTTATGAATTGTGTTGGCTTTTATAAATGTCATAAATTCAGACATAGTGACAAATCAGTCAGGAATTTGCCAAGAGTACTGCTTCCTCACTCACTTAAAACTGTTGCACTAAGTTGGTAGCTAGAAATCCAAATTATTGTGAAGCAAAGAAGTATTGAACATGGGAAAACAAGCCTAAAGGAAGTGAAGGGTTTGATGATGAAGAGCTGAACGTGATTTAATAAACAGGGAAAATAAACGAGGAGAAAATGATTCATCCCTGAAAATAAATGAGATAAAAACTGTTTTTCCCTCACTGAATTAGGTTTGCCTGGTTATTACCTCATTTCCTTCCTTGGAGATGATTCTCATGAGTAGGCATGAGGTAAGGCCTGGAGTACTTGGGGACCACCTCCTCCTCTGAGGTAAGCTCCCCTGCCTTTTGAAAACACAGCAGAGGCTCTTGTTACCACAACCAGGGATATCTACTTTTAAGAGCCAAAGCCACAGCCAAGAAAATCATGGCACAGGTGTGCTAGCTTCTGGCACTCTCCACTCTGTTCAACCTTACCTCTCCTTGTTTGGTCCAGCTCCCTTACTCTCAGTACCCAAGGCCATCGCAAAGACCACTGAGATCTCTTTGAGGAGTCCATTTATTTACTAGAATGTGCTCAGTTTGGGGAAGGATGAGTAAAGAGGACTCCGTGAAAAGAAACTCCCCAAAACACAATTTTTATAATAGATGATTCTGAGAGTAAAACATTTGCTCAAGTCTAAATACTTGTGAAGAATGTAATCTCCAGCATATTGCAGATATTGACATTTAAAATATATCATACTTTCACATGTTTATAATAGCAGTTTCATACCATCATCCATTGAAAAATGAAAAGCTCTTTTTTTTTTTTTTTTTTTTTTTTTTGCGGTACGCGGGCCTCTCACTGTTGTGGCCTCTCCCATTGCGGAGCACAGGCTCCAGATGTGCAGGCTCAGCGGCCATGGCCCACGGGCCCAGCCGCTCCGCGGCATGTGGGATCCTCCTGACCGGGGCACGAACCCGTGTTCCCTGTATCGGCAGGTGGACTCTCAACCACTGCGCCACCAGGAAAACCCAAAAGCTCTTTTTAATGGTCAGAAATTTAACATTTTATTTTCTCCTTAAACTTGCATTATCAATCCACCTCTCCCACAGAATTTTTTCTTAGAGGAACATATTATTTTGTTTGAATGTTTATTGTTATTCAAGTTATCATGCTTTCCTACAACTGTATATATTTCATATATATTCTTAGAGGAACATATTTTGTTTGAATATTTATTGTTATTCAAGTTATCATGCTTTCCTACAACTGTATATATTTCATATATATTATATACTATAATTTTAAATATGTTATGTACAATATATTACATATTATATATGAACATATATATACTTTTGTGATTTTATTTTCAGATTCAAAAGCTCTAAATGTTTAAAAAAATTTTCAGTATTGTAATTATTGTTAATATACTATTGGTCAAAACAATATAAAAATACTTGATTGATAATAATTAAACATAGAAAGTCAACTTTTATTGGAAATGCGTTTAATGAGATGTATGGAGCTTTCATTCCTCTATCAGTAGGTGTAACCCTGGGTGAATACTACTTTTTGATAAAATGACAGAATTTTAGCATTAATTCAATTCTTATTTTTCATTTTTATACATGTAAGCATGGGTTACATGAACAATTAGATGGGAATGGAAGGAGTTTTGTTATAATAATTTATCTCAATTTATGACAATACTTCTTAGTTACCTGACAAAAGCCATCACAGCCAACAATTCAATCGGGTCCTCCTTCAAATGCATGGAAAGCAAAGAATTGGAATCAAATTCACTTGCACATTGGTTTTTACTAAGCAAATTTAACTCGCTTTCTTAGCACCTACTGCAATATTTCCCATGATACCTTTACACAATGCCCCAAGGGGTTTTACATGGTAGAGCAATGAACCATAGCAATGCACCATGGTATGATTCTGGACAGGTAAGAGTTTCTTTTCTTTTGTAGAGTGGGAGAAAGGTATGAAAAATAGGAAAGGACACTCAGCATGACCTCAAGCTTATTTGAAGGCAAGCAGTTTTAGGAAAAAGTACACAGAATTTGAATATCTAGAAATTAATTTTTTTGAAACTCTTGGTGTCCCTGTACCCCTTGGAAAATGTTTGTGTTTCCTCAGGGTTATCTACATCCAGTGGAAGACTACTGCCTTATAGTATCACTTAACAAACAGAGACAGAGGTAAAATTTGACTTTGATTTCCCTAACTTCCCTATTTTTCTCTCTTGGTAGTCCTGTTACTTTCCTTAGATTCTCTGGGACCATAACATCCTTCCTCCTGCCCTTTCTTTCTGCTAAGAAAAGACCTAAAACTCACTTATAATTTTAAAGCACGATGGTTGATAATAGCCCAAAGTTGTATATTTTATACTAAAATGTATGGATTTGTGTACTCAATGGAATCAACACTTTAATATGAGAGCAATGAACTTTGATCATGTATTTCCAGGCATTAGTCAAAAGGGACAGAATTTGAGCAATAGATCTTAACTCTGAAGGCACTTTACACAGGAGTTTATCTGCTCAGAATCTGACTTTGACTCATCAGTTGCCTGCTGAAAGCAACAGTGATAAATGTCTGCTTAAAAATATTAAAGACAATGTTACCCATCATTTGATATTCAATGCCCAAGGGTCACTGAAAAGTAAAGACTCTGCAAAGGGGAGGATGCTTAATCTGAGTCCAAACAGTGGTTCCTAACATTTTAAGAGTCACAGAATCCTCAGAAAAATCCATATACCTAACATTTGAACCCATGAAGCTTATATATAGATTCTTCTACATGTCTGTAGCTTTCAAGGCTAGAGTCTCCATATTCTCCAAAGGGCAAATGTAGACTTGCAAGGAAGATAAGAGGACAAGAGTATTTCATGCAGAGAAAGCAGCACACACAAAGACGTGGCACATTTAGACTAACTGCCAGTGCACTGTGTAGAAGAAGAATAGGATGTATTACCAGGAGAGGAAAGTTGAAGATAATATAAAAATAATAAACTAGGCTATGAAGGACCTTAACTGGTTGTGAATATCTTTGGCTTCATTTAATGGCAGAGTTGTAATATTTGATAAAGACCAGTGCAATGTTCATACAGCTCATTGAAAGATGACTTTGGTTAAACTATGGAAGCTGGATCAAAGGGGAAAATATTTGGAAGCAAAGGGGATAGTTAAATACTGCAATACGTCGTGAGAGTTATGATAATGGCACAGATTACACAATAGCCATGGAGACTGTAAAAGAGAAGTACTTCCAGAAATATTAAGAAGGTAGAATTGGCATAACTGCATGGGAGATATGAGATAGCAAGAGAAGTAGAAATTAATGTGGTTTTTTTTTTTTTTTTTTTGCTTCAGTGACTGGATGATAACAATAGTTAGTATTTACTAAATGCCTACTGTTTGGGAAACAACATGCTAAACACTTTGCCTTCATTACCTCTAATCATCACCACTAACCTGCAAGGTCAATTATATTGTCCCATTTTGCAGGAGAAATTGTGGCTCAAAGATGTTAAGAGATTTGCTGAAGGCCACACAATTACAGAGTGCCAAATCTATAATCCAAAACAGATTTTCCTAATTCCACAATCCAGTATTTAAGGAAGAGGTAAAAACTTGAGGAATGAGAAATTACCATATATTTATATGTGGCTTACAATTTTTTTTTTTTTTTTTTTTTTTTTTTGTGGTACGCGGGCCTCTCACTGTTGCGGCCTCTCCCGTTGCGGAGCACAGGCTCCGGATGCACAGGCTCAGCGGCCATGGCTCACGGGCCCAGCCGCTCCGCGGCATGTGGGATCCTCCCGGACCGGGGCACGAACCCGTGTCCCCTGCATCGGCAGGCGGACTCCCAACCACTGCGCCACCAGGGAAGCCCCTGTGGCTTACAATTTTTAAAGAATTTATACACCCATTCTCTCTTTGGGTCCCCCAAATTCCCCCTTCACAGGATGATAAAAATGATATATTACTATCAATCTCCATTCCACAGCAGAAAGAAACTTGCTCAAAGTCGTACAGTTCTTAAATGCCAAGGATAATGGTGGGTCTTCTTTCCAGTCCCTAAACTGTTTCTCTGCTGTATCATCTCTATATCCTGCCTGATATCTACAAACCGCTCCTAATCCTATGCTGCAGCTGGCTAGTTTGTGAATGTGAATTAAGTATCAAGGGAGACTTGTTGACAATGTAGAACTAGTTCAGCCCAGACCCTCACCAACTAGTCTGATCCATGAATGAATGTCATATGAATGATGGGCATCTGAAAATATCTACAGCCTCTGTTTCTATCTCTGTCTCTCTCTTACACACACACACACACACACACACACACACACACACACAACACACACACACACACACCCTTATGTCAACTTTTGCCATAGGAAAAGTAAAACTGAGGAACAGTAGAACCTAATTTTCTTAAGTCCTTTCAAAACCTCAGGTGTTGTTGTTTTTTTTTTTTTCACATTTCCTCAGGGACGAGTTCAGGAGCTTAAACTTTTGCATGAGAAATTTAAGTTAAATGTAAGGAAGAATTTCTGACAGAGAGAGTTATAAAACGTGAAAAAATGGCTTGCCACTAGAGATTGTAGCATTTCTGTCTTTAAAAGGCTATAAAATAGTGGAGGTTGCCCTTTGCCTGCAGTGGTTTAGATATGGTTCTAAATGCAAGTGGCCTCTTTGGGAAAGTGGTGGACCAGGTGACCTTTCATACTCTCCCTTAGTCTCTAAATTTCATTACTCTGTAATCCTATTAAAGGGATCAAATACATGCAATAATGCCCACTCATTCAGAGGTCAAGCTTCTGGAAACCTCAGGAGTTGATATATAGCTTTAAACTTAAAAGGAAAAAAAAAAAGAAAGAAAAAGGAAGCTCTCAAGCATGAAGAAATATTAACTGTTATACTGAGACCATTATACTTATTCTACTGGAAAGGTAGAGCCATTCTCAGAACTCTTCTAGACAACTAGGTGTAAAATAAGACATTGGATAAGGAAAATAGTGCAAGAAAGAAACAAATCAAAAAGAGCAGAAGAATTAAGCTCATTTTTAAGGAATCTGATTCTGCTACATCCCAAGAGTCCCTGAAAGCGTGACGACGGTACACTACAACTAAATTATTGCTTCATAACAGTTACTTTAAACCTGTACAAAAAAGCTTGAATTATTTTTCACTATTGACTGCTTAAGAAGGCAGAGATATACATTTTTATTTATAAAATTTTTGTATTTCTCTATAAAAGTTCACAAAAACCATTAAAATTTAAAAATTAAGGAATTTAAAGGAATAAGCCTAAACTACCTGAAAAATTTGCTTGTATGAAAGACTTCATTGTTCAGTTATGCTCAGTAAATGTGTACATTTTATGGTCTATTCTTTTTAATAACATATTTTGAGAATCCATTAGTAAGAGAAAAAAATCAGTGTGATAACAAAAAGGAAATACCTAAGATAACGGGTGGTGTTTTGGAGAGTGGCATGGCAACTGTTTGGGTTACCCTTACCATCCACTGTAGATCTCAGCCATAGTTCATGTGTATTAGGTTATTTTTAGATACACATTTCTCACAAACTCATTCTTCTCTACTTACCTTCCAAATAAGTTATTTATTTATATACCATTTTCCAAAAGAGTTGAGATGGCTTATAAAAATAGATAATTATAACACAACAGAATATAAATAAATAAATAAGAAAATTAGGATTAAAAAATAGATAAAGCAAGTTGAATCCAAGTATAAAATTACAATACAAACTATGCAGTTTTAGATCCTGTCCTATTGTAAGAAGTGGACAAAATTTGCTATGCTTAAAATTTTCTTTGGCTTAAGTACCTATTATCCATTCAGCATTACCACCAGCTTTTCTAAGCTCTTTTCTGTATTGCACAAGAGAATTTGACAATATATTTCCCAAAATCTCTTTCCCATATTGTCCAGGTTAGAATATGCCAAGGAGAAGCACTCATGTGGGTTTGGAAGGCAAAGGTAAAAAGAGGCCATATTCTATGTAAGCAGAGGCAGACGTGAGAGCCTATCAGCTTCCACGGAGATTTGAGAATCACTCCCTTTGCTGCTTCAAATTGTAATCTGCAGTAGTGACAACTTTCATAACCCACAGATTTTCCAGTAGTTATGCAAAACTCTAACTCTCCAAATTGTAATTCTTCATACTTGGAAAGCATAGAGTGACTTCTGTTTTCCTGTCCAAATCCTGGATGATATAGTTCCACAGAGGCCAAAGCAGACAGAAAGCCTACTAGTCATTCAATTCACCATATTTATAAGACATATACAAACCATTTGCTCAAAAGAAACCCAGTTTTCCCTGTTATAGAATATGGAGAGAAATTTTCCCTGCAGTTCTCATAAGGAACAAGTGCTTGATGGGTTTTTACAATATGTATGATAGTGTCTTTCTTATGGCTGTTTCTTATAATGTCCCTCAACACAAGCTGATGGCATAAATCTAAAATGCAACTCTGTACAAGCAACTTCACAAGGGGCTGAAACAATGCAAAACAAGTGGGCAGTTTCTGATGACCTGGTTGAATCCAAATACAAAAGTTAGAGCAACTGAAAGGGTAGATTTATAATATAAACTTCAGGAAATGTTTATAGATAATATCTTATACTATAATAAAATATTACCAGCACTAAACAAACAAACCAAAAAAATGAAGCTTCAAATACCAGACCATGATTTGAAAAACTGGAAAAAGACAGCTTTAAGGTCTTGATTTCTACCACCTCATCCATGAAATCCGTCCTTCAGGAATTTATTAATATCTCAGACTCTTTCCTTATTATTAGTTTGACTGAACAACTCAATAATGAAAAGTTTATAATTAGATTTCAACTTGAAAATTTCCCAAACGATCTCTTTACAAGCCTTGCCAAGATTTTTTTTTCCTACCTAGCAATCCTTGTCAAATAAGACACTAAAAGAATAAACCGAATTACTGGGCTAATATAACTGCTACCCATTTATCACCAATTTTTGACAAGAATGAAATAGGTAATAATCTCAGCTAGCTGAAGATCAGCACCAGATTGAAAGTCTTTCCACTCACTACCATTTTCTCATCCCCTTTGTCTCTCTCACCATTTGTACTATAACAGCAAACAGTCCCTGGAATATCTCTGCCACGTGTTTTAGATTTAACTGAAGGGGGAAATGATTACTTTCTATACAGTCCAAATGTTCAAATTAGGACAATAGTGTATAAAAAGTGACTACCTATAACAAGTTCTATGGATTTGACATTGAGGCAGAAAGAGGAGTAAAATATGTTAAATAATTTCATGTGTCTCTATCAAGTTTTTTAAAATAAATAGGTTTAGTAAGAATATTTTCATGTTGATGTAGCACCAATCCCTAAAAAAAATGATGTGCCAGACCCCAGCCCCCACTACCTCAATAGCTTCAGCTGTCACACCCAGTACCACTTCCGTCATTCAAGTAATCCAACATAATTATTATTTAAACAGCCATTTGTTGAGTATCCACTAGATGCTCTACACTGCTTAAGACTCTGAAGATACAGTAGTGAACAAAGCTTACAAAAATCTCTCATTCTTGAAGCTTAGATTATAGAGGGAAGAAAGAGAAAAAAAAGTCAGTAAAATTTGTATAAGTAGAATTATGATAGGTGTTAGGAATAAAAACAGAGCAACAATGGGGGATAGAAAGTTTAGAAACTAGAGAAGAGAGGATGCAAGCTTGCAATTTTAAATAGGATGGGTGGGAAAAAACTCACCAAACAGGTAATGAAAGACCTGAGATGAGATGAGAGAACAAGGCATGTGAACATGCAGGGAGTTCTTGCACCTCAGGTGAAGAAATCCTTGGCCAAGGCTTTAGGGTGGACAACTCAAGCCTAGGCCAACATGAGGGTAAAATTGTTATCTGCACATTTTGGTAATTATCTTGTAAAAGTGGTGCTGCAGAGGAATGAAGGAGTAAGGAAAGTGATCACATGGGGGACACAACTGTGCACAAAAAGCCAGTGGCCACAGGAGTGGGAGTGAAGACTGGAGATGGAGCTGCTCAGAGGATGGTCAGGAGCCATGTTACTGGGGAGAAGCAAGCTGCAGTGTGGATTCACCCAGAAGCAGAACACATCCCCAGAAAGACTCGAGAAAGCTCATGCATTACTGAAATGAGGTCTAACACTAGACTTCTTTATGATGTGAATAGAAGACAGCTAAGTGCAGGCAATGGGGTTACAGGGTTGTTGACACAAGTCAAGAACGTCCTCTCTAATTATCCCACCATGCTGTCAGTTACTGTGGTACAAGCACAGGCCATGGCAAGAGATGAAAGACCTCAGTATGTAGTAGAGTTTAGAATCACAAAACTCTAAGGCATGGATAGCTAAGATTTGATAAATTGGGTAAAAAACTCTTCTAGGCTTCAATTTGCTTATCTGTAAAATGGACATAATCATCAAAACTGTAGATGTTTGTAAACATTATAAATGACGTAAGTAAGCTGTCTGGCATGTGGAAAACACATACTGAATATTTTATTATAATAAAGTGACTCCAAGAAAAACTTTGAAATTAGTGAAGTTTGCCACCCTAAAGAGTTCAACTGATCATTCTGCATCCTCCCTTCTGAAATATTATTAATATAGTATTATTATTTACTAATAAATATTTAATATTTAAAATAAATATTATCTATTATTATTTATTCTTGTGTGTGTGTGTGTGTGGTACGCGGGCCTCTCACTGTTGTGGCCTCTCCCGTTGCGGAGCACAGACTCTGGATGCGCAGGCTCAGCGGCCATGGCTCATGGGCCCAGCCACTCCGCGGCATGTGGGATCTTCCCGGACCAGGGCACGAACCCCTGTCCCCTGCATCAGCAGGCAGATTCTCAACCACTGCGCCACCAGGGAAGCCCTATTCATATATTTTTAACAAGACTTTTATTAAGTCTTTTCAAAGTTTTTTTTAAATTTATTTATTTAATTCATTTATTTTTGGCTGCATTTGGTCTTCGTTGCTGCGCGGGCTTTCTCTAGTTGCAGTGAAAGGGGGCTACTCTTTGCTGCGGTGCGTGGGCTTCTCATTGTGGTGGCTTCTCTTGTTGCGGAGCATGGGCTCTAGGTGCATGGGCTTCAGTAGTTGTGGCACGCGAGTTCAGTAGTTGTGGCTTGTGGGCTCTAGAGCGCAGGCTCAGTAGCTGTGGCGCATGGGCTTAGTTGCTCCATGGCATGTGGGATCCGGACCAGGGTTCGAACCTGTGTCCCCTGCATTGGCAGGCAGATTCTTAACCACTGCGCCACCAGGGAAGCCCTATTAAGTCTTAATTCAAAAGAAATGACTAAAAGAAGCGATTCTTGACAACGTGACAGGAGGTGGGAGGGGACATTTTTGATAATATATGTCAAGCCGCACCCCAGAGGTGACCACCTAACTTGTCTGCCCATAGTCCTCAGCCTCAGGAGCAATTTCTTGTGATTCTTTCTCCTTCATTTTGCTGCAGCTGATGGCTCCCCTCTCTGCTCCCGTCCTAACCAATAATGTTACGCGAGGGTAAATCACCTTCAAGAGTTAAGTGAGGAAAAGGAGGAAGCAGAGTTACTCAACAGGGAGTCAGTCAATCAGTCCTTTCTTAATAGCCACTGCCTATTCTGTTCAATTCTACAAATAGGAGTTGTGTCAGGCACTGTGGGTGGGTGTAATTATGAAAATGTTCTTTGTGCTCTAGGGACATACCGTCTGGCTACAGAGATCGGAGTTAACTACAGAAGTCAGTTAGGGAATAATAATAACAGTAATAATACATATTTTGAGCCCTCATTATGCTAGATATTTTAAATGTGCTATGGCCAATCTCTACAACAAAGTTATTAAGTAGATATTTTTATACTAATTTTATCGAGAAAGAAATAAATTTAGACAGGTTAAGTATCTTATCCAACATATGATAGTGTATAATATTGAAGAAGCATATGTTAATTGTGAACATGACTTTATAAACAAGCACATGTACCACCGATATTCTAAAGGGCTACCACGGACAGAATAAATGGCCAAACAAATGAAGAGATGAATGCTAAAGGACAGAAAAAGGAAAAAGACCAATTAAATTAAGTGATATTTTGGTCAAGGGATAAATCTATTTTGATTATAACAAATGGATAGACAGATAGATAGTTAGATTTATTATGGGAACGGCTCACATGGTTAAGGAGGCCAAGAAAACCCATGATCTGCCATCTGCAACTTGGAGAAGCTGTAAAGCCAGTTCCGTTATAACTCAGTCTGAGTGCAAAGGGCTGAGAACCCAAGGGGCTGCTGATACATAGCCTGGAATCCAATGGCCTGAGAACCAGAAGCTTCATTATCCAAGGGAAAGAGAAAATATGTAACTCAGGTCAAAAACAGAGAGAATTCACCCTTCCTCTGCCTTTTTGTTCTATTCAGGCCTTCACAGGACAATATGATGCCCGTCCACATAGGTGAGGGTGGATCTTCCTTATTCAGTCTAATGATTCAAGTGCTAATCTCTTCCAGAGACACCCTCACAGACACACCTAGAAATAATGTTTTACCAGCTATCTGGGCATCCTGTAGCCCAGTCAAGTCGACACATAAAATTAACCATCACATGTGCAGTACCTATTGTGTTCAAGAAACTGTTCAATGCTATAAAGGCTTTAAGAGACATTTTCAACCTAGGTGGGATGGGAAGGAGGGCAGAGAAAAATTAAATAGTAAAATAAAATACCATTTAAGGGCTGCCCTGGTGGCGCAGTGGTTGGGAGCCCGCCTGCCGATGCAGGGGACATGGGCTCGTGCCCCGGTCCGGGAGGATCCTGCATGCCGCGGAGCGGCTGGGTCCGTGAGCCATGGCCGCTGGGCCTGCGCGTCCGGAGCCTGTGCTCCGCAACGGGAGAGGCCACAACAGTGAGAGGCCCGCGTATCACCAAAAAAAAAAAAAAAAAAAAAATACCATTTAACACTAGAAAACATGTCCAAGAGTGTTTATAGCGCTTTTAATATAGCAAAGAACTTGAGACTATCAAAATGCCTCTCATTGGGAAATCAAACTATAGAATATTAAAAGAAACATTCTATGGCTGCAGAAATGAAATAACTACTGCAGTATGAAATAATATATATGAACTTCACAACAAAACTGCTGATGAGCAAAAGCCACCTGATTTTGAAAAATAAAGAATATATACAGTGTGGTACCACTTATATATATTTTTTTAAGTGCTAGACTAAAACAATATAATTTTTAGAGATACAAGTGTGATAAAATTTCTGGCAGAAACTAAGAAGTATGCACTGGAAAAAGGTGTATACTGGTTCAATGACATTGGGGAAGCTCTATTTGCTAAGTGAATATTTGACACCTATGTATATATATATATCAATTATTTGAATGCATATATTTCATAATAAAATGAAAAATCAATTCAAAATAGTAATACAAGTTATCATCAGGCAGAATAGAAGTAGCTAATCATAATAGCTAGTGTGATTTGCATATTAAGTGTTAGTAACTTCATTCATTCAATCTGCAGCACAGATCCTTGAGACAGATGCTATTCTTATCCTCTTACTATAGGATAATAATAGGAGAAACAAAGCACAGAGGAGTTTAGAATCTGACTCCTAGAGCCCAGTCAAGAATGGCTACAGGAGTTCAAAGGAAGTCATACCTTGGGTGGGGAGATCAGGACAAACTTTAAGGTAAGGTTTGCTTTTTGGAGAGAAAGTTGAGTTTGGCTGAACAGAGTGAGTTAGTGATTCACTTCAACCTTTAGAACTCTTTTTCTAAATCCATGGCAACCTTTGTTTAAATGAAATACTGTATGGAAAAAAAATTACAAAACCCATGAAAGAAGAGCAATTCTGATGACAGGGTGGGAACCTCTCTTCCCCTCCTTATCCCCCCTTAATCCTCACCATCAGCACTCCCATACTCCAAACGTTCTTCAGAATTTGAAAATAACTGTTCAAGGTAAGTTTAATCTTCTACTTTTTTGCTTCATATCTGCCTTGAGGAATATGAAGGGATATTAATGTAATACTGTAATATTCATATCATTAGGTATTATTGATGCATGGGGTGACATTTTTGATAGGGGGTAAATGAATGTGTTATTTTCCTAAGAACCATAAGATCCAGTGCACCAAGTTATAGTACTGAATCATGGGGAAAGTGAATCAAGACTAGAAAAGCAAGAAGCATCTCAGTTAAGTCCTTTGTGGTCTGATCTGGTTCACAGGAGAATGGCTTCTTCACAGGAGCTTGGGGAGACAGCCTCATAAAAACAAGCTGTGGTTCCCACCAGCTATCTACTCTGCATATTTCTCTTGATTCTGAGGCAGAAATAAGCAACAAATTCTGGGTGGGCAGGGGGCAATATAGGGAGATATCTTTATGTAAATATTTTTTCACTACATCCACAAATAAAAAGAAGAGAGAAATTGTTTCTTTTGCATGAAACAACATAAATAGACAAAATAAAGCAAACATAAAACAGAGGTCGTATAGTACCTAAGAGACACACAGTAGGCCATTTCAGCTAGTGTGAACAGTCAGCAAAGCTGGAAAGGCTGGATGATGGAAAGGAAAGTTAATGAATTTAAATTTTTATCCACAAAGCAATAGGAACATACTGAGATATTTTGGGGAGCCTCATGTGGTCATAGTAAAGTATCTTGGTTTCATCTCCATGTCTGATTTTCCATTCTTTCTAACAGTGAAAACTTTTACCTATAATCTGCACCATACTTAGGGTGAGTAAAAGGTAGAAAACATCCTGTATAGAAAAAATAATCAAGAAATCTTGTGAAAAATAAGTCTTGAAAATTGTCTCACTTGGACCTCAAAGTTCAAAGCCCAGCTGAAATTGCAAGGGATGTATCCATTGACAAACACCCTTCTTTGTCAAGTATTTCTGGTGGAAGGGAATTATTGCAAAGGAGAATAAAGGTCGTTCTAGACACAATCCAAGAAAACTGTTGTCTATTGGTGTCTATCTATAAATGCCTTCTCAACATTTAATTAAATAGTAAATGTTATTTTCAGTGTCACATTCTGCATATTATAAGAATATTTTTACAGCAGTGCACTTTTCTAACATGTATATAAACAATTCAGCATTTGATCTATTTGATACAAAGCAACTTTGACCTTCACAATGCTAACAACTTGTTTTGCTAAGGCACAGGCACAGTTTATACCACACACAAAAAAGATTTAATTGCAGATTCTATTAATTCACAATTTCTGCTATGTTTGAAGATTTTTGCACTTTCTTTGAATTGAAATTAAAAAGAGAGACGTATGCACACAGCATGTTATTATAAAAGAGGCCCATTCCCTTCTCTGAGCTATAGCATTTAAAGAAGAGAGTGTTTGGAAAATGTCAAAGAGTACTTAAAGAATAATATTTCTGAAATTTTCATTATACAGGGTCATGTTTGAACATTAAAATCACCTTCAATGTGATTTTATTATTCACTATTATAGAAGTGAATCATAAAATTACAGTGTATTATTATAGAAGACAACTGTAGTTTGGTTTACCAGAACAAAAAGATAAAACCTGAGAAAAATCAAGATTTACACCTAGAACTGGAAAACAGCTCCTGTGCATTCTTCATTTTTCTTTAAAAAGAAATGAGCTGTATTAGCAATATTTTAGCATAAGATGTTCCTTGTCACAAGTTCTGTTAGGATCTTGAATTCCATGGGGAAAAATATATAATTCCTGTCATCATTAAAAAAGACAATAAATGCTGTTGGGTAAGGCATGTGTTGGATAAGGCACAAGCAACTCATTAATACCTAATAATCTAAACTAGCAACAGATAACAATTTATTCTGAAGATAACATTTTATTATCAGCTATTAATTTAGATTATAAGAAGCAACTTATTAATACTTTAACTACATCAAGAAATTTCAAAAATCTTCTGTAAATAGAATTCACCTAAGTCTTACCACTTATTCTTTATTCTCAGCAATGAAATAAAATGTTATGAGTTTAGTGTATTATTTACTAGTGAGTACATTTACCAATGAGTATATTTACTAGTATCATTATTGAATTGTGTAAGACATAATTTAAATGCATATTGTCTTCTTCTTATATCACTTCTTGATACCACCCTAATCTAGTTTTAAAATATATTTTTCCCCAACTTGAGTGCTAAAAATTTAACATCCCCAGCCTACATTTAGTGGCCATTTCTGCAAATATATGTATCATTATTTAGGATGTATTTACTAGTGATCCAGCTGGCTTGAGAAAACAATAATAAATTGTTGAGTTGACACCTCTGATAAGCTATCAGAGGGATTTGTTTACAAATTCTACTGGTTGTCTTCAGAAATATATCTTATTAAATGTAGCATTTAGATACCTAAAAATGGGACATGTGGAAATTCCAGAGGAGAAACCATCACCATGCAACTAATTTCCCACCGTAATCAATATATACCTTTAAGTGCAATAGCTCATAGACCTCATCTTCCCTACAAACCTCTGGATGGCCTTCCTCAGTCAGTGGCATCATCATTAACCCAACTTCCTAAACCAAAGAGGTGGAGATAACTGTCAAACCCTCTATTTCCTTTACCTCTCATCACAAAGTCGTGTCCATTTTACCACCAAATTATTTGCCAAATTTTCCCACTCTTTTCATCAAGATTCCCTTACCTTTGTCCAGGCCACACAGTGTAAGGCAGAGCATCTTAACTGGGTACACTGACTCCAACTTTATCCTTCTCTAATATGTTATTCACATTGCAGCTATAGATCCTTAATTTTATTTTTTTAATTGAAGTATATAGTTGATTTACAGTATTATATTAGTTTCAGGTGTACAACATAGTGGTTCAATATTTTAGAGATTATACTCCACTTAAAGTTATTATAAAATATTGGCTATATTCCCTGTGCTGTACAATATATCCTTGTAGTTTATTTTATACATAGTAGTTTGTACCTCTTAATCCCCTACCCCATCTTGCCCCTCCCACTTTCCCTCTCCCCACTGCTAACCACTAGTTTGTTCTCTATATCTGTGAGTCTGTTTCTGTTTTGTTACATTCATCTGTTTGTTTAACTTTTTAAATTCCACATATAACTGATAACAGACAGTACTTATCTTTCTCTGATTTATTGCACCCGGCAGAATACCATCCAGGTGTACCCATGTTGTTGCAAATGGTAAAATTTTGTTCTTTTTTATGACTGAATAATATTCCGTTGTGTATATACACCACATCTTCTTTATCCATTCATCTGTTGATGGACACTTAGGTTGCTTCCATACCTTGGCTTTTATAAATAATGCTGCTATGAACATTGGGGTGAATATATCTCTTAGAATTAGTGTTTTCATTTTCTTTGGATATATACCCAGAAGTGGAATTGCTGGAACATATACTAGTTCTATTTTTAGTTTTTTGAGGCTTTTATGCTAATAATAAACTATCAAAAAGAAGAAGCAAGGAAACAATGCCATTTAAAACTGTATCAAAAAGTACTAAATACTTAGGAATAAATGTAACCAAGGAGGCATAAGACCTATAGTCTGAACACTATAAAATGTTGATGAAGGAAACTGAATAGGATACTAAGAAATAGAAAGATATCCCATGTTAATGAACTGGAAGAATTAATATTGTTAAAGTGTTCATATTACCCAAAGCATCTATAGATTTTATGCAATCCCTATCAAAATACTCATGACATTTCTCACAGAACTAGAATAAATAATCCTAAAGTTTATATGGAACCACAAAAGCCTTGAATAGCCAAAGCAATCTTGAGAAAGAAAGAACAAAACTAGATGTATCACACTCCCTGACTTCAGACTACACTACAAGCCTACCGTAATCAAAACAATATGATACTGGCACAAAAACAGACACATAGATCAATGGACCAGAATAGAGAGCCCAGAAATAAACCCATGTACATATGGTCAATTGATCTATAACAAAGTAGGCAAAAATATACAATAATAGCGCTAGAAAAACTGGACAGCTACAATAGGTGGTGCAGAGAAAACTGGACAACTACTTATAAAAGAATGAAATTAGAACATTTCCTCAGAAAATGGATGAAATTAGAACATTTAGAAATAACCTCAAAATGGATTAAAGACCTAAATGTAGGACCAGAAACCATAAAACTTCGAGAAGAAAACATAGGCAGAACACTCTGACATAAGTCACAGCAAAATTTTCTTGGATCTGTTTCCTCAGGCAAAGAAAACAAAAGCAAAAATAAATAGATCCTTCCTTTTAGAACCTGATCAAGTTGTTTCACAGAGTAATGCATCCTAGTGACTCCCCAATGCTCTCAGGATAAAGTGCCTTTGGTGCTCTGGCCCCTGATTACCTCTCTATCTTCAGCAATCTGTTAGTCCCTTTGGGCTGCTATAACAAAATACCACAGACTGGGTAGCATATAAATAACAGAAATGTATTTCTCACGGTCTGGAAGCTGGAAGCCCAAGATCAGGATGTCAGCATGGTTGAGTAAGGACCCTCTTCCTGGTTCATATCCAGCACCTTCTCCTTGTATCTTTACATAGAAGAAGACTCTAAGAAACTCTGTGTGATCTCTTTTACAAAATCACTAATCCCATTCATGAGGGCTCCACCCTCATGACATAAGCACCTCCAAAAGGTACTACCTCCTAATACCTGTGGGGGTTAGGATTTCAACATATGAATTTGGGGGGATACAAGCATTTAGACCATAGCACAATCCCATTGGTCTCTTCCATTTTCTAGATTAATGTCATATTGAACCATTTATGTTTCTTCCAATACACCATCCTCTATTCCATATCTGAACATTTTACCTGAATGGCTGTTCCCTTTCACTGAAATGACCTCCTCCTCTCTCACCCCACTTCCCTAGGCAGCTACTGTTTATCCTTCCTTCAGAGTGCAGCTTAGAATTCCACGAACTCACCCTCCTTCCAAACCTTCCAAGTCTGGGTTAAGTACTCCTTTCTTTGACCTTTCATTGCATCTTCATGGTTACCCTTGACATGGAACTTACATTATATTGTTGTTACTTCTCTCTCTATCCTGCTAGACTATAAAGCCCTTAGAACAAGTACAGCATATTACTTATCACTGACTCTCCAGGCCCAAGTCAGTGTTTTGCAAAAAGTTGGCAGAGAACAAACATAGACAAATGGATTAAAGATCAATTTATAGCTGAAGTTGACATAATAAAGAAGGCTCTTTAAAAGGAGTTTGAAAATAAAAGAACGTATGTAAGAGAAATTGAAGTCATTCTTCATTTTTAAGGCATATGTCACTAAATATTTTGATGTTTCTGTATAATTTATGCTTTTCTTTCTTTTAAAAAGATTTTGAGACATTTTACAATAAACATATTTATATGCTGTATTTCAGTCTGATATTGTTTAGAGACAGCTGATTTTTTTATATAGTTTACCTGTGTTATTATGTGTAACTACGTAAAGCTAATATTAGAATGCAAGTGTTAATTGGTTTTGACTATCCCTTCTTGTAGTTACTATAATCCAGTGAATGTGAAAAACAAGAAAGGTTGTCAAAGAAGATAGGAGCATTTACATTGGTCCTAGTACTTAGATGACTTTTAGGAAGTATGCAAGCAAATCTTAGTTAGGTGCAAGATGATATTTCACAATAATCTTCAAGTTTGCAAATACTAAAATTTTCTGGTCTTTCTAACCTTTCTCTTATCCCCATTCCCTTCACTCTGCCTATAATGTAATAAAGAATCCACTTCAAATCTTACCAAAACATGTGCCAGATAACGTGACATTTGCATCTGAAATAGGCAAATTTTCAAATCCTTATTTTATCTGAGGTTTATTTTATTAACTATTAAATAATTTTTGGATGTGATCATATAATTATAAAGTTTATGAAAATACATCTTCATTATTCTCATGACTTCAAAAGATGGTGTTCAAATAAGTTTGTTTTCCTCAGTAACTAATTCATCAGTAAACCTCATTTTGGTGTTTAGACTGACCTAGAATACCTGTATAAATTTGTTTCTCATAGGACTTGTTGAATTAACTTAGTGTGGTGACTGCCTAGAATCTGAGTGAGCCTATTCAACAAAAATGCATTTAGGATGGTGACTGAGCCACATAGTTAAGCCAAAGGTTACATGCTTTCAGACAGGAGAATTCCCCACAGCATGTTACCTGGCCAGATACCTTCTAAAAGTCAATATTCAATGCTCTGGATTGGGGCCTGGTTTTCTTCTTCTTCCTCCTCTGTTTGGCTCTAAAGACCAAACAAAATCAACTGCACCCTTGAAAACTCCAGCACATTTTGGTAGAGATCAGGTAGACTGGCTCCTGTCAGAGTTTCTCAACGTTGGCACTAATCACACTTTGGGCGGAATAATTCTCTGTGGTGGGGGCTATCTTTTAGACAACGCCCTTCACCTCTATGTGCTAGATGTCAGTGGCATCCCCTCCATTAGGTGGGACAATAAAACACATCTCCATATAGAACCGAATCTCCTTGGGCACTGGGGGAGGCAAAATCACCTCCAGTTAAAAAACGACTGGCCTTCTCTAATGCCTTTAAAGTCAGGATTTCCAGCCAACTTTATCTTTCACAACTGAAATCCCTTCCAATCTGAATTTATTTTCCTAAATATTCAATGCATTATTTCTATGTAAGTATAATCTTCAAATAATGCTATATTGTTTACTTGCATTTCCGATTCTACTATCACATCCACCTTCAATTCTAGTGTTCCTGTTACTTCCAACTAAACCCAACCTCTCATTCCCATCCCCTTTCACTTATTCAAGAACATGGACACAATGAGCTTTTCCTCTCTCCTGCACTGACCATTTCCCCCTTTCTACTGGGTTATTCCTATCAGAATATAACATGCTATTATTCATTTCATCTTAAAAATCTTTAACTAAAACAAAACTCTGCCTCTTGACTATTTCCCCCATATCTTCCCGCTTCTTAAAGAACATCTCTCAAAATTTCATTAGACTCATTCTTTCCAATTCTTTCCTCTCATATTGTCTCAAGCCTACTCCAATAATGAGTATATAGTGCCTAAAACAATGCAAAGCACAGCTGAATGAATGAATAAAGCCCCATGTTTGTGCCAGACCTTCTTGCACATTTTCAAACTGTCAAAGCCTTTCATTTTCTTCATCTACTTTCTTTCTAGTTAAAACAAACAAACAAAAACCCACTCTTTGTCGCTCCCTGCACCCTTCCACTGTGTGATTCCAGAAAGCTCTGGGTCTACCAAGATAAATCCATAAATCATTTTTCTTTCAAGTGCCTGCTTCTTGCAAGTCAAGTGCATCTTACTTTTATACAATTGTGTCTGTTCTATATTATTTTTATTTTTAACCATTTTTATTTTTAAAAAATTATTTTATTGAAGTCTAATTGACTTTAAAAGTTAATTTCTGCTGTACAAAGTGATAGTTACACATTATATATATATATTCTTTCATATTCTTTTCAACATCTTTATTGGACTATAATTGCTTTACAATGTTGTGTTAGTTTCTGCTATGTAACAAAGTGAATCAGCTATATGTATACATAAAGCCCCATATCCCCTCCATCTTGCGTCTCCCTCCCACTCTCCCTATCCCACCCCTCTAGGTGATCACAAAGCACCAAGCTGATCTCCTTGTGCTTTGCAGCTGCTTCCCACTAGCTATATATTTTACATTTGGTAGTGTATATATGTCAATGCTACTCTCTCACTTCGTCCCAGCTTACCCTTACCCTTCCCCGTGTCCTCAAGCCCATTGTCTACATCTGCATCTTTATTCCTGTCCTCTCCTTGATTAATCAGAAGGATTTATTTTTTTTTAGATTCCATATATATGTGTTAGCATATGGTATTTGATTTTTTCTTTCTGACTTACTTCAATTTGTATGACAGACTCTAGGTCCATCCACCTCACTACAAATAACTCAATTTCGTTTCCTTTTATGGTTGAGTAATATTCCATTGTATATATGTACCACATCTTTATCCATTCACCTGTTGATGGACATGCATGTTGCTTCTATGTCCTGGCTATTGTAAAAACAGCTGCAATGAACATTGTGGTACATGACTCTTTCTGAATTATGGTTTTCTCAGGGTATATGTCTAGTATGGGATTATTGGGTCATATGGTAGTTCTACTTTTAGTTTTTTAAGGAACACCATACTGTTCTCCATAATGGCTGCATCAATTTAATAGCCCATCAACAGTGCACGAAGGTTCCCTTTTCTCCACACCCTCTCCAATATTTATTGTTTGTAGATTTTTGATGATGGCCATTCTAACTAGTGTGAGGTGATACCTCATTGTAGTTTTGATTTTCATTTCTCTAATGATTAGTGATGTTGAGCATCCATTCGTGTGTTTGTTGGCAACCTGTATATCTTCTTTGGAGAAATGTCTATTTAGGTCTTCTGCCCATTTTTGGAATGGGTTGTTTGTTTTTTTGGTATTGAGCTTCATGAGCTGCTTGTATATTTTGGAGATTAACCTTTGTCTGTTGCTCCATTTGCAAAAATTTTATCCCATTCTGAGGGTTGTCTTTTGGTCTTGTTTATGGTTTCCTCTGCTGTGCAAAAGCTTTTGTTTCATTAGGTCTCATTTGTTTATTTTTGTTTTTATTTCCATTTCTCTAAGAGGTGGGTCCAAAAGGATCTTGCTGTGATTTGTACCATAGAGCGTTCTCCCTATGTTTCCCTCTAAGAGTTTTATAGTGTCTGGCCTTACATTTAGGTCTTTAATCCATCTTGAGCTTATTGTTGTGCATGGAGTTAGGGAGTGCTTTAATTAATTCTTTTACATGTATCTGTCCACTTTTCCCAGCACCACTTTTTGAAGAGGCTGTCATTTTCTCCATTGCATATTCTTGCCTCCTTTACCAAAGATAAGGTGACCACATGTGCATGGGTTTACCTCTGGGCTTTCTATTCTGTTCCATTGATTTATACTTCTGTTTATGTGCCAGTACCATACTGTCTTGATTACTGTAGCTTTGTAGTATAGTCTGAAGTCAGAGAGCCTGATTCCCCCAGCTCCATTTTTCTTTCTCAAAGATTGCTTTGGCTATTAGGGGTCTTTTGTGTTTCCATACAAATTATGAAAATTTTTGTTCTAGTTCTGTGAAAAATGCCAGTGGTAGTTTGATAGGGATTGCATTGAATCTGTAGACTGCTTTGGGTAGTAGAGTCATTTCACAATGTTGATTCTTCCAATCCAAGAACACAGTATATCTCTCAATCTGTTTGTTTCATCTTTAATTTATTTCATCAGTGTCTTACAGTTTTCTACATACAGGTCTTTTGTCTCCTTAGGTAGGTTTATTCCAAGGTATTTTATTCTTTTTGTTGCAGGGGTAAATGGGAGTGTTTCCTTAATTTCTCTTTCAGATTTTTCATCATTAGTGTATAGGAATGCAAGAGATTTCTGTCCATTGATTCTTTATCCTGCTACTTTACCAGTTCAATGATTAGGTCTAGTAGTTTTCTGATAGGATCTTTAGGATTCTCTATGTATAATATCATTTGATCTGCAAACAGTGACAGTTTTACTTCTTCTTTTCCAATCTGGGTTCGCTTTATTTCTTTTTCTTCTCTGAGTGCTGTGGCTAATCCTTCTAAAACTATGTTGAATAATTGTGGTGACAGTAGGCAACTTTGTCTTGTTCCTGATTTTAGAGGAAATGGTTTCAGTTTTTCACCACTGAGAATGATATTGGCTGTGGGTTGGTCATATATGGCCTTTATCATGTTAAGTTCACTCTATGCCTACTTTCTGAAGAGTTTTTATCATAAACGGTGTTGAATTTTGTCAAAAGCTTTTCCTGCATCTATTGAGATGATCATATGGTTTTTATCCTTCCATTTGTTAATATGGTGTATCACATTGATTGATTTGCGTATATTGAAGAAGCCTTGAATTCCTGGGATAAACCCAACTTGATCATGGTGTATTATCCTTTTAATGTGCTTTTGGATTGTTTGCTACTATTTTTTTTGAGGATATTTGCATCTATGTTCATCAGTGATATTGGCCTGTAGTTTTCTTTTTCTGTGACATCACTGTCTGGTTTTGGTATCATGGTGATGGTGGCCTTGTAGTATGAATTTGGGAGTGTTCCTCCCTCTGCTGTACTTTGGAAGAGTTTGAGAAAGATAGGTGTTAGCTTTTCTCTAAGTTTTGATAGAATTCGCCTGTGAAGCTAGATGGTCCTGGGCTTTTATTTGTGGGAAGATTTTTAATCAGAGTTTCAATTTCAGTGCTTGTGATTGGTCTGTTCATATTTTCTATTTCTTCCTGGTTCAGTCTTGGAAGGTTGTGCTTTTCTAAGAATTTGTCCATTCCTTCCAGGTTGTCCATTTTGCTGGCATATAGTTGCTTGTAGTAATTTCTCATGATCCTTCATATTACTGCAGTGTCAGTTGCTACTTCTCCTTTTTTATTTCTAATTCTATTGATTTGAGTCTTCTCCCTTTTTTTCTTGATGAGTCTGACTAGCGGTTTATCTATTTTGTTTACCTTCTCAAAGACCAGCTTTTAGTTTTATTGGTCTTTGCTATTGTTTCCTTCATTTCTTTTTCATTTATTTCTGATCTAATCTTTATTATTTCTTTCCTTCTGATAACTTTGAGGTTTTTTGGCTCTTCTTTCTCTAATTGCTTTAGGTGTAAGTAAGGTTACTTTATTTGCGATTTTTCTTGTTTCTGAAGACAGAATTGTATTGCTATAAATCCCTCTTAGAACTGCTTTTGCTGCATCCTATGGGTTTTGGGTCATCATGTTTTCATTGTCATTTGTTTGTAGGTATTTTTAAATTTCCTCTTTGATTTCTTCAGTGATTTCTTGGTTATTAAGTAGTGTATTGTTTAGCCTCCATGTATTTTTTACAGTTTTTTTCCTGTAATTGATATCTAGTCATAGCATTGTGGTTGGAAAAGATACTTGATTCCAATTTTCTTAAATTTACCAAGGCTTGATTTGTGACCCAAGATATGATATATCCTGGAGAATGTTCCCTAAGCACTTCAGAAGAAAGTATATTCTGTTGTTTTTGGATAGAATGTCATATAAATATCAATTAACTCCATCTTATTTAATGAGTCATTTAAAGCTTGTGTTTTCTTATTTATTTTCATTTTGGTTGACCTGTCCATTGGTGAAAGTGGGATGTTAAAGTCCCCTATGATTATGTTACTGTCAATTTCCCCTTCTATGGCTGTTAGCATTTGCCTTATGTATTGAGGTGCTCCTATGTTGGGTGCATAGTATTTAAAATTGTTATATCTTCTTCTTGGATTGATCCCTTGATCATTAGGTAGTGTCCTTGTCTCTTATAACATTCCTTATTTTAAAGTCTATTTTATCTGATACGAAAATTGCTACTCCAGCTTTCTTTTGATTTCCATTTGCATGGAATATCTTTTTCCATCCCCTCACTTTCAGTCTGTATTTATCCGTAGGTCTGAAGTGGGTCTGTTGTAGACAGCATATATATGGCACTTCTTTTTGTATTCATTCAACCACTCTATGTCTTCCTGTTGGAACATTTAATCCATTTACATTTAAGGTAATTATCAATATGTATGTTCCTATTCCCATTTTCTTAATTGTTTGGAGTTTGTTTTTGTAGGTCTTTTCCTTCTCTTGTGTTTCCTACCTAGAGAAGTTCCTTTAGCATTTGTTGTAAAGCTGGTTTGGTGATGCTGAAATCTCTTAACTTTTGCTTATCTGTAAAGGTTTTAATTTCTCCTTTGAATCTGAATGAGATCCATGCTGGGTAGGGTAACCTTGGTTGTAGGTTTTTCCCTTTCATCACTTTAACTGTGTGCTGCCACTCCCCTCTGGCTTGCAGAGTTTCTGCTGAAAGATCAGCTGTTAACTTTATGGGGTTCCCTTGTATGTTATTTGTTGCTTTTCTCTTGCTGCTTTTAATATTTTTTCTTTGTATTTAATTTTTGATACTTTGATTAATATGTGTCTTGGTGTGTTTCACCTTTGATTTATCCTGTATGGGACACTCTGCACTTCTGGACTTGATTGACTATTTCCTTTCCCATGTTAGGTAAGTTTTTAACTATAATCTCTTCAAATATTTTCTCAGACCCTTTCTCTTTCTCTTCTTCTTCTGGGACCCCTATAATTCAAATGTTGGAGTGTTTAATGTTGTCCCAGAGGTCTCTGAGACTGTCCTCAATTCTTTTCATTCTTTTTTCTTTATTCTCCTCTGTGGTACTTATATCCAGTATTTTATCTTCCAGGTCATCCGTTCTTCTCCCTCAGTTATTCTGCTGTTGATTCCTTCTAAAGAATTTTTAATTTCATTTATTGTGTTGTTCATCGTTGTTTGTTTGCTCTTTAGTTCTTCTAGGTTCTTGTTAAACGTTTCTTGTATTTTCTCCATTCTATTTTCAAGATTGTGGATCATCTCTACCATCATTACTCTGAATTCTTTTTCAGGTCGTCTGCCTATTTCCTCTTCATTTGGTCTGGTGGGTTTTTACCTTGCTCCTTCATCTGCTGCGTATTTCTCTTTCTTCTCATTTTGTTAACTTACCGTATTGGGGGTCTCCTTTTCGCAGGCTGCATGTTCATAGTTCGTGTTGTTTTTTGGTGTCTGCCCCCAGTGGGTAAGGTTGGTTCAGTGGGTTGTGTAGGCTTCCTGGTGGAGGGGACTGGTATCTGTGTTCTCATGGATGGGGCTAGATCTTGTCTTTCTGGTGGGCAGGGCTGCATCTGGTGTGTTTTGGGGTGTCTGTGGCCTTATTATGATTTTAGGCACCCTCTCTGCTAATGGGTAGGGTTGTGTTCCTGTCTTGCTAGTTGTTTGGTATGTGGTGTCCAGCACTGGATCTTGCTGGCCATTAGGTGGATCTGGGTCTTAGCACTGAGACAGAGATCTCTGGGAGAGCTGTTGCCGAATGATATTATGTGGGGCCAGAAGGTCTCTGGTGGACCAGTGTCCTGAACTCGGCTCTCCCACCTAGAGGCTCAGGCCTGACACCAGGCCAGAACACCAAGACACTGTCAGCCACACAGCTCAGAAGAAAAGGGAGGGGGAAAAAAAGCATTAAATAAAAATAAATTATTAAAATAAAAAAATAAAAAATTATTAATATTTTAAAAATAATTTTTTTAAAAAGAGAGCAACCAAACCAATAGAGAAATCCACCAATGATAACAAGTGCTAAAAACTATACTAAGATAAACATAAAAATCAGAAACAAGTCAGTCACAGACCGCAAACCCCAAGTCTGCAATTGCCCCCTAAGTCCACTCTCTCAATTTTGGGTTGATTTGGTGTTTATTCAGGCATTCCACAGATGCAGGGTACATCAAGTTGATTGTGGGGATTTAATCCGCTGCTCCTGAGGCTGCTGGGAGAGATTTCCCTTTCTCTTCTTTGTTCACACAGCTCCTGGGGTTCAGCTTTGGGTTTGGCCCTACCTCTGCATGTAGGTCGCCTGAGGGCGTCTGCTCTTCGCTCAGAGAGGACGGGGTTAAAGGATCAGCTGATTAGGGGGCTGTGGCTCACTCAGGCCAGGCGGAGGGAGGGGTGCGGATGCGGGGGGAGCCTGCGGCGGCAGAGGCCAGCGTGACATTGCACCAGCCTGAGGAGCGCCGTGCATTCTCCTGGGGAAGTTGTCCCTGGATCAGTGGACCCTGGCAGTGGTGGGCTGCACAGGCTCCCAGAAAAGGAGGTGTGGATAGTGACCTGTGCTTGCACACAGGCTACTTGGTGGCAGCAGCAGCCTTAGCATCTCATGCCCGTCTCTGGTGTCTACGCTGATAGCCACAGCTCGTGCCCATCTCTGGAGCTCATTTAGGCAGTGCTCTATTCTTTTCTATTTTTTCTTTCCTCTTTTGCCCTACCCAGGTACATGGGTAGTTTCTTGCCTTTTGGAAAGTCTGAGGTCTTCTGCCAGCGTTCAGTAGGTGTTCTGTAGGAGTTGTTCCACATGTAGGTGTATTTCTGATGTATTTGTGAGGAGGAAGGTGATCTCCATGTCTTACTCCTCTGCCATCTTGAAGGTCCCCTCCCTCTACTCTATATTTAAATAAAATTCTTTTGTTGACTCAGTCAAAAATGTTTATTTTCAGGTATATCCCCATCCTCCTTATTTTCCATGGCAATACGTCTCAACTTCCCAGTCTAATGTGAGTGTTGAAAGGTTGCAAGGGAGAGAAATAAAGTGAATTACCTACAAAGAAGAATATTTAGGTGATATTTCAAAGTATCATTACCCTGCTGTATATCCCTACCTTCCAATCCTACTTATCACTCTGTAGCTCAAGGAAAAAACAATAAGGCAACAAGAAACAGAGAATATGGTGGGTGGAAATGTTCCTTGGCTCTTGGCTACTAGGCAAAGTACAGAACTCTTCAGAGTTTCTGTTTTCTAAATTCATTCTCTTTGTAGCTCTGGTTGGTAACTGGAATTCGAACTTGTAATTGGACCAAAGCCAGTGCCCAGAGTGGCCTTCTCTAACCTCTATGGTGCATATGGAGCCAAGTTCTGTGGTACCTTCTTTCTTAGAAATCTTCAGTTGTGACATTGCATTCTGTGGCATTCTGACCCATAAGCAAAACAAACAAACAAAAATAATATATATATAATAGAAATGGCAAACTCTGGCTATGGTGAAATGTAACTACAAAATATCTTTGCCTAACTCTGTTTGACTTGGACTTTGCATGTTGTTGTAAATTCAGAGATAGTTATCATTATGAGTGCCATGCAGTTTCAATAGTTGGTCCAGTTCCTAAGAAGCTCGGCGTCTGGAAATGATACCTAAACATTTTAGCATGCTGGAAATGTTCATCCCTAAAAATAGGTGTACATTTCATGAAGATAGTGAGTGTGTGTTTTGTGACAGCACATCAGCACATGTAGAGACGATACGCTGAACTAAATTTGATTTTGCTCCACTTTAAATGTTCATGTAAAAGAAATCTGCCATTTTCATCATGTTAAAATAAATCACAGATTTATTTTTGTTGTTGTTGCCATGACTTGTTAATTAAATCACAATGTGGTTGTGTTTATTAAGTTACAAATTATACCTTTTGGGGAAGCACAAGTTCTGAAGTGGAACATGTTTACTTGATGTTTTCCCTCCCATCTGCCTTAAGGGGAGATTTAATTAAATGTAACAAAGCAAAAGGCAAGTGAATGTGAGGAGAAAACACTGTTGGAAAATTTCTTCCAGCTGAATAAAGCTGTAACATTCTAAAGGCAGACAAATTGCTACAGATGAAAAGCTAACTTTAATCTAAAATAAGATTTAAAACTAGGAGACTTTACTTTTCAACCTCTTTTCTTAGACTTTCAAAATTGTCTAAAACATAATGAAGATTAAGCACCTTACATTGTCTCTCCCTCATCTACCCAATCATCTTCCCGGCCAACCTAAAAGCACCCAGATGTTATGTACACGCCAATGGCAAAACAGTATCCAACTTCATTTAGAGACTCCAGTGATTGAAAAATGTATGATATTCTAGACCTGGATTGTCCAATATGGTAACCACTAGCCACATGTATCTTTTTAAATTTTTATTTATTTAATGAATTCGTAATTAAAATCAAATAAAACTAGGAATTTAGTTCTTCACTAGCCACATTTAGAGTGCTCAGTAGCTACATGTAGCTAGTGAGTATCGTATAAACAGCATTTCTGTCATCAGAGAATGTTCCATTGGACAGCACTGTCCTAGCTGCATATTAGATTGAATTTTGTCCTTTTTATGGGTTCCTATGGAGCACTCCTCAATAGGACTTCCTGTGGTGTTGGTAGTGTTCTATTACTGAAATTAGCCACAGCAAAGAGACAATACCAAGAAACTGTCCCTGAGGCTCAGACTCTGAGAAGACCAGAAAATACCACCTCTGTGGTATGACTTGATACATATGAAAATACTCTATTTAAAAATGCCTTCTCTTGCCTGCATAATGTTTAAATTTTCCAGTTTTAGTCAATCTTCTAAGACAATAAAAGTCTTAAAACATATGCTATATTGAAGTGATAATTCACACCAAGTATTAACACCTTAACCCCAAATAGAACTTTCTGTGATAGTAGAAATGTTCTATAATTGCACTTTCCACTGCCACGTGGCAGCCACTAGCCACATATGACTACTGAGCATGTAAAATGTGGCTAGTGCAACTAAGAAACTGAATTTGTAATTTTATATAATTTTAATTCATTTCAGTTGAAATGGTCACATGTGGCTCCTAGCTTCTCTCTATAGGGAAGAGCTGAAGAAATTAATAAGCAGCTTAAAGAGTGCGGTAGACTGAATTAAAAGATAGCCCCAAGATTTTGCTCCCTGGTACATATACCCCGCATGATCTCTTCTCCCTAAGAGTGGGTGGGAGTTGTGAACATAATGGGATTTCACTCTTCTGATTAGGTTAGTAGTCCGTTAACATTCAGTTAATCAAAAGAGAGGTTATCCTGGATGGGCCCGACCTACTCATGTGAATCCTTACAGAGAACTATGCTTTTCTTGAAGATAGAGATTTGAGTATGAGAGAGACTGAAGATGCAAATGCCATGTCATGAATAGGGCCACATGGCAAGGAACAGCAGGCTGTCTCTAAGACCTGAAGTAGTCTCCAGCCAGCAGCCAATAAGAAAATAGGGTTTCAGTTCTACAGTTGCAAGGAACTGAATTCTGCTACCAGTCTGAATAATCCTGGACAAGAGCCCTGAGCCTCAGATGCTATCACAGCCCTGCCTACACTTTGACTGCAGCCTTGGGAGACCCCAAGCAGAAGATCCAATTAACTCATGCCTGGACTCCTAACCCTCAGAAACTGTGAGATAATAAATGTATGTTGGTTTAAGCCACGAAGTTTGTGGTACTTGTTACAGCAACAGAAAACTAATACAGAGAATTTGAGCTTAACCTATTTAAGAGAATATGCTTAAAAACTTTCAGCAGAATGACTCAACTTATAAAATTATGCTATCTATTCTTAACTGTTTCTTAAAGTAGATATCAAAGTATTTCTTTGGAAATTTTTGTTAGCCTTTTGTGAATTGGAAAAGGAAGATGAAGAGGAAGAAAAGGAAAACTGCATGACAATGATGATGAGGGCAGCAGTGATGACAATAATAGTATTCAAAGTGATAATGGTAATGATGCTGATAATAAAAATACACATTTACTGATTTATGCTATGTTTTAAATAATTAGAATATCCAGTGAAATTTTACTCTTATGTTTATTTTAATGGGCAATTTGATATTTCTGAGAAATTTTTCTTGTCATTATTAAGGGAAATACCATCTTTGAATCAGGATCATTGCTTTTATTCACAAGATAATAGTGAATATGTAAAACACATGATCTGAATTCAAAACATTAAAGATTCGAACCACAACAAAGCAGATATACTTATCAGGAATTCATATTTAAAAATAATCTCAGGCTTCCCTGGTGGCACAGTGGTTGAGAGTCTGCCTGCCGATACAGGGTTCGTGCCCCGGTCCGAGAAGATCCCACATGCCGCGGAGCGGCTGGGCCCGTGAGCCATGGCCACTGAGCCTGCGCGTCCGGAGCCTGTGCTCCGCAACGGGAGAGGACACAACAGTGAAAGGCCCGTGTACCGCAAAAAAAAAAAAAAAATCTCGAATTTAGCATTTTTTAAAAAGAACTATTTATAGCTTCTTGGGTTAGAGACTAAAGGCATTAGGATCATCTTGTTAACCTCAAACAGAAAGAATTATAGTGCTAGAAAAAAAGTTTTGACCTCTCTATTGATTTAATTTAACCATTTTATAAATTTAAATTCTGTATCTGAACAAAATCTATATAAAAGGATTTTCACTGTGAGAATACATTTCATTATATAGATACCTTGACCCAATAGAAACTGAAGATCATATATATCTACACAGAGACATAATCTTTTATAATAAACCATAAGTAGAATACAATGTTCTTTTACATGATAACAAAAAGATAAGATGTAGGCCAGACATTCAGTGAACTAAAAAAGGAAACCATATCTTTATGATTTTACTCAGAAGAACTAAGTGTTCCAGGTCAGTACCAGTTCTTTGGAACAGAAAGATGATGTGCTGATAATAAACAGGAAGGCAGACCAGGCTACCAGCAATCAGAATACCAGGATGCTAATCAGATTATTCCAGCTGTAAATGTTAATAAAGCTTTATTTGCCTCAAGAAGGATGTGCACAGACTAGATAACTTGAGGTCCTGAGCTCTTTTTAAATCCTTGTCAATCAAAACCCTAAACGTACATGGGCAGTGGTACTCATAGGAGTCTTCCTAATAAAGATCAGTTGACATGTGGATATCACTTAGGACTGTTTTTCTTCAACCCAGTGCATACTTCAAGCAGAGATGTTCTGCTGTTCTAATCCTAAACTTTGGGAAAGAATTGTCTTGCCCCTTTTGTCCTTGTTATTACAGAGAGAAGCAGCACTTCTAGCTAGATGTAGTTGTATCACAAGGCAGCAGCAAGAAACATCAACTCCAGGTTGAACACACAGCATTGAACAAATGTTCTCTCCTTTCTGGATACTTATCTATTTCTGCCTCAGAGAAAGAATGGAGCCCCTGGTAAGGACATCTGCTCCTTGTACCCAACAGAGGAACTTCCTTTCCGAGAGCACTGTGGTAAATTGTGATTATGTCTGAGGGGCTGAGGGGATAAAGGACAGAGACATCATCTTCCTCCATGACTCAAAGCCAGTCTCTTTTATTTATCCAATAAATATTTATTGAGGACCTACTCTGGGCAGATCTTAAGTTAGACACTGGAGATGCAAGGTGCAAAAGCACTGTCAGAACATTCTAGAGATTGGCTGACAACAGTGTGCTTGTAGTTAACAATATTGCACTGTATAATTAAAAATTTGTTAAGAGGGTAGAACTCATATTACCTATTCTAACCACATTAAAAAAATAATGTATCTTATTTGTCATCCCAGTAAATATGTACAAATGAGGCAATCAATACTTTTGGAGAAGTTATAAAAGAAGGAACAGCATCAATTTTTTTCCCCTCATGGATCTTAGAGCCATGCAGGGAGCTAAATATTAACACACAAACTCAAAAATATATGATTAGAAGTGTGATAACTATTCTAAAATGTAGAGAATAATACACAGAACCTACTTTAGATTAGGACGAGCTCTAGTGAAACACTCACAAGAGATGCCAACATGTGATGAGCTAAGGACAAGTAGGTGCAGGAAGAGGTCCTGCGGGTGGGAAGGCATGCTCTAGACAGAGGGAGGAAGGAGGGTATGTGGGTGGAGACTCTAAATAGGAACAGCATCATGCATTTGAAGAGCTAAAGGGCTAGTATGGAGAGAAGGGCAGACAAGGAGCCCTGTGAGTTGGGACCAGCTCATGCAGGACCTTGTGGGCCACTAAGAGGTGTGCATTTTTCCTGAGAGTAATCTATTTAAAGTGTTCTAAGCAGATGAGTTTCATAATTCAATTTATTTTTTAAAACAAAGTTTGGGGGTAGATATTTATAAAGGTTGTAGGGCTCATTAAACCTAAATTATCTTACTAGTTTAAAATGCTTCTTAGCAATATATTCTCTAAGCTCATTCGTTTGTCATTACACAGGTTTCTGACTTTACAAAATGAAATTGCCTGTGAACCAGGACCCACAAGTCATTATCGTTTCCTCAGCCTAGACCTTCTCCATGTGTTAGCTAGTTAGGCTTTCTCAGCCATGGCACTAATGACATTTGGGGCTGGATAATTCTTTACTGTGGAGGCTGTCCTGTGCATTTTAGGAAGCAGTGTTTAGCAGGGTCCTGGGCCTACACACTGGATGCCAGTGGCACACTGTTCCCCCACCCCACTCCCAGCTGTGATAATCAAAATGTCTCTAGATACTACCAAATGTCCCTGGGGAGCCAATATTGACCTCAGTTGGGAAGCACTGAGCTAGTTGTAGTCAAAGAGGCAATAATACTATCTTAATGTCCATTATTCCTGCAGAAGCCAACAGCCAAAAAGGACCCCAAAAGCCATGTTAGCAATTACCTTACCTCTTCCCACACACACATAGAAGAGTTCATTTCTGACTGTTGTCAAAAATCACCTTGTTATTCTTTACACCTAAAATATTCATGTCAGCCAAACCCTTTAAATTCAGGAGAAACTTGGGTTTGGTGAAGTCATCTGGCTTTGTGGAGAGCACTAGTCTAATTGGCCCCAAGACCCTGCAAGGGAAGATGAAGAGTAAAGAAGACCCTGTCACTATCAGCTGACTTACTTCTCATTCTACCTGCTCTAAGGTTTCTACTTGACATGTTCATTTCGAAGTATTTAACATCAGATTGTCATTGACTGTCTTATTTAGGAAGGCCCTGGAGATCACTCATTCCAAACAGCTCATTTTAAAGGGAAAATTAGATTGTAAGAGGTGTGACTTGCCCAGGATCACGTCCAATGCATGTTTACTGGTGGCAAGCAAAAAGAAGGAAGACCCTTTCCAAATGCTTGATTCAGCATCCTGCAGTCAAACCTTCGCTGCAAACATACTGCTTTGTGCGGTTTTTACAGATGATTATGGCATAAAATTGTCACTGTACATATCTGGAGCCACTAATATGGGGTATTATATCTGAAGTCTCAATGACTAAGACAGTTCTCAGATCCTTTTTGCATTTGGACTACTAAGGGCATTTCCTTTTCAGACTTATAGGGTCTTAAAGTACACAGAGGGAATCCCTAATGAAGGCAAAGGAGCAGTGCATCTCCCAAGAGATCTAAGAAGCCTGTTTGAATCATTTCCCCTCCCCACAGTGCTTGGAGTTTCTGTTTCTTAGGGTCCCATCTCTTCAGGTCTCTGTAATGGTAACGGTGCAAACACAATGAACCAGAAGCATTCATCAAGTACATTTATCTGGAGCCAAGTTATCGAGGTTGGAATACTGGTTCTGCCCCTATTTGTCTGGGCAGTAATTTAGTCTTTCTATGCCTCAAGCTCCCCACTTATAAATGGGGTTATTAACTAAGCCTATGTCATTTGGCTGTTGTAAGGAACAAATGCATTAGTATGTTTTAACATGAATTAATATATGTGAGAAAAGTTCCTGGAACATTGGAAGTGCTAATTTTTTTTGTATTTTCATTATTAGTTTATAAAAGTCTAATTGTATTAACCATCCTGTATTTAGGTGTATATACTTAAAAGGGGATAAATCAGAGAATAGATAAATCTGGATGGAATAAAATAAACAGCAAAAGCCTAGAACATGGGAAACTACCTAGGGGCCACAAATCAAACTGAAATAAAAATCAAGTATTAATATTTGAGGATCTCCTACTATATCAGTGGTCTGTGTTATACATTAAGGGAGACGGAATAAAGAAATAGAAGACCTAATTCCATTCTCCAGGGGGCTTACACACTGCACAGAAAAACTGAACATATATTAAAATATATACTAACAGTGCCAGGTACAATAAAGAGCATATTAAAGAGCCAGCTACACGGAACAAACAGGAAGTGCCAGGAAGGCAAAAAAGAAAGGTGGTGGCAATTTATTGGGATGCTATAATTGTGTGCCTTGGACAGACATGGGTGACTCAGTTTGTAATAATGAAAAATTTGGGACATAACCTATGTGTTCATCAATAGATAACTATAGTTAATATAGTTAACTATATCATGGGACATACATCCATTTAAAATGATTACATAGGTTTCTTTTTATGAAACAGAAAGATTCCCATGGTATATTATTATGGGAAAATGCAGGTTATAGAATAAAACGTATGTCATGGTCCACTTTATAAGTGTGTGTGTGTGTACACATTCTCTATGATAACCTACAGATGAAGAAACATACCATAGTTTCAGTACTTATTCCTTTGGATGGGAACTCTCTTTGGAAACTACCATTCATTTTTTATATTTATACCTACTGTTTATAGTTTTTACGCTAAGCACTGATACTCTTATTTAGGAGAGAAATTTGGAGAGAACAGGAAATAGTAAAAGAAAATATGTTTTTCCTAACACTGACAAGGCATATTAAAGAGCTGACATGGTGTGCACTTTATTTTGTAGATCTCTCAAAATTTATTATAGAGCCACTCGATGCACTTTTTGTATAATGATTAGCTTATATTATGCAGTTCTTTTGTAGAATTTGGGTCAGCTCTGCATGCTCATTATTTGTGCAAGAAGCCAGGACAGACAACTTTCACAGCATGAAAAGTATTGATAGATATCGCTGATGGATGAAATGTTTTCTGAGCTCTGAAACGGCACTTTAAAAGAGTAAGGGAAAAGCTGCAGGTTTCCTGGTCACTGGAATATATATAAGGGTCATTTAAAGAGTAAGATTTCCAAACACTAACTCTGTAATCAGAGAACACAGCTGGAGAAGAAGAAAATACTGGAAAATACTTGAATTTCATGGCCTTAGTCTTGTGTTTAGTGCAACAACTCTGCAGCAGAGAAAGTGTGTTGCTTGAGACACTAGCACAAAGGAAAGAGAAAGTCCCAAACAAGTTAGCTTCTCCATCATAAAGTAGATAACACCCAAGTTAAAGACTGTAAATACTTCTATTTGGGAGGAAATGATTCAAAACCTTAGTAGACTTTATGCCAAACTACTCTTTTCCTCTGCATGTTCACAAGCAGCCAACCAACCGAGAAGGTGAAATCCCTCTTGTATTTCTACCTTCCACCTTCACCCATTTTGTCCTTTCTGTTCCCACATGAAGCCCAAGACTCTCAGGTCCTTGGTCCTTGCTTCTCAGAAAAAATGATCCACCATCACTAAGTAAAAGCAACCAACTAGGACGCATATAAACTGAGCTAGTTCTGCGTCCACAATTGTGATTTGGGACCAGTTACCCAAACTGCCTGGGCTGAGAGAGGTGAATTTGGATCTTTAAGCTTATTTTTAGCTCCACAATTCCATGCTTCCACAACAATTAAATTCATAGGCGTTAATAAAGACCTTAACGACATCAAGGAATATTTGGGCTTCAGGTCCTCAAGGAATGGAAAATACTTACTAAAAAAAAAAAAAAAAATCCTCAGGATAAAATTTCAAGCACTGACAACCTGGGCAAGAGAGAGAATTTGGAGTTTTTCTAAAATCCTTCAGACCGCACAACAAATGTGGCTACCCACTGCCCCACCCACTCACATCTACTGTGTTGAGATGTTATACTATTCATAATGCCTCCAGAAAGCCCAGAAAATTCTTAAATGGATCAAATCAGAAAACACTGATAGCCCCATCGAAAATTCTTCTCTTTTATGTTTCCAATAAAATATCTAACAATTCTAATAAAATATCTAAACAATTTAGTTTCTAAACAGTGAGCTTTAAACTTAAGACTGCTCATCAGAACTAAATCCTTTTAGGATTCTACCCATTACTAAGTGTTACACAGCAGAGTACATATGAATTCTTAGGAAAGAGCTCAATATTTTGTAGCACACTTAATGTTTTGAACAAAACATTTTTGTTTGTGGGGAAATTATACAGACTATAACGAACGTGTTTTGTCTAACTAGATTGCTTCACATATTGCACTATGTAGGAAAAGACAAATTAAAAAGTGAGCTTCTATATGAGTTGGCAATGTGCTTTTGTACCCTTTCTTCTTTGACTCAATTAATGGCTGATTCCACCTGTTAGAATCATTCAATTACTACCCGCTCCGTTTCCATCTTTTAACAAAATATCTTTTTTGTCTTGCTTTAGGCTTTTATTCTGTTTCCTGTACGTCTTTTGTTCAAACTTGTTTTTTTCCTCCAAAGCTCTTTATTATTTCCCTCCAAGCTTATTTTGCCTGCAACTCTATGTTTTCTCTCTTCAGGCACCCAAGAATATGGTCTCTTTTTTTTCCAGATGGCTTTAATCTCATCATTAGTCTTTTTTTTTTCTTAGTTTCAATATGTACTTCTTTCTCAACTAGTAAGCAAGGACAAAGTCTGCACACATAATTTTGACTTCATTTTATGTTCTCACTGATTTGAACTGTCATCTCTTCCATTTGCAGCAAGTAAACTAAGCAATCACTATAAAATTAAGTTACTTTTTCTCAGGTCAGATCTGTCAGTGTGGGCTTTCTAAATCTAAAAACAGATCACATCCATTCCTTATCCTAGTTAGATTAAAATCTTCAATGAATCCCTAGCCTCTCTGGATTGGCACAGTAACTCCTGCCATAAAGTATCAGAATTTACAATATCTGGCTGCTGCTGATTCCTTAGGTTTCGCCTCTGACAATTTTCCTGCTGTACTTTCCACTCAACATGCTCAAATTCTGGTGGTTTCTCCAAATACCATGTTCTCACACTTCTACGTGTCTCTGCTCTCCCCCTCCCTTTCACAGAAGAGCCAGAACTTTCTTTGATTTATCTCAAGACTCACCCCTCTGGAAAGCCTTCTTACCTTTTTCTTCCCCCACCCCTAAACCTGGATTTGATTATGTCACTAAATTCCTTCTTTCCCTCTCACATGACTTACCTCTACATTTTGTTAGAGGTGGTAGTCTACATGGAAATCTTCCCCCTGCAGTGAACCCTAAGCTATAAATTGTAAATTTATAGTAAACTGTGCCCTTCATTTCTTTATTTATTTACACCAGCGGTCCCCAACCTTTTTGGCACCAGGGACCAGTTTCATGGAAGACAACTTTTCCACGGAATTGGAGAGGGGGTGTGGTTTCGGGATGATTCAAGCGCATTACATTTATTGTGCACTTTATTTCTATTATTATTACATTGTAATAGATAATGAAATAATTATGCAACTCACCATAATGCTGACAGGAGGCGGAGCTCAGGTGGTAATGTGAGTGATGCAGAGTGGCTGTAAAAACAGACAAGATAATGTTTGTGGGAGAAATTTATTTGTACTATGAATAACAAATGAGAAAGGCCACTAGAAATCTTAAGCGCCATACAATAAGATCACCACAACAAGGTAATCCCATTAGCATTATAAGTGTTAAAAGGGAAAAAGGTCAAGGATGTAGGTCTGCATGCAACTTCTGTAAAGATTGAATCACTGATAGCACACTTCTACTTTTGCTTTAAGCGTGTAAGAGAAGGAAGCCGCCACGGCAAAAGCCAACTAAAATTAAGGTTTCCTACCATTTCTCCCACTCAAGCAGCCTTTTGCCCTGTACTCAGCATAAAGTATTCCCAAACCCACTGTTAAATGGGGAACGGGTCCACAGTAAAAGGGACCGATTGTGGCAAGGCCCGTCAACCCCTCTCATTCTCATACCTCCATCTTCTGGGGGGGAAACATTGGATGTCTCCTTCAGTGGGCTCAGCCCATTTAGTCGATGCCCCTTCTTAACTCAGCTTGTCCTATGGATACACTCTGCTAAGCAGTGTATAGTCATCATCTCATTTAAAGCTCACACCAATCTCATGATGTTAGTGTTATTATATTCCCCTATTTTATAATTAAAGGAACCATGGCTTGAATCAGTTAATTTGCCCCAAAGTGAAACAGGAAGAAAGAGGCAGAGCTGGAATCTGAACCAGGTTCTGGCCGACTGCAGATGCTGAGCGCTTAATCACTGTTCAACACTGCTCCTTCAACACAGCTTCATCAAACTCTTCAATGGGGATGGACTCCACCCCTGTCTGACACCCTTTATGCAAATGGTCTAGAAATAAATTTTGTTCACGCATATGTCTTTAATTTCCTCAAGCTGGCGTCTGTTGGCACAGCTAAGTTTCTGTGGGAAGAGGAGGCACAACAGGGGAACAGGAGCTGTTAGTACAGGCCCCTCAAGAGGTGGTGCATTTCCCATCAGTGGAGGCAAACGCTGAAACGACAATTCTTTAGAAAACTTGCAGTAGGAATATTTCGTACTGCAGTGGAAGAAGTCCATGATATTCCTCCAGAACAAGAAAGAAAATTGCAAACCTAGAAATCTGGAGAAGTGTCCGACTACTAATTTTCTAACACCTAGACAAATAATTAGGACAAATCAGTTAGGCTCACATGGCGTTCCCATATAGGCTGTATATATTTGGCATAGAAGTCAAAGACTCTAGCTTAACCTACTGCTTTAGATTGGCGGGGTACTGAGGCTAGGTGTTGATCTCCCTGTGTTGACTATGGACAGCAGAGTAATTTGCATTTACAGCATTTATCAAATGTACCACAGTAGTTGGCTTACAAAGTCATCTCCCCTCCTAGACTTTTATGTATTTGGAAGTAGAACTGTCTTAGTTCTTGCTAGCATTCCCAATATCTGACACAGTGTAGGCCCTCCATATACACGTAAAATGTTTCTTGTACTGAAAGTTTTATTGAAGGGATTGCAAGGGATGCAGGAATGGGTTCCATTGTCTGCTATTCTAAGAATGACACCCAAAATAAGCCATTGTCGCAGATACAAACTTCATGTCCCTTTAATATAGACTTGTTACTGGGAAATGACTGCCCAATGATCACATTTCCCATCTTCCTTGAGTGTAGGTAAACCCAGGTCACTTAATAATAGCATCGCCAGTGGGATATGGTCAGAAGTTATGTGTGTCATTTCAGGGACAGGGATTTTAAGAGGAACATGTGTTTTTTCCACAATCCCTTTCTCTTTCTGCCAGTTGGACACAAAGATGATGAAGCCTAGGGGATTCCAGAGCCACAAAATGGAAGGAAAGTGTCAGCCAACCAGGAGTACTGGCACTGAACTATTTAAAAACTATTAAAGTGTGTTAAACTATTAGGTATAAAATAAGCTACAAGGATATACTGTACAACACAGGGAAAATAGCCAATATTTTATATTAACTATAAATGAATATAACCTTTAAAAATTGTGAATCACTATACTATACACCTGTAACATATAATATTGTACAGCAACTAAACTTCAATTAAAAATTTTTTAAATAATAAATTTTTTAAAAAACAAAAAATAAAGTGTCAAAGCAGTGGCATTTTAGGGTTTGTTACAATAATTGAATCACCCTAATAAAATAGCCAACTTTGCCTATGGACTTAAAATCAGCATCACAATTGGGAAGTTGAAGAATCAAGAGATTCTCTGGAATCATTTACATCCAAGGATTTAGAAGCTACTGCTATCACTAACTTGCCCAAAGATACCCATGAAGCAAGCAAGTAGACCCTGGAATGCAACTGTAGCAAAAAAAAAAAAAAAAAAAAGAAAGAAAAAATAATCTCTACAGCTGTGTTTGCTAGTGGCAACAGCAAGAACGTTTACAAGGCAGAAAGCTGCTGCCCAACCTAACCCCTACAAAACTCACAAGAAGTATCTAACTGCCAAAACCAATTTACATCCGAAATATTTTTCTACAAGAGCATCTAGAAAATATACTTTTTTATCTTCCTGGCTTCTGCAGTACAGTAAAGCACACTGGAAGGAGGTGAGATCAGCTGCTGAGTGACAATCCACCACAACTACCGCTGCACTACGACTTCAATGTTTTTGCATAGAAAACACACACATATGTACATGTAGGTCTAGAAGAAAATGCACTAAAATATCAAGAATAGTTTCCACTGAAATGGGAGAATATGGGCAAATTTCACTTTCTTTTTCATATTTTCCAAATTTTCTACAATGAGCATTGTATTACTTTTATCATGAAAGCATAGGAACATTTTTTATAGTATACTGTTGTTGATAATAATAAGTATATTATTGTTAACAATGATATAATAACTTAACAATTCATCTCTTTTTATTTTTGAAATTTACTATAAGTCCTTTCTTTACTTCTACCACCCACAATTAGCCTCATAAAAGGCCCAGAAAAGTATAAAAAAGAAAAGGATTGCTGATAAATGTTAATCAATGCACACATTATTTCTCTTTTGCTCCTATGATAGACTGTCTGTATGTGTTTTCTTTCATAACTAAATTGGAAATTACCTTAAATACAGGGACCATTTTTTTGCACAGAAATAATCAAGTTAAGAAATGGATTACTGATTAAGCTAAGTAGATTTCCCCATGATTAGTAATGATATGAAAAGAATTTGCCAACAAAGGTTATCCAAAAAAAAGTACAGACTTAAGAAAATATGTTATTCTGGTAACAGGTATAGGAACAAAAAGAAACAGATGAACCAAAAAATTATATGACCATATGTGTGTATATATTTCATTCACCTTAGAAAAGGGAACGGTTTAACAGAAAATTCCAAAGGGGTAGTAGTCTTATTGTTTTCTATTCAGTGGGCCAGATGGCAAAAACATAAAAAATGAACAGCTGGTGATTAAGTGTGGGCAAGTCTAGAGTCTCAACTCAGTGAAGGGAATTGTGGTTTTTCAAGAAACATTCAGAATCCATTTTTCTGCCATCATTTGTCTCTTGCATATCGAATAATTCTATCTTTCTAGCCAGCCACTCTGATAAAATGTAAGTGAAGAACCACTAGTGATGTTATAAATGAAGTACTTAGAAGCTTGCAGTAATAGGAGATATTAATAATAACCTTAATGAAAATTTGTAGCAACTCAATTTATCATTCGAAAAAACTAGTGACAAATGGTATTTTGTGCTGTTGTCCAGAGCTCAGAAAAAAAAAAAACCCTGTTAATTAAAAATGTATAAGCTCAAAGCTGCAATACTGTAATCTCCACTGAGTTGTATGAGTATTCTGTAAATTACCTTTCAGTGTTCCTAACCATTAATATTTCCTTAGACTTTTTTTTCCTGTAGAAATAGACTTAGAAGCCTCTAAGACAATGTTTTTACCAAAACCCCTCCCAACCTGCCAGCAGCTACCAACAACCATGGCAGATTATATTTCCCCAAATCTCCCAGTATTCTGTACACACACTATAGACTGTATTCTATAGTGTGACTTTATCCTCCTTATCAAGCTGTGGAGTTAATTCCCCTCCCCTGGAATCTGGAAGGGCAGTGCCTGCTTCATCCAATAATACTATGCATACTACAGAAGAAGTGACCCTATGGGGCTTCCTCAGCTAGGTTATTAAAAAAAAAAATCCACTTCTGCTTTGTCTCTTGGAATGCCTGCCTTATGGATACTCTCTCTTGGGACCTTCATGCTGGGAACCCAGGTGCCATGAGTAGAGAGGTCCAAGCCAAGGTGAGACTGCTTTTGGTATGATGGGTGATACTCCCAGCTGAGCCAGGTCTTAATTAGCTGAACTGGGCTCTCATCTTACACTATACAGAAAAATCAACTCAAGATGAATTAAAGACTGGAAAAGTAAGACCTGAAACCATAAAACTTCGAGAAGAAAGCTTAGAGGGATATTTCCTTGACCTTGGCTTTGGCAATGATTTTTAGGATATGCTACCAAAAGCTCAGGCAACAAAAGTAAAATTAAACAAGTGGGACTACATCAAACATAAAAGCATCTGCACAGCAAAGGTAACAATCAACAAAATAAAAAGGCAACCTATGGAATGGGAGGAAATATTTGCAAACCATACACTGGATAAGGGGTTTATATTCAAAATATATAAGGAACTCATACAACTCGAGATCAAAAACAAACAAACAAGAAAAAACAAAGAATAATGATTTTAAAATAGGCAAAGGACCTGAATACGCATTTTTCCAAAGAAGATATACAACTGACCAAAGATACGTGAAAAGGTACTCAACATCATTAATCCTCAGGGAAATGCAAATCAAAACCACAATAAGATATCACTTTGCATTGGTTACAATGTCTGTTACAAAAATAAATAAAGATAACAAGTGTGACCAAGGATGTGGAGAAAAAGAACACTTGCACACTGTTACTGGGAATGTAAACAGGTATAGCCTCAAAAAACTGAAAATATAACTACCATATGATCCAGCAGTTTCTCCTTTAGGTATATACCCAAAAGAAAAAGATCATTACCTTGAAGAAATATCTGCATTCCCATATTCATTGCAGCATCATTCACAATAGCCAAGATATAGAAAAACCTAAGTATCCATCAACAGATGAATGGATAAAGAAATTGTGGTATATATATATATACAATGGAATATCATTAGGTCTTAAAAACTGCATGACCTCACTTATATATGGAATCTAAAAAGTCAAATATATAGAAGCAGAGAGTAGAATGGTGGTCACCAGGGACAGGGAGGTAAGAGGAATGAGGAGATGTTTGCCAAAAGATACGAAGTTGCTACTATGTAGGATGAATACCTCTAGAGATCTAATGTACAGAAATGTGACTATAGTTAACAATACTGTACTGAATACCTGAAATTTGCTAAGAAAGTAGACTTCTAGTGACACACAGAAAAAGTGGTAACTCTGTGTGAGGATAAGATATGTACATTAGCTTGACTGTAGTAATCACTTCACTCTGTATTAATATATGTGTATCAAATCATCATGTTGTACACCTTAACGATAAACAATTTTATTTAAACAAATAAATCAAATAAAACAACCTTATCACAAAGTCTCAAATTCTTTGGATTGGTATACAGTGCTCATGATCCCTTCAGACTTGTTTCCTACCTCTTTCCATATTGTACTTTATGCTATCATAGCACCGGATCTCTCACAGATCCTGAGTGGCACTCGCTTTCTCTCACCAATGTTCACAACTTTGCACTTATTGCCTCTGTCTCAAACATTCGCCTTACACTTCTCCAGTTGTCAAACATTCCTGATCCTTCAAGCAACCATCCAAGTGGAGTGTCTCTCAACTCCCTTAAGATAAATTATACCTGTATTCTCACTGCACCTGATATATGTCTTTATAACTCAAGAGTTTACCACAACGTCTAGCACATATTATGGATCCTGTGGACACTTGTTGGGTTACTGGATAAAGAGCTGGGTGGATGAGTAGATGCATGGATGGAGAGAAGGATAGATGAGTGGACTGTGGAGGATGATGAAAAAAACAAAGAAGATATATCTTTGTATCAATGTTAAATACTACCTAAGACTGAAAAGACTGTAGTGAAAAAAGGAATGCATTGGGTAGAATAATCAGAAGAAGAGTGAAAGAAAGGTGAGAGAAAGCTTTATAGAGACAGTGAGTTCATCTGGAGTAAAGTTCTTATGTAGGAAAGTAGTAAAAGATAGCTAGATACTCAAGTTGTTGAAGGAACAAGGGGAGAAAAACACTAATGTCATATTTTAAGGCATTCAGGTAGAGGTGATGGAGCTCAGTAGAAAACAAGCTATTACACTTGCAGGCAGAGAATGTTAAGAATGGAGAGGCATGAAGTGGGTTTTATTTACTTTTAAAATTGTATGGGTTGATTTTCGGTCAACTATGTCAAAGGCATGGAAAAGTACTCCTTCCATTTTTAAATACCAATGTAAAACATTACATTATTTAATTTTGTTATAAAAATCATCAGATCCAATATTGTATCCACTTAAAATAATAATGTTATACTTAGATATTTAGGCAGGAATATGGATACATTTTACAAAAATCTTTTGGCAGAATTTTATTCATAATACATTAAGCTAGAACATTACTTTGAAACACAAGATAAGACAAAGTTTCAAATAAAGTTCTAAGAGGTTGCTTGCAAACAACTAGAGAAGCAACCAAATATTATAAAGAACTTTGAGAATCCTTCATGCTCACCTTTCACTTAGGGGATGAATCTACTCAATTCTGAAGGCTAAACTGTTTTATTCCTTTGAATAGTGCAGTATGTTTTTGAAGTTAGGCAACAGGGAATCTGTTAAAGTGACAAGAACAAAAATGGCAAATTCAAAGTTTTCCAGAGCCATAAGGAAGAAAAATGAGAATGGGATTGTTACTATACGGAGCAGGGAGTAGTAGTATAATGAGACAAATTAAATAAATTCAAGAACTTTGGAGGCAAGGTAGTGATGAAAGTTATCTAAGAATTTCATAAATATTTAAAAATTGTGGCAGATTATCACATTTCAATATAATAGCAATGGCTTAATTAATAGGATGTCTGTAGAAAGGGAGAAGGTCTTAGTGGAAAAAGTAAAAGCACTGAAATTAAAAAAAACTCCCTGAGTCTCAGTGTTCTCACCTGTAAAATGAGTAAAATAAAGTGTATGTTGCATAAACAATTGTGAGGAACGAGAAAAAATATATATTTGGTGCAAAATAATCATTTGATAAGTAAACCTTATTGCTGCTAATATCATCAGAGTTTGATGTACAAATAAGAGGAATTTTAAAATTAGAAAAGAAAAAAATGGTAGGAATTATGGAGAGTCATAGAAAAAGCATCAGATGATCAAAGCATCAGATGATCAAAGCATCAGATGATCAAGTCTTATGCTGATAGAATAAGGAGGAAATAGTCACAAAGGATCCCTCTTGAATGACTGGATGTACACATTTTCTCTGGTCTTTTCTCAGAGAAAAGTTAGTCTACAGCAAATTAACAACGGGTGGCATTACTGACTTCTCAACACTGCAAGGTGTAGGTAGTTGACACTGAAAGAGAGACAGCCTCATGTATATACTGAGTCTGAGTCCAGGACAGCAAATATATTAAATATAAGGGAAGGTGATGATTTCAGCAGGTTTTGTCTGAAAGACAGGAGTGTCAACTTACAATATTTCCAGGAAGAGATTTATGTTTTAAATGCGTTGGCTCTTTAAAATGTTTTTTTTAATTGTTATTAGAGCTGCAACATATACACACACAAAACAAAAAGCTTTGACCTATATAGACAAAAAATGAACTCTAAGCCTCACAACTCAAACAAAAATTAACTCAAAATGGATCAATTTAAAATGTAAAACTTATAAAATAAGTCAGAAATTTTTCAGGATTTAGGGCTAGTCAAGGAGTTCTTAGACTTGATACCAAAACTTGATCCACGAAAGGAAAAATTGATAAATTAGACTTCATCAAAAGTTAAAACTTTTCCTCTCAAAAATACATTGTTAAAAGGATGAAAAGACAAGCAACAGACTGGAAGAAAATATTTGCAAAACACATATCCAATAAAAGACTAGTATCTAGTCCTAGTATCTAGAACTCTAAAACTCACAGAATAAAAAACAATCTAATTACAAAATGGGCAATAGATATAAACAGACATTTCACCAAAGAGGATACACAGATAGCAAGTAGGCACATAAAAAGATATTCAGCATCATTATTAGGCAAAGGCAAATTAAAGCCCCAATGTAATATCTCTCACATGCATCATAATGGCTAAAATAGTGACGACACCAAATGCTGGAGAGGATGCTGAGAAACTGGATCACTCCTATGTTGTCTATGCGAATGTAAAAGAGTAAAGCCACTCTGGAAAATAGTTTGGCAGTTTCTTATAACTGACATACGATTATCATACTACCCAGCAGTAAGTTCTTGGGCATTTATCCTAGAGAAATGAAAACTTATGTTCATGTAAAATACCATACATGGAAGTTCACAGCAGCTTTACTCGTAACAGCTAAAAACTGGAACCACCCCAAGATGCCCTTAAATAGATGAATGGTTAAACAAAGTGTGGTACCTCCATACCATGGAACACTGCTCAGTAATAAAAAGATATAGACTACTGAGGCATACAACAACTTGGAGCAATCTTCAGGAAATTATGCTAAGTGAACAAAGTCAATCCCAAGAGGTTACACATAATATGATTCCATTTATATGACATTTCTGAAGTGAAAAATTATATAATTGAAGAACAGATTAGTGGTAACTAGGGGTAGTGGGTGCAGGAGGGAGAGGTCACCATAGATTAGGAATGGATTGAATGGGGTGGAGGAGGGAGGGGGAGGGATGCAGTCATCAAAGGACACCAACTAGAGATTCTTGTGGTGATGGAATTGTTTGGTAACCTGAAGATGGTGGATATACAAACTCATATATGTGATAAAATTGCATGGAACTTAAATACACACACAAGTATAATCAGGGAAATCTGATTAACATTAATAAATTATAGTTTTGCAGGATTTTACCATTGGAGATACTGGGTAGAGAGTACATAGGACCCCTCTGCATTAGGTCTTACAACTGTATGTGAACATAAAATTATCTCAAAATAAAAAATTTTAATTTTTTTTTAAGAAAGCTTTGACCTGTGAATTTCATGAATGCCCTTAGTTATTAGGTTATAAGATAAAAAGAAAAACATTAAACAACTTAACAATTTTAATATCTGGTATATCATTGTATAAGAAAAACACTCATGTAATTTTCTTCCTCAAGATAATTCTGGACTAATTAAGTGATTTAATAACTTTGATAACTGATTTATCATTACTGATTTAATAGAAAATTTTCTATATCTTCTTCCTGATTTTACCACCATGTAAAAATAATGCTAGCACAACATTCTAGTATATGCAAGTCTTGGATTTATTTTCTAATGAATAAACTACTGTGAATTTCCCAAACTACTTCTACTGGTTTGGTGCATCAGATAAACTAATATCACTTAGAAGACCACAAAATTTTGTTTTCAACTGAATTAATTACTAGTAATGTTTTAAAAGAGATCAATGCATATGATACTACAAATTATACGGATTTCATATGTTAGCCTAAATTATAATTTCCATGTCTTTAATTTTGAGGTCATAAACTAACCTTAATTTGAGTCAGTTATAGTCTTTATATAGGAACAGCTTAATTTTAAAATACCTGGGCTCTTATTTACTATGTTACAGAGTAGCCATCAGTTAACACTTTAAAAAGGCAAATGAATCTTAGTTATATTAAAGTTCATGTTCATTTTTAAGAAATGTAAAAATATGGGATGTAAGGTATATAAGCAAAATAATGAATATATATTGGTTTATTATGAGCTATAAGAGAATAATTTAGTCTAAAGGAAAAATATGCCAGAATGTAAAAGCATATAATAAAGTACAAATCTGATGGTTTGTACCATAAATTTAGGTCTGAGAAATGAACCTCATTTGCTTGGGTTTATAATATTTAGAAATAATGAGCTTGAATAATAGTTAGAAATAATAAAGGAACTATGAAATGAACTTGCCAAAGTTGGATAAATTTGATGACTTTATTTATGAGAGAAAAGAACTCATGAATCCTTTATTGCATATCATCATATAGATGATAATCCAAAAAGGTAAAAGTAAAATCTGTGCTTTCTTTGTTAAAAGGGCCAAGTTATACCCTGCGCAAATAAAGTCCACTTTTATCATCAAAATAATTCTGTGGTTTTTGGCATACTCTAATCATTTCAACTAAAGTTTCTTATTCTTTGAAAACGTTTAATTCATAATTTTTATTTATTTTTATCTATTGCTGTTTTAAAATATTACCTAATAATTATTGTATTTAGTTATTTGTGATATATATCTATATTTTATCTCTTCTGATGACTCTTCTTACCTTGTCTTTTGCAAATTCAAGTTCCAATTTCAAAATAATAAAATTATTAAGACTTCTTTTACATGTAAATTATGTTTGTGTCCTAAATGACTAGCTAGCTAGCTACCTAGCTAGATACTAGAGATGTATTAGATAGATACGGAGATGTATTCCTTCATTTTTAAAAGAAGGCATATTAAAAAATAATTAGCTATATTTGACACTACCCAGATGTTTGATCAGTGCAATACTGTTAGAGCTATTCTGTTTATTTTTATTTTCAAACGGAAAAACAAAAAAATCAGGCTTCTTAGGTGAATTTTATATAGATAGAGGGATTAATATATTTCCATTTTTACAGGTATTTTCCAATTAAAAATAAACATAATCATGCTCAAAGGCTGACAAAGTTACTGTCAGCAATTTCTTTTTCATATACTTTCTTCAGATTTACCTCATCTATTTTGATGCTCTGTTGGGCATATACATATTGAGAACTGTTATGTCTTCCTGGAGAATTGATCCCTTTATCATTATGCAATTCTCCTCTTCATCCCTGATAACATTCCTGCTTTGAAGTCCACTCTTTCTAAATATACCTACTCCTGCTTTCTTTTGATTAGTATTAGCATGGTGTATCTTTCTCCAACCTTTGGCATACTCTAATCATGTCTCTTGTATCATGGCCATCATTCATTTCATTTACACATAAGCATACATAATCGAATACATTGTTGGTATTACTATTCTGAACAAACTTATCAGATCAACTAAGAAAAATAAAAAGTTTTTATTTTACCTTAATTTATTCCTTCTTTGATGCTCTTCCTTACTTTATGTGGATCCCAGTTTTTGACTTATTTTCCTTTTCTCTTAAAGAACTTCCTTTAACATTCTTGCAAGGCAAGGCCCACTAGGAACAAACTCCCTCAATTTTTGCTTGTCCGAGGAAGTCTTTACTTTTCCTTCACTTTTGAAGGAAAATTTCTCAGGGTACAGAATTGTAGGTAAGTGGCTTTTTTTCTTTCATCAGATTAAATGTTTCACTCCACTCCTCTTCTTGGCTTGCATGGTTTATGAGAAGTTAGATGTAATTCTTATCCTTGCTCCTCTATAGGTAAGGTATATTTTACCTTTGGCTTGTTTCAGAATTTTTTTCTTTGACTTTGGCATATCATATTCAAAATACAGAAAGCCAAGTTGTAATTTTTTTGGCATTTTTCCTGTTTGGTGTTCTGAGTTTCCTGGATCTGTAATTTGGTATCTGACATTAATTTGGAGGAAATTCTCAGTCATTATTATTTTAAATATTTCTTCTCTTCCTTTTTTTTTCCTTCTGTTATTCCCATTACACATACATTATACCTTTTGTAACTGTCCCACAGTTCCGATTTTTTTGGTCTTCGTTCACTTTTCAGTTCTGGTGGGTTCTACTGAAATATCCTCAAGCTCAGAGATCCTTTCCTCAATGTCCAGTTGCTGAACATTTCAGACAACCTGGACTTCCTGCAAAAATAAGTCTGTCCCTCATCTTTTCTATGCAGATATTGGAGCTGTGTCTTGACTTTTGTGAATATAAAAATCATGTCACAAAGTTGCTGCTTTCTGCTTTGAAACAGATTGATCTGAACTCAGAAACGTACCTAATTTCACAGGGTATTTTCTTTTTAAATACTCAGCATTGTGTTATTTGGAGAAGTAGTCCTTCTTTGTAGGTCTTTGTTTCCTTTTCTAGATGTTTATAACTTTGAGTTTTCCTTTGACAAACCCTATGTTGGTAGAGAGCCAGGCAAACAACTACACACGTGTTTAGTGCCACAAATTGAGCCACTATTGCTGGAGAACAATCTGAAAATACACAATAAACAGTAAAATTAGTAAAAAAAAAAAAAAAAATTAAGTGCAGTATGAAATTAGATGCCAAATAAGTGGTTTCAAAAGTAAATGCAGGGCTTCCCTGGTGGCGCAGTGGTTGGGAGTCCGCCTGCCGATGCGGGGGGCGCGGGTTCGTGCCCTGGTTCGGGAGGATCCCGCGTGCCGCGGAGCGGCTGGGCCCGTGGGCCATGGCCGCTGGGCCTGCGCGTCCGGAGCCTGTGCTCCGCAGCGGGAGAGGCCACAGCAGTGAGAGGCCCGCATACCGCAAAAAAAAAAAAAAAAAAAAAAAAGTAAATGCAAAAGGACATCCAAAAGAGACAAATCAGGCTGGGATAATGGGGCAACTCTTCTGAGAAGCAGTAATGTTGTTGCTAGGTAGACATGAGGTGTGTAGAGAAGAGGCCTTGATATGGGGAGAAAAATAAAAGTGAAGACAGAATAATAAAGCACTAACTTTTCTCCCTTTGAACTTAAGATTTTCCTTGACTCCTCTGGCACATATCTTTCTATCCTACTTAAGAACTTCACGCAAGAAAAAAGAATTCTTATTATGAGAAAAATTTTAGAGGTCAAAAAAAAAGTCATACAACCTCCTGGAATTTCTGAGTTACTGGATTTTTGAGGAACTTAAAAAAGGTCCTCACTTATTTATAGAAAAAGTAAAGTTAAATTCATTACTATCTCTCTAGGAATGCTAAAACAGTTTTCAATAGTTTCTAAGTAAAATTACACATTCCCAAATATAAACCGATTTTTTCAGTGAGAGAAAAATATCATCAGAATTTTTCCTCTGCTAAGACCAAAGAGATTCAGTGCATACTCAGTGAAGACTCCCCTTTGATCTTTATTCTGCTACTGACATTCCTTTGAGATATTTTTGCTTTGGATGCTCTGCCACCAGGGGATTGGTAGTGGAAGCTGAGTTCATATTGTTTCCCTATATGCTTAATTTTTAATGACAAGTCTCTGAATTACCAGATTGTGTCAATTATCATGCAAGAAATCTAATTTTGTTTATGAAATTAGTTGCTTGGAAGAGTAACATAAGCATTAATTTCAGCTGAGCAGCGTCTCTGATCTGTAGCAGGTGCTATTTCAATGAACTGCCAGCACTTGATAAAACAGTTCATCAGGCCTTGCAGTCAAATCAAATCAAGCCTGTCCCAACAGCTCTGCAGCCAACATGGCATGTGGCCGTACATCTAGAAAACAAACTTTCCAAACTTCAAATAAGACAGAGTCACTTCTCTGAACAGAATAGTCATGAGGATTTTTTAAATTATCCCAAGGCTAAAACTGATAAATAAAAAAGAAAGTGAGAAGTTTAAAGAAACTTTCTTCCAGGAATACTTCTCTAAATAAGGCTAAAACGTAATTTTTATTTGCATTATCAAGATGATTCCCTATTTATTGTTTCATTTCACTTTGATAATAGAAAACTCTGGTTCGAAATTTCCATATTCTAACTTGTGATGGTTTTCAATGCACCATGGCAGTGAGGGCCTGTAATGATCATTCCTATTACAGCAAAATCACAGGACACATTTTTATTCATCCATTTATTCACCCATTTTTATTCCCGATGAATTTGAATATTATTTCCTTGACACAAAAGTGCAAGAAAGTTCACAATTCCACTGAAATGCAACATATTTTACCACTATATGAAATTATACTGAATTCTTAAAATAGAAAATAAAAATTTTAACTCCAGTCAAGGATTTCAACTATCAATCTTTGCCCCATAGCCTCTTAAAATGACCATCCATGGAGCAACAAGTATTTACTGAGCACCTACTATATACCAGGCATTGCTCTAGGTTCCAAGGAAACAGCAAAGAATAAAAACAAAGTCTCACCTCTCTTGGAGCTGACATTCTGGTGAAAAGCTTACCAAATGCAATTTCTGTCCTCGAAGAGCTCTGGCTCAGACCCTTAATAGAGCAAGGAAAGATTCCCTGAGGAAACCTCATTTTTCGGACACAAAGAATGAGCGGGAGTTAGAAGGGCATCACAGGTAGCAGGATAACATACAGGTGATCAGGAAAAGCTTTGCTGAGGAGGAGGTGTTACTGAACCAGCTTCGTTTGCCTGACACGGAGCAAGCCAAAACGCTAAGACGTCAAGTTTTGCAGCAGCCATGCGAGGAGATGGGAGAACAAGTTCTCAAATGCACCTCCACAAGGGTGACAGTCTCGGGATATTTATGAGATAAAGAAGCAGGGTCGTCTGAGGCATGTGAGGCATGCGAAGCTTGGGGAAAGACTACTGGAAAAAAGGAAGAGCTGAGGTAGCCATCTTTCTGTGCGGGGATAACTAAACTACAGGTTTCTTCCGGGAACGCTTGTTTTAAAATGGGGTCACTTAGCATAATCAAGGGGTGGAGCTTTCAGCCCTCTGACGTCAAAGGGTCGCGGAGCTGCACTGGCGCATGCCCAGTTGGAGGATGGGCGGTCCTATCCAGCTTTAACCACTTCAGTCCTAACTGGACACAGCTGACTCTACCTTCCTGGAAAACAACTCGGGCAAATCTCTTATTGTTAGGGTAAGTGTGGCTTGGAGGACAAGCTAGGTTTTTTTGTAGCAACAACTAAAAGGACCTTGCTGGGGGAAGGCAGGTTCCAGGCATAATGGATTTAACTGATGATTCCCCAGGGTTTCAGAGACACCTGAGTGGGTCTTGCAGAATGATTGTGAGTCCAAAAATATGTGCTACGGTAAGAAGAAGGAGTAAGTGCTAAAGGCAAGGAGGCATGAACCAGGCTTTGTTTGGGACTGTTAAGTTGCTACTTGTTTAACAAGTCGCTGGGGGGGAGCTAAGTCTGAAACTATGGATAGGGCCTGACTCTTGGTGGCCTGTGGGCCAAGCTGCAGGGATTTGGGGAATCTTCTTTCCCCAGCCTCTCTACTCATAAAGGGATATTGATCAATGGAATAACTAAAAAAGGAGAAGGAAAGGCACAAAAGCATTATGCAATTGTTTGATTAGATAAATGACTTCTGAAAAGTTCTCTGTACTATGCGTACTTTTCCTTCCGTTGTATTTTTAAGGCAACTGGGAGAGTTTAATAGTTTTAAAATAACAACTTCAAAAATAATTATAATAACCAATATTTTATAACACTTGACAGCTTTAATACTTTAAGACAAAAATACTTTCTCATATATTATTTTATCTGATCATCTGAGTAAAGCTGCAGGGTAGAAAAAGTGTAATTAGCTTCATTTCACACATGAGGAAAATAGGTCAAGAGGTGGTTTTCCCTGGGTCAGACTTCAAACAGTGACCATCTAGCTCCAAATTCTGGGATCTTTCTACCATACTAGGTTAACTTACATGCAAAATCTAGTTGCTTTATTCCAGTAAAAATTCCCTTTTAAAGTGAAGCTTGAAAACTGTAATGCTGGGCTCCTCTGGGTTTGAATCATAGGTGTGCTAACACCATGTGTGGTGTAGTCCCTATCAACAGCACCATCTCTCCACTCTGCATCTGGTACTCCCCGAAAGAGATTCTCCCGCAGCTGTGCACCCCTGGTAGTTCCCTAAGCCTTTGCACTTACTTCCTGTGCTGCTTTTTTGGCTCCAAAATTTGGCTCTCGTTCTTCAAAACAGTTCATCTTTCTTTCTGTCAATGCTGACTTGGGCAGCGTTGGGTTTTTACCCCTGGGCTCTCCAGGATCTCCTTGAATGCAGCTCTTCTTTTGTTTGTCTGAACTGCTGGGTGGGACCCAAACCCTGCCCTCAAGAATTTACATTCTCTTGAGAAATAAAGTAAGTACTCACATGAAACAATTAAAAAATAATTCAAGGGCTTCCCTGGTGGCGCAGTGGTTGGGAGTCCGCCTGCCGATGCAGGGGACGCGGGTTCGTGCCCCGGTCTGGGAAGATCCCACGTGCCGCGGAGCGGCTGGGCCCGTGAGCCATGGCCGCTGAGCCTGTGCTCCGCAACGGGAGAGGCCACAACAGTGAGGCCCGCATACCACAAAAAAATAATAATAATAATTCAAAATGGCAAGCAGTAAATACACTCTCCCTTCATCTTGATTACACCTGACTTTTGAGGAAAGCACTTTAGAGAATTTTATAACGTTTTCATTTTGGAGTTAAAAATGTCTTAGTCTATCCATGTACTACCTGGGGATTTTTTACTTCCTGTACAACTTTGTGTGGCAAATAATACCAATACATTAGAAACATTGTTGCTACTAAGGATTACAATATTGTTGAATTTCAAGGTAGCACTAGACATTTGAATTAAAATGCTGTATATTTATTTCCAGTCCTTTGAAATTATGAAATGTAAACTTATCAAATCCGATTCTTATGAAAATTATGACTCTGTTGTTACTATGAGTATATTCCCACCATGAGTATGTCACTGTGGGTATTCACCAATATCCACAAGGTGAATTGGGGTGGGGAGTGGTATAGGAACCATTTACTTAGTACTGAGCCATCGAGGGGTAGAAGGTAGGTGCTTCTGTCCTACATCATCATCTATTCATGTCAGAATCCTGAGTCATCCCTTGTTTTGGCATCCTTCAGAACTGGCTCTCTCTCTCTCTCTCTCTCTCTCTCTCTCTCTCTCTCTCTCTCTCTCTCTCTCTCGGTGAACTCCTGCAAGTCCTTTCTGGAGTCATTCTGCCTTTCCTGCTTCATTTTGAGCCTGGAGAAACCCAGTTGAGTTCCCCCATGCAGTCACTTTCCTTTTCTGTGCTGCTTTCCCACATCCAGGCGTCATTCAACTTTCTTTACACCCCAGTGAAGTGCAAGAAACAATAAGTCAATTGTAGATCCATCTGTCTACATACACTGCATAGATACACTAAGCCAGAACTTCCTCTCTGAGTTGAGCCCATGAAAAGTGTCCTCTGCTCTTCGATCTTCAGGTCTCCATGGGGTGGCTGTGGTTTCCTTTAGGTCCACCAGATCCTGTTAGGGATCACAGCATCTGCTCACTCCTGGTTTCCCTTTTATCTCTCCTCCACATCTCTACTGTGTCAATGAAAATGGTCATCTCGTCTGGAGATAAACACCAGTGGTAGACAAAGTGAGACAGAACTTTATTGCTCTTTATATCACTTTCATCCTTTTGCATTATCCACATTTTATGTTCACTGTCAGAGGCCTAGGCTCAAACCCTCAAAAATTAAGAATTAACCCCTTGTTTTCTCTTTTTACTGTGTTTTTCTTCCCTGAGGCAATGATGCAAAATGCCCAGCTAACTAGGGTTATTATATAAGAGAAAGTATGAAAAAAATAGCAATGAACATAATATCCCTTCATACTACTGGTAAAATCATATATAAACTACTTACCCATTTTAAATGTTCATGGGCCCAATCACTCACTCTATAAATATTTATAAGGTGTTTAACTTTTACATTTACATTTACATACCACTCTTACAATTCTTTCTGATGATATTAAATCATTCTCTACTACAGGAAAAACTTTATATGTAACAACTCTTAAATTTGGCCAGAGAGGTGGTGAAAGGGCAAGATATGCATTAACTGTTAGAAAAATTTACTATTTCCTTAAGGCTAAGAAATCTTCTGTCTCTTATGTTCCACAGGCAGGACTCTGATGAGCAAGTTAAGGACCTCTCACTTGCACTTTTCAGTTTCCTCCTCCATCTCAAATTCTTTCCCACCTTCACTTTCTCTTTCTCTCTTTGTCCTAGATTTGAAAAAGAAGTGCCCCTCCTCTTTGCCAAAGTGAATGCCTCTCTTCACTGGTACTTCTGATGCCCCCCACCCCCTCCCCCAGGAGCTGAGATCACAGCACAGCAGGGAGTATGGAGTTGCAATCACAAGTGGACTCATAGCATGGCTCTGCCCCTTTTAGTTGTGGGATCCTGCCTAAGTTATTTAACAGCCCACGAGCTCAGGTTCTGCCTTTGAAATATGGAATCCTAACAATGCCTGCCACATAGTAAGTTCTTAAAAATTGAGAGGTGTTCTATCATTGCTTCATTTTCTTGAATCTTCAGTCTTTTCTCTTATACTGATTCTGTGTCTTCTCCCACAGATCTCTTCAGTTCTCTCTGAATTTAAACAAAAACAATTCCTCAACCCTGTAGCATCCTGTGCTTACCACCCCATGAGTCTCCCTTTACCACCAGATTTTTGAAAGGGTAACTATTCCTGTAGTCTTTTTCTGATCACTCAAAATTTCTTAAATTTCATTACTGATCTTATCAAATTTACTTCCTCGGAGGTAATATTGACCTTCTAATCACTGAGTCCTGTGTCTTTTCTCTATTTTTAAACTCTTTGAAACATCTGTGCCATTCAACATTGTTGAATACCCCTTTGTTTGAAATAATTTATCCCTCAGCATCTATTGTTGGGCTGTATCTGTGTGTTTTTTTTGACTGATCATTCTCTTCCTCTCTACAAATGTAGCTGTTTCTTAATTCCTTTGCTTAATCCACTCCATTTAGATGTGCACAATCCTTCCTGAAATTTCACCAAGTCTAACACCCTTATTTGAATGACCCAAAGGGTCTAGCCTCCACACTAAATTAATAATCTCATTAATTATCTGCTTGGGTATTCTGCCAGACCTTTGAACTCGAAACACCCCTTGAACCAAAGTCATCCTACTCTCCCAGACTAACCCTTCTTCTCCTCTCTGTATTACAGATACTAGCATTCTCCCTGGCAACCAGATTCAAAATCTTGAAGTCCCTTCCTTTCCTACCACCCATCTCCTATCACCAGTCACTCACCAATCCTATGAATTCTAGCTCCATAATATTTTTACACTTATCATTATCTTCCAGTTTGTCGCCTCCATGGTTTGGGGTTTATTATGTCTTATCTGAACTACTATAATAACCTTCTAATTTTTTCTAGCTCCTCTTAAATCTCTCTCTTCAGCTCCCCTCCCAACCTTCATTTTTTCAACTAATCCATCAACAATGCCATATAAAGCCTCAGTTTAATTTAATGGGTTTATGAATAAGAAAATTACTACAGAGAGAAAAGAAGAAAGCATTTTGGTACAGCAGCTGGGTGCTATGATATATATGTAACTATATTATATTATTTAACATTAAAAACAAATTGTGATGAACATACTTGATTGCCCACACAGTATCCATTTCCCCCTTCCTTCTTCCAAATACAACGCTGATTTCTTGTTTCAGGTTTCTATCTCCATCCCTTCCAAAGGAGGATTCTAATTAGGCTATGCTAGTTTTCTGAGTCTTGTTATTGGTCTGTGGATGATTGTGTGTCCTAAAATGATTCAGAAGGGGAAAGGGAAGAACTTGTATTTCATGGTTGGCTAAAAATCTCTCTTTCTCACTCTAGGCAGGAAAAGGGAGCATTTTGCCCAAGTTGCCCCAGCCACCAACTTAGGACCATGAGAGGAGCCAGACTGAGAACAAAATTGACAGAGAGAGAAGGGCTGAAGCCAAAGAGTAGTAAGAAAAAAGTCAGAAAGTTACACACTGTACCTTCATTCCCCAACTACTGGTTACACAAGGTAATATCTTTCCTTATTTGTTAAGCCATTTCAAGTAGGGTATTCTATTACTTGCAGCCTGGGTATGCCTGCTGAGCAATCCTTTGATGTGGAGATAGGCTCAGAGAGGCCCAAGTTCACATGGTTAGTAGCTGCTGAGCCAAGATTTGAAACCAAGTTTGCTTACCTACAAAGCCCTTGCTTTTTCCACTAATCCATATTAACTGATTAGGACTCTCATCAGGTCAAAACCTATAAGAAATATTTCAGACATTTATTGAGACATTACTGTGTATTGTGCACAGTTATCAGTGCTTTACAGATACTAACTCATTGACACTTTGAAATAACCATATGAGGCCCAGACACTATCCTCATTTTACAAAGACTCAAAGAATTAAATAACTTTCTCAGAGTCACACAGCAAGTAAGTTTCAGAACATGGAATTGACCCAATGCATTCGGACTCTAGAATGCCTGCTCTTAATCATTAGTCTTACACATTTCTTGATTTATTCTTTGCATGTCCACAATGCTTAAAAAACAGGTTATGTTGCTTTCATGCACTATATTTATGAGAATAGTTGTGGGAGCCTATTGCAAGAGAAAGTTGGCTTACAATATCAGTGTGCATGTATCAGACAGAGGCTGGCCGGAGGATGGATAGAGGGGCTATTTGAATGGAAACACAGGATCTGAAATGAAATAATCTTTTGGCTGAAGAGGTGACAGCCCCCACTCACACCTCTCACATCAGGGGAGAAGCCTGGTAATGGTGCTGGCAATAGAAGTTCTCAAAAAAAAAAACCTTCACATATGGCTTAAGTTTGAATTTGCAATGATACCCAGAGACCCATGCCAATTACTATAAGGAGTTCTCCAAGGTACTGAAATTCATTCCAAACTCCTTAGCTTAATGTTTATGTTGTACTCCAATCTACCTTTCTAATACCCCCAACCTCTGCCCCATCCTTCTCTTTTGTACATGTCATTTCCTCTCATTGAATTTAGGTAAACAAAATTGTACATTAGTACCGATAATTCTTTCAAAAGGAAATTTAACTTGCATAGGGATAATTTTAGAAATATAACTAGCATCTATTTACTAGAAACAGAAATAGCCTTAGCAGTTTGAAGTCTTTATAATAATGCAGTGGGACATATGGCGAGGGCAATGGTAGAATCCTAGAAAATGAGGTTAGCTCAGTGGGAAACTGTTTTATACTTCCCCCAGAAAACTCTGTTCAACTTCTACTCAACTGACAAATGCAATAAGGTCCCTGTTCTTGCTACATCATGGAAATGTGTGCTGTCTGTCCTCACTCTTAAAGAGAAGCCAGGGGCACAAATTAAATAAGCCTGGAAAAGTTTCACGCATCTGTAATTTAATAACTAGAGAATAATGGCTTCAGGGTTTATACCTAACTCTTAATATTTTTCCCCCTGTGGATATAAAGTAACTCCTCCCTCCAAAGTTTCTGTTAAAATGATGTCTTGAGAATAAGTGAAATGTCATTTATTATCTTCATTCAATAATGGTAGATTATTAAGGTCCTGTTTGTCACTGGATATTCCACTTTTTTCTTAGGATTAGAAGTGCTCTATCTCAGCTAGATGAATCATGGGCATTCATCTTCTTCAACTGCCACTAAGATATTGGGGAGACCATAAATAGTAAAGAAGCACATTAACAATTTTACACAGTCAGTAATATAAGGAGTGAGAGAAACTTTGTCAAGTCATTGTCAACCTGAAATGTTTTTCTTTTTCCAAAAAAATCCAGATGCTTTAAAATCCCTCTAAACACCACAAGGCACACCAGAGAGAGAATTCAAAGAAGAGCAAAAACAAGATCTGGTATTCTCTGGAGGGTTTGCATATTACACTAAGTTCTCCTGGAGCCCCACCAAAAGGTAATTCACATTACATACAGCATAGCAGCAGGCTAAATTTTATTAGTGAAAACATATTATCTATCCAGTTGGAGGAATGAAGAGGGCAAATAGGTTAAAGTTTTCTCTTAACTATTAATTAATGTGCCTCCGGTGGTCTCCTTCCTATTAATTTCATTGTACTAAAAGAAAAATAGTAAGAGCATCTGTAGATGTTAATCAGAGCTGCTTGCAAAATACAAGACAGAGACCTGAATGTCTCTCTATAAATCAGTAATAATAACAACACCATCAGAGCAGAAACTATTAAACAGAGCCCATGCCAGCACATACTCTATGGCTAATTCTACCTAGATTGGTGTTCATGTTAAGATAACCAAATCAGTAGTTGTAGCAACCAGAACACAAATTGAAGTATGCAAATAAAACTTGAATTATGTTGAGTTTACTTGATTTGGGAATATGTAAATATTATTCAATTTTTAGACAAAGTAATATAATTAATGTGCAAATCTGACAATGTCTTACCTCTGCTAAAGCACTCTGAAGGCTTGCAAAACAAAGCCTACACTGGGAAAACTGGACAGCTACATGTAAAAGAATGAAATTAGAATACTCCCTAACACCATACACAAAAATAAACTCAAAATGGATTAAAGACCTAAATGTAAGGCCAGACACTATAAAATTCTTAGGGGAAAAGATAGGCAGAACACTCTGTGACATAAATCACAGCAAGAGCCTTTCTGACCCACCTCCTAGAGAAATGGAAATAAAAACAAAAATAAACAAATGGGACCTAATGAAACTTAAAAGCTTTTGCACAGCAGCGGAAACCATAAACAAGACCAAAAGACAACCCTCACAATGGGAGAAAATATTTGCAAGTGAGGCAACTGACAAAGGATTAATCTCCAAAATATACAAGCAGCTCATGCAGCTCAATATCAAAAAAACAAACAACCCAATCCTAAAATGGGCAGAAAACCTAAATGGACATTTCTCCAAAGAAGATATACAGATTGCCAACAAACACATGAAAGGATGCTCAACATCACTAATCATTAGAGAAATGCAAATCAAAACTACAATGAGGTATCACTTCATACCCGTCAGAATGGCCATCATCAAAAAGTCTTCAAACAATAAATGCTGGAGGGGGTGTGGAGAAAAGGAAACCCTCTTGCGCTGTTGGTGGGAATGTAAATAGATACAGCCACAATGGAGAACAGTATGGACGTTCCTTAAAAAACTAAACATAGAACTATCATATGACCCAGCAATCCCACTACTGGACATATACCCTGAGAAACCCATAATTCAAAAAGAGTCATGTACCACAATGTTCATTGCAGCACTATTTACAATAGCCAGGACATGGAAGCAACCTAAGTGTCCATCAACAAATTAATGGATAAAGAAGATGTGGTATGTATATACAATGGAATATTACTCAGCCATAAAAAGAAATGAAATTGTGTTATTTGTAGTGATGTGGATGGACCTAGAGTCTGTCATACAGAGTGAAGTAAGTCAGAAAGAGAAAAACATACCGTATGCTAACGCATATATATGGAATCTAAAACATACCGTATGCTAACGCATATATATGGAATCTAAAAAAAAAAAAAAAAATGGTTCTGAAGAACCTAAGGGCAGGACAGGAATAAAGACACAGACGTAAAGAATGGACTTGAGAACACGGGGAGGGAGAAGGGTAAGCTGGGACGAAATGAGAGAGTAGCACTGACATATATACGCTACCAAGTATAGAGTGGATGGCTGGTGGGAAGCAGCCGCATAGCACTGGAAGATCAGCTCGGTGCTTTGTGACCACCTAGAGGGGTGGGATGGGGAGAGGGGAAGGGGAACACAAGAGGGAGGGGATATGGGGATGTATGTATGCGTATGGCTGATTCACTTTGTTGTACAGTGGAAACTGACACACCATTGCACAGCAATTATACTCCAATAAGGATGTTAAAAAAAAAAAAAAAAAACTACAAAACTGCACACTCCTCAGCTAAGGTACTAACTGTATGTGCAAGCCTATACTTTGCTTTCCCCACATTGTAAACTGTTCTCCACATTAGAGATTTGTGAACTCCCGAGGATTCTGTAGAAAATTCATGGTATGTTTATATGTGCATTTTTCTAGGGTTTGGGTCCTCGGCTTTCATCAGATCCTTGTTGACCCAAAATGTTTAAGAAATATTGATACAGCAGGCAGAGGAGAAAAGTAATTCGGATTGTCAGGTACATGTCAATGGGTTGTCAGGTACATGTCATGCCAGTCCTCTGAAAAAAAGTGAAGACTAATATAACACATCATTCAATATGAAGCCATTCTTGTGCTTTTAAGAGAGTGACAATATGGGTAAACTGCAATATAGTTTCCCCGTGCTGAATTAACCATTGTGAGAAAGATTTTTTCATAAGGGTGAAAATACCATACTTTTATTAATTAGGCTCATGCTAATTATTTCCTGAAAAGCTTGATGGTAGAGCTGGAACACAAACAAAAAACAAAACCATGTTTTGAAAGAAGAGTGCATTTAATTTGAAAATTGGCAAGGAGATTGGGTAAAGATTGTGATAGCTATCTGGGTGGACTACCCAGCACATTTCCCATTAACTCTCATTATTTTTCTAGCGTCCTGCAGTTATTCCCTTTCCCATCCTTAGTAGTGGACATGTATCTCAAACATGACCAGTTAATGTGACCAATTTCCCTATCACAGTAATTGACCCTGGGGTGAGCATTTAACAAATAAGCAAGACCAAAGAGATGCCTTCCTAAATTGATAAATGGATATTGGAAAGACATTCTCATTCAACTGGATGTACTAAGAAATTGCTGTGTAAACCAAAGGCTACCAGTGGCAGCAAAGAGAACTTGTCAGAAGAAAATTGAGCAATAGGCAAGGAAAAGATTTTTAAAAAGTAAAACAGAGAGATTGGGAGAGAGAAAAAGCCCTGAAGACATTGTGTGAACCCTTGAACTCTTAGACTTGTTTATCTATACTTTAAGTCAGGTTCACTTTGGACTTGCTAGCTATATGGACAAATACCTTTTCTTTTTTTTGCTTCAACTACTTAAAGAGGATTTTTACCATTTGGAACAGAAGTAGACCTAACTAATATAGTAGAACTCTGACTCCATGCTTTGCTGTCATCCCGTTTGTCACTGGGACAGATACCAAATCTGAACCCCAGTCCAAGACCCTCTTCTTAGAGAAACTCACACCATTACTAGTGATTAAAGGTGCCAGGATGAGTTGCTTGCCTGTTGGCATTCTGTGATCATCATTCGCTACATGTATGTTTTTCTTGCTTGAATTTCAACAAATGGAATGTGGTAAAGTGCTCTATCTGATCTATACACAAGGCATTATGGGAGCATGAAGTGATGAAGGCAGTATGAACTCGGCCAAATTGCCAGTCACCAGCTCCATACACTTGGACAAGTTATTTAACCTGCTAAGCCTAGGATTCCTCAGTGATTAAATAGATATATCTACCTTAAAAGATTATGTGGATAAATGAGATAAACAGTACAGGTTAATACTGTGCCCATCACGTTCTTGCACCAGTCAATATTCTTTGTCACAGATACATGCATACGAATAGAAGAGAGACCAACTCTCTTTGGCTGGGAAGCACTGTGCGTCCATATAGAATATTTCTCATGAACCGAGCCTTGACGAGCAATGGGGATTTTGCCAGATAGAAAAGTAGGGAAGGGTGTAATAGTTAGACAACAACATGTGTGTACTAGTTATTCTTCATTGGCCTCTCCAAATCTATTCCTGTCCATCTCTTTGTGACCTAGTAGAGTGACCCCTACAGACTGCATTACCCAGGATTCCTTGCTCTCTGTTTTCTGTTGGGATCAGCCAGTGGTAGGTACCTACAGGACAATGGGAGGGTGGGAAGAAAGAGAGTTCAAGGTATTAATCTTGTTAGACCATATAATTCTCATGGGTGCAACTTCAGGTCTAGGGGTGGTAACAGCATTCTAATACTACAAGCCTCTGTGTACCTCTAAATAGTCCCGATATTTAGCTCTCTCCAGTTAAACCCTTTAAGTGTGTATCTATTTCCTGTCAGTCCCCAGATATATACAATGTGCAAAGCATAGGGAGTAAAACTGCATGGTCTATTTAGGTAATGATAAATAGTTCATTTTCTCCAATTTTCAAAATATCAAAAATAAATAAAACCCAAAAAACACCTTTCTACTATCCTCCTGGAACTATCACCGTTTTCTCCTTTTCCCATCATAGCCAAGGCTTGTACAGTTTACATTGAATTTCCCTGTTCTTCATTCCTTTTTAGACAGGCTTTAGCCCCCCCGCCCACAATGACATTCCATGAAAATACTTTCCAAATGGCTGTAGCAACTGTTTCTGAACTGCAGATATCCTTTGTTTGATTAAGAAAGTATCCTTAAATTTCTGGTTTGATGAGAATTTTTATCATAAATGGGTGTTGAATTGTATCAAATATTTCTTGGCATCTATTGAGACCATCGTATTCTATTAATGTGATGAATTACACTGATCGATTTTCAAACTTTAAACCATCCTTGCATTACTGGAATAAACTTCACACTGTCATTTTTCTTTCTATATATAACTGATTTCCAGTTATATATAACTCAACTCAGAATTTTGTAGTCCATGTTGATAAGGAACATTTACTGGCAATTTTCTTTGTTATTGTCCTTATCCAGTTTTGGTGTCAGGATTATTCTAGTCTCAAAAACTGAGCTGAAACATGTTCTTACATCATTCTCTCTTATTTTATTTTCTCCATATTTTTTTCATACTGTTGTTTCTTCTCAGCCATTTTTTTTCACTTATAATTCTGTGTCCATCCTTTATATTTTAGAGTTTCCCTAAGTTCTACTTTTAATCTTGGTGTGTTAGAAAAAAGTGGTAGAGTAAATAGATTGGGTCCAGATTATAAAGAGATTTATATTAAGACCTTGATACATTTCACCCAATTAAAAATACCCATGGAATCCTATGTGATCTGCTAACTTCATCTTAAACTTCACTGCCTAAAACACAACTCCAATCTCTATCAAAAGCCATTATAAGCCCCCAACTTGCTGGCAAAATTAAACTGCATTTGGTTCACACTTTTCCCTCCTTCTGATATGCCTTTCTTTCTCTGCTTTTAAAAACTTTATTTTTCCCAATGTTTATTTCAAAAATAGCTCCCTCCATGAAGGCTTAATAACCCTCTCAGTCCTAAAAGAATGGCATCTATTTGGGCTTGTTACATTATAGCACCGTACTGATAGCTCTTTAACAAAGCCCATTTACTCTTGCTTCCTATAACAGCTACATATGTACAAGTTTTATTGCCTCCCCCAAAACCCAACCAAACTAAACTACTTAGGGGATAAAGGATATCCCATATGTTTATTTCCTGCCCAGTCCAATCCAGTGTCTTATAATTTTTAGACCATTAGAAAACCATTTGTTAAAGTGAATTGAATTAAAATTGGAAAAGATAATCCAGGATGTCTGGCCATTTTAATCTATGTCTTGTTGTACAGTATGCCAACCAAAATCCCCTTTTAGGCAAAGTCTTTCTCAGCACTCACTTTCCTTTCCTAAGGCATTTTGAGTCCTGCTGTTAAAGTAGGTGAGTTAGGAAAATGTGTTTTTCATAAATGAATGGAATGTAGATAAAATTCTTATAAAAATAAAGGACTGGATCTGAACATCCAATTAGTAACGTCTAATCCATGAACTTAAACAAAAGTTACCATAAAGTTCTATAACAATTCACAAGGGGAATCTTTCCAATGTTTTATATATATATATATATTTTTTTTTTAAAACTTTATGGTTTTTTCTTTCCCCAGTGTTTATTCTTTACAAATGTTTGTTATCTATGCCGGATCTCGACGAAAGGAAGAAAAAGGAAAAATAAGCTATGTCTTACAAAACTATTTTCAACCTGTAGTTGGTAACCTGCAACAAAATGCACATATCTATGTTGACTTTCTAGTCAGGAAAAAAAATGATAAACAAACAAACAAACAGCAATAACAAAAGAGCAACAGACCTTCCATCCCCAAGAGTGTTATTAAGGCTTTGTGCTAAAATAAAACACCCAGCAGTCAGGCCATCAAGGCATAGCATGTAAAGTCTGAGAAAGCATGATATTTCTAAATCAATAAAACATCAAATTGGTCGTAGTTTTGCTGAAAAAAAAATCTAGTGGTTTAACTAAAAATGTGAAACACAGAGATAAAAAAAATAGATCAAATTTTTACCCGATATTACTTGTTTTTTAGGGTTTTTTTTTCCCAAATAGGACGTGTACACCTAAGATAAATTTACATACAGCAATGCATGTTAGAATTAGTAATGTTTTCTGAATGAAAGAGGCTTTCAGCTAAAGCTATCGTTGGCATCACAGCCATGGTTGGAAACTGTTGCTAGGATGAGTTCACATCTCTGCATGTTTGTTGATCTTTCTTCCACATAACTAAGTTATCGGCACTTTTCTAAATACATGTTTCAGATCGTGTCTCTAACTTTCCTTCTGGTGCATACTCTGTTTTCCTAGTTTTCTTCTCCCCCATGCTGCCTCTAGAAAACTGTCATGGGACATATCAGTTCAGTCATATATGTACATATAAAAATAAAATAAAATAGACTTGAAAATGTAATTCAAAACACATCCAATCGTCTACATATTCAGAAATATTTAAGAAAAAAATGGACACCTAGAAATCTCATTCTTATGTGTTGTTTTGTGTTTCTGCTTCTGCACTTCAGATAAGTTACCTTATATAAATAAATTAATTTGTAAATTTAAATTAACGTTGGATGGGATTCACTTTGATGACATCGCTCATGGAGAAAAGAGAATAAGGGCAGATGGGATGATCCTCATTAAGGAGAAGGCGGGGAGGGATACAGAGCCATGCGAGGGAAATAAGCTACCAATGGAAAAGCAATAAGTAGGCTTCAAGGACTGTAAAAATGAGAAATATCAAAAAGGAAGGAATTTGAAAGGAGGGTTAGTATCAGGAAGTGGGCATAGCAATAATTAGTGAATATTAATGTCAGATATCAAGGAAAAGAAACAAGTTCAAAAGAGTATGGGTGTAAAATGTTTTTCCAGTGTAGAATGTGATGATTCTGCCACTTGCATCATGGAATATGTGAACAGTGCCTCCTGAAATTGTGCCTTGCACCCTGAGTGTGACCATATTTGAGGGCCCTGGGTATCAAGAAAATGGTTCAATTTAAACAGCATATCTGTCATTGGAGAATCTTTCAGAAAGTACTTTGTTTTCTATATCAAGCAAACAGCATGGTCTACTAGAAAGGCCCTTCCCTAGGAGTATGAAGACCAAGCATAACATTATTATTTTTAACTATATAAAGTCACCATTATTAGACAGTTATTTTAACCTACAAAAATGTTGATTTCATAGAGTTCAACGTACCAGTTGCATAATCTCGGTTAAGACGTTTTACCTTTCTTGGTAAAAGTTTCCTTACGTGTAAACTAGACTAGATCAGTGAGTGCCAACCTGTATTTTGCTTTGCCACTTTTTATATCACTACACAGCACTATCCACAATAACTCTCCTTATGCACAGTGATTCTAAATGGGGACAGGGGTGAAGGTTTCACATTTTTTCTCTCCTGTAGACAGTTGTTCTGATATGCTTCTTTATTGAACCATTGCATTTTCCTGCCTCATTGAAAACATGAGAGTGAGGTGCTGGAATTGTTCCAGTGAACAGAATAGTTCTTTGAATGTCAGGTACCAAAAGTTACAGTCTCGTTAGTACTCAAAGTCTAGAAGAGAGCTTCCCTGGTGGCACAGTGGTTAAGAATCCGCCTGCCAACACAGGGGACACGGGTTCGAGCCCTGGTCTGGGAAGATCCCAATACCACGGAGCGACTAAGCCCGTGTGCCACAACTACTGAGCCTGTGCTCTAGAGCCCGTGGCCACAACTACTGAAGCCCCTGCACCTAGAGCCCATGTTCCACAACAAGAGAAGCCACCGCAACGAGTACTCCGTGCACCACAATGAAGAGTAGCCCCCACTCACTGCAACTAGAGAAAGCCCGTGTGCAGCAACAAAGACCCAATGCAGCCAAAAATCAATAAATTAAATAAATAATTTTTTAAAACACCCAAAAAACCCAAAGTCTAGAAGACCAAAACCCCATAGTTACAAGTTTAATCTACCCACATGTATGTTGCATATCCTGAGATTCTTCTTCTGCAGCAAATAGAGGTCACAGGCCAGCATCAATGGGTTGAGAGTGTGATCATTTTGATGGTCACTCACATAGGAAAATCAGTGGCCAGGAATAAAGGTCAAGGCTAAGGGTTAAAGTAACATACTATAGTGGAGAATCCTCTACTGTCTTTTAGGAGGGTAGATGAATCTGGGGAATACAACCAGCTTCACTTAAGAAGAGGTACAGTAGAGCTATTTAGATTATAGCACTTGTGACAACATTTTGTAACTCCTCTTTAATTTCCTGTTTTCACACAGGGCTTAAATCTTCCTGAAGTCATCTGTTTTTGCATCCTATCTGTTTTTGTATTGCAAATATCTCTAAGAATGCCTTCTTGGCACTTAGTAGACACTCAATATTTTTTCCTTTTCTAAAAACTTTATTATCGTGAAACAATTTGATAATTTGGACAGAAAATTTGCAAAACTAGTACAAAGAACTCTTTTATACTTTCTATCCAGTTTCATGTGTCATTAACATTTTGTCATATTTACTTCCCCATTTTCTTTCTCTACCCGAGAGAGAGAGAGTAAGTCACATACTTCATGGCCCTTTACCCCTAAATATTTCAGTGTGCATTCCTGAAAACAAGGAAATTCTTATATAGTCACATTCCACTTGTCAAAATCACATTATAATCCATATCTATAGTTCATGTTTATACTTTATCAATCACCCACAATGTATTTTATAGCAGCATTTCCAGTTAATGATACAGATTGCAGTTAATTTTTATTTCCTTTTTAATCTATTTTGATTTGGAAAAGACTAATACTTTTTGAATAAAAGCCAAGGAGTATTCTATCCTCCCAACTCTCTTTTTCTTAGTACTGAATTTAACACCAGGAATTTCATAGACAGTAGTTGAAAGGAAATGAGACTTGAAATCGAAAGACTTAAGGTTCAGACTGAAGTCACTAAATATGTAAACCAGAGTAATTTTCGTAGCTAACAGTCTTCTTGTGAAGTGTTTATCACCCTCACTAATACATTATGAAGTATATTGTAAAAGAGGCAAGAACCCCAAATAGCCAAAGCAATCTTGAGAAAGAGGAACAAAGCTGGAGGTATCTCACTCCCTAACTACAAACTATACTATAAAACTATAGTAATCAATATAGTATGGTACTGGCACAAAAACAGACACAAAGATCAATGGAACAGAATAGACAGCCCAGAAATAAACCCACTCACACATGGTCAGTTAAGGAGGCAAGATATAAAATGGGGAAAAGACAGTCTTTTCAATAAATGGTGTTGGGAAAACTGGACAGCTACATGTAAAAGAACCAGTCTAGAACATTTCCTCACACCATATACAAAAGCAAACTCAGAACGGACTAAAGGCTTAAATGTAAGACCTGAAACCATGAAACTCATAAAAGAAAACATAGGCAATATGCACTTTGAAATTGGCCTTAGCAGTATTTTTTTTAAAGACAAAAACAAAGGAAAGGAAACATCAGCAGTATATTTTTTAAATGTCTCCTCCGACAAACACAACAAAAGCAAAAATAAACAAATGGGACCACATCAAACTTTGCACAGCAAAGAAAACCATCAACAAAATAAAAAGGTAACCTACAGAATGGGAGAATATATTTGTAAATGATATGTCTGTAAAGGGATTAAAATCCAAAAACTATAAATAACTCATACAACTCAACATCAAAAAACAAACAACCTGATTAAAAAATGGGCAGGGGATCTGAACAGGTAATTTTTCAAAGAAGACCTACAGATGGCCAACAGGCACATGAAAAGATGCTCAGCATCACTAATCATCAAGAAAATGCAAATCAAAACCACAATGAGGGCTTCCCTGGTGGCACAGTGGTTGAGAGTCCACCTGCCGATGCGGGGGACACGGGTTTGTGCCCCGGTCCAGGAGGATCCCACATGCCACAGAGCGGCTGGGCCCGTTAGCCATGGCCACTGAGCCTGCACGTCCAGAGTCTGTGCTCCGCAACGGGAGAGCCCGCGACAGTGAGAGGCCCGCGTACCGCAAAAAAACAAAAAAAAACAAAAAAACCCACAATGAGTTAATATCTCACACCTGTCAGAATGGCTATCATTAAAAAGACAAGACATAACAAGTGTTGTTAAGAATGTAGAGAAAAGGGAATCCTTGTGTCCTGTTTTTGGGAATGTAAATTGGTACAGCCACTATGGAAAATAGTATGGAGCTTCCTCAGGAAATTAAAAATAGAACTATCATACAATCCAGTTTTTCCAAAGAAACAAAAACACTAATTTGAAAAGATATACGTACCCCATGTTCATTGACAGTAGCCAAGATATGGAAGCAACCTAAGTGTCCATCAACAGATGAATGGTTAAAGAAGTAGCATATATACACAATGGAATAGTACTCAGCCATAAAAAAGAATGAAATCTTGCCATTTGCAACAATATGGATGCACAGGAGGGTATTATGCTAAGTGAAATATGTCAGACAGAAAAAGACAAATGTTTTATATTTTTACCTATATGTTGAATGAATAAATATAACAAAACAGAAACAGACTACAGATACAGAGAACAAACTAGTGGTTGCCAGAGGGGAAGTGGGTGGGTGGATTGGTGAACTAGGTGAAGGGGAGCAAGAGGTACAAACTACCAGTTATAAAATAAATGAGTCAAAGGGATGTAATGTATAGCACATTCAATATAGTCAATAATATAGTCAATAATGTAATAACTTTGTATGGTACATAATCTATAAGAATATCAAATCACTATGTTGTACACTTGAAACTAATACTGTAAGTCAACTATCCTTCAATTTTAAAATAAATAAATAAATATATAGAATCAAACAAGATGTGTGGGGGTTTTGTTTTTGTTTGTTTACTCATTTTGTTTAGTTTCTTTCACTTAACAGTGTTTTGGGGATTCCTCCATGTTGTCATTTGTATCAGCAGCTGATTCTTTGTTACTTCTGAGTGGTATTTCATTGTACAAATACTATAATTTGCTATTTGTAATCCTGTTGATGGACATTTGAGTTATATCCTTTTTTTGGCAATTAGGTATAAAGCTGCTTCTCATACAAGTCATTTTGAAGACACATTTTTATTTCTCTAAGGTTAATACCTAAGAGTAGAATTGCTGAGTGATTGTTACATGTTTAACTTTATAGGAAACGACCAATAAATTTTCCAAAGCACTTGTATCACATTACCCTGCCATCAGCAATGTATGAGTTCCAGTTGTTCCACATCCTTGCCAGTACTGGACACTGAAAATTTTTTTTTCTGGTCAATGTATAATGGTAAATCATTGTGATTTAATTTGCATTTCCCTGATGATTTGTAATGTCAACACCTTCTCATATACTTTTTGACCATCATGTATCTTCCTTTGTGAGATAGCTACCTAATTCCTTTACTCACTTTAAAGGATCATTTGGCTTCTTACGGGTTTGAGGGAATTCTTTAAATATCCTGGATATAATTTCTTTGTTGGATATATGTATTGTGAATATATTTTCCCAGTCCATAGTTTGACTTTTTCCTCTCTTATTTGTATATTTTAATTACCAAAATATATTTATTTGGATGAAGTGTAATTTATGATTATATTCTTTCATGTTTAGTGCATTTTTGTCCTAAGAAATCTTAACCTATGCTCTCAGGTCACAAAAGTATTCTCCTGTATTTTCTCCTAAGAGATTTATGATTTTAGCATATACATTTAAGGCTATAACCCATCATGAATTTATTTTTGTTTGTGGTGTGAGGGGGAGTCATGATTCCTTTTTTAACATATATTTATCCAGTGGCTCCAACACCATTTGCTGAAAATGTAAAGTGTCTCTATAGTCTCCTGGTCTTTGCTGTTTCTGATGATAATTCAGCCATCATTTATATAATTGTTCCCCTGTGTATAATTTCTTTTTCTCTGGCTGCTTTCAATATTTTATCTTTATGTTTGGTTTTCAGAAGTTTTATAATGATGTGCCTAAGGTGGTTTATTTTGTATTTATCTTGCTGGGAGTTATTCAAGTTTTTGGTCCTATAAGTTTATGTTTTTGAACAAATTTGGGGAAGTTTTGGCCAATATTTTTAAAAAATAATTATCTGCCCCTTCTTTCTTTTTATATTTATCTACTTTGAAGTTTATTGACCTTTTTGTATTAGTTTTCAATTGGTGCCATAACGAATTACCGTAAATTTAGAAGCTTAGACCCACATACATGTATTATCCTACAGTTTTGTGGGTAAAATATCCGACGCAGGTTTCACCAGGCTAAAATCAAGGTATCAGCGAGGCTGTCTTCTTTTATGGAAGCTCTAGGTAAATCCATGCAGATTGTGGGCACAGTTCAGTTCCTTGTATTTGTGAAACTGAGGTACCTGTTTCTTTGCTCACTGTCAGCTGAGGGTTGTTCCCAGCTTTGCAGGTTCCCTGCCTGCCTTAGCATGTGGGCCCCTTTCTCTATCTTCAAATTCATCAATATTTGGTGACATGTATCTCACACTTCAGATCTTTCCTGTCTTCTTCCATTTTCTCAAATCTATGACCCACTTCCACCTTTAAAGACCCATGCGATTACATGGGGACCACCTAGATAATTCAGGATAATCTCTCTATTTTGAAGTTTGTAGTCTTAATTTCATGTGCGAAATTCCTTTTGCCATGGAAAGTTACTGTAAAGGAAAAACTCACTTTCTCCTGTGTGACTCTTTTAATATTACTCACACTCAATACTTCTGGTCACCAAATGTGTCAGGGGGGTTGGAAGAGGAGGTGGAGAAGGGGTGCAGGGTAGTTTCTACACACAAAGCAATTCTGTGACACCAGCTAGGTGTCTTACAATTTAACTCAATTATGACATTACCTACCTGGAGATAGCGTCAGATCCCATAAATTGAGGGCTCAGTCCTACAAGCCTGCCCCCCATTTTGAATGCCAACTGCAAGTCCAGGTTGTTGTTAGCTATGCTTCTGACCAACTGGCTACAATTCAGAGGTTCCCAGGACCCCTACCTCAGGCTTGATTAATTTGCTAGAGTGGCTCACAAAACTCAGGAACACATTTTACTTACTAGATTACAAACTTATTATTTAAAAAAGTAACTCAGAAACAGCCAGATGGAAGAGATACCTAGGGGAAGGTAAGTGGGAAAGGGCCAAGGAGCTTCCATGCCTTCTTTGGGCACACCACAGTGGCTCACAAAACTCAGGAACGCATTTTACTTACTAGCTTACAAACTTATTATTTAAAAAAGTAACTCAGAATCAGCCAGATGGACGAGATACCTAGGGGAAGGTATGTGGGAAAGGGCCAAGGAGCTTCCATGCCTTCTCTGGGCACACCACTCTCCCAGCACCTTCACAAGTTCACCAAGCTGAAAACTCTCAGAATCTCATTCCTTTTGGATTTTTACAGAGCTTTCATCACATAGGCGTGATTGATTAAATCATTGGCTGTTGGAGATTAACTCAGTCTCCAGCCCCTCTCCCTTCCCAAGAGGTTAGAGCCTGGGACTGAAAGTTCCAACTCTCTAATCAAGGTTGGTTCCCCTGGTAACCAGCCCCCATCCTTAGTACCTAGGGACTTTTCAAAATTCGCCTCAGTAATATAAACTCAGGGGCTTGTTATGAATAACAAAAGACACATATTTCACGTTTATCACTTAGGAAATTCCAAGAGTTTTAGGAGCTCTGAGCTAGAAACTGGGACCAAGATCAAATATATATTTATTATAGATCATAATATCACAGTTACATATTTACAGGTTCCAGGGATTAGGATGTGAACATCTTTACAGAGCTATTATTCTGCCTACCAAAACATTTTATCTGCTAACTCCAAACTTCTACTAAATTCATCCACAGAACTTAATTATTTCAGATGCTAAATTTTTCATTTCTAGAAATTCTTTTTGATTTTTTTATAGCTTTCATTTCTCTACCAATAATTCCCATCCGTTCACTCTCATTGTGACCATCTTTTAAATTAACTCCTTATGGTGTATATTTAAATGTTCTTTACTGTTAATTGTCTACTAATTATCAGTGGCCTACTGATATTGATTGCTTTCATCCTTGATAATAACTCACATTTTCCTATATCTAATAAACTTTTTATTGTACTCTTGGTATTGTGAACTGAGACTGAATTCTGTTTTCTTCCTGTGAGAAGTGATTTTTTTTTTCCTGTTAGTTAAATTACTTGCTGATCACATTGAATTTTTGAAGTGTTGGTTTTATACTTTGTTGGAACATATTTGTTTCCATTTTGCTCTTAGCACTTGGGCAAATCAGGGAACATAGTCTTTGCATCTAATATGGGGAATTTCCTGAATTTCAATGGAAAGTCTGAGGTATTTAACAGGTTCCTTTTACTTGGCAGGACTCAGCTCTAAACCTGTCTTCCCACTATGGATCAAGAGCTGAAATTTATGCTTAACTTTTTCAGCTACCACGTTGTTGATTTGGACTCCTTAATGTAATGCTTACTATATATGAATTTCAGGAAATCGTCCACAGGTTGGAGGGGAGTTTTGTGGGACCCCAGTCTCTCTGGGGGTCCTACCAGAGTAGGGCATACCTACTGTGGTAGGAACCAGTCACTCTGGTAGCTGGGTCCAGTCACTCTGGTAGCTCCTACCTTGTAATAAATTTCCGGTCACTCTGGTAGCTCCTACCTTGTAATAAAATTACAAGTCAATAAGTGGCTTCTGCTTAGTTTTATCCAACTGCACCACACATTAATTGGGTATTGCCATCAGGAAAAAGGCCTTTAAATGTGGTTGTTACCCAGGATGGTACCCTTCTTTCAAATGTTAAATCCCTCTCAGCGCCTGCTTACTTTGGATTATGCACCAGTGCGAATCCAAAATAGGCAGACACTGAGGAATTTAACTGCTTTTTAAAAAATATTTTGTCCAGGGTTTATAATTGCTCTCTGCAGGAAAGTTAGTGCAATAAAAGCAACTCCACCAGTATCTAAGCTGGAAATTTGTCTCAAGTTTTTAAAGGATAGGATACACTTTTGTAGGATAGCTGTCTTCTGTGTTGAGAATATATAGTGGGGGAGGGAGACAAGGATAGAAACTGAAAGACAACAGGGAGTTTCTTGAAATGATCCAGCAAAGAAATGAGATTAACTTGTCCTAGAATGGTAGCAGTGAGGTTGTGAGAAGTGGTCAACTCAGGATATAAGTTTCAAGTAGACCCAAAAGAAATCTCTGATCGATTGGGGATAGAGTGTAAAAGACAGAAGTCAAGGAACATAGCAGCTGGCATGGGAAAGTTATCTTGAACTTTGGAAGAATAAGAACAAGGAACATGTGTTTAGCTTTAAACATGTTGAAATCAAGATGTCTGTTAGACACCTAGGTAGAGATAGCAAGTAGGCAGTTGGATGTTCAAGTCTGGGGTTCTGGATAGAGGTCTGATGGAGATGTAAATTCAGGGGCTGCATTACTTATCTGTTGCTATGTAACAAATTGTCCCAAAATGTAGCACTCTAAAGCAACGAGAAAAGAATCTCACACAGTTTCCGAATGTTAGAAATCCAGATATGGCTTACCTGATTCTTGCTCACACTTCCTCACGAGTTCGCAATCAAGTTGTTACTAAGGCTGTATGTAGTTTCTGAACACTTGATTGAGGCTAGAGAATCTGTTTCCAAGATCACTTATGTGGCTCTTGGCAGGAGGCTTCAGTTCCTCACTATATGGACCTCTACATAGGGCTTCCCAGGGCATATCTTCACACAGAGCAATTGATGACTGAGAGAGAGAGAGAGAGACAGAGAGAGAGACAGAGATAACCCAATATGAAAGCCCTAATCTCAAAAGTGACAATCTATCACTTAGTCATAATAGAAGGGTCACTATGTATAATCCACACTCTATACTCAGGGAAATGGAATTAAGCTCAGTCTTTTGGAGGGAGAACTATCAAAGAATTTGAGAACATATCTTTAAAATTAGCACAAAAGTAATCGGCACAGAGATAATATTTAAAGTCATAGGACTGGATAAGATCATCAAGGGAAAATGTGAGACAGAGAGGTCCAAGATCTGATCTTTGGATCATACCAACAGAAAGAGGTCAAAGAGAAGAGAAGAAACAAATAAGGTTTTTAAGGGAGAAATCAGTGAGATAGTAGGAAGATAAAAAGATTGTAAGGTCCTTGAAGCTAGAAAAATAAAGTGCATTGTGTGCTAAGCCCTGTAATAGATTTTACAATAAGATCTGCTTTCTACTTTTTTACATTTACTTTACAGACATTAATTGCACCTACCATGTACTGCATAATTATTACATGTGGCAGATACGTCTGGGCATTTTAAAGTATGTTATTTCATCCTTATAATAAGTCAGTGAGGAAAGCTTTATTATTCAGCATTTTAGAGATGAGAAATGCGTGGTTCAGATAGTTAAATAACTTGCCCAAATTCACATAAGTACATTGCAAAGCTCATAACTGAATTATGGTCAGCTGCATCCAAAACCCAAGTTCTAGCACCAGATTTCAAAATATTTGTTAAATTATTAACACTTTAAAATGGCTATCTCTTTCATCTGCCATTATTTAGTTAATTATTTTAGCCATAGAAAGGAATGATGTTTATTAAAAATTGACCATAATTCTTAAGAATTTGAAATACCATCTTTGTAAATGAAGGCATTTACTCCAATATGCAGAGTATACAAAAAATACTATCTTATAAACACAATAAAGTATGGTAATTCTTCAGCAATGTCCATTGCATTCAACGTTTCCTTTCCATTTCCACTGCTACCTATTTTATTACTTACCTATTAGTCATCTTATTAGGCTCCCATTTCTCTGCCCCTAAAAATATATAACTGGACACGTTAACTCTACACATAACTGTCATGTTAACCTTCCAAAACACAAATATCATCCTGACTTATTACTAAGAAAATTTCAATGATTAAATGGGGCCAAGTCCAGGCCTGTAACTCTGGTGTTCTTTTCTAATCTCGTCTTCTTAGCCTGGCCTCCAGTACATCCAGCCTATAAATCTTTTATGTAGTCCTATCTCCATTTCTTTTTTTCTTTCCCTTCCTGAAATGTTTACTATCTCTTCCAATCTTCCTCCAGTGTAATCAATCAATCTATATCTTGCCTGGGGCCAGAACAATCTCTCCATTCTCTGAACCCCCGATGTCACCAAGTTCCTACCATGCTGCTTTATATTCCTAAACTTCTGTGTTTGTGCATTTCTTTACCACTGATGTACAAGCTTCTTTTGGAAAAATACTGTGTCTACTGTATTTGTGACTCTGATAGCTTATAGTATTATAGCCTCTAATGCATAATAGCTGCTTAATATTAATTTAATATTAACTAATATATAAATCCTTAAGTTGACAGTAAGTATTCTATATATAATAATAGCAAATGCAGAGAGCTTACTCTGCAACGTTTGCTTTTCTAAGAGTTTTATGTATATTAACTCACAAATGTTCTCCTTTACTTTCATAAAACTTTGCCCAAAGTGTCTAAAATTCACTTTTGGTAAAAAGAACTGTTGAACAGGCTAACGTGTGTATTTTAAACAACATGTGTGGCATACCCATACATATCAAGTTTGTAACATAAGCAAAGAGCTATCCTATTTTTCCTGGTTTCCCCATCAGAGTACAAATGGTGAATAATGAAGTGAATGTGACAGGCTATCACTCTTTTAGTGGCACCTCATTTATCTCCATAAACCATCATCCTTATCCAATCTATTTTTGGTTGATTGATTGATTGATTTTAACATCTTTATTGGAGTATAATTACTCTACATTGTTGTGTTACTTTCTGCTGTATAACAAAGTGAATCAGCTATACATATACGTATATCCCCATATCACTTCTCTCTTGCACCTCCCTCCCACCTTCCATATCCCACCCCTCTAGGTGGTCACAAAGCACGAAGCTGATCTCCATGTGCCATGCACTGCTTTCCACTAGCTATCTGTTTTACTGTTGGTAGTATATATATGTCCATGCCACTCTCTCACTTTGTCCCAGCTTATCCTTCCCCCTCCCCGTGTCCTCAAGTCCATTCTCTACGTCTGCATCTTTATTCCTGTCCTGCCCCTAGGTTCTTCAAAACCATTTTTTAAAAAAATTCCATATATATGTGTTAGCATATGGTATTTTTTTCTCTTTCTGACTTACTTCATTTTGTATGAGACACTCTAGGTCCATCCACCTCGCTACAAATAACTCAATTTCATTTCTTTTTATGGCTAAGTAATATTCCATTGTATATATGTGCCACATGTCACATCTTCTTTAACCATTCATCTGTCGATGGAAAATTAGTTTGCTTCCATGTCCTGGCTATCGTAAATAGAGCAGCAATGAACATTGTGGTATATGTCTCTTTTTTAATTATGGTTTTCTCAGGGTATATGCCCAGTAGTGGGATTGCTGGGTCATATGGTAGTTCTATTTTTAATTTTTTAAGGAACGTCCATACTGTTCTGCATTGTGGCTGTATCAATTTACATTCCCACCAACAGTACAAGAGGGTTCCCTTTTCTTCACACCCTCTCCAGCATTTGCTGTTTGTAGACTTTTTGATGATGGCCATTCTGACGGGTGTCAGAATGCAGTTTTGATTTGCATTTCTCTGATGATTAGTGATGTTGAGCTTCCTTTTATATGTTTGTTGGCAATCTGTATATCTTCTTTGGAGAAATGTCCATTTAGGTTTTCTGCCCATTTTAGGATTGGGTTGTTTGTTTTTTTGATATTGAGCTGCATGTGCTGCTTGTATATTTTGGAGATTAATCCTTTGTCAGTTGCTTTGTTTGCAAATATTTTCTCCCATTCTGAGGGTTGTCTTTTCATCTTGTTTATGGTTTCCTTCGCTGTGCAAAAGCTTTTAAATGTCATTAGGTCCCATTTGTTTATTTTTGTTTTTATTTCCCTTTCTCTAGGAGGTGGGTCCAAAGGACCTTTCTGTGTTTTATGTCATAGAGTGTTCTGCCTATGTTTTCCTCTAAGAATTTTATAGTGTCTGGCCTTACATTTAGGTCTTTAATCCATTTTGAGTTTATTTTTGTATATGGTGTTAGGGAGTGTTCTAATTTCATTCTTTACATGTAGCTGTCCAGTGTTCCCAACACCACATATTGAAGAGGCTGTCTTGTCTCCATTGTATATTCATGCCTCCTTTATCAAAGACAAGGTGACCATATGTGCATGGGTTTACCTCTGGGCTTTCTATCCTATTCCATTGATCGATATTTCTGTTTTTCTGCCAGTACCATACTGTCTTGATTACTGTAGATTTGTAGTATAGTCTGAAGTCAGGGAGCATGATTCCTCCAGCTCCATTTTTCTTTATCAAGATTTCTTTGACTATTTGGGGTCTTTTGTGTTTCCATACAAATTGTGAAAATTTTTGTTCTAGTTCTGTGAAAAATGACATTGGTAATTTGATAGGGATTGCATTTAATCTGTAGCTTCCTATGGGTAGTATAGTCATTTTCACAATATTGATTCTTCCAGTTCAAGAACATGGTATACCTATCCATCTGTTTGTGTCATCTTTAATTTCTTTCATCAGTGTCTTATAATTTTCTGTATACAGGTCTTTTGTCTCAGGTAGGTTTATCCCTAGGTATTTTATTCTTTTTGCTGCAATGGTAAATAGGAGATTTTTCTTAATTTCTCTTTCACATTTTTCATCATTAGTATATAGGAATGGAAGAGATTTCTGTGCATTAATTTTGTATCCTGCTACTTTACCAAATTCATTGATTAGCTCTAGTAGTTGTCTAGGAGCATTGTTAGGATTGTCTATGTATAGTATCATGTCATCTGCAAACAGTGACAGTTTTACTTCTTCTTTTCCAATTTGGATTCCTTTTATTTCTTTTACCTCTCTGATTACTGTGGCTAAAACTTCCAAAACTATGTTGAATAATAGTGGTGAGAGTGGACAACCTGTCTTGTTCCTGATCTTAGTGGAAATAGTTTCAGTTTTTCACCATTGAGAATGATGTTGGCTGTGGGTTTGTCATATATGGCCTTTATTATGTTGAGGTAAGTTTCCTCTATGCCTACTTTCTGGAGGGTTTTTATCATAAATGGGTGTTGATTTTGTTGAAAGCTTTTTCTGCATCTACTGAAATGATCTTATGGTTTTTCAACTTCAATCTGTTGATATGGTATATCACATTGATTGATCTGTGTATATTGAAGAATCTTTGCATTACTGGGATAAACCCCACTTGATCATGGTCTATATCCTGTTAATGTACTGTTGGATTCTTTTTTCTAGTATTTTGCTGTGGATTTTTGCATCTATGTTCATCAGTGATATTGGCCTGTAGTTTTCTCACTTTGTGACATCTTTGTCTGGTCTTGGTATCAGGGTGATGGTGGCCTCGTAGAATGAGTTTGGGAGTGTTCCTCACTCTCCTATATTTTGGAAGAGTTTGAGAAGGATAGGTGCTAGCTCTTCTCTAAATGTTTGATAGAATTCGCCTGTGAAGCCATCTGGTCCTGGGCTTTTATTTGTTGGAAGATTTTTAATCACAATTTCAATTTCAGTGTTTGTGAATGGTCTGTTCATATTTTCTATTTCTTTCTGGTTCAGTCTTGGAAGGCTGTACTTTTCTAGGAATGTGTCCATTTCTTCCAGGCTGTCCATTTTATTGGCATATAGTTGCTTGTAGTAATTTCTCACAGTCTTTGTATTTCGTAGTGTTAGCTGTTACTTCTCCTTTTTCATTTCTAATTCTGTTGATTTGAGTCTTCTCCCTTTCTTCTTGATGAGCCTGGCTAATGGTTTATCAATTTTGTTTACCTTCTCAAAGAACCAGTTTTCAGTTTTATTGATCTTTGCTATTGTTTCCTTCATTTCTTTTTCATTTATTTATTTCTTTTTTTTTTTTTTTATTTATTTATTTTTTTTTTTTTTTTGCGGTACGCGGGCCTCTCACTGTTGTGGCCTCTCCCCTTGCGGAGCACAGGCTCCAGACACGCAGGCCCAGCGGCCATGGCTCACAGTCCCAGCCGCTCCGCCGCACGTGGGATCTTCCCGGACCGGGGCACGAACCCATGTCCCCTGCATCGGCAGGCGGATTCTCAACCACTGCGCCACCAGGGAAGCCCCCTCTTTTTCATTTATTTCTGATCTGATCTTTATGATTTCTTTCCTTCTGCTAACTTTGGGTTTTTTTGTTCTTCTTTCTCCATTAACTTTAGGTGAAAGGCTACATTGTGTACTTGAGATGTTTCTTGTGTTAGAATTGTAATGCTGTAAACTTCCCTCTTAGAACTGCTTTGGCTGCATCTCATAGGTTTTGGGCTGTCATGTTTTCATTGTCATTTGTCTCTAGGTATTTTTTGATTTCCTCTTTCATTTCTTCAGTGATCTCTTGGTTATTTAGTAGCTTATTGTTTAGCTTCCATGTGTTTGTATTTTTTTACAGATTTTTTCCTGTAATTGATAACTACTCTCATAGCATTGTGTTCAGAAAAGATACTTGGTATGAATTCAATTTTCTGAAATTTACCAAGGCTTGATTTGTGACCCAAGATATGATCTATCCTGGAGAATGTTTCATGAGAACTTGAGAAGAAATTGTATTCTGTTGTTTTTGGATGGAATGTCCTATAAATATCAATTAAGTCCATCTTATTTAATGAGTCACTTAAAGCTTGTGTTTCCTTATTTATTTTCATTTTGGATGATCTGTCCATTGGTGAAAGTGGGATGTTAAAGTCCCCTACTATGATTGTATTACTGTCGATTTCCCCTTTTATGGCTGTTAGTATTTGCCTTATGTATTGAGGTGCTGCTATGCTGGATGCATAAATATTTACAAATGTTATATCTTCTTCTTGGATTGATCCCTTGATCATTATGTAGTGTCCTTCTTTGTCTCTTGTAATAGTCTTTATTTAAAGTCTATTTTGTCTGATATGAGAATTGGTACTCCAGCTTTCTGTTGATTTCCATTTGCATGGAATATCTTTTTCCATCCCCTCACTTTCAGTCTGTACGTGTCCCTAGGTCTGAAGTGGGTCTCTTGTAGACAGCATATATATGGGTTCTGTTTTTGGATCCATTCAGCCAGTCTTTGTCTTTTGTTTGGGGCATTTAATCCATCTACATTTAAGGTAATTATCGATATGTATGTTCCTATTCCCATTTTCTTAATTGTTTGGAGTTTGTTTTTGTAGGTCTTTTCCTTCTCTTGTGTTTCCTGCCTAGAGAAGTTCCCTAAGCATTTGTTGTAAAGCTGGTTTGGTGGTGCTGAATTCTCTTAGCTTTTGCTTGTTTGTAAAGGTTTTAATTTCTCCGCCAAATCTGAATGAGATCCTTGCTGGGTAGAGTAATCTTGGTTGTAGGTTTTTCCCTTTCATTGATATTAATATGTCCTGCCACTCCCTTCTGGCTTGCAGATTTTCTGCTGAAAGATTGGCTTTTAACTTTATAGCAATTCCCTTGAATATTATTTGTTGCTTTTCCCTTGCTGCTTTTATTATTTTTTCTTTGTATTTAATTTTTGATACTTTGATTAATATGTGTCTTGGCATGTTTCTCCTTGGTTTTATCCTGCATGAGACTCTCTGTGCTTCCTGAACTTGATTGACTATTTCCTTGCCCATATAAGGAAGGTTTCAAGTATAATCACTTCACATATTTTCTCAGTCCCTTTCTTTTTCTCTTCTTCTTCTGGGACCCCTATAATTCGATGTTGGTGCATTTAATGTTGTCCCAGAGGTCTCTGAGACTGTCCTCAATTCTTTTCATTCTTTTTTCTTTATTCTGCTCTGCATAGTTATTTCCACTATTTTATCTTCCAGGTCACTTATCCATTCTTCTGCCTCAGTTATTCTGCTATTGATTCCTTCTAGAGAATTTTAAATTTCATTTATTGTGTTGTTCATCATTGTTTGTTTCCTCTTTAGTTCTTCTAGGTCCTTGTTAAACATTTCTTGTATGTTCTCCATTCTCTTTCCAAGATTTTAGATTATGTTTACTCTAATTACTCTGAATTCTTTTTCAGGTAGACTGCCTATGTCCTCTTCATTTGTTTGGTCTGGTCGGTTCTTAACTTGCTCCTTCATCAGTTGTCTATTTCTCTGTCTTCTCATTTTGCTTAACTTACTGTGTTTGGGGTGTCTTTTTTGCAGGCTGCAGGTTCATAGTTCCCGTTGTTTTTGGTGTCTGCCCTTAGTGGGTGAGGTTGGTTCAGTGGGTTGTGTAGGCTTCCTGGTGGAGGAGACTTGTGCCTGTGTTCTGGTGGATGTATATGGATCTTGTCTTTCTGGTGGGCTGGACCGAGTCTGGTGGTGTGTTTTGGGGTGTCTGTGACCTTATTATGATTTCTGGCAACCTCTCTGCTAATAGGTGGGGTTGTGTTCCTGTCTTGCTAGTTGTTTGGCATGGGGTGTCCAGCACTTGAGCTTGCTTGTCAGTGAGTGTAGCTGGGTCTTAGTGTTGAGACAGAGATCTCTGGGAGAGTTCTCACCGATTGATATTACGTAGGGATGGGATGTCTTTGTTAGTCCAATATCCTGAGTTCAGCTCTCCCACCTCTGAGGCTCAGGCCTGACACCTGGCCGGAGCACCAAAACCCTGTCAGCCACATGGCTCAGAAAAAAAAGGGAGAATAAATAAATAAATAAATAAATAAATAAAATGCAGTTATTAAAAGAAAAATTTTTTAAATATTATTAAAATTTAAAAAGTAATTTAAAAAAAAGAAGAGAGCATCAAAACCAATAAATCTGCCAATGATAACAAGCGCTGAAAACTAAGATAAACATATAAATCATAAACTAGTCAGTCACATATGGCAAACCCCAAGTCTACAGTTGTTCCCAAAGCCTCAATTCTGGGATGAATCTTTGTCTATTAAAGCATTCCAGAGATGCAGTGTACATGAAGTTGATTGTGGAGATTTAATCCGCTGCTCCTGAGGCTGCTGGGAGAGATTTCCCTTTCTCTTCTTTGCTCACACAGCTCCCGGGGCTCAGCTTTGGATTTGGTCCTGCCTCTGCATTTAGGTTGCCCTCTGGCATCTGTTCTTCGCCGAGACAGGAGGGTGTTAAAGGAGTGGCTGATTCGGGGGCTCTGGCTCACTCAGGCCGGGGGTGGGAGGGGTACCGAATGCGGGGCGAGCCTGTGGCGGCAGAGGCCGGCATGATGTTGCACCAGCCTGAGGCGTGCCGTGCGTTCTCCTGGGGAAGTTGTCCCTGGATCAGTGGACCCTGGCAGTGGTGGGCTGCACAGGCTCCCGGGAGGGGAGGTGTGGAGAGTGACCTGGGCTCGCACACAGGCCTCTTGGTGGCAGCAGCAGCAGCCTTAGCGTCTCATGCCCGTCTCTGGTGTCCGCGCTGATAGCCGCAGCTTGTGCCCATCTCTGGAGCTCGTTTAGGTGGTGCTCTGAATCCCCTCTTCTCACGCACCCCAAAACAATGGTCTCTTGCCTCTTCGGCAATTCCAGAGTTTTCCCCGGACTCCCTCCCAGCTAGCTGTGGCGCACTAGCCTCTTCAGACTGTGTTCACGCTGCCAGTCCTCTCCCTGGGATCTGACCTCTGAAGCCCGAGCCTCAGCTCCCAGCCCCCGCCCGCCCTGGCGGGTGAGCAGACAAGTGTCTCACAAGGGTGAGTGCTGGTCAGCAAAGATCCTCTGTGCGGGAATCTCTCCGCTTTGCTCTCTGCACCCCAGTTGCTGCACTCTCCTCCGTAGCTCCGAAGCTTCACCGCCCCCCCCGCCACGTCTCCTCCAGTGAAGGTGCTTCCTAGTGTGTGGAAGCTTTTCCTCCTTCACAGCTCCCTCCCACTGGTGCAGGTACCGTCCCTATTCTTTTGTCTCTGTTGTTTCTTTCTTTCTTTTTTTTTTTTTTTTTTTTGCCCTACCCAGGTACGTGGGGAGTTTCTTGCCTTTTGGGAGGTCTGAGGTCTTCTGCCAGCGTTCAGTAGGTGTTCTGTAGGAGTCGTTCCACATGTGGATGTATTTTTGATGTATTTGTGGAGAGGAAGGTGATCTCCACATCTTACTCCTCCACCATCTTGAAGGTCCTCCCCATCTACTTTAAATAAACATAACCACTGACTTATGTTTCAATGTACACTTAGCACTGTTAGATAACTGTATTAAAAAGCACTTCTTTTTTTTTTTTTTGCAGTACGCGGGCCTCTCACTGTTGTGGCCTCTCCCATTGCAGAGCACAGGCTCTGGACGCGCAGGCTCAGCGGCCATGGCTCACGGGCCCAGCCGTTCCACGGCATGTGGGATCTTCCCAGACCGGGGCACGAACCTGTGTCCCCTGCATCGGCAGGCAGACTCCCAACCACTGTGCCACCAGGGAAGCCCTCAAAAGCACTTCTTTATATTGTGAATATAGGCCTAATTTAGTCAAATTACATCTTCCATAGTGACCTCAAATGTTGTTAAATCAATGTAAAGAAAAAAAGTTTACCCTATTTTGTTGATTTTAGTACCTGAACCTGGAATAATGCTAATTGCAGACACAGAAAGCATCAAATAGCCTAATACCTACGCTATGAGGTTTGATCCTCTGAAACGCTGAGGTTTGTCTTTTTTTCACACAGACTTAGAAGAACAGAGATCTAAGATTTACTTTTTCTTGATGAAGAATAAAGCTGTATTGATAGCTGAGAAAAGAAAATCAACTTATTTATTTTTACAATCATCAGATTGTAATCTATGGTCTTCTTTTTATACATTGCCCGAAATAGGCTACTGATTTCTGTGGATCTAGCAGTTTCAGAAATGGAACATTTTATGAGTGATATCAAAGTAATACAAAAGTTCCAAAGTAAGATACCTGGAATTGAAAATCCTGATAAAGTAGAAACTACTTTGCGGTTTCCTCACGGTGCTCATTTAGTATTGTTTCCTAGTGCTTGGCAGATTCTTCCTCATCTCTGTCTCACGCACCTGAATGCAAAGATAAATGGACCCATAACATACCCATCTCAAAAGGGAAGAGAGAGAAATTACATTTCTGGGCTCAGCAAAGAATTGTGGCAGGAAGATTTGGTGGGCTCCCTGAATCCCAGTCATGATGTTTACTGTGGTGTGGATTTAATCAGAAGTGTATATGGAGTTTTAATTTTAAAAAAACAACAACTATTACTTTCTTCAGGTGTTATAAAGGAATGATTATCTAGTAGCATATTGTTCTCAACAAACCAGATGAAACTTTAGTACATCCTTCCAAATCCCCTCATGATTTAGTCTTGAATTGAGTAACAGGGAACAAAAGAGTCAATTTGCTCTTTAAGAAACAAATGTTTAATCATCAAAGTGGACCCAAGCCAACCTGCAAAATCCTCAGGACTGGCAAAACACAAAAATAAAAACAAAATACACAATTTTTTTTTTTTTCAAAAACACTGCTAGCACTATCCAGTATTATTAAATCATTCAAGTTTGTCTTTGGCAAATCCAAGTACCTTGCTTCTCTGTCCTTTTTCCCCTTGCTATTACTCCTCTCCAGCATCTCACCTTATGTTCCTAGAGCTTTCAGATCTATCCCTGAACCTCAATTTAAATATGTAGAGAAATAAGCTAAAAACATTTTCTAAGAAATGTCAATGGTATTACTTTTTCCAGGGTTTTTGTATTTTAAATTTAATTTTTTAAAAAAAATCTCCTTAGCACCCACTCTGTTCCAAATTCTGAAAAAGAGTGAAGAAGAGGCCTGAACCCTGACCCTGGGTTTTCAGTCTAGGAGGGGAGACAGAATTGTAACAGATGCCCAACGTACACTGAGTTAAGGTTAGGACAGAACAGTGTTAAAGGTACAGAGGAAAATGAAAAATTTTACTCTCTATTTTGGGGGTCATGGATGCCTTGGAAGAAGTACTGAGTGTGAGCTATTTGTAGGACTATAATCTGGAGATACCCGGGAGGAATTGAATATTTGGGTCTGGGACTCTGTAAAACATCAGGGTTGAAGATATTAATTTGAAAAGCATCTGTGTCATCCATCCTCAGATAATAGAGAAATCTCTAAATGAGTATTTTGCAAAGCCTATAACTTGGACTAAAAATCTCATGAGATGGTCTGGAGAAAATAGGGGTCTAGGATCAAATAAGATTAAGGAATACCACATACTTTACCCCCTCCTTTGGAAATTTGTAAATGACGTTAACATTTTAAAGGAACTGACAAGTCCTACAATTAGTCCAGATGTAGGAAAAGAACCAGAGGAAGCCAAAAGAACAAGACATTTTGAGAAGATAAATATGATCATTTGTATAAATCTTAGAAGAAATCCCAAAAGTTAAGAATTGGCAGGAGAGTATCTTACTCGGTTTGTTGTTCCACAGCTCAGCAGAGACCATGGCATATATTATGCACTCAATGAATATTTGGCAGATTAATCAGTGAATAAAGAAATGCAACAGCAAAAGCAGTAATCCCTCATACAATTCCATTCAACATTCTACAAAATGCATATAAAGACAGAGAAAAAGACTGGCAGCGGTACAAAAAATTTCACATAAAAGAACATCATTCAGTTTTGGAGAAAACTTCATAAAATACATAGCATTTGTTATGGATTTGGAAGTATATTCTTAGACTCTGTAGCAGTGGTTTTCAATGGGAAGGAGGGAGGGCAATTTTGCTTACCAAGGAACATTTAGCAACATCTGGAGACATTTTTGTTTATCACAACTTGGGCAGGGTATGGCTACTTTAATGTATGGCCACCCTCCAACACACAGAACAGCCCTCCACAGCAATGAATCGTCTAGTCCAAACTGTCAATGGCACAGCTGTTGAGAAATCCTGTGGCACAACATATGATACAGCGGCACATACAAAGCAAAAAGGGTGAGTCCAAACCAGGGGTAGGAAAAGTCTTCGATTTACCCTCCTTTATCTGCCCTAAACTCTGGCCACAGAAATTACACAGACCAGAAAAACATGTGACTTTTTTTTTCCAGCTGCCAAAAAATCATTTGTTAAGCCAGCCAGAGTCTGCCCATATATCCATTCAGGGGCTTCTACCCTTAAAGCCGTCAGAGGTATATGTTGGCCAACACTGGCTGAAATGCCTTTCCCCTCAAGGGAAGAATTACTAAGTCCATCCTTTCTGGACTAATCACTATTAGAAACAAATATTCTAAGGTCTGTGCAAATCAATCTGCCTTTGGTTCTAGAGCTGAAACATGGCAGTGCCTGTACCTAGGAGAAGAGCAGCCCAGGCTAATGAAACCAAGAAAGCATCTTTTGGGACATGCCAGGTCTGGGTGAATCTCCACCTGTGTAAGAATGAGCAAACAGAAAAAAACAGTAGGAGAAAGGCAAAGTTTAGCAAACTATGCTTGATGTCTTCAAAAACATGAAAGAAGGAAGTGTCCTCTGGAGTAAGAGAAGACTAAAGAATGTTAGGTAAAGGCAGAGATACAAAGAAATCTGAGTAAAATAATGAGAGAATGCACAAAACCCCAGAGCAAGAGAACTGAAATTCCCATTAGAGATGATATAAATGGATGCGACCAAATCATATTGGTAATAAGGATAGCAGATTTGAGAAATCTTAAGTCTAAAGGTAAAGGACAGAAGTGAAAGTGACGGGAAAATTTATAGATATGGAGGAAAGGGAATAAAGATACACCCCAAGAAAGTTCTTTCTGACACAACTAAAGGAATAGTATGACACAGAAAAATCTGCCTAAGGTAAAAAAAAAAGAAACCCAAATTTATAGATTTAAAAGCTTCACTAAATATCAGACTAAAATAATAAGACTCATTCTGGAAACAATGGAAATCTGGGATTATAGAATAATATATGAATACTAAAAACATCAAAGAAGAAGGGTGGCTTGCCTACAATTAGATAAAAGTCAGGCTGACATTAGACTTCCTGAATCCTGAATAACACTATATACCAAAGGAAAACAGAGCAGGATATATATCCTGTGAAATAGAAATAAAATCTGTGAAAAATAATAAGAGAAAAATTACCAAAACATAATTGTGGTGAGAAACTTGTGCTTGCCCTATCAGTCTGTGGCAAATTAAGCATAGAAAAGAATTAGAATTTGATTCCAATTGATTAAAATACGATTTTCATATTTTAATGAATAGAATTGAAGTAATGTTGCATGTCAAAGAGAATAAATTTTTTCAACATCAAATATTACTGATATTTTATATATATTATATATTAATCATAATGTCTGTCCCCCCTTCTTGCAATGACTTCACTCCCTTCCTCTTTTTTCCAGCTCAAATGCAGTGTTGTTTTGGTAAATCAGCTCTCTGAACAACAACAAAAAAGTCCTGCTTTGTAGCACTTGCCAGTTTCCATGGGGTTGATATTCCCACCATGGCCAATTTTAAGTTACAAAAGGTTTTAACAATCAACCAGCTGTCAAGATTCCTGAATATTTAATGATGGAGATGGTAAGATCCAACTACATCCCACCACTGAGGAATTTTACCTTCTCCGGTGAAGCAGTTCCTCACTTACCACGTTTCATTAAGGTTAGCTGTTTGCATTCATGTTTTTATCACCAAACTCGGAATCACTGGAGAGTAGGGACTGTAATAACAACAACCACATCAATAACAATAATAATAACGATGTCATCATTTGTTTGCTAAAGAGGGGGAAGATGGCCGAGAATATTGAATCCTTGACAATATAAGGCTACTGGCACTACAGATGGAAAGACCATTGGAAGAGACCAGAAAATATACAGACTTTATTACTGGAGTTTGGCCTCAAAGCTTGGAAAGGAATCATTCCTAAGCTCCGGTGAGCTAGAACAGACCCCAGTTGAGTCACAAAGTATCTTTGTGAGTCCCTGGCCTATGTGAAGATGTGTCAGGTATTTATATTTGCTCCTTTTCCCTAAACATGCACTGAACTAAGCTTAATATCTTTCTACATTAATAGTATGATGAAGCCGTGAAAGATAACTTCAAGGCCTAACAGAAAGCTAATGCACCCACTCCAGTACTGGACTGTGGAATCCATCTGATTACCAATGGGCTTGATGAGGAAGTTACAAAAAAGAAACATTTCTCAAAGGAGAGAAGGCTTTGGATCCCTGTATGATAATGACACAGGGGAGAAGCCAAAATCCAACAAATTCAAAAGTTCATTCTGTGACTACCTGGTATTTTAAGTCCTTTTCTTATCCCACCCAGAACTCTGCCCTCCAGAGCCCTAGCAAGGTGCTGTCGCCTAGGAGTTCCTATTGTCCCTGATCTGAAGCAGAGTCAGATCTCTAGGTGGGATGGAGGGACAAGTGGTGTTGCGAATGGAAAAGAGCCTTCTCACTAGAGCGGGGTTAGTAATTCTGGCAGGGGCAGCAAACTTTTTCTTAAAGGGCCAGATAGTAAATATTTTAGACTTACAGACAATACAGTTTCTGTTGGCAGAAATTAAGGGTACACAGTTCCCAATTCATAACAATTAAATTCTCTTAATTTTAAGCAGCACAAAGTCATAGAAGAAGAAATATTAATAATGATATAGAATAGAACCTAAGTATTTTGATCATTTCACCATAATCAACAATTGAATAAGAACAACATAATTGCAAGGGTCAACATCCTCTTCAGCATTGAAGGACAGCAATATTTATTAATATGCCTCATTGTTAGTCTGGCAGTTTCTTGTTATATGAGAACCTTAAATTATGTTCCATGTGGAATTTTATTTTTAATGTGCAATCTGTGAGAACAAGGTTGTTCTTATTAAGATTTAAGATTTCATCTTGTCAAGATTAAACTTTATTTTGAACACAGGTTTAACATTTAGATGACCATTTGAGAATGTGAGGCATTTTGTACTTATTTCAAAAGTCCTTCTCTGACGCCAGGTCTGTACAGCTGAATTAACAGTTGCAACAGTCAATCCAGTGTTTGCAGCTGTCTTAACAACCAAACCAGATTACTGCATGGTCAATCAGTTGATCAATGCATAATTGATTGTGAAGATAGCCAGAAATATCAGCCAATTTGTTAACTGTGCAGAGATATAGACAAAGCCAATGAGCAAACTGAAGCAAGGAAATTAAAAGAATGTAATCAAAATTGTTCTGATCAAAGGTACTATTTAGATGAATGAGACCCAAATTTTATTTATTTTTCCTCTTGGAAAATCTTGAGTATTTCATACTTAGAATTCTTGACCTTTATTAACTACCTCCAGCAATTCTCTTGTGGAATGTGCTTGAAATACACTCTCCCTTGGCCCTACACCAATATCGCCACTTTGTTAAAAAAAGAAACCAAAAGTATAAAATAGTATGTTTTCTGAAATAGACACAGACAGCAAGGTTATGTAACCAAGTATTTTACAAGCGTGATACAATAAAGCAAAGGGGAGAGGAAGCTACAGAAGAAGGTGAATGTTAAAACCAGCATTTAAGAAAAAACATTTAAAAAGTAGATAAGAGCGGGCTTCCCTGGTGGCGCCTGTGCTCCGCAACGGGAGAGGCCACAACAGTGAGAGGCCCGCGTACCACAAAAAAAAAAAAAAAAAAAAAAAAAAAGTAGATAAGAGCTAGAGAACACATCCTCACACATAATTTAAAAGTTAAGTTTTGGGCTTCCCTGGTGGCACAGTGGTTGAGAGTCCGCCTGCCGATTCAGGGGACATGGGTTCGTGCCCCAGTCCAGGAAGATCCCACGTGCCTCGGAGCGGCTGGGCCCGTGAGCCATGGCCGCTGAGCCTGCGCGTCCGGAGCCTGTGCTCCGCAACGGGAGAGGCCACAACAGTGAGAGGCCCGCCTACCACCAAAAAAAAAAAAAAAAAGTTAAGTTTTAACAAATCATTTAATTTAGAATATAATCATTTAGTATATAATATTTATATATGTGTATCTAACACATATACAAAATTAAATGACATTATAATTATGTATATGTTTACATGTGTTTTATTTTATAAATGTTATATAATTTTACACAGGCAGGTTATTGCCTCTTGGAGATAAAGCATGCAGATACTCTGGCTGATTTTTTAAAAACTCGACATTCAAAATATTTGTGGCCATGTATATGCAAACAGATACTGTAAAACTACAAAATTTTTATGGATTTAATATTAAAGTACCAATGGAAAATGAGCTTTATATGGCATTTGAACACTTTTTTCCATTTATAATTTCATTTGAGCCTCACAGCCTTATTCTGTAGGTCAATCAAGAACTAGCATCAGTCATATTTTAGAGATGAGACACCTGGAAGTCGAATGAAAGAGGTGACTTTGCTGAGATCACACTAATAGCTAAAGGGTGAAATAGATATATGATCAAGGTGTTCTGACCTTTTCCATTGAATGATTCTTCCTTCCACCCTATCAACACTGAGATGTGAAAAATAAGTTCTTTATTTTACAAATAATCCTTTTTCCTGAAACTTGCTAAGAACCCGTGTAAATATTACGTATAATGCACATTTTTATCAAGAAGAGTCAGAATAAGTTAAGCCACCACAGTGAGTTAACTGTCTTTGGTTGTAGAACAATATGAAAACACACCCAGTCACAGCCTCATTTTGGTGTATATTTTAAGAAGTTAATTGCCTGTTTGTCCAGACACACTGTGCTAACCACTGGGGAAGGAAAACAGACTTGCTTCTGTTTCAGACCGGTTGATGTGGGAGCAATAATTCCTTGTTGTTTTAGAACTGTAATGTAAAATTATCAATATTTAATGGGTGAAATGGATTGGTGGATATACTTTCTTCAAAATAGGTTTTTCTTTTCTCTTCTTCTTTAGTTATGTCCTGTCAAAAAGACAGCTACAACTACTGAAGCCGAGCCCATGCTCTGCAACAAGAGAAGCCACCACAATAAGAAGCCACCGCAATGAGAAGCCCGCTCATCGCAACAAAGGTAGCCCCCGCTGTCTGCAACTAGAGAAAACCTGTACATAGCAATGAAGACCCAACACAGCCAAAAATAAAAACAAATAAATCAATTTAAAAAAAACAAGCTGGTACATCACACACAGAACAGCTTAGCAGTCTGCTCAAAATATTTTTTTAAAAAAAGACAGTAAAACAAAAGTTTTAAAACATAGGCACAACAACGTCTAGATATTTACCACCAGTGGGGTTTGTAGTTAATCAGCATGAAGAATGAGAAATAACTGAGGGAGACTTCCCAGTGACTAAATGTGGAAAATTAAGTTTTCTTCTAAAACCTATGGTTTTGTTTCTGCATCTGAATAGTGTTGGAAACATGATTCTAGAAAACAACCAGCTGGTTTTGGTTCCACTGAGAAAGAAAGTCACTTTCTAGTTGTCCACCCTCTACGTACCCTTTACCAATCCCCTTCAAATGCAGCTCATTTCCCACTTAAATCTTCATGATACCTCAGAATCTGCAACATTTGTTTAGTGTCTGTTATCTGCCAGGCATTGTGAAAAGCAGTCCTTATAGTTCATTATTATTTAACAATTCAAGTCTACCTTTCTTTTTTTTGTTTGTTTTTGCTGTATGCGGGCCTCTCACTGCTGCGGCCTCTCCCGTTGCGGAGCACAGGCTCCAGATGCGCAGGTTCAGCGGCCATGGCTCACGGGCCCAGCCGCTCCGCGGCACGTGGGATCTTCCCAGACCGGGGCACGAACCCACGTCCCCTGCATCGGCAGGCGGACTCTCAACCACTGCGCCACCAGGGAAGCCCTACCTTTCTTAATTTTACAGTTTAATAACACGTAGAGTCCTTCAATATTACTCGTGATTTTTATCATTAGTGTTTCTCCCTTAATTTTTTTGTTTGCTTCATATCAATATTCTGACTTCTATTATTTTCTTTTTGCAAATTTTAGTCACAATTTTTGAGGTTTTGGTATACGCCAGACCCAATACAAATACTTTATAAACATTATCTTATTTCATCTTACTTGACTTTCAAAATCCATAAAGTAGGCATTATTACCCCTATTGTACAGGTGGAAAGTAGGCTCAAATGTTCATTCATCAGAGGTCACACATTCATTCAGTGGCAAAACTGGAACTCAGGTGTAAGACTCTGATTTCATATCTCAGGTTTTTAACTTCTAACCAACTCAGCATCTAATTTGTTATATTTTTGTATATATAGGAACAACCAATATAAATATAGATTGAAAGTATATACCTATGATGGATATTCCTCTAATAGTTTATACAGAAAAGGAATAATTCATTGACCTTCCTTCTACACATTACCTCCCCATCACACCCTCTGCCCCAGCCATGGCCCATGAGAATGCCTTGATTTCTTTCTATTGACACTAAAACGTTCACCAGGCTAACTAATACATTCATAGATGTAAACTCTGCACTCCTGTGTAAAGGGATAGGGGATAAAAACATTTCTCCCTGTCAGGCTAAATCATATTTCAATTAGTACATGAAGCAGATAAAGATAAACTCAAGTTCTTTCATACTTCTTCCACTTTCTTTCTCTTCCCTTGAATCTTGGCTGGCCTATTGCTTTGACCAATAGAGTACAAAGAAAGTGATGCTCTGCTATTTCTAGTCTCAGCCTTTAAGAGGACTGGATGCTTCAGCCTTGGACTCTCAAAGTCCTAAGTCACCAAGGAAGAAGTCTAACTACCCTTCCACCCAGAGAAACGTCATGAAAAGGCCTTGAAATTACGTGAAAAAAAACATGGACTCGGCAGAACTCAGTTTCTACCCATCCCCAGCAAGAGTCCAGGCATGGAGTCTCTTAAGTCACATTCCCAGGAGACAGACTCTGAGATCAGAGATTTGTATGTAAGAGGTCATTGGGAAGTTTGCCCAAGAACAATACCTATGAGAGATGAGCCAAGCAGGCTGGGCATAGGGAGAAGGTGAACTGTGAAACAGTTGCACCAGGTGAGCTTTGAAGCTACGATGGCCCATGAGAGTGTCTTGTCTTGATGCAAAGAGACAGAGCCTTTATGCTTCAGCATGGAGGAGTCACTGGATGCAGGCTAGACCCACCCACACAGTAGATGGTATGCCCTTGGACAAGAAGGTTCAGTCCTGAAGAGTTCTGGGCATTGTACCATAGCATCCACTAGATGGAATTTCAAAGAAAAGCATTCGTTAGTTGACTGACTTAATTCATGGAGATTTCAAAAGGGAAAACGCTCTGGCAGAAAAGGTTTACTCCCCTTAACTCAGCTAGACCATCAGATCAAAAAGGGCTTAAGTTTGCAATGAATGTTAAAGTAAACATTGTCTTATTTCTTCCAACTTTTTAAAGTATAAGGAGTACTAAGCGTGAGTCCAAAGAAACTATTTGTTAGCCACGTGATTTCAGGCAAATCACTTACACAACAGTAGACTGAGTTTGTCTTGTGCCAAGAACAGTATACCGGAGGTACCCTGAGGGAAAACCTTAGGACTATCAGGGAAATAAAGTCAGTCACCTTCTCAGAGCTTCAGAGGCCTCATTTTTAAAAGGGAGACAATTCCATCTGTCTAAATTGTATACTAGATTTTTGACATCAGTTAATAATGTATGTGTGTAAAATTCTATAAAAATTGTAAAGGACTATAGAAAGTTAAGCTATTATTATTGTTATTCTTAATAATATTTTTCCTGCTGTCAAATATCTGATCTAAAAACTTCAGTCAAAGTGAGTATGTATTAATATATGTATTTATTATCTTAAGCATCCACTTGAAAATAACTGCTAAAGTCAGTTTATAAAAAAACAACTTTCCTTTAAATGGCTTTTTATTTAGGAGTCTATACAAATCAATTTTCATTGTTCTTCCTTTTCTAAAAAGGTATTGTCTCTTTAAATATGCATTGCTAGCATGTAAGTTATATAACATTTTGAAAAATGTTCTAATTAAAATTGACAAGATTCTTCTTGCAAAACCTATTCCAATAGTCCTTTTCTGACACCCACGGTCATCAAAATAACTTTAGTGGAGAGGTAGGAAAGTCAAAGTAATAGCAGTACACTAGGAATATCTTGCCCCAAATCCTTCCAATCCCAGATTTCTTTTATTAGATTTTGACTCCATTTTTGTCCTAACTGGATATATAGAGAATCAGTTAAAGAACTATATAGACAAAAAAATGAGATCAAGTCTGACTGTGTTCAATCAATAAGAAAACCTTCATTCCATCTACCTCTGAATTCCCAGACAACTTTTGACGCAGGGATCACAGACTAGGCTGCACATAGTATTGCTGTCGAAATTAGAGGAGGAGAAATTGTTTTCTTTACAAATTAATTTTCAATTTCAAATGGCCTAAAGGAGCCCTGAGCCCTTGTTACACTTTTAATTTATGTTAAATTAGTAGATACAGGTCTTGATGAAGTGGGGACCTTCTCTTTAGTCACAGTTAAGAAGGAAACTATTACTTTTCTCTGTGTCAGTGTTCCCATTTTGCTTTCATAAAATGGCCTTAAAAAGATACTGAGCCTGTTTTCTCTTGTTGCCATTAATCAATAAGAACATGGTTTTGCAATGGCTTAAACTAAATGAAATGACCTCGCCCAAGAGCTCCACTCATTCCACTGTTTGGAAGCTTTTTCACCTATTCAGGTAAGCAGTGAGATTTTACTCTTATTCAAAATCTCACATTTTTATTGAGGTGTTTGAATTGTTCATTTTTGTTTCCATAACAGAGGTAGATTATAAGGCTCAAATCACCTCTTCATTAAGTATCTGATGCAGAACCTAAACATCTCAACTAAATACATCTTCTTCACCTTCTTATGAGACAATTTTTTTTTAACGTGATATTCTCAGCATCCCCAAAGCCCACCTACATTCAACTGGAAAAATCCTGAAGCTGAGCAGAAGCTTAAATCAAGCTCTCACATGTTCACAGTAGCATGAATCTGTGGTCTGTGCTGCTGGTATCTGAAGCATATAGTTTCCCTTAATTCAACAACACAGAGTCCTGGCCTTTAGAGCACTCATCAGAGAATTTTCCTGAAACCTGACTTCCTTCCAGCATTTGCCAAAGACCCACTTAAGACAATGAATGTTTGATACTAATGGGATAAGGGACATTTTAATTATACATGAATCCTGGATACTGTAAACACAATACCTTTATCACCAGCTACCCAGAAGCTTATCAAGAGTTTACAGAAACAAACACTTTCATGTTCTCTTGTTGGAAGTGAAAACTTATTCAAACTTTCTCTTGGGCATTTAACAATATGAACAAAAATTGAAAATGCACATTTGATTTGACTTAAAAACTTCATGTTCAAGTATTTATTCTCAGAAAATCATTAGACTTTACACCAAGTTGCATCGATGCTGACTGAAACATTTTTATAGTGCAGATAAATTGGAAATAACCTTAATACTCATAGATACAAGATTAATTAAAGTATGACACAGCAATACAGTGTAATACCATGAAGCCATTAGGAAGACTAAGGTAGCTTTCTCTATATGCAGATCCGTAAAGATTTATTGTTAAGTTAAAAAATGTGGGAAAGCAAATATAATTTGATTTTTTGTTTAAATGTATATAAACATACACATCCATATTAAAAAGTATAGAACTATAAGTATAGTTATTCAATGGTTGTGTAAACTTTACTTTAGACATTATACATTTCTGTTTAATTTTTGATAATAAGCCTAACATTGTTTTCTTATTTTAAGAAAAATTAATCTTTTCATTACAAAAATATTCTGAATGAAACCAGATTGTACTATATTACCTTAGTTCTCATTTAACTTGTACAGTTTAAATTTAATGTTAAATTCCCAGATGTATAGAAAATATGATATAAGAAAATTTAGACAATATTTCTAAGCTAAACTGCAGTAAATCACGATAACTACTTCTGAAATCTATTACTGTGCTAAGTACCGTACTTTTTTTTTTAATATTCAGAACTACCTAAAAGAGATACTATCATTAAAGTACTACTAACAAAGGTACTGTTATTATCCATATCTTACAAAGGGGCAAATATATATATATATATATATATATATATATATATATATATATATATATAGGTAAATTGAGTAAATTTGCCAGTCAATAGTAGAATTGAAAGACTAAACTAAATATGTCTAACTCAACAGCCAGTGGTATTAACCACTATGTTATTTTACTATTGTATTGTATGAAGGCCATGGCCAGGAAAACAACAGCCGCTCTTTGCATACTAGATATGACACATTTAATACAGGAATTCAAGACTTTAAAAATTTGAAAAATCGGCAGGGAAGAAGGTCAGAGAAGTCTCCACAAATTTCTAAGTCAGAAGGTCAGAGGCAAGCAGTTCTTAACAGCTCACAGAAGCTTCTGCATTTCTTAAAAGTCTCTGGAAGTCGTCCATCAACTATTTCAGTCTGTGATAGGAAAGCAGGTGCCTCTCAAGAGCTTGTTGGGAAGCCTCCATGACATGTCAGGTCTGTTCATACATTTGGCTGCAACTGCTTCTGTAGGAAACTGGCTTCTTCTGTTCCACCCTCAGCCTCACCCAGTGCCTCTCATTGGCAAGCTCTAAGCTGAAGCAACACAGAATAAAGAATTCTGGAAAATATAATTCCCAGCTTCTCTACAGTGCAGAAGTGACGTTAGAAAATGAAGGTAGAACCCTGAGTTGACAAGAGACAATCCAAATTACTGATTTACTAAATATTATATATATATGTGTGTGTGTGGCTATCTATATCTATGTAACCATATGTAGATGTATAGATACACACACTTAACATACATATATACATGTTAGATGTATATATAAGCAGTATAGAGTTAACAATATTGACTCTGAAGCCAAATGGCTTGTGCTCAAACCCTGGTTCACCCATTTATTTACTGGGTGAGTTTGAGCAAGTTGCTTACTCTCTCTGTGCCTCAGTTTTTCCATCTTTAAAATGGGAATAATAATCCTACTTCATTGGATTATTGTCAAGATTATATATAAATTATATGTAGCTTACAATATTGCCTGGCACATAATAGTGCTGTATAATGTTTTAATTATTATTGTTGTATTTGTTATTTGACATCACACACACAAAAAGCTTTAAGAATGCAGTGTCAGCCATAAAAAGAAATGAAACTGAGTTATTTATAATGAGGTGGATGGACCTGGAGTCTGTCATACAAAGTGAAGTAAGTCAGAAGGAGAAAAACAAATACCGTATGCTAACACATATATATGGACTCTAAGGGAAAAAAATGTCATGAAGAGATTAGTGGTAGGATGGAAATAAAACACAGACTTACTCGAAAAAAAAAAAAAAAAAAAGAATGCAGTGTCAGGGAAAAGTTCACTTTTTTGAGACAATGCGAATCAGAATCTCATATTTTGCTTTGTTTTTGTTGAAGTTCAGGAATAAAATTAGCAAATGTTCAAAATAACCAGCTCATGCCTGTTTCAGATACATGTATTTATTAACAACTCTTGATAGATTTTTATTCTGAATTTTATTCTCCATTGTCCCATTTATGTATTCAATTTGGAAGGTAGTGGAATATAAATATAAGGAGAAATTTAAGAAAAAAGGGAGAAAGAGGGCTTGCTTACATATTCTACATTGCTTTATTTCTACTTCTCCACCTCCCCCAATTAATGTTAGATTCTTCGTTAGACTTTTATTTTAAATTTATTTCAATTATTATTTCTGGTTATTGGATAATTCATTTATAAGAGGTTTTTATATTGTCTATTAGCTGAGCTTCCCAACTTTTCTTAGGAAACTCACCAACCATGAATTAATTAAAATATATTTTAAAAAAATTCTTGCTGCATATTCTGCAATTTGCCCTAGAGTAAGAAACAAAGTTTCCCATGTGAGAAATAGCTCAAATGCAAACCAATACCTGAAATTCTGAGCCTCTGTCCAGTTATTTGTTAAAACCACCGATTGTTTTCACCATTCCATGTGTCTTCAAATGTAGGATAGTTCTTTCCCAATGAGCAGCAAATGGACCTTGATCTAACTGTATTTTACCTCTGAAGTTGAATTTCTCTTTACCTGAGGTGTCTCCAGCTTCCCTCAAAAAAGAACTTCAGGCATGTCATAGCCTGCTTTAAAGTCATATGATCTCCCACATATCTTTCATATTTACTGAAAAATATATATCTTCATTCTCTCTCTCCTTGAGGTGGTCTTCAGAGCCCCCATAGGTGAATTTCGTAAATACTACACGGCTTACATTTTTACATCAGACCATTCAAAACTTACTCTATAAATCTGGTGACAATTCACACGTTCATTTTCTCATGATGCATTAGTAAACCAAGCAGACAAATTTCATTTTTATGTAGTTTTGAAAGATTAGGTAGATGGAGGTAATGTCTCCCCCACACATAGAATATTTAGATACGATTCCTTCTAACTCAAGCTGTCAGTTTATTGCTAAAACTTGAAAGAATCAAGAGATTAATAAGTGTTTGCATGTCTTTTGAAATCATGAAAGGTTCTTCTCGTTTGACAAGCTTGATGATGGATTTTGGAATGCATGGGGGAAAAGTGCTGACATTTAAAAAATCTATACCACTAACTCTCATAAATGCAGTTTTCAAATATACAATTGTTCTATCTGCCACAACAGCATTTAACATTAAAAAAAATTCAAGCATTAAAAATATCTGTAGGGGCTTCCCTGGTGGCGCAGTGGTTGAGAGTCCGCCTGCCGATGCAGGAGACACGGGTTCGTGCCCCGGTTCGGGAAGATCCCACATGCCGCGGAGCGGCTGGGCCCGTGAGCCATGGCCGCTGAGCCTGCGCGTCTGGAGCCTGTGCTCCGCTACGGGAGAGGCCACAAGAGCGAGAGGCCCACGTACCGCAAAAAAAAAAAAAAAAAAAAATCTGTAATAAGAACCTGCTGTATAAAAAAATAAATTAAATAAAATTCAAAAAAATCTGCCTCTTTTCTCTGAACAGCCCAACTTAGTAGACACATACACATATATCAGTTATGTTTTGTTCTTCATTTATGTTTGCATTATTGAGAGAATATAAAGAATGTTAAAATCAGTCTAAAGAAGGAAACTTGAATTCCCATATTATTTCCACTGAGCTCATGTTTCAATCTCATAGAGAGCCTATCCTACCCCTATCCTTGTTTTATGACTATGAAAAAGCCTGAAAGGGATGATGCAAAAGTTTACATTTCTATACACAACAAGTAATGCGTGTTTGTGCGTAACTTCTTTGAGGTCATTGACTCCAACGTTAATCCGATGCCAAAAACATCTGCAGGTCTAAGTACGTTTGAAAATGGTGGAGGGAGGACTCATTCAAGATCACTATGACCCAGGTCCCAGCCAACTCATAGAAGTGAAAACAGTGCACAGGGCTCCAGACTCCAGGAGCAAGACCTCAGGTATTCATGCTCTCTTGAAGCTCTACAGTCAGTACTGTTTGAGAGGTCTAATCGGATGAGACTCAGGGCCCTATGTATCCTGAGTGTAGAAATCATCTGAAACCCCCAGACTCCAGTCCAAGTGACCCTTGCCGCACAGCTTCCTCTTGACCAGGGGATTCTGGTGCTACTCAGCTCTCCAACAGTAATCCCATGTCCCTTACTCTAGAACTTCAGTAAACTTGCTTTACCACTGCCCTGGTTCCTGGTTCCCTGTGACCATTCCATTCTGAGTGGCATGTTACTGTCTAGACTGTGTCATTTAAACCTGTTCAACCTAAATTGCCACTTTGGGGACTGTACCCTGAACCAACACTACTGCCAGCTTACATGACAAAGGTTCTGCTTGGAGTTTCACAAACGCCATCTCACCTATTCCTTGCAAGCTCATCTGAGGGGATACTGAGTGCCCTCACCCTACAGATGAAGAGACTGAGATTCAGAAATTAGGTAGCTTCCTGAGTCATAGAGCTAGTAAATGACAGAGCCAGGCTTTACACACACATCAGGCTGAACATGGACTATATGTGCTTAATTGCTTCACTAGAACATTCTCTACTAAAGAGACAAACTTGGCTCTGACTTGGAAACAAAACAAGGCCAAGGCGGTACACGTATGTGTTATTAATAAAACTATTCTATGGAACAAGAACATTTCTCAATAGTGTCCCCAAATAATATATGTAGACTTAACACTCAAAACAAAAAAAGATTTAGCTTCATAAATTAAGCTCAAGTTTCTGGATCTTTCTATGACCCTCCACTGCTCAGTCAAGGATATTAATCCATTCCCACTGGTCTACACAATCTTTTTCCTGAAGGCACCTAGGTTCAGGAATCCACCTAAGCCTACTCCACTTCAGTCCACACAGACCTGGACCTTCATCATCCGCTACAATGAAGTCAAGAAAGGAACGTCCAACTTGGCCACCCACAGATGGAGGGGCAGAGGTTTGGAAAGACAGTACATCCACCTGGGCATGATTTACCTCCTTCTGGACTGTGTCAACAGTCTTATCTCACAGCCATTCTACTCCCCCACCCCACCCCACCCCACCCCCACCAATATGTTCACCACAATGCAGCGGGGGCTTTTCAGAAAACAAATCTGATCCTGTATCTTGTCTTAAAACAGTGTTCCCTCCCCACTTCCCCTGGTCAGTTCACTTATCATTCAGGTCAAATTTCATCAACTCCCACCATCACTTCCTGTGGAAACTGCCCCCCCCCCCCGCCTTTCTTACCTGGTTACATTTTAAATTGATTCTTTTATTTTATTTTATTTATTTATTATTTTTTTTTTTTGTGGTACGCGGGCCTCTCACTGTTGTGGCCTCTCCCGTTGCGGGGCACAGGCTCCGGAAGCGCAGGCTCAGTGGCCATGGCTCACGGGCTTACTTGCTCCGCGGCATGTGGGATCTTCCCGGACCGGGGCACGAACCCGTGTCCCCTGCATCGGCAGGCGGATTCTCAACCACTGCGCCACCAGGGAAGCCTAAATTGATTCTTTAAATCGTTAAACTTGCATTATTTAAAATATCACCATGAGCTTCTTTTTCATAGGTCATGTCACAAGTTGCAGTTTCATATTTATAGCAGTTTGCTTTTCTTTCTCAGCATCTCTCTAGCTCCCAGCACAGTGCATGGCACAGCCTACTCATGAGTATCTGTTGAATGAAGATAAGTGATCTGGTGAAGGGAATGGGGCATTGATTTACATTCACACCTGGGCACAGTGAAATTTGACTCCGGTGATCAACACATACAAGTTAATTAAAGTAAAAGGTCAGTAAAACCATTACAAAGGCTGATCTTTTGGCAATATTACAAGGACCATTGTTCATATATAATCCTGGAAAAATTTGTATGTGATAAATTATGATAAATAAAGAAGTTGTATTTCTTATGGTTATGAGACATTGCTTTGATAGTTCCTATTTTAAGTTTTGTACCAAACTAAGTGGCTAATTATGCTCTGCTTAGGAAATCTATTCCTCCTCGATTATAAGCTAGTATGTTACTTCTTTCTTCCAAGGAAATATGAATGAGTGGCTATCTCACCTTGAAGGCATTTACCTGAAATATCAAATGGAGGAACATTCCTATTTCATTACTTAATCTCCAAGTTGAGATGAATCACCAAACACCATACTTTTGCTAAATTCATGTATTACAGCGTGACAACCCAGCATCAGATCATGGTTCTAGTGTGCCTGCAATAGTCAGGACACACATTCTAGTGACTTTTTTGTTTCTCCCCTTTATTCCCTTTAACATGGTGATAATCAGAACAAATTGATTTTGTTTCTCAGATTGCTAAAATCTTCCCAACACTTTCTTTAACACTGGTGCTGAATAAATCATTGTAATGTTCCCCTGAAGTGAATTGAAAATTAATTTACACAACCAAGATGATCCTCCTAATAACAGGGTACATGGAATGGGGAAATTGGAAATCATTACCCAGCAAACATTATCTGCATTATTTTTGTAGCTGCTTTAGATTGCATTGTAATAGAAAATTAGGAGACGGCTGTGAAGAAGTTTAAGAGGGTCCCCTGAAGAGTGTCTGCTTTAAAATTGATTCTTTAAGAAAGCATTAAAAAGCTATTGGAATTGATTGCCTGCTAATATAAAGGAAAAACTCCTCACCACCATTTGAGTTAAGGAAGAGCATCTTCATTCATGCATGTTATTAAAACTACTGGCCTGAAAGCCCCTGTAGAAAGATAAAGGATATGGATGGGATATTAAAACAACAATCTTTACCTTATCTGGGATTTAAATTTAATATGTTGCTTTTATTAATTTAGCAGGAACCATTAGTTAGGATGTCAAAGAGTGGATTTACAATTAAAATGCTATAGAATGGTGGCATCTTTAACAAACAATGGACCAGGAATTCTTCATTAATCTTCCAAGCATGGGGAACACCCCTACAAAGAATAAATCCTGAATTTACAGTTTTCTTTATTGCTAAGTTTTCTGTGCAGCAGCAATAAAAGTCATAGCTGATAACACCCCTGATTAGCTCTTGAATCTTCCCCTGAAATGGGCTAATGACCAATCAGATCCCAGCAGTTGGCCAGATAGAAAATAGCATTCACCATCTTAAAAATATGTCTTTAGAGCTTAGAAAGGTTTCCATGTATCTGATGCAGTGGGCTATCGTTTGAGAAATGATATTGTAGATAGATTATACAAACACATAAGCAGCCCAGTAGGGTGCCTCAACACTAAACTATTTTCTTTTTATAGCCTTTTGATTTTTACCATATTCAGTGGGAAATTGCCTTGTCTTTTTTAATACATGATAACTAGAACTACTTAACAGCAAGGAATAATGAGTAAGAAATGCCTTTTTCAATACAATATATTATCTTTTTCTTTAAAAGTTATCTCAGGGGCTTCCCTGGTGGGGCAGTGGTTGAGAGTCCGCCTGCCGATGCTGGAGACACGGGTTCGTGCCCCGGTCCGGGAAGATCCCACATGCTGCGGAGCGGCTGGGCCCGTGAGCCATGGCTGCTGAGCCTGCGGGTCCGGAGCCTGTGCTCCGCAACAGGAGAGGCCACAACAGTGAGAGGCCCACATACCACCAAAAAAAAAAAAAAAAAAAGTTATCTCAGAATTTAAACTTCACCCTCACCTCAATCATTTTTTTCTCTCTCTTCCTCTGTTTTAATGGATTGTGAATAATTTCTGCACAGATGAGCTATCTCAGCAAAAGTTTGGTACAGAAATAGTAGCATAGATATAGAGCATGTAAACTAAAATTGTATTCTAGAAGGAAAATCCCACCCAGTACCACCTTGGATCTTCCCTCTCAGTGCTATCAGCAGGTCCTTGGTGATGTAATAGAAACAGCCTCATAAAGAGGCCCTTTGGGAATTAGGAACTTTGGGAGTTAGTTAGGAACCCTTTGGAGATCATTGAAATGGACCCACCCACATTATATTGAGTTTTGAATTATTCTGACTAGCCTAGTAATACATTTCTCATATATCAGCTTCAAATATTAACATGAAACCTAAAATGCTATTTGGACTAAACACCAGAACAATTCTTTATTAAACCATATTAATCAAAATAGATTCCTTAATAGGCTTTTTTATATCTATTTTATTAATATGTTACTTTCAGTTGATTAGTAGCAACCATTCCTGTATGTCCTGGTTTACTTGGGACAGTCCCTATCAAGGCTTGTCACTTGTAGTAATTTTTAATTAAGACCCTCTTTCACTCTCAAAAAAGTATACTGGTTTAAAGGATAAATTATATTCCCAATCTATTTATAAGTAATTTCTGAAGTATAGAACTTTTAGGTCATTTGTAATAGAACCTAGAGTTATTTTTGTCAAAATATTTAAGCTTAAAGTTAAAATAGCAAAGATTTATGCTTCCAAAATAAATTTCAATTTCACTGCCACCCATAAAACTCCTTAATACTTTCAGATTACAGAAGTCATACATGGACTTTGTTAAAAAGATTTTAATGACTAAAATAATAAGCGAAAATTCTCCATAAACTTGCTCCACAAAGGCAAGCATTGTTAACAGATCTTTGTTTACAGAAACAAAAACAGAGGTATGTTATTTTTCAAATGGGATCATAATATTTTTAAACTGGTCTTTTCACTCGGTTGAAGAAACCAGAAAGTAAAGAAGATGGCTTAAATAGCAAATGATCTTATTTCTTTATCATGTCTCCCGATTCTGTTGATAAAAGGCAAAGATCAAAATAGCATGTGCCGGGCTTCCCCGGTGGCGCGGTGGTTGGGAGTCCGCCTGCCGATGCAGGGGACACCAGTTCGTGCCCCGGTCCGGGAAGATCCCACATGCCGCGGAGCGGCTGAGCCTGCGCGTCCAGAGCTTGTGCCTTGTGCTCCGCAACGGGAGAGGCCACAGCAGTGAGAGGACCGCGTAGCGCGCAAAAAAAAAAAAAAAAAAAAAATAGCATGTGCTGACAGAGAGTAAAGAAAACCTAGACAGCACATGGCAACCCCAGCAATACATATATGTCTCCCAATCTACCTTTTTCGTGCCCAGGTTCCTGGGCTCCTATTTTTCTTAGTTAAATCCTTCACCAATATTACCAGTATTAAACACCACACCAAAGCTAACACTAAGAAAGACCAAAAAAAGGAGCAAAATTAACATGAATACTTTAATTTTTTAAAAAACCTCTAAAAATCAAGAGTCATGTTTAAATTGAAAGGTCTATTTATTACATGGGTGTTATGTGTCAATGCATATTATAAATAATTAATACAGGTTTCTTAATGTTTATGGCAAAGATAATTATATTGTGAAAATATAAACAAGCAGTAGAAGAAATTAATAAAAACAATAAAAATTAAAATCATCTTTATATTTTATTATTGATATGTAACTTTTTACAATGATAAAAGTCATATAATATAGGAGAGATCTGTATGAAATTATTCCTTGTGTGAGCTTTGGAATTTTCTTCTCTCATAAAAGTTCTCATTAGTTAGAATTCTATTTCAACCAACATGCTGGCACAAACAACCTCTAACATCATGTGTGCTGGATATCAAAATAATTTTAATATTAAATTAGATAATAAAAATATTTTCTGCAATCACTGATGATAGCAACATAGACACAGACTTATTGTCCTAAGATTAAAATGGAAGAGCAGCTATTTTAAAAGTTGGGGTTTTTTCTAAGAAATTATATTTTATTAGTTCTTTTTAAAGACAATCTCTCTCCCTCTTAAAAGAAGCACAGAGCTAGAAACTTGTTCTTTGAATCTAATGGATAGGAATATCAGTAAACAGACGACATATTCTTCTAGAAGAAAGTAGTTGAAAAATGATTCTAAAACCATCTCCGCATATCAAAAGACCAAAGGGGAGGGAAAAAAGAGATGAAAGTGAGATCATCTGTATATCATGGATCCCACAGACAGATGTAGTTCCTGTCCTCCAAAAGAGGAAGAAATTAACTGGGAATGAAAGTATCCATAACCTTTAAATTAGTAGAGCTTATCTTCTCTTTTCTTATTCATTTCTTAATAAATCCAAATTGCTACTCCACTACACATATACGAAAGGAAAGCCCAACAATAGTTCATCAGAAAACTGAGAAAATATATATCCCTTAGATGAGCCTACAGAAGTGGAAAGAAGTCAGGAAGTGAAAAGGAGAGAAAGCTAGCTTTATCTTCATAGTTTTTAAAGAATTATAAAAGACTAAATAGCATTGTTTGTATATGGTCACCATTCCTTAGCCTTTGGAAAACAGATGAAAGAACACTGAAAAAGTAAATACTCTTCACCTTTATTATGTGTTAAGTTGGTTTCAAATAACCAGTGGGCACATCAGCTAAATTGCTTACACCTTGGGGAAAGTAGTACATAAACACACACACACACACACACACACACACACACACGAAAAAAGCCAAAGCTGAGAGAATATCAAATATTTCCATTTTATACTGAAATGTCCAAGTCAGTGTCAAACTTCCTTAGAAATGTTTAAAATGAGAAATACAAAAGTTCAAAATCTCACATATATCATCCTTTTAAGAAGCACTTCTCTCACTTTTCTTCCCTTAATTAACATATTAAAGGAAAATGAACAAATTGAAGGACTAGTACATTGAAGGACATTCTCTTTAATAAGAGTAGACATCATCCTTCAACTGTCTTGACCAGATCTGGAAATTGACAGGTACCATGTCCCTGCAGGAAACTCTAGATAAAACGGGCCCCCACCCCAAGCTGCAGATCAACCATGCTCATCCTTCTCTCCATTGTGTGACAGCCATCAAGACAAATTATTTGCAGAATCTCAAACAGATGGCTTGGGGACAAGTTAGAAATGAAAAGAACCTATGAGAAGAAAATTGTAAGTCGATCCTCTTTTTTGAGAGATACAGTCTCTGACTGGGCCCTTTGGCCCAGGAACTATGCATAAACCTTGCCTAAACTTTCTTAGAACTGTACTGCATTCTACAGCTTTTCCTGCCCAACCTTCTCTCCTTCCCTCTCTCTTACACAGGGGCTAGACCTGCATTATGACTTGAAAGCTCTCCCAGCCCCGTCCTATATTGCCTGTAATCAAACTTATGTGTTGGCTTCTTGGGGGAGCCAAAATAACACAGTAGCTCTGCCTCTTTACTTATCCTAACCTGTTGTGATATATTCCTCGAAGGTCTGCTGAGTGATAAGCTCCTTGTCTGAAAAATTTATGCAGGTAAAGGGGGCCTGGTGTGTAGATTTGAGGAAGTCTAGAGTCAGTCATGTGGCAGAATGCATTGGTGCACATGAACAGTGATACAGAGGAGAGAATCAAAGGATGGGATTCAGAGTCAGAAGCTCTGGTGAAGATGCCATCTTTGACGCCAGGAGAGAGCAGGCACACACAAAATTCCTTAAAGGCATTGTGGAAGAAACAAATTATGTGGTAAAATGAATGAAACAGGCAGAAAGTACATCTAAGACAAAAATCTCTTTCTCATTCAGAGACATCCTTTTGTATCAACTGCCTAGAATAGCATAGGAGATATAAACCATGCTGCTTAGCAAGATCTAGATAGGAACTGTGAAAAACAAACAAAAAAAAGGAATAAAGTTCTCAGGGAAAAGATTATTTTGAAACTAGGGTCAGCAAACTTTTTCCAAAAAGGGCCAGTTAAAATGTAAAATGATTCTTAGTTTGGGTCCCATACAAAAATAGGAAGAGGGTCAAATTTGGTCCAGGGTCTATGGTTGCAACCCCTGGCCTAGAGCAGAGGTGAGCAGCCCTAGCTGCCTAAGAGCCAATTCGGGAAACATAAAAATGCCATATTTATATTTCATTCAAAATGAAAATAACTTCATAGTCCTAGCAGAGAAGTGCATATTGTTACAATTTAAATGATCGACTTAATTGAATAGGAATTGAATGTTGCTGAGGGAATCTGTCTTCTTTTTAAGTCACTAAAATGTTCATTTTATTAGTTATTTGAGAAGTAGCAACAAGAAGGCAGCTTTCTGATCTTTTAGGCATAAATTCTATTCTGACCTACATTATGCAACTAAATGGATCCTTATTACCAAAGGTGATGGATTCTGCTTCCCTGTTCTGGTACCATTCAGTGGAGCACATGGTGTCCGGACTCTGGCTGGCCTTGCCACTTTATTTTATTTTCAGAGAGGAGTCTACCCTTCATCTTTTCTGATACTTTGGTCTCCACTACCTGAAATTTGCCACATATTATGTTTGTTTATTTTAAGTAGTAACAATGATATAGTTATTTATTAAGCATTTGTTTCTTTGTGCTTAACCTTGCTACACACACTACCTTATCTAAGTTGACACCATGAGGTTGATGCTTTTATGGATGATGAAACTGGGACTCAGGGAGGCGATATGATTTGACCAAGGTCACAGAGTTAATCTTTCTGTAGTAGAATATTTTTGTCTTAGTCAGCATAGCACTATTTCCCTTTCTTCTGTTAGTAGAAGAACCATTTTTCTACTGTCCATTCCACACTATAGGATTCTGGTAGGTCTGTCACTTATACAGCCTGGCTTCTCACTGACCTAGCCCTCAACTGTGGGTGAGTCACTAGAATGGATAGTCAGGATGGATACAGTTACTGATCTAGGAGTAACCATGTGATCTTTGCAGGACCAGAGGCCAGGACAATGGGTATGGATGCTGGGAGAGAAATGATCTCTCTGCTTTCATGATAGTGTTTGAGTCATATATATTTAAGGTACCAGGGACCTTCTTTGTCACTACACAAACACATCCTGCTGGTGAGTGATGCCAGTATTGAGGAAAGCAGAGCTGAGAGATGGAAAAAAAGTGAATCGTACGACACCTTCTGAATCCAGGTGTAGCTGAAGCTAATGCCAATCCTTGAACTTGCCAGTAACAAAAGTCGATAAATATCCCTTTTGTTTAAACCAGAGTTGGATTTCTATTAATGCAACAAGAAGAGTTTTGGTTAATACAATACTAGGGCCAGAATTTAACCCAATATATCTGATTATATAACCATATTAATTAAGTCTTCATTAAAGACAAATTAGAGGTTATAGTTATACCATTGTTAACAGTGTAATCAAGATAAAAATGTAGAAATGGTAGCTAAATGCCCTGTGAATAACTCTAATCATAGTAATTAGCATTTTTGTTATAATTAATTTTTTATATTTTTCCATGAGCATCTTGAAGACAGGTACTGTATCTTATCCAACCCTGTAATCCTGCTGAGCCCAGTCCCTAGGACTTAGAAGGTGTTCAGTAAATATTTTTTGAATAAACAAATATTTATAGCAATTTATTAATAAGAGAAGTCTACCTTTTATTTCAAGTTAACTTGGAATACTCTTTCCAAGTTAGCTGCATGTCCTAATCTCTCACTTTATTCAGATCTTTGCTTAACAATCTGACCTTAACTGAAAGGTTTTCCAACAGAGGTTTCTAACACAGTCTCCTGCTCATCACGCTTCCCCATCTTACTTTAGTTTTCTTGATAATAGCTACACCTACTGATATAATTTGTTCCTTGTCACTCTCACTAGAATGTAAGCTTCTTGAGAGTACTACCTCATACACAGAAGGCTCTCAGAAATGATTGAATGGCTGAATATTTACATTGTAAACAGTGTAACTGGAGTGCAAATCGAATCCACATTTCTAATGCCTTCTAACACCTTTTAGATATTCATTTAATATTTTATAATTAAAACGTAGTTAAATTTAATATTTGTATACTCTAATGTAATGAATATGTTTTAAAAATTATGAAATATGGTCTGAAGTAAAATATTTTGCCATTGTGTAAACTCTGAATCTAAAAATCTTCTACTAAATCCATACTAGTAATCATATTGATTAACGCAGTATTGCCTTAAGACAATCTATTAAATCAGCCATCTGTTTGCTCATGATGTTATGGCAATGATATCTTAGCCTAGATTAACTGTAATAATATATTGAGGCTTAGTGACATCTAGGTGTATATCAGGACTGATCCATAGAAACTGGACTTATTTTTAAAAATACTCTCTTTGACTTTGTTTTTTTGTAGAATGTAATGCAATTGTCTAAACCATCAATTTTTAAGTAAATACAGATCTGGACCCAAAGCAATGATAACTTACTAGTAAAATTATATTTTGAGAAACTCTACAATGTAAAAATAATATAGTTATGTAGGAAACATTTTAGATAAAAAATCTCTTATGATAGAAAGTGATCATGAAAAGAATGATATCATGCAGATTAACTAAAGAACATATTCAATTTTTGCTCTTTTTTCATTCACCTCCCAGTTAGACTGACTTTAAGACAGAGCTTCAAAAACTATAGCAATCATCATTGTTCCCTCTCTCCTAGTTTATGTTTGCATTGCTCTTATTGGTAAATTTTAGTACTACTGAAAATGACATATTTGGTATTTTTCCATGAATACCATGAACTTTAAAAAATATTATATTACAATTACAATACAAATCAGGAACCATGTGTAATTAAAATAACAACAGTACATTATCTCTTGCTGACTCCAAGTGTCTAGCAGTTTCTTGCTCTTTATTTCTCCAGTTAGCAGAGAGAACAGCTGTAGCTCTACATGGAATATACCTGGCAATTTGAGGCATCCAGATGCTAACTCCTACTTTAAAAAGAAAAAAATAAAAGGAAGAATAAGAAAGCACTCCTCCTCAAGGTAATGTTTCCTTCAAGGCAACTAGTTTTTGGAGTGGAGATTAAAGGAGAGAAATCAGACTTCTGATTTGGGAGGAAAGAAGCCAGACCTCCATTTGATTTTTACCTGTAACAAATACAGATGACTTGTCATTAAAATACCAGTTCCCTGACCAAGGGATCACCTCTTTCTATTTGAAAAGTATAAATAAAATCTTTGCTCACGCTTTTCTGTGCAAATGAGTGATTTAGCTGTAGTTTCCATCTTCCTTCTTAAAATGAAGCTTGGTCAAGGTTTTCCTCCTACCAAGGAGAAGGGATAGCTATGTGATAATTACACCAAGGGGAAGGAGCCACGGGAAATATTGTACACTGGAATCCAGGGGGTCTGGGGGAGGGAGGTGGGGGAAGAGGGAAAAGAGGCAAGGCTTTATGTGCATTGTGCTAAAATGCCAGCTCTTCCTTTTAAATTGAAGTATTGTTATTTTACGATGTTGTGTTAGTTTCAAGTGTACCAGCTCTTTTGTTCTGAAGTTTTAATAAAAACTTAAATATAATCTAAAAGTTTCAAACTCTAAATCAGTCACAGCTCTTCATTTAGAGTTTATATAAAATTATACATACAGTGTGATTAAATACCTGAATACAACAAATGTCCAGAGTAATTTGTTTTATAAGGTTCTGACTAAAATGCTGAATTTCTAAATATTTCAAATAGAATAAGCTAAAAAGGTATATCTATTTCTGATTACTTATCCTTGCTTTCCACTGAGGAAGATATCCAAGTGATAGTCACTTTTGAATTGAGACCAAAGAAGAAAAACAAGTCATCATAATTACAGTGTATTCAGGAAAATAGATTTCTTTCTTGCAGTTTTAGTTTCTTTTGCAAAAGAATCCCCTTTCTTTGCTGTTCTAGTCATGAATTGAACTCAAGGGAATAAAACTCAGTAATTTTTATGAGAATGAATTTACCTATTTGTATCAAAATTTCAAGTTCACAATATATACAGTATACATATATATACACACACACACATATAGACATTAAGATGAGTATTTTTCTTCATCTACTCTATTAATTCTCACTAAGAATTTCTGGAAGCATTTTGCACCTCTTCCTTTTCCAATGTAACTTTATGATACGTATACATATAATATTGCTTTCTGACTGCACATTTGTCCCTAGATAATGCCTTTTCTTCCACCCTATTTGAATAACAATGAAAAAAGTATATTTTCTTTCATTACATAATATTTGAATCATATCCTCTACTCACCAAATCACAACTTGCACCACGACAGTCACAAATGACACCATCATAAAATAATCCTGCAGCCAAAAAATTAATACATAATCCATCCTAAAACTGAACATAGGGAGAGGAGTACCTTCAAGATGGTGGAGGAGTAAGACATGGAGATCACCTTTCTCCTCACAAATACATCAAAAATACATCTACATGTGGAACAGCTCTTACAGAACAACCACTGAATGCTGGCAGAAGACCTCAGACTTCCCAAAAGACAAGAAACTCCCACAGACCTGGCCATGTGGCTGACAGGGTCTTGCTGCTGTGGCCAGGTGTCAGGCCTGAGCCTCTGAGGTGGGAGAGCCAAGTTCAGGACATTGGACCACCAGAGACCCCCCCAGCCCCATGTAATATCAATCAGTGAGGGCTCTCCCAGAGATCTCCATTTCAACGCTAAGACCCAGCTCCACTCAATGACAAGCAAGCTCCAGTGCTGGACACCCCATGCCAAACAACTAGCAGGCCAGGAACACAACCCCACCCATTAGCAGAGAGGCTACTTAAAATGATACTAAGTTCACAGACACCCAAAAACACACCACTGGACTCAGTCCTGCCCACCAAAAAGACAATATCCAGCGTCCTCCACCAGAACACAGGCACCAGTCCCCTCCACCAGGAAGCCTATACAACCCACGGTGGGGAGACACCACAAACAATGGGAATTACGAATGTGCAGCCTGTGAAAAGGAGACCCCAAACACAGTAAGAAAAGCAAAATGAGAAGACAGAGAAATATGCAGCGGATGAAGGAGCAAAGTAAAAACCCACCAGACCAAACAAACGAAGAGGAAATAGGCAGTCTACCTGAAAAAGAATTTAGAGAAATGAGAGTAAAGATTATTCAAAATCTTGGAAATAGAATGGAGAAAATACAAGAAAGGTTTAAAAAGGAACTAGAAGAAATAAAGAACAAAAAATGATGAAAAACAACACAATAAATGAAATTAAAAATTCACTAGAAGGAATCAATAGCAGAATAAATGAGGCAGAAGAACGGATATATGACCTGGAAGATAAAAAGTGGAAATAACTATCACAGAGCAAAATAAAGAAAAATGAATGAAGAGGATTGAGGACAGTCCCAAAGATGTCTGGGACAACATCAAATGCACCAACATTCGAATTTTAGGGATCCCAAAAGAAGAAGAGAAAAAGAAAGGGAATGAGAAAATATTTGAAGAGGTTAAAGTTGAAAACTTCCCTAATATGGGAAAGGAAATAGTCAATCAAGTCCAGGAGCACAGAGAGTACCATACTGGATAAATCGAAGGAGAAACATACCAAGACACATATGAATTAAAGTACCAAAAATTAAATGCAAACAAAAAATATTAAAAGCAGCAAGAGAAAGACAACAAATAACATACAAGGGAATTGCCATAAGGTTAACAGCTGATCTTTCAACAGAAAATCTGCAAGCCAGAAGGGAGTGGCAGGACATATTTAAAGGGATTAAAGGAAAAAAACTACAACCAAGATTACTCTACCCAGCAAGGATCTCATTCAGATTTGACAGAGAACTTAAAACCTTTACAGACAAGCAAAAGCTAAGAGACTTCAGCACCACCAATCCAGCTTTACAACAAATGCTAAAGGAACTTCTGTAGGCAAGAAACACAGAGAAGGAAAAGACCTACAATAAGAAACCCAAAACAATTAAGAAAATGGTAATAGGAACATACATATCAATAATTACCTTAAATGTAATGGATTAAATGCCCCAAACAAAAGACAAAAACTGGAAGAATGGATCCAATAACAGGACCCATATATATGCTGTCTACAAGAGACCCACTTCAGACTTAGGGACACATACAGACTGAAAGTGAGGGGATGGAGAAAGATATACCATGCAAATAGAAATCAAAAGAAGTCTGGAATAGCAATTCTCATATCAGACAAAATAGACTTTTAAATAAAGACTATTACAAGAGACAAAGAAGGACACTACATAATGATCAAGGGATCGATCCAAGAAAAAGATATAACAATTGTAAATATTTATGCACCCAACATAGGAGAACCCTGAAACATAAGGCAAATATTAACAGCCATAAAAGGGGAGATTGACAGGAACACAATAATAGTGTGGTGGACTTTAACACCACCATCTCTTTAATAGTGGACTTTAACATCCCACTTTCACCAATGGACAGATCATCCAAAATGAAAATAAATAAGGAAACACAAGCTTTAAATGATACATTAAACAAGATGGGCTTAAATGATATTTATAGGACATTCCATTCAAAAACAACAGAGTACACATTTTTCTCAAGTGCTCATGGAACATTCTCCAGGATAGATCATATCTTGGGTCACAAATCAAGCCTTGGTAAATTTTAGAAAATTGAAATCGCATCAAGTATCTTTTCCGACCACAATGTTATGAGACTAGATATCAATTATAGGAAAAGATCTGTAAAAAATACAAACACATGGAGGCTAAACAATACACTACTTAATAAGGAAGTGATCACTGAAGAAATCAAAGAGGAAATCAAAAAGTACCTAGAAACAAATGACAATGGAGACACGACTACCAAAACCTATGGGATGCAGCAAAACCAGTTCTAAGAGGGAAGTTTATAGCAATACAATCCTACCTTAAGAAACAGGAAACATCTCAAATAAACAACCTAACCTTGCACCTAAAGCAATTAGAGAAAGAAGAACAACAACAACAAAAAAAAAACAAAGTTAGCAGAAGGAAAGAAATCATAAAGATCAGATCAGAAATAAATGAAAAATAAATGAAGGAAACAATAGCAAAGATCAATAAAACTAAAAGCTGGTTCTTTGAGATGATAAACAAAATTGATAAACCATTAGCCAGACTCATCAAGAAAAAAAGGAAAAAGACACAAATCAATAGAATTAAAAATGAAAAAGAAGAAGTAACAACTGACACTGCAGAAATACAAAGAATCATGAGAGACTACTACAAGCAACTGTATGCCAATAAAATGGACAACCTGGAAGAAATGGACAAATTCTTAGAAACGCACACCTGCCGAGACTGAACCAGGAAGAAATAGAAAATAGGAACAGACCATTCACAAGCACTGAAATCGAAACTGTGATTAAAAATCTTCCAACAAACAAAAGCCCAGGACCAGATGGCTTCACAGGAGAATTCTATCACACATTTAGAGAAGAGCTAACAACTATCCTTCTCAAACTCTTCCAAAAGATAGCAGAAGGAGGAACACTCCCAAACTCATTCTATGAGGCCACCATTATCCTGATACCAAAACCAGACAAAGATGTCACAAAGAAAGAAAACTACAGGCCAATATCTCTGATGAACATAGATGCAAAATTCCTCAACAAAATACTAGCAAACAGAATCCAACAGCACATTAAAAGGATCATACACCATGATCAAGTGGGGTTTATTCCAGGAATGCAAGGATTCTTCAATATAAGCAACTCAATCAACGTGATACACCATATTAAGAAATTGAAGGAGAAAAACCATATGATCATCTCAATAGGTGCAGAGAAAGCTTTTGACAAAATTCAGCACCCATTTATGATAAAAACCCTGCAGAAAGTAGGCACAGAAGGAACTTTCCTCAACATAATAAAGGCCACATATGACAAACCCACAGCCAACATCGTCCTCAATGGTGAAAACTTGAAACCATTTCCACTAAGATCAGGAACAAGACAAGGTTGCCCACTCTCACCACTCTTATTCAACATAGTTTTGGAAGTTTTAGCCACAGCAATCAGAGAAGAAAAAGAAATAAAAGGAATCCAAATTGGAAGAGAAGAAGTAAAGCTGTCACTGTTTGCAGATGACATGATACTATACAGAGAATCCTAAAGATGCTACCAGAAAACTACTAGAGCTAATCAATGAATTTGGTAAAGTAGCAGGATACAAAATTAATGCACAGAAATCTCTGGCATTTGTATACACTAATGATGAAAACTCTGAAAGTGAAATGAAGAAAACACTCCCATTTACCATTGCAACAAAAAGAATAAAATATCTAGGAATAAATCTACCTAAGGAGACAAAAGACCTCTATGCAGAAAATTATAAGGCCCTGATGAAAGAAATTAAAGATGATACAAATAGATGGAGAGATATACCATGTTCTTGGATTGGAAGAATCAACATTGTGAAAATGACTCTACTACCCAAAGCAATCTACAGATTCAATGCTATCCCTATCGAACTACCACTGGCATTTTTCACAGAACTAGAACAAAAAATTTCACAATCTTGAGAACGAAAAATGGAGCTGGAGGAATCAGGCTCCCTGACTTCAGAGTATACTACAAATCCACAGTAATCAAGACACTATGGTACTGGCACAAAAACAGAACTATAGATCAATGGAACAGGATAGAAAGCCCAGAGATAAACCCACGCACATATGGTCACCTTATCTTTGATAAAGAAGGCAAGAATATACAGTGGAGAAAAGACAGCCTCTTCCATAAGTGGTTCTGGGAAAACTGGACAGGTACATGTAAAGGTATGAAATTAGAACTCTCCCTAACACCATACACAAAAATAAACTCAAAACTGATTAAAGACCTAAATGTAAGACCAGACACTATCAAACTCTTAGAGGAAAATATAGGCAGAACACTCTATGACATAAATCACAGCAAGAGCCTTTTGGACCCACCTCCTAGAGAAAGGGAAATAAAAACAAAAATAACAAATGGGACCTACTGAAACTTAAAAGCTTTTGCACAGCAAAGGAAACCATAAACAAGACCAAAAGACAACCCTCACAATGGGAGAAAATATTTGCAAGTGAGGCAACAGACAAAGGATTAATCTCCAAAATATACATGCAGCTCAATATAAAAAAAACGAACAACCAATCCCAAAATGGGCAGAAGACCTAAACCGACATTTCTCCAAAGAAGATATACAGATTGTCAACAAACATATGAAATGATTATCAATATCACTAATCATTAGAGAAATGCAAATCAAAACCACAATGAGGTATCACCTCACACCGGTCAGAATGGCCATTATCAAAAAATCTACAAACAATAAATGCTGGAGAGGGTGTGGAGAAAAGGGAACCCTCTTGCACTGTTGGTGGGAATGTAAATTGATATAGCCACTATAGAGATCAGTATGGAGGTGCCTTAAAAGCTAAGCATAAAACTACCATAGGACCCAGGAATCCCACTACTGGGCATATACCCTGAGAAAACCATAATTCAAAAAGAGTCATGTAGTGCAATGTTCATTGCGGCACCAGTTACAATAGCCAGGACATGGAAGCAACCTAAGTGTCCACTGACAGATGAATGGACAAAGAAGATGTGGCACATGTATACAATGGAATATTATTCAGCCATAAAAAGAAACAAAATTGAGTTATTTATACTGAGATGGATGGACCTAGAGTCTGTCATACTGAGTGAAGTAAGTCAGAAAGAGAAAAACAAATACCTAACACATACGTATGGAATCTAAAAAAAAAGGTTCTGAAGAACCTAGGGGCAGGATAAGAATAAAGATGTAGACATAGAGAATGGATTTAGGACATGGGGAGGGGGAAGCGTAAGCTGGGACGAAGTGAGAGAGTGGCATTGACATATATACACCATGAAATGTAAAACAGACAGGGAGTGGGAAGCAGCCGCATAGTACAGGGAGATCAGCTCGGTGGTCTGTGTCCACCTAGAGGGGTGGGATAGGGAGGGTGGGAGGGAGACGCAAGAGGGAGGAGATATGGGGATATATGTATGTGTATAGCTGATTCACTTTGTTATACAGCCGAAACTAACACAACATTGTAAAGCAATTATACTCCAATAAAGATGTTCAAAAAATAAATAAAATTAAAAAAATTTTTTAAATGAAATGTTAAAAAAATACTGAACTTAGGAACAGATATTTAGTTCTTTGCCCACATTCTCGAAAGGGTTTCCTTAGTTCACCATTAGGTAGCTACAGCACATGCTAAGCGACAACTCCAACCATTCTTATGTTTAATTTATTAATACTCAGTCATCTCAGTTCTGACTCTAGTTAAAATCAGCTGGTTAGCCAACACCTCATCCAACAGAACCTACAATTATGAGAGCCACATCTCTCAAAGACTAAGCGCTCAGGGACGACTGTAGTCTACAGATTGTCTTGTTAGGAACTTTTAACAGCTTCTACTTACGGATAAAGCAATGAGAAACAAAAGGCAAAGCAACATTTGGAGAAACTGAGGAAAAAGACCTTTTAAAATTAAAGCACCACACACACATTCATTTAAATCCCTACAACTGGCCTTTGTTAGTTAAGGAAGTTATTTTTTTATTAAGAAAAACAGCATTTAAGAAACTAGATTGCTATATGAAGGATACTTAGTAAGTTGGCCAGAATAGTGGCCTATGTATGCTCATGGGCAGTTGTAAATTCCATCTCCTCCCACCAGCCCTAAACAAAAGCCCAGGCACCTGGCATGCGCAGTGTACCTGCCCCTCAGGGCATCCGATGTTCCCCCACTGGCCTTGCCGGTAATGGCCACAACCCTCTTCAACAGTCCCCTGGGGAGGAAATAAACCTGCACTGACCCTCAGCTTTCAAGCTCATCACATCCTCTAAACTTCCAGGTCCCTGTCCAGTGAGTCAGCTTCTCTCTCTTTTGCTTGATATTGTTTAAACCCCTCTAGGCCACCACTATGTTTAGAAAATTGATTCACTCCACTCATTATCCCCTTATTTTCTTCTCTCCAGTCCAATTTCTATAATCAAAGAGTATTATTTAACTACTCCTACATGCCAGCACCATTATTTGGGAAAATGCATACACTCTAAAATATGACCTTTGTGGAACTTTTAGTGGAATTGAAGGTTAAAAACTTGTCAGATCTTAAAAAGAGGATAGTACAAGCCACTGAATATTTAATTACTAAATGTTGTATTGAAATATCAAGGAGCACTGTTTTTAACCCCCTCAGGTACAGGTCCAGGCACTGACATTTTTAGAAAGCTTTCTCGGTTATTCTAATACATAGCCAGTGATGATATCTATTGTGCTGGAAAGTCTCCACCCTGACTGACAACTGGCTTTCAGTTGTGGGTAGGGAATCAAGAGGGTAGAAGTTACAGATACTAACCCATTGCTTCTCAAACTTTTGTGTGTATGAGAATTATCTGGGTCTCTGCTAAACATACACAGTTCTGGGGCTTAGCCTATATAGAATCAGATTCCACCAGTCACATGTGGGGACCCAGAACTTGCATTTTCAACAAGGGGCCCTGATAATTCTGATGTGGTGGTCACCAGACCACACTTTAAGGCAGGCTACTCAAAATCTAGTCACTATCTAGACTTGGGTTAAAATAATATTATAGGGCTTCCCTGGGGCACAGTGGTTGAGAGTCCGCCTGCCGATGCAGGGGACCCGGGTTCGTGCCCTGGTCGGGGAAGATCCCACATGCAATGGAGCGGCTGGGCCCGTGAGCCATGGCTGTTGAGCCTGTGTGTCCAGAGCCTGTGCTCCGCAATGGGAGAGGCCACAACAGTGAGAGGCCCGCGTACCGCAAAAAAAAAAAAAAAAAATTATAACAAGGTAGCCCAGAATTAACAAATCAACATGACTATCTTGAAAAACTAAATTATTTTATAAATTTATTTTACTATTCTTGTATTGCACTCTTTGACTAATATTCTTAGTGGGTAAAATGGGTTATCAATATCACAGTTTTGTTTTACAATCACTAGATAGATGTTCAGAGCACTTTGAAAATTATCTTCCCCTTGGCACCATCATGATTTATTTAGAAAACTAAATGAGATCCACTGTTTTGAGAAAGATAGGGTAGAAAATACAAAAAAAAAAAAAAAGGAAAGAGAGAAAAAGACTTTCTTTAGTTGTACAGGCACATGTCTTTGTGACTGTGTTTTCCTTTTCTTATTTTTTGGGGGAGGAGGAGAGAGGGGTAACAAAGCCAACTTAGGTTTTATTTTAAGATTGCTAAAGCTTTTAACTAATGATGTGCACATAAAATAAAATTCTGTGACTGTTGTTCATTTTAGCTCAATGTAACCAAATTGTCTTAATTAAAACTAAACTACTGAGTAAAAAGACTATCAAAAATATGTCTGTTCCTCAAGATAGAAATTTTACATAAACAAAAATAGGATGGAAACAGAGCTCCCTGAAGAAAAATGCACATGTAAACTGTAACATATAACAGTACAAACTGCCCGATGCTGTACAATGCATAACAATGTTAGCTAATATATAATGGATACATTACATTGATCTTTATTCTACTTTTTAGACTAAGGCTTCCTGAACAATGTCAATTAAAAAAATCATATTTATACTTTTAAATTCTTTTAATTTTAAAATTGAGAGCAATCATTTTATTTAATTTTATTTTCTTCCAAATCAAGGCCTGAAAGTCACTATGCTAAGCCATCGGAATCCTACCTCCCTATGAACAGGCACATCTGCAGAAGATCAGAGTTCTCACTGACCTTGGGCACACAGCAGTTTCAAAGGAATAATCTCATTTAGGAAAAAGAAAACCATATGTGAATCAACATTAACCGCTCTTAGCCCACATCAGGGATGATGGCTCCCTTGGCACCAGTCTGAATTTTGAGCTAAGGAATTTGGCCTGAGCTTCCTCCTGCTTCTCCAGGACAGACGGATAAAGAGGTGCAACATTAACTCCATATTTCTGATTTTTCTAAATATGTCCTTTGTAAGTTTGTTTTCGGTAGAAATACAGAAAAGATGTTTTCATACATGTTTTTTACTTCTGAAATCAGTTCCCTGTGCATTAGAGAGAATTGAGTGTAGCAAGTATGAGTAATAACTACTAACACATGTATTGACTGCCTACTCTTTGCCAAGGACTAGACTAGGAGTTTTACATATTTTATTTCTAATATCCACGATAATATCTCTAAAGTAACTGTTATCATCCCCATTGTACAGATGAGAAAAGTCAGGTGCAAAGAGCTGAATGATTTGCCCATGGCAAATTAATTACAGGGACAACAAAATACTTACAATATGGTAATGATCCATAAGCCTTGAATCACATTTTTCTACCTTCTGTGCTGTATTTAAAAAATAAACAGCTAGCTTTTATTTAGTGTTTACTTCATGTTAAACATTTTTCTAAGTACTTAAATGCATTAATTCTTTTAGAAAGTATTGTTGTTCTTCCCACTGTACAACTAATGAAACTGAGGCACAAAGAGGTCAAGTAACTTGCCTAAAGCCTCAGAGTTGATCAATGGAGGACCTATAATTTAACCCAGGCAACTAGCTTCAGATTATGTACCTTTAACCATGATGCTATAAGAATATTAATAGGTTCCAAATAGCCATTTTAAAATTTAGTTCTTAAAATTCACAACCACATATACTCCAGCCCTGTGCATCAGGATTTATCATAACAAGACAGAATGTCAATGTGAATAATTCTAGTTGAAAAAAAAGGAAGACTAATCCTCTACCTGCCAAAATTTGGGCAGCAGAGACTGACCAGACATCAGAGACACTGTGCTAGGCTTTTTTCAGCAGTCAAGAAATTTCAGAGTAACATGCATTTCATCCTAAATAAAGGTGTTTTTTGTAAATCCATTAGCATATCTAAATGATACAACAAACAGCAAATGGGAAGAGGTATAGATAAACAACACTGCAGTATTGGGAGAGGCAACACTACATATAATGTCCATCAGGTTGTCTTTTCTGAGTTTTAGCATCACAATTGTGATACATAAAGATAAGTATAATGAATCTTATAGGAAATAAATGTATAGTACTTCATAAAAAGGAAAACTCTGAGAGCAAAAAGAAGGGATAACCTTTATAAGATCCAGTAGTTTCTAGTAGATTTGTCAAATTTGAAATAGAGGAAAAGAGATAATTATCACTCTGTCTTGTGGGAACTGGTGATGATGTAACAGCTTGAGTTCAGAGACCTGCTTTACAAAAGCCATAAGACTTGTTAGCAAACAATAATTCCATTAAAAGAAAGAAAAAATCTGTATTTGCAGAGGAAGGAAAATTGCAACACTTTTATTAATAAAATAGCAAATATCAACACTGAATTACTCAGACATACATACTGACTAGACTTAAATGTGGAGATATTCATAAAAATGGAGTTTCTCTGAGCTTTGATGTTGTTGCCTCTCTCTACTCCACCTCCTTTACTCTCCTGGGAGTTCAGCCCAGGACAATTATAGGGTTGCTATCACAAGCAGCTGTCCTTGTTTCATGGTGCTGATTTTCTGCATGCAAAAATGTGTACTCCAGAGAGATACAATGGTGAGAGTTAACATTAAATCTGATTCTAGTCTTCTAGGAAGACTAAGGTTTATTGTGTTATATAGAAAAAAATACTGAGTAGAAGTGTTCTTAGAATTTTGACTATTGTTCTAGTTTTATTTAACCATTAATACTCTGAAATGAATTATTTATATAGAATTAATAAAGTGTACATGCAAATAACTTAAGGAATTTTTTAACCCCTAGCTTCTGATCCCTGCATACAACTTAATGAACAAACCAAAAAAGAAAAGAAATGGACAAAGATTTTGCATTTAAAATGAGTGTATTTTTTTGTCTTAAATAGATGACATTGTTTTTGAAAGTTTCATATTCTCCCTTAAGCTATTAAGATGACTTCTTTAAAAGTTTCCTTTTTAGTCTCTTTCTTAGAATTGTCTGATCCATCTAAGAGACAGCTTCTACATTTCTAAACTTGACTGCTCACTACCCTCAAGAGAGGATTTCGATACAATATTTTAGAAACAAAATGTATGGTGTTTGGGAATTAAGTACTCATGGTGACTGCATTCAAAGCTTGGTATCACAGGCTACATTATTTTTTCTTTTGAACTATAAATTCTGCAACTTAGATGGCATGGCACTATTGAAAACAGCTTGCCATATGCCTTTGATTTCACTGAGAGACATGCCATCTGCCACCACATTCAATGATGATTCCAAAAAAATATGAAGAAGGAGAAGAAGAAACAGAAGAGAAGGAGGGAGGAGACAGAAGAGGAGGAGGGGAAGGAGGAGGAGGAGGAGGAGAATAGCAGAAGATTGTGGTCAGATGCAGGAATATTGCCCATCACGTTCAGTCTAGGGTCTAGCCTGGTACTAGTTCAGATTATCTCTAGTCATGAAGCCAAAGCCAGACAATATCAACTAAATCTTCCCTTTTTCTGTAGGGGATGAACTGAGTACAATGCAGTTCACTCAGCATGATTATTGATATAGGTTTAGAAAGTAGTCTTTGATATGAAAGTAAAAGCCAAAAATCCTAGGGCAATTTATATTTTAAAGGAGTTTTGGCCCAGGGAATGGGATTAAAACAGAGAGAACTTGCTTGTACACAGTTAATTTATTTGTAAAAAATGCAATCCTTCATGGAGGGTGTGGAGAAAGAAGAAAATGGCAAAAAAAATCAGGGACTTGGGGGAGATTATTTATAGTGAGGAAAATATCTAAATCTATTTGGTACTATGTTTTATTAAGTGTGAAATAATCCCAGTATATATATTTAACTCTACATTATAGAATTACTATAATAAATGCCTTAAGATGACTCCCAAAGAACAGAAGTAATTTTTCTAAGAAGCTTAAAAATAGGAGTCTCTCTCAAATGCATCCAGACAGTGCCCTTTTGCCAAAGGGCAAAAGGGCACTGTTTCTCCTTCGATCAGCACATGATATTCAGTTTTCTGTTTTTTTAAATTCTCCCTCAGATTCTGGTCACTGGTCTTGCTCTGTGACCCTCTTCCTCATGGATTTCATGGCCATTTCATGGCTCTGGGCATATTTACTTCCTCACCTACCATTCTGCAATTGCCAAAGAAATAAAATAGAATAGAATATGTATATATGTGTGTAACTGAATCACTTTGCTGTACAGCAGAAATGAACACATTGTAAATCAACTATACTTCAATAAAAAAATAAAAGTAGAATAAATTGTAAATTTCACAGGAAAAATTTTACAAATAGCCATGTGTTTAATTGGTTTTGTTTACTTGAAAGAGGAAAAGATTCAAACCTTATGGACCAAAGTTTGTCTAAGAGAACACTACATGAAGAACACAGCTGGATTTTAACCAAATTTTTCCTTGTAAAAGGAAAAAAGTTAATGAGTAAAATGCGTTTTGAGAATAAAATGTAACCCTCTTTCAGAAATCTATAGCCAATATTACAAGTTGTCTTGTATCTAGCTTGTGAGATTTATTTAAAATGTTTTGTCTCAGATATCTGAAAGAAAAAACTGGTTTCCAAATAACTGAATTTCCAGTACACTTCTAAAAAATAAAATTTAATGAAATGATATGCAGCTCCCCAAAAGTGACTCATTATAAGAAATAATTCTATTTGGGCTACTGTAAAAATTTCATGTCACTATTTATTGAAAAGTATTTAATGGGCACGTAGAAAAGCATTATGGGAAGTATAAAAAAGTGAATTAATAATATATGGCATTTGTATATTGCTCTATAATTTGTTTACAACATGTTTTACCTACTTTATCTGAAAAACATATTTTTCTATTTTATGGATAAGAAAACTAAGGCTTAGCAAAGTTAATCACATAGTTGAGGTCAAATCGTAAGAAGAGTTAGAATCAGAAGTGAATTCAGGTCTTATGATGTCACGTCAGAGCTCCTTGTACTCTGGCACCTTCCCTCTCTGCCAGAGACACCAGTGCTTCAACTTTCAGAGTTTGATATTAATCCCACAGAGTTACCCTCATGTTTTCCATCTACTGTGAATAGAAGTGCTTTGGAAGCAGTAACATTTTAAGCTGTTCTCAGCAACAGACACCTCTATAAATTAAGGATTTAAGAACTTACTGGGGAAAGTGAAGAGAGGTGACTTTATGTCACAATTTGACACAAGCTAGTCATGTGACAAGTTATACATTCATGAAATAAATACTGTTGCAAATAAGATATCCTTGCTAACAATATCATATATTGATATATTAGAGTTATAATTTGATCAACACAATTAGAGAATCAGACATTATATAACAGGGTTCTCCATAGAATAAACTTCTCACAATTTACTTATCCAGGTCAAATTTGTGCATATAATTTATTAAAACCTGTTAGCATAGCACAGTGGTGTTAGAGAATTTTGAGTACTAATTAATTATTCTGCCAATTATCAGATAACTTATTTGTAGAGAAGGTCTAATCTCAGAAACTCTTTTGTTGCTGTGGGAATAGAATTTGAGATGTAGGGACACTTCAAACATAGGGTGTCTCCCAGGGAAATCTTCAAAGGCAATATGAATGGGGCAATGCAAGAAAAGTTTAAAGTGTGCTGAATTTCTTGGAGAAAAAAGTGTAAGTCCTTGAATAATATTTCTCTGAATCATATCACATCTACCATTTTAGAAACATAGAGAGCTGTTTATAGAAAAAAGAAAAAGAAGCAGTAGGAACTGAGAAAAGGCAAGGAAAGTAAAACAGGTAATAAAACAAAAGTCTTCGAGGTGCAGCCCTTGCAGGTTAAAACTGAGTCAAAATCTCCCAGGCCCATGAGACAGTGGTCTGTCTGGTAGAGAGGAAGGAATTGGCACATCGATGGAGGGATTGATGGAGTCGGGTCAAAGACCCTGAGCCATTCCTTGTCTGTACTCTGAAACCTTCAGCAGAAAACTGCAGTTTCATTCACAGGGGAGTGTTTGCTTCACTTAGCCAAGCTGTGTCAACAAAACTTTGTTATGTTAATAAAACATTGCCCAGGGCTGTTCCTACAAAAAGCACCTATCAAATAAGAAGTGGGATGAGATCATCTCCAAGGTCTCTTCTAGTTTTAACCTGAGAATTCGATAAGTGGAAAAAGCCTAATTGTATATTTAATAAATAAAAAGTTGGAAATGTTTGTTAAAAACCCATGTTTCAGGGACCCTTTTATCCAGAGGTCAAGAGATGGGTAGCTAAATTTATACAACCAGTTTTCTGCTAAATTTGGGGTATAATTTTTGTCGCTAGATAGTGGATGAAATTCTCTCAATTGATAACCTTTTTTTCCCATTTGCCAGTTGCTCTTTTTTTCACTTGCCTCTTTTAGGAATTTGCTTGGCTCTTTTCCTCCATTTAATGACTATATTTAAGAAAGGATTTGGCTAGGTGCCTAGAGACTCTTGGGTGTTGGATGCCATATAAACAAAAATTAATTACTAATTTCGGTGCCAATATCAGATCACTGGCAATGAGAGGCTAGCTGACAAAAAAAAAAAAAAAGCAGACAGTATCGAAAATTTCAACAAATAATAGTATGCTTTTCACATAAATCAAGAATATGCAAAAATTAATAGGAAGAATCCTATATATTTGTTTATATCTATACAGTGTTTTATGGGTTTTTCTTAATGTTCTCATATACGTTATTTAATCTGATCACCAAAACAACCTCACATACTGGTTACTACTATTACTAACGTCATTTTATGAAATTAAGGAACCTCAGAGCTGTTGTGCTATCACATGCATTTTTTTCATTCACTCAACAGATAATGTACTGAAAATCTACTAAGTGTCAGATGTCACAGTAGGAGCTGTAAGGGTGACCAACCATCCCAGTGTGCCCAGAGCTCAGGAGTTTCCTGGGATGCAGACTTTCAGTGCTAAAATAGGAGAGCCCTGGGCAAACTGGGATGCTTGGTCAACGCTAACATAATTCTGGTCACTTTTAACAGCACATCATTGTTTAAGTCACAAAAGAAGCTGTATACCAGAAGGAGAGCTCTGTCTCTCTCCTACCTCACTCAGGGCTTTTCCTTCTGGACCCCACTCCCAGTTCTGTACTAAAAGTTCTCTCAATGTTGCCAGTGATCACCTAAGCATCAAAAATAGCCCTCCTGTTCCCAACTTCTCTGAGATTTTTGACATTTCAACTACCTGGTATTCCCTTTGACTTCATTTTCTCTCTTTCCTTTCTCTCTCCTCTAGTAAGCCCTACATTTTCCCATCTAAACTTCCATCATCAATTTCATATCCATAGCTGCAATATAACGGCTTTGACACGAGGATGTCTGACAGAAAAAAGAGCCCCTCTCCTCCTGGCCATCGCACCAAGTTTTCAAAGGAATCAAATCTCAGAACAAAAAGGTTCTGTTTTTTCCCACAGCCAATTCCTCCTCTTGACTCTGCTGTCTCTGTTGTTAGGCAGCACCCTTGCTATCCAGGCTCCATTTCAGTCACAACTGGTTTTTTTCAACCACATCTAATGTATTACCAGTTTTTAGCAAGAAGTTCTTTAGAAAGTTCTCCATGTTTGTCTTTGCTTTTCCTGCTGTCACCGCTATGGCTAAGTGCCTCTTTATCTCTCTCTTTTGCGTTGCTGTTCTAGTCTTTTCCATGAACCAGCTACGGCCTCCCCTTTCATTTCCATCTTCACACCAGTTTAGTCTGCAGTGTTCCCAGGTTAAAGTGCATTCTGGTCTGCATTCCTAATGTTCTTTTATATGAACCACATTTTCCAGCCAAAATAAACTACTTGCCATGCAGTCCTTCGCTCCCTATGCCTTCGCTTATGTTATTCCCTACATGTGGAATATTTTTGCCTGTCAAAATCTTACTCATCTTTCAGGCCAATCTTAAATTTCCAAGTTTAACTGAATTCTTTTGCAGTTCCAAAAGGATGTAAGCACTCCCTCCTTTGAACTCATTTTACTTGGTACCTCTGGATGACTCATCTCACCTGCTTTATAATTCTTTGCATCCTCTTCTCAATCCTCCAACTGGATCATACACTGCTTGAGACTAAGACTGTGTCTGACTCATTCTGGGATCCCTGCTTCACCCAGCAGGCATTCATTAAGTTTCTCTTAAAGACTGAACTGCTCTAACTCCTCTCCCCATTCTGGCTTTAAAATGCATTTTGTCGTTAAGTCATTCTGGATATTTAACAATCAGTGTGCAACTTAAACAAATATATAGTGAATGCGTGAACATTATAATTAAAAAACAAAAACTCAAACACCCAAGGATTGTCCAACATCAACACAAAGTTTCTGAGTACAGAAGCGTTCATACGAGGAGACTAACTTCAAGTTGTGTGTTTGTACACACACATGTTGTCCGCCCAGCCAGCTCCTTATCAGCTCCCCTGCAGAAAAGGCCACAGAGAAGGAGAGTTATTCCAGGAAGGGCAATCACTTCCATTCGGAAAAGAGACTTTAATTGAGTAATTTTTCACATGGTTGAAATTGAATTGGTACAGCACTGCAGGAAGGATGCCTGTTTGGGGCCTAAATTGTTTTTCCCCATTTAGAGGAGGCCACAGTGTAAGCACGAGATTCACACAGTTAGGAAATTATAAATACGTATTTGGATTTTAGGACAATTCCAAAAGACACCCATCAGTGTGACCCTTGAAGGGTTTCACTTAATTGACCTGGAATCAATTAAAACATTAGAACTGAAAAGTTTCATCACGATATTTGTTTAGTTTTTACAGAGACAATTTCAAAAATAGCAAAGTTAAAAAGAAGCAGTCATTTTTCGTGACGTTTTCAAAATATTCTCCTAAAGACTTTGGGTCTGCATATGGAGGGAAAACAAGAGATTGATGTGAAGAAAATCATGTTATATCTTATGTCATCCACTGTCCCCTCCCCTTTAAATTCTCTCACCATCATCAAGTTTCTCAAGCTGTGCACAAACATTTGAGGGCCTGCTACTTCAGGCACTGCTGGCAACACCCAAGGATGGAGATCTGGTCTCTGCATCTGAACACAGCTGACTCTTTTACCCTTGTTCTGAGCTGAGTTATATCAAGGAAAGGGGGAGATGAATGAATGACCCATGCATCCCACTTCTAATACCTGCTGCTTCAGATTTGGAGTTTGATTTAGTGTCTCTATCAGAGAGTTTAAGGAAACAAAGTCTTTTATCTTCTTTAAATAAATTCATGCACTGACACACGATTTACCTTCTCCGGCAGTTTTATTATTCAGAACAAGGGGCTTTTTAAGTTGTGCAGTATTTTGCCTTTTCCCTTTCCTCTCACGTTTATAAACAAAATAAATTCAGTCTGGTAAGATAAACAAGGATAAAACAGAAGAGATACATGCCATTGAGACTACAAAAGTGCCATTTTTGTCATTGTCATATGTTATATAAAGGGTATAGAATGGAAAGCAAAATAACCCTCACCTTTGTAGTGGACATTAACTAGTATTTTACAGAGAAATTGAAGATGAGCTGCTGATACCTTCTCTACCTTAATTATTCATCAACTTAATAAGTATTGATTAAGGACTTGCTCTGTGCCAGGGATAGTAACTGGCACTGTTTATACAGATGAACAGAGAGACAGGTGCCTGTGTCCTTCAAGGTCACTAGTCTAAACAGAACCACCTGTATTCACATTCCTTCTTCCTTTCTTTATCAGATCTTATTAAATTTTATTAGATCTATATTAGATCCTCTATCTGGTTCTTATCCCATAAAGAGTTTCTTTTTTTTTTTTTAACTCTTTCCTTTCACTCCTTTGTCTTCTGTTTCTCCTTCGATCAGCATGTAATATTCAGTTTTCCATTTTTTAAATTCTCCCTCAGATTCTGGTCACTGGTCTTGCTCTGTGACCCTCTTCCTCACGGATTTCATGGCCATGTTGCTGGCTCTGGGCATTTTTACTTCCTCATCTACCATTCTACAATTGCCAAGCTTGCTCTCCCCAGGGTCACTAAATATAACGAATATCTTTTAGGACTCATCGTACTGATTTCTTGGTAGCATTTTAAACGTTAAGCAAACTTTCCTGCATTAAAGAGTCCCACCTTTGGGCTTCCAACACAATACAACCTCTAGTTTTCCTCTTACATTTCTGGCCACAGATGCTCATTGTCGTTGATGAACTGCTCTTCCTCTGGCCTTCTGAGACATGCTGGTATGGGCTAGGCCCTCATCTCTTTACAGCGTTCACCCCCTTGGGTGATCTTGATAGTGAGATGGTTTCAGTTATTTTAACCAGTGGAGTTCAAATCTTAGTGTACATAAGAAGTGTACTGGAAAATCTGATTTAATAGATGCAGACTGGGGCCAGATTTAGCATTTTAACAAACACCCCAGACAATTCGGAGAAAAGCAGTGACCACCTGCAGATCATCTTTCAGCACTGAACTAAACTATAATTTCTATGAAGGCATGAATTGAATCTGTTTTACTCATCGTGGAATTTTCAAAGCCAGCAGGGCAGCTAACAAACAGAAGTGTTCAGTTAATATTTGCATGACAAATGAATGTATATATGGGTGACCCTACCACATCTGTAGCTCCAGCCCAGATTTCATTTTGCATTCCCCACCAACCCCTAGTGAATGGCCTCATAATCCACTGAAAACAAATTAGAATCCCTGATTCTTCCATCTACCTCAACCCTTCCATCCAGTTAATTAGTAAGCATATCTATCTCAACCTTCTAATATCTTGTAGAACCCGCCACTCCCTTCTATCACTGATGTCAATGTACTAGTCCAGGCCACCATCATTTCTCAACTAACTAGGCATACTGCCTCATTCTTACTCCAAATTTCCTTAAACAAATATTGCATCATTAGGGTCCAAACACATTAATATGATGTGCATGGTCCTTTATGAGATGGCCTCTGCCTGCCTCTACAAATATTGTTCACCTCTATTCACTCCACTTTATGTTCTACTCATAATGAATTACAGGAAGTACTTTTCTTGTTTTTCATTCTAATAGTGTTTCCTTTAACAAAAACTTTAAAACATATATTTATTTAAATGCCAGCTTCAGGTGGGAGATTTTACTTTAAGTGTCACCTACATAAGCTACTGAGTTGTTCACATTCTTACTCCTTCATTATACAGTTCCCAGCTCTCACTTCTTAGCCTTTGTTAAATGAGTCTGGTGCCTTTGATGTGATTATTGTTATTATTGTTTTTACATTAAATTACTATTACATTATTAATTTTATATTATATATCCTATCTTTTAAGAATAATTTTTAAAATTTGCATTGCTTCATAAATTTTTTTAACTTTTCTCTAACTTGTTTTAGTGAAAATCTTTCTTTAGTGCTTTTGTGCTTTACCTCTCATTCTTTTGAAGTATATAACTAAATAACTTTTCAAGAATGTGGACAGGTAACATATTTTCTCAGACCAAATAAAACCCCAAATTATCTTTCTGTTTCCTAAATGACAGATTGATTAGATAAAACATTTATAGATTGCAGAATATTTTAGCTCCTCAGAATTGTTTCTGGACATTAATTTTGCCTCAGATGACCTGAGGCCAAACTGGATTTTCTTTCCTTGAAGATAAATTACATTTACCTGCTTAGATACTTATAAGGTATTTTAATCTATGCAATTCAATATTTTTTAATTCAGTGAACAAGTAGAGATATATTTTCACTGAATTTTTCCTGGATTACAGTGAGTTTTTTCAATCTTCTGTTGAATGCTGGTTTACCAAATGAGCCTGTTAACAAGACAAAGCTGAGTTACCTTGATAAGAGAGCATGCTACCTCCGTAGTATTCATAGCATCTCTGAGGAGAGAGGGCAAAGTTGGGATATTGATAAGATGATCCCATGGATCATATGGGAGTTCTATTTTAATATTTTGGGGATCCTCCACATTGTTTTCCATAGTGGGTGAACCCATATACTCTCCCACCAAGAGTGCACAAGGGTTCCCTTTTCCCTACACCCTCACCAACATTTGTTATTTCTTTTCTTTTTGTTAATAGCCATTCTAACAGATGTGAGATAATATCTCACTGTGTTTTGAGTTGCATTTCCCTGATGATTAGTGATGTTGAGTATCTTTTCATATACCTGTTGGCCATCTGTATGTCTTGTTTGGAAAAATGTCTATTCAGATCCTCTGTCCATTTTTTAATCAGATGATTTGATTTTTTGCTATTGAGTTGTATGAGTTCTTTATCTATTTTGGATATGATCCGCCTACCAGATATATGATTTGTAAATATTTTCTCCCATTCAGTAAGTTGCCTTTTCATTTTTTGATAGTTTCCTTTGTTGTGCAGAAGCTTTTTAGTTTGATATAGTCCCACTTGTTTATTTTTGCTTTTGTTGCCTTTGCTTTTGGTGTCAAATCCAAAAAATTATTCCCAAAACCAATGTCAAGGAGCTTACCACCTATGTTTTCCTTTAGAAGTTTTATAGTTTCAGGTCTTATATTCAAATCTTCAATCCATTTTGAGATAATTTTTGTATATGGTATAAGATAGTGGTCCAGTTTCAATTTATTGTCATTAAATATGAGTTTTCAAGATCCCCCAAATTATCTAATAAATTTTGAGGGTTAAAAAATTGCCTTGGGATGTAAACTTTCCCTCACCATTTTCTGTTGAAGAGTTAATGGGTCTTTCAAGATGTTTCTGGAGAGATCAATAAAGTATTTGCAACATTGTGTTTGGAAATCATTTTCCTTAGTCTCCTCTGAACTTTGATGGTTTCTGTCTGCCCTTGCTTTTTATGTCTTTGAAAGTCTTGAGCAGGATCAGCCAGGTTTCCTTTAGAGTGACTCCCAACCTGGGTTTGTATCCACTTGAAAAACAGAACAAGGATGAATGGATGGATGGATGGGTGGATAGATAGATTGCAGAACATTGGCTTAGTGACTGTGGAGGCTAGCTAGACAAGTCCAAAATCTATTGTTCAGGCCATCAGGAAGGGTAGGCTGGAAACTGTCACTGCAGGAGCTGACACTGCATGCCAGAATTTCTTCTTCCTCAGGGAAACCTCACTTCTTCTCTTAAAAACTTTCACCTGATTGCATCAGATCGGACACACTAGATTTTGGAGAATAATCTCCTTTGCTGAAAGTCAACTGATTGCAGAAGCTGATCACATTTACAAAATGCTTCACAGCAATACCTAGATAACAGTTTGATTGAACAACTCTGTACTTTAGCTTAGCCAAGTTGACAAGTAAAACTGACCATCACACTGGAGTTATGGATTATATTTAAAAAAGAAATAAAGGTGCATCATATCATATTAAGGGGTATACAATATCCACATGACATTACTGTGATGTTGATATTCATTCACTTGGTTAAAGTAGCATTTGCCAGGTTTCTCCACAGTAAATCTATGATTATTTCCATTTCCTACTCTATTTTTTGGAAATCAGTCACAAAGTCTAGAGCATTTTAGTGAGTAGAGGAAATTAATCTTCACATCCTATAGTGGGGAATATCTACATACACTATTTGGAATTCTTCTGTAAGAAACATTGTCTCTTTTCCCCCATTTATTTCTTTAATCAATCATTTGTTTTTGTCAGCATAGACTCACGTATATACTTTGGATTATAATCTATTGATAATACTACATTTTTTTGTTGCTCAAATTGTTCCATCTCTGGTCATTCAGAGCTCTTTTGGGTTGGTTCTTGTGTCTCTTTGACATGTCCCCCATCCTTTTGCTTTTTGAGCACTTCCTTACTTTCTTTTTTAAAAAATATATTTATTTATTTTATGTTTGGCTGTTTTGGGTCTTCACTGCTGTGCACAGGCTTTCTGTAGTTGTGGTGAGCGGGAGCTACTCTTTGTTGCAGTGCGAGGGCTAATCATTGCGGTGGCTTCTCATTGCGGTGGCTTCTCATTGTGGAGCACGGGCTCTAGGCATGCGGGCTTCAGTAGTTGCGGCACGCAGGCTCATTAGTTGTGGCTCACGGGATCTAGAGCACAAGCTCAGTAGTTGTGGCACACGGGCTTAGTTGCTCCGTGGCATGTGGGATCTTCCCTGACCAGGGCTTGAACCCGTGTTCCCTGCATTGGTAGGTGGATTCTCAACCACTGCGCCACCAGGGAAGCCCACTTCCTTACTTTCTGGTACTTACAGGTAATTCAGACTCATCTTGTATTTTCCCTGCCCCAGTCCTAGAACCAGCCATTCTTCAAGGAGCCCTATTGCTTTTATTAGAGAATGGTATTTAGGGTGTGGGGTATGCTTGCTGCTACTGGGGTGTCACTGCTTCTAGGCTCTCTCAGTGGACAGTGCTGGGTACTATATGCACTTATACTAACCTGTGTACCTGTAATTGTTTCTCTATTAATCCAGTTCTTCTATATTAAGCTAAACACAAATTCTTACCAATGTCTCCAACTCTAATGAATCAGTGCAGTGTTCATACTAGATTTCCTTTTTTGTTAATGTGTAACTTCCCTTTATTACAAACAGAAACTTGGCCCCTGCCACCCAAAATCCATTTACTTATGTGTTCAATCCCAGTATATATGTAAACCAGTTTCAGAATTGTTAATCCATACTTCTGTGAGAAACAGATTTGCCAACTAGAGTACAGAGTTTATGCACAGTTTTTTTTTTTTTTGGTTTGTATATATTAAACTGTACTTTTCTATGGATTTCAACAAATCAAGTTTATGTAACCATCACCCCCAGAACATATGAAACATTTCTGTAACCCCCAAATTTTCTCTGTGCATCCTCTTTGTAGTCACTACCCCACTACTATAATTTGCCTAAGTTTTAAATATTATTTTTGGTTTTTAGTCTTTTTCTTTGTATATTTATGTTCATTTTATTGGATAATTATAGGGCAAGCTCAACTGGGGTATGATAACCAAATGGTTATCTTTCCATTCATTCTATTTTGAACAAGTATTTAACAAGCTATTCATATTACCATGCATTTTGATGAACACAGATTATATACTGAAGAATATTTCCATATTAAAAGTTATGGTTATTGCAGATAGTATATTTAAACTTTCAATTATTTTATTTCTCTCTAATTGACATTTAAGGCTTATTTGGAAAATCAGCAGAATCTTTATTAAAAAAATTAGAGTTATAAAAAGTGCTTAATGTAATACTAACAAAGGTATATTAAGAAAACAAATGATACAACCTTTCTGAACTATACTTGCTCTTAGTAATGGTGATGATATATCTAATTCAATGTTTTAAAAGAATTCTATACTACATGTAGCAATTCAAAATGGATCAACTAAATGACATATGAATATTTCATTGTCATATTTATTTTGATTTTATACATATCAAAGCAGTAGACCTTGCTTGTTAAGTTTTATTTCTCATATACTTAAGAAAGTTCAGAAGACCACTTTGCTGTCTGATAAACTGATAGCTCAGGTCAAGTGTGCATGCATATATGTACACTTATTAGGGAAAGAGGTGAGATTCATTTTTTAACAATTCATAATCTTATATTCCCTGCTATTTTCTTTCCTTGATTCCATATAACTCAGTCTGCTTAAATTTCAAATATTATAGTATTGGAGAAAACATATTTAGAGAATTCTTAAATTAAGTGTATCTTTAAAAGAGACATAGAATTGGATTATGCTCTCCATTATAATAATTTTCTATTGTGCAAAATAGCAGTTGAAAGAATTTTAAAAACTGGAGTTAAGAAATAATATTTGTAGTTTCATTTCACTATATCATTATTTTAAGACAGAAAATTCCTGAATTAGCAAATCACCTATTATAAGAATCTCAGAGACCTTTTCATTAATTTTCATTCCTCAAATGAACTAGTAGGAAAATATTGCAATTCTGCTTCATCTGCAATTTTGTAAGCAAAATGATACACCTGCTTTAACCTGCATGATCAGATGACACTGCTTTCAGAAATATTTTAGGAAAGCCTGCTGCCTTTACAAATATGTTTTTGCCTGAATTTATATAATGCATATTGAACAATTCCTGCAGTAGAAGAGAATACAAAAGCATTTATAACTTTGCAAAATAGAATTGAAGGCCACAAGGGGTGTGTATGATAATCTTGTTGTATAGACCTGGTAAAACCCTCCTTTGATTTTAATCCCAGGCTCTGAGAGTTAGAGGGGACAACAGAGGTCATCTAGATACAGGTTTTGTAATTCAATCTTGTGTTTACAGTTGAATGTGCCTTGTATTCCCATTATCTCCGCTAAAAATAAATGTGGTGAATGCTAATAAAATGTGATCTCTTTGGAAAACTATTCAACAGAATGATTAATTAATTGAAAAAAAGGTTGTATGATAACTGAAATGAAAACACTGTTTTTTATTCAACATTCAAAACACATTTGACATTTTGTTGTAAACTGTATGTTTCTAGCAGCTGTTAGGGTGATTGTTTTGCCAATTTCTAATTGCAGATGTTGGCAGCTGGAAATTAGGAGCAAGTAGTAGTTTCTTTAGAATATAGAATTAAATGTGTAAAAACATGAGATTACATCATACTTTTTCAGTCATCTTCAAAACTGCTATAAGGAGCAGTGTTTTATAATCTCTACTAATTATTGTAAAGGTCTGATAACCTTAAACATTAAAAAACTTGAAGCTTCTACTAGCTATAAAAAAAAAAAAAGCATGTCACTTTTCATAAGTAAATTAGACGGCAAAGAAATCTCCATGGCCAGAGCAAAGAAAGAAAAATAAGGAATACATAAACTCCTTTTTAAAAACTTGAATAATTAAATAAAAGGAGTTTTATTAAATTATTCAGATAATTGCTTGAATTCTCCCATTTAGCCTTGCCTGTGAAGACCTGACAAAATGCCCTTTTCTCCTACAATAATTTCCAGAGCAACATAAAAGGATGCTCATAAACATTAATTTTGCATTATAAAATAGTCTCAGTAAGTGATAGTAGTTTCACGATTAATGTGTTGGCCTCCTGAGAACAGATTTCAGGAATGAAAAAGGAGCTCTTAAAACTGCTTTTTTTTTTTTAATTTTTATTTTATACTGGAGTATAGTTGATTAACAATGTTGTGTTAGTTTCAGGTGTACAGCAAGGTGATTCAGTTATACACATACATGTATCTATTCTTTTTCAAGTTTTTTATAATGTTGGTTACTATCTTGCAATAGTATTTTCCAATCAGAGACTGCTGAAGACACTGCTCTTCTGGCCATTGATTACTTCCTCCTGCAATTAGAAATAAGCAGTGTCTATGCCCAGAGGTATAGTTTATATAGTGTGGTCCACTCTGCTAGTCACTTATGCTAAGTCTATAGGGCGGTTCTTTAAGATATATATTCAAAGGAGTGACATCACAAACTTAGCAACATAGGTTTTTCTCTGACTTTACTTCCCCTCACAAGAAGAACAACTAACAGCTATTCAAAAATAAGACACCACTGAGAAAATCTTAGAACATGTGGATAAGCTGAAGCATCCCCTGCACCTCAGAAACCAAGATAGACTGCTTTAGAAGAGTAAGAGAAGTGGCTACACATTGCAAACAATAGAAAGAAAATAATTGTCAACAGAAAATTCTATACCTGGTGAAGCTATCCTTCAAAAATAAGGAGGAACATAGATTTCCCAAACAAACAAAAGCTGAGGGAATTTATTACCACCAGACCTGCCTTACAAAAAATGCTAAAGGAAGTTCTTTAAGTGGAAGCAAAAGAATGCTAACTAGCATCATTTTAAAAAAGGTAGTATAAATCTCACTGGTAATGGTAAATAGATAATCATAGTTAATTCTGCAATATGGTAATAGTGGTACATAACTCACTACAACTCTAGTTTAAAAGCTAAAAAAAGTAGCAAGAATAAGCATAAATACATTAATCTGTTATTAGTTACACAATATTTAAAAACCACGTAAATTATAATAGCAATAACATAAAATGTGAGGGGAAGAAGTAAAAATGTATAGTATATTAATTCTATTGAAGTTAATTTATTATCAGTTTAAAATAAGGTGTTATAAGATTACATTTTATGTAAGCCTCATGGTAACCACAAGAGAAAGTCTTGTACTAATTACACAAAAGAACATGGTAAAGAAGTCAAAGCACACTGCAACTAAAGATGTCAAAACACACATTTAAAAAGAGAGAAGGATAAGAAACAAGAAGCAATGGATCTACAAAACAACCAGAAAACAATGAACAAAATGGCAATAGTAAGTCCTTATCTAATAGGTAAGCCCTTACCAGTAATTGCTTTAAACATGAATGGATTAAATTCTCTAATCAAAAGATATAGAATGGGGCTTCCCTGGTGGCGCAGCGGTTGAGAATCCGCCTGCTGATGCAGGAGACACGGGTTCGTGCCCTGGTCCGGGAAGATCCCACATGCCGCGGAGCAACTAAGCCCGTGAGCCATGGCCACTAGGCCTGCGCGTCCGGAGCCTGTGCTCCGCAATGGGAGAGGCCACAACAGTGAGAGGCCCGCATACCGAAAAAAAAAAAAAAAAAAAAAAAAAAAAAAGATATAGAATGACTGAATGGACTAAAAAACACACAAAATCCAACAACATGCTGCCTACAAGAGACTCACTTTAGTCTTAAAGACACTGAGACTGAGAGTGAAAGGATAGAAAAAGACATTTCAAACAAATGGTAACCAAAAAATAAAGCAAGGGTAGCTATACTTATATCAGACAAAATAGACTTTAAAAATAGTAAATAGAGACAAAGAAGGTCATTATGCCTTCAACTTATACAGTGCTGTATGTCAATTATTTCACAATAAACCTGGAAAAATAATTATAGTATAGTATAGGATAAAATCAATAAATATGGGGATTTAAAACATACCAAAATTTTGCTCTTTGAAGGATATGGCTAAAAGAATGAAAAGATCATTTACAAACTGGGAGAAAATTTGCAAATAACTTATTTGACAAAGAGCTTGTACCCCGAATGTAAAGAATGCCCAAATTCAACAAAATTTGAACAGATGTTTCACCAAAGAAGATACATGAGTGAAAAATAAGAGCATGAAAAGATGCTCAACGTCATTAGCCATTAGGGAAATGTAAATTAAAACCATAATGAGATACCACTATGCACCCATGAGAATGGCTAAATTTTAAAATATCTGACAATGCCGAGCACTGGCAAAAATGCAGAGCTATTGCAAATCTTATACATTGCTAGTGGGTATGCAAAAAGGTGCAGCCACTCTGGGAAACAGGCAGTGTTTTATACTGAAGTGTACAGTTAGCCATATGACTCAGCAATCCCACTCCTAAGTATTTACTTAGAAAAATACAAACTTATGTTCATGCAAAGTCTATACATGAATGTTTTTATAGCAGTTCTCTTCATAATCACCTAAAATGGAAACAACCATATGTTTTACAGTAGGTGAGTGGATAAACAAAGTGTAGTTCATTCATATAATGGGACACTACTCAGCAATATAAAGGAGTGAGGAATTGATAGACACAACAACATGGATGAATCTCAAAAGATTTATGCTGAGTTTAAAAGGCCAGTTTCCTAAATTGGGACTACTGGATTAATAGATACAAACTACTATACACAAAAATAGATAAGCAACAAAGATTTACTGTATCACTGTGGGAATTATATTCAATATTTTATAATAACCTATAATGGAAAATAATCTGGAAAAAATAGGTATATTTTACAGATATACCTGTATCCTAAGCCCCTTAACTTAGGGTCTCTCCCTGACTAGTCCTGAATGTGCAGCCATAGGGCCATTATATCATGCTACTTTATCCCCTCCAAGTCATCCATAAGCTCGTCATTTACACAGTGTGTATTCTGCAATGTTCCAGTATCTATAGTTTTTGCCATAATATATCCTATTACTTATGATATTTAATTTTAAATAAACACATAATATCTTCTTTCAAAGCAAAATGAATTTCCTGATTAAATTTACAGGGAATCTGTTTATGTTGATGAGTGACGGTTTAGCTAGAGTGTTCCATAAGTTAGCTTGCTGCAACGATAAGCATATTTACAGGGAAAAAAAAATGCAGCCACCTCTATGTACCCAAAAGCTTTCTCTTAAATTCTTCTTAGAAATATTCACTGAGGAGGCTCGAGAAGAAGATGGAGGAAGAGTAAGACAAGGAGATCACCTTCTTCCCCACACATACATCAGAAATACATCTACACGTGGAACAACTCCTACAGAACACCTACTGAACGCTGGCAGAAGACCTCAGACCTCCCAAAAGGCAAGAAACTCCCCCACATACCTGGGTAGGGCAAAAGAGAAAAGGAAAAACAGAGACAAAAGATTAGGGACAGGACCTACACCAGTGGGAGGGAGCCGTGAAGGAGGAAAGGTTTCCACACACTAGAAGCCCCTTAGTGGGCGGAGACTGCGGGTGGCAGAGGTGGGGAGCTTTGGAGCCACGGAGGAGAGCACAGTAACAGGGGTGCAGAGGGCAAAGCGGAGAGATTCCCGCACGGAGGATCAGTGCCGACCAGCACTCACCAGCCCGAGAGGCTTGTCTGCTCACCCACCCGGAAGGGCGGGGGCTGGGAGCTGAGGCTCATGCTTCGGTCGGATCCCAGGGAGAGCACTGGGGTTGGCGGCATGAACACAGCCTGTAGGGGGCTAGTGCACCACAGCTAGCCGGGAGGGAGTCTGGCAAAAGGTCTAGAGCTGCCCAAGAGACAAGAGACTTTTTCTTGCCTCTTTGTTTCCTGGTGCGCGAGGAGAGGGGATTAAGAGCGCCACTTAAAGGCGCTCCAGAGACAGGCGCGAGCCGCGGCTATCAGCGTGGACCCCAGAGACGGGCATGAGATGCTAAGGCCGCTGCTGCCGCCACCAAGAAGCCTGTGTGCAAGCACAGGTCACTATCCACACCTCCCCTCCCAGGAGGCTGTACAGCCCGCCACTGCCAGGGTCCCCTGATCCAGGGACAACTTCCCCGGGAGAACGCACAGCGTGCCTCAGGCTGATGCAACGTCACGCCGGCCTCTGCCTCCGCAGGCTCGCCCCGCATCCGCACACCTCCCTCCCCCCACATGAGTGAGCCAGAGCCCCCGAAATGAGCAAAGAACAGACGCCCTCAGGCGACCTACACGCAGAGGAGGGGCCACATCCAAAGCTAAGCCCCGGGAGCTGTGTGAACACAGAAGAGAAAGGGAAATCTCTCCCAGCAGCCTCAGAAGCAGCGGATTAAAGCTCCACAATCAACTTGATGTACCCTGCAACTGTGAAATACCTGAACAGACAACGAATTATCCCAAATTGAAGAGGTGGACTTTGGGAGCAAGATATATTATTATTTACCCTTTTCCTCATTTTGTGAGTGTGTATGTGTATTCTTCTGTGTGAGATTTTGTCTGTATAGCTTTGCTTTCACCATTTGTCCTAGGATTCTGTTAGTCCATTCATTTTTCTTCTTTTTTTTTACTTAAAATTTTTTTTCTTAATAATTATTTTTATTTTATTAACTTTATTTTATTTTATCCTACTTTATTTTTTCTTTCTTTCTTTTCTCTTTCTTTCTTTCTTCCTTTATTTCTTTCTTTCCTTCTATTTTCTCTCCCTTTTATTTTGAGCCATGTGGAAGAAAGGCTCTTGGTGCTCCAGCCAGGCATCAGGGCTCTGCCTCTGAGGTGGGAGAGCCAACTTCAGGACTCTGATCCACAAGAGACCTCCCAGCTCCATGTAATATCAAACGGCAAAAATCTCTCAGAGATCTCCATCTCAACACCAAGACCCAGCTTCACTCAACGACCAGCAAGCTACAGTGCTGGAACCCTAGGCCAAACAACTAGCAAGAAAGGAGCACAACCCCACCCATTAGCAGAGAGGCTGCCTAAAATCATAATAAGGCCACAGACACCCCAAAACACACCACCAGACGTGGACCTGCCCACCAGAAAGACAAGATGCAGCCTCATCCACCGGAACACAGGCACTAAGCCCCACCACCAGGAAGCCTACACAACCCACTGAACCAACCTTAGCCACTGGGGACAGACACCAAAAACAACGGGAACTACGAACCCACAGGCTGCGAAAAGGAGACCCCAAACACAGTAAGATAAGCAAAATGAGAAGACAGAAAAACACACAGCAGATGAAGGAACAAGGTAAAAACCCACCAGACCTAACAAATGAAGAGGAAATAGGCAGTCTACTTGAAAAAGAATTCAGAATAATGATAGTTAAGATGATCCAAAATCTTAGAAATAGAATAGAGAAAATGCAAGAAACATTTAACAAAGACCTAGAAGACATAAAGAAGAAACAAGCAATGATGAGCCACACAATAAATGAAATTAAAAATACTCTAGAAGGGATCAATAGGAGAATAACGGAGGCAGAAGAACAGTTAAGTGACCTGGAAGATAAAATAATGGAGATAACTACTGCAGAGCAGAATAAAGAGAAAAGAATGAAAAGAATTGAGGACAGTCTCAGAGACCTCTGGGACAACATTAAATGCACCAACATTTGAAATATAGGGGTCCCAGAAGAAGAAGAGAAAAAGAAAGGGACTGAGAAAATATTTGAAGAGATTATACTTGAAAACTTCCCGAATATGGGAAAGGAAATAGTTAATCAAGTCCAGGAAGCACAGAGAGTCCCATACAGGATAAATCCAAGGAGAAACATGCCAAGACACATATTAATCAAACTATCAAAAATTAAGTACAAAGAAAAAATATTAAAAGCAGCAAGGGAAAAACAACAAATAACACACAAGGGAATCCCCATAAGGTTAACAGATGATCTTTCAGCAGAAAATCTGCAAGCCAGAAGGGAGTGGCAGGACATAGATAAAGTGATGAAGGAGAAAAACCTACAGCCAAGATTACTCTACCCAGCAAGGAACTCACTCAGATTTGATGGAGAAATTAAAACCTTTACAGACAAGCAAAAGCTGAGACTTCAGCACTACCAAACCAGCTTTACAACAAATGCTAAAGGAACTTCTCTAGGCAAGAAACACAAGAGAAGGAAAAGACCTACAATAACAAACCCAAACAATTAAGAAAATGGTAATAAGAACATACATATCGATTATTACCTTAAATGTAAATGCCCCAAACAAAAGACAAAGACTGGCTGAATGGATCCAATAACAGGACCCATATATATGCTGTCTACAAGAGACCCACTTCGGATCTAGGGACACATACAGACTGAAAGTGAGGTGATGGAAAATGATATTCCATGCAAATAGAAATCAAAAGAAATCTGGAGTAGCAATTCTCATATCAGACAAAATAGACTTTAAAATAAAGACTATTACAAGAGACAAAGAAGGACACTACATAATGATCAAGGGATCGATCCAAAAAAAAGATATAACAATTGTTAATATTTATGCACCCAACATAGGAGAACCCTGACACATAAGGCAACTACTAACAGCCATAAAAGGGGAAATTGACAGTAACACAATCATAGTAGGGGATTTTAACACCCCACTTTCACCAATGGACAGATCATCCAAAATGAAAATAAATAAGGAAACACAAGCTTTAAATGATACATTAAACAAGATGGACCTAAATGATATTTATAGGACATTCCATCCAAAAACAACAGAATACACATTTTTCTCAACTGCTCATGGAACATTCTCCAGGATAGATCATATCTTGGGTCACAAATCAAGCCTTGGTAAATTTAAGAAAATTGAAATCGCATCAAGTATCTTTTCTGAAAACAATGCTATGAGAGTAGATATCAATTACAGGAAAAGACCTGTAAAAAATACAAACACATGGAGGATAAACAATACACTACTTAATAAGGAAGTGATCACTGAAGAAATCAAAGAGGAAATCCAAAAATACCTAGAAACAAATGACAATGGAGACACGACCACCCAAAACCTATGGGATGCAACAAAAGCAGTTCTAAGAGGGAAGTTTATAGCAATACAATCCTACCTTAAGAAACAAGAAACACCTCAAATAAACAACCTAAACTTACACCTAAAGCAATTAGAGAAAGAAGAACAAAAAGCCCCCAAAGTTAGCAGAAGGAAAGATATCATAAAGATCAGTTCAGAAACAAATGAAAAATAAATGAAGGAAATGATAGCAAAGATCAATAAAACTAAAAGCTGGTTCTTTGAGAAGATAAACAAAATTGATCAAGAAAAAAAGGGAGAAGACTCAAATCAATAGAATTAGAAATGAAAAAGGAGAAGTAACAACTGACACTGCAGAAATACAAAGGATCATGAGAGATTACTACAAGCAACTCTATGCCAATAATAGGAAAACCTTGGAAAAAAAGAAGAAAAAAAGAGAAAAAGGAGGAAAAATAAAAATTAAAAAAAAGGACAACCTGGAAGAAATGGACAAATTCTTAGACATGCACAACCTGCCAAGAGTGAACCAGGAATAGAAAATATGATCAGACCAATCACAAGCACTTAAATTGAAACTGATTAAAAATCTTCCAACAAACAAAAGCCCAGGACCAGATGGCTTCACAGGCGAATTCTATCAGACATTTAGAGAAGAGCTAACACCTATCCTTCTCAAACTCTTCTAAAACATAGCAGAGGGAGGAACACTCCCAAACTCATTCTACGAGGCCACAATCACGCTGATACCAAAACCAGACAAAGATGTCACAAAGAAAGAAAACTACAGGCCAATATCACTGATGAAGATAGATGCAAAAATCCTCAACAAAATACTAGCAAACAGAATCCAGCAGCACGTTAAAAGGATTATACACCATGATCAAGTGGGGTTTATTCCAGGAATGCAAGGATTCTTCAATATAAGCAACTCAATCAACGTGATACACCATATTAAGAAATTGAAGGAGAAAAACCATATGATCATCTCAATAGGTGCAGAGAAAGCTTTTGACAAAATTCAGCACCCATTTATGATAAAAACCCTGCAGAAAGTAGGCACAGAAGGAACTTTCCTCAACATAATAAAGGCCACATATGACAAACCCACAGCCAACATCGTCCTCAATGGTGAAAACTTGAAACCATTTCCACTAAGATCAGGAACAAGACAAGGTTGACACTCTCACCACTCTTATTCAACATAGTTTTGGAAGTTTTAGCCACAGCAATCAGAGAAGAAAAAGAAATAAAAGGAATCCAAATCAGAAAAGAAGTAAAGCTGTCACTGTTTGCAGATGACATGATACTACACATAGAGAATCCGAAAGATGCTACCAGAAAACTACTAGAGCTAATCAATGAATTTGGTAAAGTAGCAGGATACAAAATTAATGCACAGAAATCTCTGGCATTTGTATACACTAATGATGAAAAATCTGAATGTGAAATGAAGAAAACACTCCCATTTACCATTGCAACAAAAAGAATAAAATATCTAGGAGTAAATCTACCTAAGGAGACAAAAGACCTTTATGCAGAAAAGTATAAGGCCCTGATGAAAGAAATTAAAGATGATACAAATAGATGGAGAGATATACCATGTTCTTGGATTGGAAGAATCAACATTGTGAAAATGACTCTACTACCCAAAGCAATCTACAGATTCAATGCAATCCCTATCGAACTACCACTGGCATTTTTCACAGAACTAGAACAGAGAATTTCACAATTTGTATGGAAACACAACGACCCTGAATAGTCAAAGCAATCTTGAGAATGAAAAATGGAGCTGGAGGAATCATGCTCCCTGACTTCAGACTATACTACAAATCCACAGTAATCAAGACAGTATGGTCCTGGCACAAAAACAGAAATATAGATCAATGGAACAGAATAGAAAGCCCAGAGATAAACCCATGCACATATGGTAAACCCACACACATATGGACACCTTATCTTTGATAAAGGATGCAAGAATATACAGTGGAGAAAAGACAGCCTCTTCCATAAGTGGTGCTGGGAAAACTGGACAGGTACATGTAAAGGTATGAAATTAGAACACTCCCTAACACCATACACAAAAATAAACTCAAAATGGATTAAAGACCTAAATGTAAGGCCAGACATTATCAAACTCTTAGAGGAAAACATAGGCAGAAAACTCTATGACATAAATCATAGCAAGATCCTTTTTGACCCACCTCCTAGAGAAATGGAAATAAAAACAAAAATAAACAAATGGGACCTAATGAAACTTAAAAGCTTTTGCACAGCAAAGGAAACCATAAACAAGACCAAAAGACAACCCTCACAATGGGAGAAAATATTTGCAAATGAAGCAACTGACAAAGGATTAATCTCCAAAATTTACATGCAGCTCAATAACAAAAAAAAACCCAATCCAAAAATGGGCGGAAGACCTAAATAGACATTTCTCCAAAGAAGATATACAGATTGCCAACCAAGACATGAAAAAATGCTCAACATCATTAATCATTAGAGAAATGCAAATCAAAACTACAATGAGATATCATCTCACACTGGTCAGAATGGCCATCATCAAAAACTCTAGAAACAATAAATGCTGGAGAGGGTGTGGAGAAAAGGGAACACTCTTGCACTGTTGGTGGGAAGCCACTATGGAGAACAGTATGGAGGTTCCTTAAAAAACTAAAAATAGAATTACCATATGACCCAGCAATCCCACTACTGGGCATATACTCTGAGAAAACCATAATTCAAAAAGAGTCATGTACCAAAATGTTCATTGCAGCTCTATTTACGATAGCCAGGACATGGAAGCAACCTAAGTGTCCATCAACAGATAAATGGATAAAGAAGATGTCACACATATATACAATGGAATATTACTCAGCCATGAATAGAAATGAAATTGAGTTATTTGTAGTGAGGTGGATGGACCTAGAGTCTGTCATACAGAGTGAAGTAAGTCAGAAAGAGAAAAACAAATACTGTATGCTAACACATATATATATGGAATCTAAGGAAAAAAAGATAAAGGCCATGAAGAACCTAATGGTAAGATGGGAATAAAGACGCAGACCTACTAGAGAATGGACTTAAGGATATAGGAAGGGGGAAGGGTAAACTGTGACAAAGTGAGAGAGTGGCATGGACATATATACACTAGCAAATGTAAAATCAATAGCTAGTGGGAAGAAGTTGCATAGCACAGGGAGATCAGCTAGGTGGTTTGTGACTGCCTAGAGGAGTGGGATAGGGAGGGTGGGAGGGAGGGAGATGCAAGAGGGAAGAGTTATGGGAACATATGTATATGTATAACTGATTCACTTTGTTATAAAGCAGAAACTAACACACCATTGTAAAGCAATTATACTCCAATAAAGATGTTTAAAAAAAAAAGCAAGAAAATATTCACTGATTGACATCAGAGTAAGTGAGATTTCTCAATACATTGTCCCTTTTTTGTATGTCCCAGTTTTTAAATGAATAGAATAATATCTGTTAAAGAAAAAAATACATCCAGCTAGTTGCTTTAGAACCTCTTGCTCACAGATACAATATCTCAACACTGGCCCCTTCAGACATCAAAAATTATGCCTTTCTAACAATCCTGTCTGCTAGCTCTTCTGCTCCACTGATATTTGTTCTCAAGACCCCACCAAGCTGTTTGAATTCTTGTAACTTTATAATGTGCTTTGATAACTAATAATCAAAAATTACTTAATTTAGATTTTAAAAATAGCAATTCTCACTGGTTATTACTGATATAATAGAATCATTACCTCAATGCCTCCTTTCATCCCTTGTATAAAATTGAGAATTTTCTTAAAATTATATTAATCTATAACTAATAAAATTACATACTCTGTCTTCTGTGTGGGCAGAGACCCTAACTTTCCTTTGTATCTCTCAAACTTATTGCAAAGCCAGAAAGAGAGCCAAAAGGAGAACTTCCTATTGTTTATTAATACTTGCTACATGTTTGCTGAATGAATAAATAACTATTATCAGACTTCACCAGTGCTTCAGGAGGAAAAAAAAAAAAAAAGTTCTTCTGATAAGTCTCATAGCTATGTCAGACCTTTGGGTTTGGAAATTTTCTCTTTCTGTGCCTGCGTTTCATAACTTACCAAGACCTCTCCTCCAATGGTGAGCTCTGTTTGTGACTTTTGATCTAGCCTCTTTCCTCTAGAGTGTTCTAGTCCAAGATTAGGCAACTTCTGAATTGATTCCAGAACCATTTACTGGCTCATGCAACTTCACCTTCTCTACCTCCACTGCCCCAGAAATCAGTCAAATATTTTTGTTTTATCTTTTTAATAAATGTAAGTTCATTGCAACTGATGGAAGCAATGCTTCTCTTAAATTTTTTTTAAATGAGAAGAAAATTAAGTTAAACACAAAGATAGTGCAATTGCCTAATAAAATAGTTAAGAAATGGAAAGCATCTTTGGCTTATTGAGTAAAAAAATAACCATTGTTTATTGAGAACTATGTGCCAGGCTCTGTGCTGACCACTTTGCTTAGACTATTTAATCATCACAACACTATGACATAAATATCATTTTAATTCCTGAGTTCCAGATGACAACAATGAGGCTTGAAAAAGTTAAATAGATCTGGAAAGAAGAAGTAGGGCTGGCATTGTAACCCAAGTGAACAGGGCGCTTAAGCACGATGCTATTCCCTCAAATTTACATGCACAAAATAACATTTTACACCAAGACTGAAGTTATCTTTAAACTAGAGCCACAGTCACAGCTACATTTCAGTGTGCTGTACTCAGACCGTTTCTCCTGGCTCCTACCAATGGAGATAACATCTGATAGTAACAAACCCTCCAGGCTCCGGGTAGAGGCACCCCTCAATATTCTAGTGGTGATATTCAAGGATAATTTAACCAAGTGAAGTGGGCAAAAGGTGAGAAAAATGAGAATGTAAAACAAATAGAAAGCAGATGTATTTCCAAGGCAACTAGCTTCATACAGAGTACCCTGGACTTGGGAATACTGAGGAAAAACTGCCAATTCACAAATCCAAACTGGCTGGCAAGCAGGGCAGTATCTGTGTAGGTGGGAGTGTAGCAAGTCATAGCTGCCCGTATTTGCAATGTGTCTTTATCCACCTCGGTGCAACCACAGGAGTTCCCCCATGTGCCCATTTAATACTTAAATACGTAAAGTGCATTTTAAGGTCTTGTATCAGATTTGTCCTCTTGAAAAGCTATTAAGCTAGTTACCCTGCAGCCTAGAGGGCTCTTCTTCAAGTAAAACTGATTGTACCACACCATCAGCATTAGAACAGCCCTGCATGTCTGCCTGCATAATTCCTTTGAAAGGTCACCAGTACTTCAACTCTGAAGGCCTTTCTTCTTTTGCAAAAAAAAAAAAAAAAAAAGGAAGAAAATGGTAAGTCAGCTATTTTTCAATTTTTTCCAGGACAAAACGAACATAAAAGCCCAGGAACATTTTTTTTTTTTCTTCAACATGCTTATAATAACTGCATTCAATTGAAAAACTTTGGAATGAAAGTTTTCTTGATATGATCTAAGCCAAAATCCATTTTAATTTCTATTCCTGTATCTAGATATTGATTCCATTCTTCCACTATCCCACATGTAAGTGTGGAATTTTCTAATATTTGATAACATAAAGCAAAATCTGGGCACTATTTTAGGCCAGTATTTAATGATAAGCCAATCCACTCTGCAGTGGTGCTGTTAACAAGCTCTCTGCAAGGTGCCAATGGGGGGATCACAGTGAGAAATAGCTGATCTCCTGTGTGACATTAGCTCAAAGCATGTGTCCTACAGTCAACCCTAAGACTGGGGTAAGACTGTTTGTGATGGATTCACACATGGTAGGATATAATAGGACTGCAAGTTGTATCAAAGCAGTACATTATCAGATTATCAGCTTTGTCTTCATAAATACCCTACCTTCTCATAACCAAGCTCCCTGTAAGTATTCATCTTTTTAAAATCTCTCTCTCTCTCTCTCTCTCTCTCTCTCTCTCCTGTTTTATATGAGCTCACTATCCATGAGCTGTATAGTCAGAGGAAGAAAGGGCACCTTTAATAGAAGGAAAGTTAAGAACTAGAGGAATTTTCAGTGAAACTTGGGTTTTTTGTTTTAAAAAACAGATTCTTGAAATACTTCATGGATGAAATATTATTTGTTTAATACTCTTTCTTCTGATTTCCTTTAAATAGACAAGTCTTTCTATGGATTCCCTCTGGATTGTTTAAGGACAAATTTTCTATTGTTTCTGAATTAAAAACAGCTTTTTCCAAGAGGAGATGAAAGACTGGGAAGCTCTAGAATTGTTGTGAGGTTAAGGACTTTGAAGAACAAGGCTCTTACTAATGCCTCTCCCAATCCAAAATAAATAAGAGCAAAGAAAATTTATTTCAACATTTGAGCTTCTTGTCCTTTGTGGTAAAATGAAACTGTTTCTTTCTATAAGTAACTCAGGGACAAAGTTTACTGATATCAGACAATTTTAGCCTTTAGCGGAGGAATAGGTAGTGAACTGTGGGGTAACCTGGCTATTTGTTGGATAAGGGTAGGATGAAGGAAATAAACAAGAAGATGTAAAAGAATCACGGTAGTCAGGCAGCCCTAAAAATTCAACTTAGTAGCTAAATATTGTTAGAATTTTCCAGCTGGATTCTTGCAGTTAGTTGGCCCTGTGATAGAGATGAAAATAAAGATGGGAAAACGGAGGCACAAAAAGATTAAATGATTTATGTGAGATCTGGTTCAAATTCCCACAGCTTTTTTACATTGCTTAACTGGCCCATTTGCTCTACTGTGCCACCTCTGATGTTTTTCACCTTGGAAGGAGCCCACGCCAGTGAAGGAGCCGTGCAAACTTAAGCATCAATCTCTTTGCAGTAAGCCTGTGTGTCCTCAGCTTTTTGTGACTGAATGCTTCCCTTTACCCTTCTCTCTTAGTCAATTCTTTCTCTATCTTCACGTGGATGCCAAAACATTACAATCTTCATACAATTTTCTCTGACATTTTACACCCAAACAGAAGCACAGTCACTCCAGAGCTGGTGCATTTTTCTGTCATCAATACCACTTACTTAGTTGTTTTGTAATCATGTGTGTATCTTTGAGACCTCCGCTAGACTGTGGGCTCCTGGAGGGCAGAGCTCCTGCTTTGGTAGTCTTCATGTCCACCTTACAGGGCTCTCAATAAAAAGATAATTGCATGATTGAAGAAATTATGCTTTTGTTACAGAATTGCTCATGCTTAAAATGATAAAGTACTACTATATTTATATAAACTTATAAAGTTTATTTTGCAAGATTTTTGCTGTTGATTAAAGAGCAGAGCCTGAACAGCAGCTTAGCTTTTTCACATTTCTTTCTTATTCCAAGAAGAGAGCTGATTTCAAAGAAGTGCAGAGAGTTTCAAAAACTGGGATATAGAGGCAGTCAAAACCACTGCATACTTCTCCAAGCAGCCTAGCAAAAGCACTTTATTCCTAGTCGTGATTATCATTTTCAAATGGAAAATCGAGATTGGAGTTTTACAAGAAAAACAATTAAAGGTTCAATTGGGAAATATAACCAGTAAAATCTTTGATTAACTAAATATATTGTGCAAATAACAATGGGTTAGTGAAGGTACCATAAGGAAGCTCAGAAAAAAAAATTTTTGTACTAAATGCTGGGTTGTGACTTGGATCTACACAGAGGGAGACTAAATAGAAATTAGAAAAAGCCTGAAGTTTTGCTTCTCTAAGATTATTTTTTGTAGCAAAGCCTATAGGGGCAATTAAATGGGAAAATAGGAAACACACTAGCTGTTTATTTTTTTATAAAGTCACAAAGAAAAATATAAATATAGAACTACATTAAAGCACTAAGATATAAGAAAGCAAAATTTTTAATAAAACATGCTATTTTGTGTACCTTTTTAATCCCATATCCTCCCCAAAAGATATCTTCTGTTTCTGAGGTTTGCTTGCCCTTATTTCAGACATATATAGCTTATAAGCATCACTTAAGATATATTATTTTTAATATCTAAATATTATGAGGTATAGATATTATGACAATAAAATAAAGATAACACAGATGACTAAATTATAAAATGCTTAAGGCCTGAAGCACTGTATTTAGTAGATTTACATAGATACTAATGATTAAAATAATACAGATGGTACAACATGGGTTTTGTTTCTCGCTTGGTTTCAATCAGAGCTTCGTGTTAAAGGTCAAGTCTACCTTTCTTTGAATTCATCAGCAAATATTTGCACATGGACAAGTTATAGGACTGGCGACCTTGCCATGTTTCTTTTTTCCTCTTTTATGTACAATTCTCATATGACAATAGAGAACAAGTTCAAACAACTATCTAGAGAATGTAGGTTTATGATTATTAGCTATACAAAGGACCTTTTCTAGGTTAAGAAGTAACTTATTGGGGAACTGTAGAAATTCTGGTATGATCTGGAATCACCTATGTTCATTAATTTGATTTTCAATATGATACAAATTTCCAAAACTTAGTTTTTCTCAACTTCAGCTTCCCAATCCCCTTCTATTCCACTATCAGCAAACAAGATGTGAAGAAAGGGTACAGAGAATAGAAAAAGATGATTTCAAAGAAAACGTACTCGTTCATTGGGATTTTTAGTTGTTTGACAGAAGGTCACTATTTAAAATTATGAAAAAAATGCACAATGAAAAAGAAATAATTTTGGCATCACTCTGGTTTCATTAAATAAGATAATTTGGCAATCATTACTGAAGTTATCAACTTTTTACAACATTATCACCATACTTGGAGGAGTAGCATAATTCTAGAAATTATCACAAAATTATATTAAGCTTTACAAATGTTTTCTGTATTTATACTTTGAAAATGTTTAAAATGTGTTTTTATTCTACTATGTAAATACAAAGATCTGCTGTCCTATTTGACTTTTATTTCTCATAAAAATGAAACTGAATTGTATATGCTACTATGTTTTCTTTTAATTGAGGCATAATTGACATATAACATTATATTAGTTTCAAATGTACAACAAAATGATTCAGTATTTGTATACATTGCAAAATTATTACCACAGTAAGTCTAGTTAATATCCATCACTATATATAGTTACAAACTTCTTTTTCTTGTGATGAGAACTTTTAAGATTCATTCTCTTAGCAACTTTCAAATATGCAATACAGTATTATTAACTATAAGCACCATGCTGTACACTAACTATAAGCAGATGACTTATTTATTTTACAACTGGAATGTATCTTTGACCCCCTTCACCCATTTCATTCACTCTCCACTCCCTGCCTCTGGCAACCACTCATCTGTTCTCTGTACCTATGAGCTTGGCTTTTGGTGGTGGTGGTGGGGGGGTGTATGTATTTTGTTTATTTGTCTTTTAGAGTCCACATTTCAGTGTGATCATAGGACAGTTGTCTTTCTCTGTCTGACTTATTTCACTTAACACAATGCCCTATAGGTCCATCCATGTTGTCACAAATGGCAAGATTTCATTCTTTTTCATGACAGTAATATTCTGTTTATATACGTATTTTTTCTGTATTCATTCACCCATCAATAGACACTTAGGTTGTTTCCATATGTTGGCTATTGTAAATAATGCTGCAGTGACCATGGGGATACAGATATCTTTTTGAGTTAGTGTTTTTGTGTTCTTTAGATAAACACCCAGAAGTAGAATGGCTGAATCATATAATAGTCCTTTTTAAAATTTTTTGATGAACCTCCATAGTGTTTTCCATATGGGTGCACCAATTTACATTCCCATGAACAGTGTACAAGGGTTCCCTTTTCTCCACATCCTTACCAACACTTGTTGTTTGTTTTCTTTTTGATGATGTCATTCTGATAGGTGCGAGGTGATATCTCAATATGGTTTTGATTTGTATTTCCCTGATAATTAGTAATGTTGAACATCTTTTCATGTACCTATTAGCCATCCATATGTCTCCTTTGAAAATAAGCTATGTTTTCTATAGGTTTTAGCTTATTGTTATCGTAAATATATTTGTTTATCACTGTAACCAAATTATGCTGACAGCAGGTGAAAATGTCATGGATATGCTTATGTTGTTAGCCTTCACTATATTTCAAGAAGTGGGGTAATTTCATCCCCCACGATAAATTCATTCTAAAATTTTCATGGAGAAAAGATGCAATTAAAATTACAAAATGCCAAATTATCAAATTGGAATATAGTTTGCTTCATTCACATAAATATTTGGGGGGACAAGGGATTAAAAGAATAAGACAAGGAGAAAGGAATGGAGGAGAAAGAAAAGGGAGTGAGGAGAGAGAGAAAGGAAAAGGAAAAGGAGGAGAAAGACATAATACTTTTTCTTGCCATTTTCAAACTTGATTGGCTTCTAGCAAGAAAAGGAGTCTATATATATATTTTTTAATTTTGAAAATCAACTTTAACATTCAAAAATTTTCAAGATTGAATTATAGGGCTTTAAGAGATGGTAAAACTAGCAAAGAAAAAAGAAAATTAGACTTTAGTGTTTTCTTGATTCGATATCTGAGTGAGCAAAGAGTAAGAGCTGCTTTTACATTACTCAGCTGGGTTGATTTCTCTGGGTTAATACTCTGTATTAACTTGAACCAACAGTAATGTCCTTAGAGTTCTGGATCTTGTTTTCACTTGTTTTCATCTTGTTTCATTTGTTTGTGTCCCAGGTGTGATGTTAATACACCCAGTAAGCTTAGCATGTGCAAATAATAAGAAAAGCCACAGATCACAGCCTTTGAAGTCTCTATTCTGAGGTTTCAAGAGGCCAAGCAATAGAAAATAGACCCCTGAGACCAAGAGACAAATGATTTGAATGCTGAGGGAGATGCAAATGAGTATCAACTCTGATGATTAGAAAATGGATGTGGGCTCGATTCCTAGATGTGGAAGAGAAGTGTGAGAGAGAAAAAGTTGAGAATTACAGTACTTAGTAGGAAGTCAATGTAATTATATTCATCGAAGAAACAAGATCTATTGTAAAATAATGATGAACCAAAAATGTGCAGTGAACTCTGCAGGACAAGTTAAGCATAGTAGTTCATTGTCATTTCATTTGCTCATTTCTACAGTAGGCATTGACTCTTCAGTCAATGAAAAGAGATGTGAGGTGGGAAGTAAGACCAAAAATAAAGAAAAAAGAAGTGATGGAGGGAGGGAGGGAAGAAAGGAAGAAAGTGTGCGGTCAGTTTCTTAACTTCCAGTCAAAGAGAAGCTACAAGTTCTTATTAGGATTTTTCAGGAAAAAATAATATTTTAAATGCCTTGTGACAAAGAGATTCTATATGAATTGTTGATATAATGGAATAAATTTATATTTTGCATCAATGAAAAATTGTGTATTCATGTCACAACCGTATTATTTACATGTCTACATACATTCAACAATAATGTGTGTTGAATGAGCTTGCCCAAAGAACATGTTGTGAGTTCTTGAATATATGCACTCTTTTTTAATAATTTGAATATTCTTGTTTACTGGATAAGCACTTAGAAGTAATGCTACATAAAGTATTAATTTCTGTGAATATTTTGAATCTCATAATTTAAAACTTTGGCTAAAGTATTTAATTTAATTAGAGCACAAGATGAAAATTGCTTCTAGTAGTAGTATGTGGACTCTGATTTCTGGAATATGATGAATGCAGCAATTCTTGAGCACAGAATTGTTATAACAGGATAAAAGATTGTTTTTTTACTAAAATACTGCTTGAATTCATTCTAGAATTGAATTTGGTTCATAGACCTAAAATATACAGCTCCAATTATAATCTCGAATCAAATTTTAGTTAAATACACAACAAAACTATAATGTGTTTGTTCAACATATATTAAGTGACTACTATGTGCCAGGTGCTGATGCTTAAGCCCTTGGAACACAGGAGAGGAGCCCAGCCCTCATGGAACTCATTCTAGTGAGAGAAGACAGACAATAAGCAATCATTGTAATAAATGAGGAAACTATCTAGTATGCTGGAGGTAAGAAGTACTGTGGGAAAATAAGAAAGCAGAGTAACCAGTATTGGAATAGTTGCGAATGGGGGGGAGAGATTCAGTTTGTGTTTTAAATAAAGTAGTGGAAAGAAGTAGTCCAGTACGGATACATTTTGAAGGCCAAGCAAATAGAATTTCCTAACGAATTGGATATCTGTCTTGTGAGAGAGAGCTCCATAAGTCAAAGATGGCTTCAGGTTTTTTGGTTGAGCACTGAAAGGATAGGGTTGCTGTCAACTGAAGTGAGGAAGATTGCTAATAACTGTCTGGATACCAAATCCAATGAGCTTTTCCCAGTTATGATCCCTAACACTGTTCTGTACCCTACTTTTTCCTGAAATCTCCTCCTCCCGAGGTTTTGGTTTCCTGAATCTCTTACTTCAATATCTGGCTGTTCCATCTCCCTCACTGACACCTCTTTCTCTACTGGTTCTTACATGTCCATATGTCCCCAAGACTCTTTCTTCTGACTTGTTCCTTAACTTTCCACTCTTACCAGAAAAGTTATATCTACCCCATCCTTCTACCATCATCCTTTGCTACTTATCTCTCAGTTATTTACACTGTAAAACCTTCTCTGACAGGGTCATCCCCAAATCGTTCCGTAACTTTACCCAAAATATCTAATTCTAGTTTATAGCAATTTAGCAACTTGAAAAATACACCCTCTCTTTCCTCTTTCTCAGCCCTTGGCAACAATAATATAGAAAGTATGAGGCATATCAAAATATTTAAAATATTGTCATGCTTGAAATAAATACTAAAAGTTTTTATAAACAAAGAGGGGAGTCAAAGCCAGGATAAAGAACACATAAGCTAATGCTGCAGAAGGTCAAAGAGACTTGAATATTGCCCGGAGGAAGTTTACCACTCACATGGAAACTGAATAACCTTGGGCTTGTGCAAGGTAGAAAGCTAGCTGTAAGACCCTGCATAAAAAGCCAGAAATATGGAAAGGCTGCATCTGACTGATACTGAAAATAGCCAGTAGTTTAGGGAATCCACAAGGAAAGCTTATCTCTACAAGAGTTAAGCAAAAGAAGATAGTGGGTGGGGATAGTATGTGGATACAGCCTAATAAGAGAAATTCAAACCTTAAACCTGTGCTATCCTAGGTGTGAAATGTGCATTTGTATTATTAGGGTTACATGGAAATATCAGGTTGAAAAACTAACATGAAAACTAATACAAACTGAGGAAACACCCAAAGCTCTAAGAAACTGCCATCTAAGAACATTTCTGCAACACAGGCAAAAAAAAAAAAAAGAAGAAGAAGAAGGATGAGCACATTATTTTTTTCTTTGAATTTTTGAATTTTATTTAATTTTTTTTTTATACAGCAGGTTCTTATTAGTCATCAATTTTATACATATCAGTGTACACATGTCAATCCCAATCACCCTATTAATCACACCACCACCCCCATGCACAGCCGCTTTCCTGCCTTGGTGTCCATACATTTCTTCTCTACATCTGTGTCTGAATTTCTGCCCTGCAAACCGGTTCATCTGTACCATTGTTCTAGGTTCCACATATATGCATTAATAAATGATATTTGTTTTTCTCTTTCAGACTTACTTCACTCTGTGTGACAGTCTCTAGATCCATCCACGACTCAACAAATGACCCAATTTCGTTCCTTTTTATGGTTGAGTAATATTCCATTGTATATATGTATCACATCTTCTTTATCCATTCATCTGTCGATGGGCATTTAGGTTGCTTCCATGACCTGGCTATTGTAAATAGTGCTGCAATGAACATTGGAGTGCATGTATCTTTTCGAATTATGGTTTTCTCTGGATATATGCCCAGTAGTCAGATTGCTGGATCATATGGTAATTCTATTTTTAGTTTTTTAAGGAACCTCCATACTTTTCTCCATAGTGGCTGTATCAATTTACATTCCCACCAACAGTGCAAGAGGGTTCCCTTTCCTCCACACCCTCTCCAGCATTTGTTGTTTGTAGATTTTCTGATGATGCCCATTTTAACTGGTGTGAGGCGATACCTCATTGTAGTTTTGATTTGCATTTCTCTAATAATTAGTGATGTTAAGCAGCTTTTCATGTGCTTCTTGGCCATCTGTATGTCTTTTAACGAGAAATGTCTATTTAGGTCTTCTGCCCATTTTTGGATTGGGTTGTTTGTTTTTTTAATATTGAGCTGCATGAGCTGTTTATATATTTTGGAGATTAATCCTTTCTCCGATGATTCGTTTGCAAATATTTTCTCCTATTCTGAGGGTTGTCTTTCCATCTTGTTCATAGTTTCCTTTGGTGTGCAAAATCTCTGAAGTTTCATTAGGTCCCATTTGTTTATTTTTGTTTTTATTTCCATTACTCTAGGAGGTGGATCAAAAAAGATCTTGCTGTGATTTATGTCAAAGAATGTTCTTCCTATGTTTTCCTAAGAGTTTTATAGTGTCCGGTCTTACATTTAGGTCTCTAATCCATTTTGAGTTTATTTTTGTGTATGGTGTTAGGAAGTGGTCTAATTTCATTCTTTTACATGTAGCTGTCCAGCTTTCCCAGCACCACCTATTGAAGAGACTGTCTTTTCTCCATTGTATATCCTTGCCTCCTTTGTCATAGATTAGTTGACCATAGGTGCGTGGGTTTATCTCTGGGCTGTCTATCTTGTTCCATTGATCTTTATTTCTGGTTTTGTGCCAGTACCATATTGTCTTGATTACTGTAGCTTTGTAGTATAGTCTGAAGTCAGGGAGTCTGATTCCTCCAGCTCTGCTTTTTTCCCTCAAGACTGCTTTGGCTACTCGGGATCTTTTGTGTCTCCATACAAATTTTAAGCTTTTTTGTTCTAGTTCTGTAAAAAATGCCACTGGTAATTTGATAGGGATTGCATTGAATCTGTAGATTGCTTTGGGCGATTTTCATAATATTGATTCTTCCAATCCAAGAACATGGCATATCTCTCCATCTGTTGGTATCATCTTTAATTTCTTTCATCAGTGTCTTATAGTTTTCTGCATGCAGGTCTTTTTTCTCCCTAGGTAGGTTTATTCCTAGGTATTTTATTCTTTTTGTTGCAATGGTAAATGGGATTGTTTCCATAATTTCTCTTTCAGATTTTTCATCATTAGTGTATAGGAATGGAAGAGATTTCTGTGCATTAATTTTGTATCCTGCTAATTTACCAAATTCATTGATTAGTTTTAGTAGTTGTCTGGGAGCATTGTTAGGATTCTCTATGTATAGTATCATGTCATCTGCAAACAGTGACAGTTTTACTTCTTCTTTTCCAATTTGTATTCCTTTTATTTCTTTTTCTTCTCTGATGGCTGTGGCTAGGACTTCCAAAACTATGTTGAATAATAACGGTGAGAGTGGACATCCTTGTCCTGTTTCTGATCTTAGAGGGAATGCTTCCAGTTTTTCACCATTGAGAATGATGTTTGCTGTGGGTTTGTCGTATATGGCCTTTATTATGTTGAGGTAGGTTCCCTGTATTCCCACTTTCTGGAGAGTTTTGTTATTTATTTATTTATTTATTTTTGGCTCTGTTGGGTCTTCATTTCTGTGTGAGGGCTTTCTCTAGTTGCGGTGAGCAGAGGCCACTCTTCATCGCAGTGTGCGGGCCTCTCACTGTCATGGCCTCTCATTCCAGAACACAGGCTCTGGACATGCAGGCTCAGTAGCTGTGGCCCACGGGCCCAGTTGCTCTGCAGTATGAGGGATCCTCTTAGACCAGGGCTCGAACCCGTGTCCCCCACACCGGCAGCCAGACTCTGAACCACTGCGCCACCAGGGAAGCCCCCTGGAGAGTTTATATCATAAATGGGTGTTGAATTTTATCAAAAGCTTTTTCTGCATCTATTGAGATAATCATGTAGTTTTTATTCTTCAGTTTGTTAATATGGTGTATCACATTGATTGATTTATGTGTATTGAAGAATCCTTGCATCCCTGGGATAAATCCCACTTGATCATGGTGTATGATCCTTTTAATGTGTTGCTGAATTCTGTTTGCTAGTATTTTGTTGAGGATTTTTGCATCTAAATTCATCAGTGATATTAGTCTGTAATTTTCTTTTTTTGTAGTATCTTTGTCTGGTTTTGGCATCAGGTTGAGGGTGGCCTCATAGAATGAGTTTGGGAGCGTTCCTTCCTCTACAATTTTTTGGAAGAGTTTGAGAAGGATGGGTGTTAGCTCTTCTCTAAATGTTTGATAGAATTAGCCTGTGAAGCCATCTGGTCCTGGACTTTTGTTTGTTGGAAGATTTTTAATCATAGTTTCAATTTCACTACTCTGTGATTAGTCTGTTCATATTTTCTATTTCCTCCTGGTTCACTCTTGGAAGGTTGTACCTTTCTAAGAATTTGTCCATTTCTTCCAGGTTGTCCATTTTATTGGCATAGAGTTGCTTGTAAGTAGTCTCTCAGGATGCTTTGTATTTCTGCGGTGTCTGTTGTAACTTCTCCTTTTTCATTTCTAATTTTATTGATTGGAGTCCTCTCCCTCTTTTTCTCGATGAGTCTGGCTGATGGTTTATCAATTAGGTTTATCTTCTCACAGAACCAGGTTTTAGTTTTATTGATCTTTGCTATTATTTTCTTTGTTTCCATTTCATTTATTTCTGCTCTGAACTTTATGACTTCTTTCCTTCTGCTAACTTGCGTTTTGTTTTTTCTTCTTTCTCTAGTTCCTTTAGGTGTAAGTTTAGATTGTTTATTTGAGATTTTTCTTGTTTCTTGAGGTAGGCTTGTATAGCTATAAACTTCCCTCTTAGAACTGCTTTTGCTGCATCCCATAGATTTTGGATCATCGTGTTTTCATTGTCATTTGTCTCTAGGTATTTTTTGATTTCCTCTTTGATTTCCTCAGTGATCTCTTGGTTATTTAGTAATGTATTGTTTAGCCTCCATGTGTTTGTGTTTTTTATGGGTTTTTCCCTGTAATTTATTTCTAATCCCATAGCATTGTGGTCAGAAAAGATTCCTGATATGATTTCAATTTTCTTAAATTTACTGAGGCTTGATTTGTGACCCAAGATGTGATCTATCCTGAAGAATGTTCCATGTGCACTTGAGAAGCAAGTGTAATCTGCTCTTTTTGGATAGAATGTCCTATAAATATCAACTAAACCTATCTGGTCTATTGTATCATTTAAAGCTGTGTTTCCTTATTAATATTCTGTTTGGATGATCTCTCCATTGGTGTATGTGAGGTGTTAACGTCCCCCACTATTATTGTGTTACTGTCGATTTCCTCTTTTATAGCTGTTAGCAGTTGCCTTATGTATTGAAGAGCTCCTATGTTGGGTGCATATATATTTATAATTGTTATATCTTCTTCTTGGATTGATCCCTTGATCATTATGTAGTGTCCTTCCTTGTCTCTTGTAAGATTCTTTATTTTAAAGTCTATTTTATCTGATATGTATTGCTACTCCAGCTTTCTTTTGATTTCCATTTGCATGGAATATCTTTTTCCATCCCCTCACTTTCAGTCTGTATTTGTCCCTAGGTCTGAAGTGGGTCTCTTGTAGACAGCATATATATGGGTCTTGTTTTTGTGTCCATTCAGCAAGCCTGTGTCTTTTGGTTTTAGCATTTAATCCATTCACGTTTAAGGTAATTATCGATATGTATGTTCCTATGACCATTTTCCTAATTGTTTTGCATTTGTTTTTGTAGGTCCTTTGCTTCTCTTGTATTTCTCACTTAGAGAAGTTAGTTTAGTATTTGTTGTAGAGCTGTTTTGTTGGTGCTGAATTCTCTTAGCTTTTGCTTGTCTGTAAAGCTTTTGATTTCTCCATCAAATCTGAATGAGATCCTTGCTGGGTAGAGTAATCTTGGTGGTAGCTTCTTCCTTTTCATCACTTTAAGTATATCATGTCACTCCCTTCTGGCTTGTAGAATTTCTGCTGAGAAATCAGCTGTTAACCTTATGGGAGTTCCCTTGTATGTTATTTGTCATTTTTCCCTTGCTGCTTTCAATAATTTTTCATTGTCTTTAATTTTTGCCAATTTGATTACTATGTGTCTTGGCATGTCTCTCCTTGGGTTTATCCTGTATGGGACTCTCTGTGCTTCCTGGACTTGGGTGGCTATTTCCTTTCCCATGTTAGGGAAGTTTTCGACTATCATCTCTTCAAATATTTTCTTGGGTCCTTTCTCTCTTCTCCTTTTGGGACCCCTATAATGTGAATGTTATTGCATTTAATGTTGTCCCAGAGGTCTCTTAGGCTGTCTTCATTTCTTTTCATTCTTTTTTCTTTATTCTGTTCTGCAGCAGTGAATTCCACCATTCTGTCTTCCTCGTCACTTATCCATTCTTCTGCCTCAGTTATTCTGCTATTGATTCCTTAAAGTGTAGTTTTCATTTCAGTTATTGTATTATTCATCACTGTTTGTTTGTTCTTTAATTCTTCTAGGTCTTTGCTAAACATTTCTTGCATCTTCTCAATCTTTGCCTCCATTCTTTTTCCAATGTCCTGGATCATCTTCACTATCATTATTCTGAATTCTTTTTCTGGAAGGAAAAAGAATTTTTCTATCTCCACTTCTTTTAGTTCTTTTAGTTGTTTTTCTGGGGTTTTATCTTGTTCCTTCATCTGGTACATAGACCTCTGCCTTTTCATCTTGTCTATCTTTCTGTGAATGTGGTTTTTCTCCCACAGGCTGTATGATTGTAGTTCTTCTTGCTTCTGATGTCTGCCCTCTGGTGGATGAGGCTATCTAAGAGGGTGGTGCAAGTTTCCTCATGGGAAGGACTGAGGAAATTTAATTTCAGGAATTTAAATTAATCAAATTATTGGAAAAGAACTATAAAGTAGTTAAAGAATTTTTTAAAGGGATCAGAATCCTTGAAGAAAGAGGCACATAAAAAAAAGCATATTTGAAAAAAAGCCAAATATAAAGGATGTATCATTGCCTTATAGAGCTACTTTATTCTTAGGCATGTGTAGTATTTGATATGAAAATATTCCTTCTTTTCAAGCTACCAAGAACTTAAATTTGGGGGGATGTAGATAACTGATCACATAATTACTTACAATCTTTAATGTATTAATTTTGTTACAACTACATTTTTAAGTAACATTTTATAAAACAGCATTTTAATCTATAAATAGTGCTTTTTTTCTATATTTCCATTTCACGATCCTCTAAAATTTTTTAAAACCCTAGAAAACTAAATGGCTTCCCAACTATGGTAGTAAATTTCATGAAGGTTCACTGGCCCATGTTTGAGAAATGCTGACTGAGTCAATAGCAAGGTCAAAATTCAAAGTCTTTAACAAAGACAGGTTTAAGAGTAATTTAAGAAAACTTGATAATTACACTGAACTAAAATTTCTAACGCATATTGACCTATCCTAAACTATAAGAAAGGCATTAATTTAGTTCTCATATTAAAAATTGAGAAATGTAATCCTTAAAAATTAGTGAACTTTTTTATTACCCTTTTAATTAATGTTTTTGAGAAATAATTTGCAGTTGGCAATGTGCAGTACCAGGGGTTCTGGATTTAGAAATAATGCTGTGATAGTGAGAGTCAACCAAATTACATGTGAGTTATATTTTCTGTTAACTAAATAATAATCAATAAAGTCGGTGACTTTCCAAGACCAATTAAAAGTTGGCTTAAGGTAATAATAATAATGATCATTTATATTTACAGATAAATGTTATCGAGGTGTATTTCCTGGCATTAAAAAATCCAATGCAGACCATACACTTTTGCCCTTCTTTAACTTTATGATGTCCTGTCTACAATTTCTTGTTCTTCAAGACACAAGAATGGCTTTTTAAATGCCATTCCCTATGTGAACCAATTTCTTTCTCTTTAGGTAGCTTTCATTGATTTTCTTCTCTGGACTACAATATGCACTTAAAATTTTTCTGGACTACAGATGCATTATTATATTATAATCATTAGCCAACCCATTCTTTTCTCCTGGGGACCATGAGCTTCTCAAAACGCAGAAAATACTTATGCTCTGGTGCCTTCCAAAACTTCTGATGTATTCTACTGACAAACATTTCAGTGTTAAAGTAAACTACTTTGAATCCCTTTATGTCCTCATTTACAGTATAGCACATTTTAATGTTTATATACATAGTACAGTAAGCAGTCTATGAAATCAAAACAAAGATTTATTTACCTTCTATTAACAATAAATTTTAAAAATACCAATAAAGATGTTTAAAAAAAAACCCAAAATATACATGGAGATACCAAGAGGAATTCATATGCACAAACAGAGCAAGTTCAGTAGCTAGACACATCTAGATAAACCTAGTGACTTAATAAAAATTAAAATGTGTAGCATCTCGGAAACTATACACTCCTGTTTATGTGAATCAATAATCTATAAATTAGTAAAATCCACTGTATGGACCAAGTGTTCTACATTACAAAGAATACTACTAAATCTCGCAAACTCTTGATGTGTGTATGTGTATGGATGCAACAATTAAGTATGACTATAAAAAAATTTAATTTTACTTGTTAAAATGGAATTATTGACATTATTTTCAATGTCTATTCTAGAAAATTCCTGAAAGATAAAGTTCACTCGACTCATCCTCAGTAATAGTAAGTGTTCAATGAGTAAATCAACTGAATGAATAAGCCTATTTAAAATACTATTTAACAGAATATTGGTTTTAATTTTTATATATCAGTTAGTAACTTGTGAATTTGCCTAAGCTGAGCTCTAAAATGCATTTTCATCAGGTAAGTTCATCTGAATATATTCTTATTTTAAGATTTATCAGTACAGGGCTTCCCTGGTGGTGCAGTGATTAAGAATCCACCTGCCAATGCAGGGGACACGAGTTCGAGCCCTGGTCCGGGAAGATCCCACCTGCCACGGAGCAACCAAGCCTGTGCGCCACAACTACTAGCCTGTGCTTTGGAGCCCGTGAGCCACAACTACTGAGCCCACATGCCACAACTACTGAAGCCCGCGCGCCTAGAGCCCGTGCTCAGCAACAGGAGAAGCCATCCCAATGAGAAGGCCATGCACCGCAACGAAGAGTAGCCCCTGCTCGCTGCAACTAGAGAAAGCCCATGCACAGCAATGAAGACCCAACGCAGCCAAAAATAAATTTTTAAAAAATAGATTTATCAGTACAAAAATTAAACTATGTTGTTTACCATATGTTTACATAGGTGATGGAACTATAAGGAAAAGCTAACAATTATCAGGCAGGAGTTACCACTGGGGGAAGGGAGTAGGCTATAATAAAGGGTTATAGAGAGAGAGCCTTTTAGGAAGTTAGAAATACCTTGTTTACTCACCTGAATGATGGTCAGATGGATGCTTGCTTTATAATTATTTGTTAAACTGTATATATATGCTATGTATTATACATATGTTTCATTTCATAATTTTTTTAAATGAGAAAAAGATAGATTTGCTTACAGTATCTATATTAGTTCCCTAGGGCTGCTGTAGCAAAGTGCCATAAGCTGAGTGGCTTAAAGCAACAGAAATTCATTCTCTCACAGTTCTGAAGGCTAGAAGTCTAAAACCAAGGTGTCAGTGGGGCCATGCTTTCTCTGAAGGCTCTAGACAAGAATCTGTTCCATGCCTTCCCTCAGCTTCTAGTATTGCCCACAATGACATTCTTTGGCTTGTAGATGCATCACTCCAAATCCCTGCCTCTGTTAGCACATGACATTCTCCCTGTGTGTCTTTTTGTGTGGTTCTTCTCTTCCTATAAGGACACCAGTCATATTGCATTAGAGCCCACTCTAATTCAGTGTGACCTCATCTTAACTTGATTACATTTGCAAAGACCCTATTATCAAATAAGGTCACATTCACAGGTACCCGAGGCTAGAACTTCAGCATATGTCATGAGGGGGTGGGAGAAGGGACACAATTCAACACATCTATCTCAGAAGCCTTAAGAAAGGAAAGTTAGAGCTATTTTTATACATTCATGTATTCATGCGTTCAGTAACTTGGTCAGTATTAATGGTAAAACCTGTATAGGATACATGGAAATGTGTATGTGAGAGGGAAAGAGAAAGAAAGAGAAAAAGTGAGCCATCAGAAATTAAGTGCTATCATGAATCAGGCCTGAGTTAAATTTGGCCACATCCATTAATTCCATTAGTTAAATGTGCAGTCAATGAGAGTCACATTGTAAAATTGAGACAATGAGGGTTATAGTACAAATCTGGCCTCCCTGTTCTTTCAGTGTCTGCTCATGTCACTTCTCTGGAATCTTTAACATGTCTGTCTTGCTTTTTGTTGCTTTTGCAGTAGATGGTTATCAAAGTTGCATTCAAAAGTTCAGTAAAAGTTTCTGTTTATTTTGCAGCAGTATTCTTAAATATTTATGAAGGATCTTGAGTCTGACTTGCTTTGAGGAAATATAGATGCATTAATAATTGATGAGGCTGCTTTGCAGAAAATTAAAGTTTGGAAGCACGTGTTAAAAATTAAATCATCTATAGCCAAGACAGCAGATGTTATATATTTAAAATCTTGCAAAGATGTGCAATTAGGTTCTTTCTTCAGTTTAAGTCAACTGAAAACCTAATGATTCATTTCAGATTCTAAGACCTGAGGCTAGTCAAAGACTAGACAATTAAGGTAAAAGAGAAACTTCAATTCCTTACCCCAGAATGTTTAAGAATGTTGCTTATTTACACAGAAACATAAATAAGTAGGGAGGAAGAATCTGTATGTTCTGTAGGATATGGGGCCAAAGGCAGGACCCATTGATAGTTTTAGTATTCATTTATAATTATAGAAATCATATTGCTTATTAGCCATTTGGCACAAAATATCTTTGAAAATAATTGTATTTCTTACACATGGACATTCATTTATGTATTTAAAGTAAAGAAAATAATGAAAGACAAATATGCAGAAAATGTTGGATTAAAAATGCTTGTTGGGCTTCCCTGGTGGCGCAGTGCTTGAGAGTCCGCCTGCCGATGCGGGAGACACGGGTTCGTGCCCCGGTCTGGGAGGATTCCCACATGCCGCTGAGCCGCTGGGCCCGTGAGCCGTGGCTGCTGGGCCTGCGTGTCTGGAGCCTGTGCTCCGCGGCCGGAGAGGCCACAGCAGTGAGAGGCCCGCGTACCGCAAAAAAAAAAAAAAAAAAAATGCTTGCTACCACTGGGCATAGGTAATTCCAGCAGCTGGTAAAGGATCAGTTCACACTTTTGCACAAGATTTATGGAACTTGCAGTCTTGGCTGGAAGTATTATTTAGAGGGCAACATTTGTATAAAAGTTCAGCAATTTTATTTCTGCCTAGAGAATAGGAGAAAGTCTTAACCAAACACTCTCAGACTATTCTACAGGCAGAAAAGTGAAAAGCGTAACCTCTACAAGTCCTTACCAAAATCTCATTTTCTTATATCATACTGGAAAAAAATATATAAATCACTGAGCAAGTTCAATCACTAGCAAACTATAGTACTGTTGTACCATTAAACTATTACTTGCTGTCTAGTCTTCTTGAAGGTATCATTTTTAATGGGCATTTGTTCATCTAACCAAATTTAGAGCCTCTTTTATTTCTTTGCAAAAAAACTCCCCATAACTTAGTGGATCATCTTTTATAATTCTGGTTTACCAATTCTGCTCCCTTAAAGCACCTGCCCTTCTAAGGAATGGTTGGTGTCAACTTGCAATACACAGGGAAGTACTCTATATATTAATTAAAAATACGAATGAGGAAAAATTTTCCTGGGTTCCTAAAGAGTGAAACTTTTAATACTTCTTATGTGGGCAGACTTTGAAGGTCACGTTTATCCCTAGTGTTTCTAGTGTCCTGAAATATGAAATATTTTTCCCAATTTTTCAGAATTGACTATTTTTCTGAAGACTTCATGTAATTCAAACTCATATTTCCAGTTGGTCCTATCAAAGTAGTCACACAAAAAAAGGGAAAGCTATGTCTCCATTACAGAACTGACTGGAAATCCTTGTTATGTGATTCCCTCTGTGTTCAGGGACGCATTCTGGGGTTGAAGCAGATAGTTGATAGTCTCACGAATGGAGGTGTCAACAAAACACCCTTATTTCAACTGGCTTCTATGAAGTGTCCCCTGGCCAACTGATGGAGGTGACTGGGCTTGCATGTCCTACAAAGAACTGATGTTTCTGCACATATCATTGCTTCTTACTTTGCCATATAATTTTCTTTTTTAAAATTCAAATAAAATAAATTAATTATTCTATTCTTCCCTAAATACCTAGTTCTCATCTCTTCAAATTAAACAGACAGCCTGGGATCCTACTTTATGATCCCAAAATGTGCTTACACATATCTTGCCCACAGGCCACTATGAAATGAAAAGACATTGTGCTATTGAATAGCTGGTCTCCTCCAGGTAGTTAAAATTTTAACAGTATCTTCCAAGCATTGTTATGTAGTGTGTCCTCTTGGTATAATCTCTGCAAAAATATTATACAAAATCAATAAATTTTGTTCTAGATTTAACCAATGTATTCAAGGAAACACAAGAGAAGTGCTTTCAAAACTTAGAAAAAGGAGTAGACTGGGATTGTTCATCTGGCTTTCAGTTATATTAGTAAACTTATTCTGCATCATGATTAAAATTTGTAGTCTGTATAACGAAAAGTCTCTGCCCAGTACTCCAATATTTAAATATATACATTATTTTATTGCAGTAATGTAGATTAGAACTTAAAACAATCTTCCTCATTTTAAAGCTGTAGTGGATGCTTTGATGAGCAGCCATATCCCCCTTCAGGACTTCAGGACTTACTATCCCAGCTGATAGAAGAGGTGTCCTTAGCTGTCAGTCTTCTCCAGAAACTGACCTCGGAAAGTGCCCTGAACTAAAGAAAGCTGTCTCAGCCAACTGCAAGCCTTCTTCCTGGGACGGCAGTATCCAACGACTGATGTAAATTATAAAGTATAATACATAGTACAAACTACATTTAACTATACAGTATAAACTATTATATATAATATATACTGTATGATAATATAGTATATAGAATAAAATGATTAGTATACAGTGTATACATAGAATTAGTATAGTATAGAGAAGAGTATATAGCATATTAATATAGTATATAGAATATATACTATATGGAATAGAAAACAGCGTCTAGTGTAGTGTCTGGAATATATAGCATAGTATACAGTTTACAATGTAAACTATTAGCATAGTATATAGTATACAGTGTAAAGATCCAGCGATAACTCTGTTATTGAGACAGTATCACAGCTCCAGCTTTGCTCTCTGCCCAGTCCTGCTTCTTTCCCTCCCTGCCCCTCCGTCACTTCTCTTCACTCTCACTCCCAACCCATTTTCTCTCCCCTCTCCTCCCGCTTCTCCCTGTCCCTTTCCCTTTCTTTGCTTGCCTTCTCTTCTCTTCTATAGTTGTTGATACAGAGAACAATCCCTAATAAAGTCCTGCATGTAACTGCATCCTCCCAGTCAGCTTCCCAGGGAACACACTGCAACCAAAGGCTAAGAAAAATGAGAATTTAACCCACACAAGTTTGTGAGATTCCTCTTCTGACAAGATTTTAAAAAGAATAAAGTAAGTGATTATCTTTCTTGGAATCATTTAGGTCTGGACGAAACCAGAATGTTTAAGATTAAATGAAGCTGATATTTAACTGTGGGCTGGGTTGAAATAGTTTAAAAAATCAATCAGTATATACATAAGAATGATTCAAGAGCAGAGAGTAAATACAAATCCTATTAAAAACAAAAAGTGGGACTTCCCTGGTGGTGCAGTGGTTAAGAATCCGCCTGTCAATACAGGGTACATAGGTTCGAGCCCTGGTCTGGGAAGATCCCACATGCCACGGAGCAACTAAGCCCGTGTGCCACAACTACTGAACCTGCACTCTAGAGCCCGCTAGCCACACTACTGAGCCCGCGTGCCACAATTACTGAAGCCCGCATGACACAACTACTGAAGTCCGCACAACTAGAGCCCGTGCTCCGCACCAAGAAGCCACTGCAATGAGAAGCCCACGTACCACAACAAAGAGTAGCCCCTGCTTGCTGCAACTAGAGAAAAGCCCGCGCACAGCAATGAAGACCCAGCACAGCCAAAACTAAATAAACAAATAAATAAAAATTTTTTAAAAGTGATTTTATCAGTGGTCCATCTCTGTGTATTTCCACATTATTTTTTTCTATTAACAATTATTTTTACTTATAAATTTTTCTCACCTTGAAATGATATATTCATTCTTACCAGAATAAATCAAATATGCAGTTTACCTACTCTGCAAATAGCTATATTACATTCTGTTTTGAGAGATAAACTACAAAGACTTTAATGAAGGTCTAGAAGCTCATCTATATGCACCATTGTCAAAAGAACCACATACAGTATTGAGAAGCATCAGCAACCCAAAAGTTGGGGTGCTCACATTAACAAGGGGCCCTGGGCATTTTAGTAGGCAAAAAAAAGCCAGGTACTGAGTCACTCTGCATTACCAACAGTCACATCTCTGTTTAAAATAGCAAAGTATCACTTGGAGCCTCTTGCTTTTTTTTGTTGTTTTTTTTGAGAAGTTTTCAAACTTATTTAACTTTCACATTATTCTAATTCACAAGCAGCTGGTTTGCATGAAAAATTCTGCCATCATTTCAGAATGGCTACCTGTGTCTGAAACGATGGCATGCATCTAAGCTGAAAAAAGTGTGTTCTCCTCTACATTTTAGTACCCTTGTCTCATTACACAGTTAACGTTCTGTTTAATCACCTAATGTAACATAATATGACAAGTAAGGTTCGAGAAAAGAAGTCACTTTTTATATTAGGTAGCAACTTTCTATTTGAAAAGCTGCTATCTATCTCCACTTCCCTGAACACACCAAATAGCACCCAAAGCACAAGGCAACATCTACTTGTGGACGCTCGTTAATGAGTTTGATGGCTGACTTTTAAAAAATCTGAGTAGTTTGGCACATCACATTCCACCCCAAAATTATGACATATGATGTCTTATAGCTTCTAGTTTTCTTGAAAAGGCTATGTTTTTCTTGCATTATCATCTCTTCCTGTCTTGTTTATATATTTTACCACCTACGTGGATTCACACAAAAATATCGAGTTCCTTTTCGTTTCCTTAATTAAGACAAACTACATAATTCCATAAATGCCAATGGAGGAAAATATTGCTAAGTTCTGTTCCTTCTAAGATAAAAGCAAAGAAAAAGATGGGTCAAGACTGTCTTTGCTTCCCGTATGTTCCAATCTTGAAGAGAATATACTTCTTTGCCCCAGTTGATGGGGTGCCCAAGAATTTCTGGGTGAAAATATATTAATCTCCCTCCAATAGCATATATCTCAATATCTAAGGTTTTCATACACTTTTACAACATTAATCGTTAAATGTTTATTATCTCGTCTGAAACTTTTAAAATTACATCAACTATTAATACAACATTAAAGACATCTCATATTGGAGGATCAAATTTTAAAGTATTGATGTTGAATCACTGATCATCCTCCACTGTTCTTATTAATATTGTTTATATTGTTGTTATTATTAGCTCTGTGTTCAACTTTTCATTTTTACATCATTGATTCTGAGTTAAGACAATGGAGATATCCTATGGGGAAATGTTCCTGAAGTTTAAGGCTGAGTGTTCTTTTCTTATTTAAATAATACATTTAATAGCTAGTAGCAATGGTGTTGAGAAAAAAATGACATTTAAATTTTTTAAAGGTCTAACCTAACCTATTTAATTTTTATAAAACATTGATTATATAGCTGATATAGGATAGAATTTTGAAATTCCAATTCCATAATAAAAGATTAATCAGCCTACCATCTGCGTTTGTATGGCTCACAAGCTAAAACACCTTTTACATTTTTAAATGGCTATAGAAGTACCTACATAGCACCCTTGATTTTGCCTCTTAACTTGAAAAATCTAAAATATTTATTATGTGTCTCTTTAAGAAAACATTTGCTGGCCTCTGATCTGGAGGAAAGGATCGCTGTGCCTTTATTACTACTATGTACTTTTCTGTGAGGACTGTGGTATACAGAAAACATGAGCAGTTTGGATGAATGTAGTAGAAGAGTGTTTTGGGGGAAAATGCTTAAGTTTATTGTTCTACCTGTTTTCTATTTTTAGGGGTTTTTTTGTCTTTTTGTTTTCAATTCAGCACTTTTTTCCTCATTTCTTCAAGATGCTTTGCCTTCCAGACAGAAATATTTTATTTCTTATAGACTATAATTACAACATAGATTTCACCTATTTGTGGACGGGGGGGCGGGGACTGTGATGTTATCGTCTCTGCACTCATAAACTCAAACAATGTCGTTACAGATATTCACAACATGGAATAACAAATACACAAAAATAAATTTAAAATAAATCAATAATGTAAATATAAAATCAGCTTTAAAGAAAAGAGAAATGGTAGGTTTTTCCTCTGGCCAAGCACTGAATAAGAACATAGGTATAAAATTTGTATAATCTAAAAACATGCTAATAACTAACTTGAATTATCAACTTAATGTGTTTGCTTAGTAAAATTACAGTTTTGTTAAAATTTTTACACTTTATCCTTTTCTTGGAATATTTTGACATGAATATTCTACTTCATGATGTCAAGAACTTTGTTACTGATGCCTCAGACACTGAGTTTTGGCTTCCTTAAATTGCAAGGCATCATCTTTTATAAAAGAACAATCCTTCTGTCTATAAAAATGACCTTTTCCATATTCCAGTTGTATGACTCTACTCTAAATAAGCAAAATTTTCATACCTAGATAAGTAAATGCCTTTCTGACATGTAATGCATACTGTATTCTGCCTTTCTAAATTATTGCATGATAATTAGTTTATAATAATGTTTTAAGAGAGTTGAACATCACACTAGATATTTCATTTTAAGACCCAAAAAAGTAACACATTCCCTGTCAGGCAGGTCTGCCTGTCCAGGCGGTTCAAAATTGAAAAAAATAAATAAATAAATTCTAAATTGTGACTGGGGATAGCAAACAAGAGGTATGACATCTGAAAAATAACCTGAACCCTTTTGTTTTAGAGAAGAAAGAAACTGAGATCCGGGGCACTTAGGGGAGCTATGCAAGCCCTTCCAACACTTAGCTTCTGTGGTTCTTATTTCTAAGTCTGTAAACATGAGCTTTTAATGCTTTTTTTCACACTTGGAGCAGAATAAAATAGTATCTAATGCAATTCAAAACAGCTTTAGTAAGTCATCCTACTGGTATCATAACATTTCTTGTTTTGGTATATCTTTCTTCCAAACTCAGTTTTTCATTTAGCACCAAAAGAGATTACATTGCAGCACTCAGAAGAGAAATAAAGGTTTTAATTTTAAAGAGTGTTAAGTCTACAAGTGACTAAAGAGTCTTTGATACCAAAAACATTCTAGGTAAAGGGGGAAATTTTTCAGTTTGAACAATATGCAGTCATAAATGTGGCAGATTTTCTATTAGCCCAGATACTGGAAAGAACAGTTGGTGAGGCTGCAGCTCCACTGATAGGCACAATACATATCACAGGGAATATGGAATCAGGACCCTTCCTTCTTTCATTTGTACACACACACCTACACACTCACATGCACACACATGCTCATTTTCATACACACAAATGTCACATATCAACACACACTCAGAAGCACACATACCTGGTCACAGACACTTAGACACACACATGCTCAAACATTCTCATGTGCACAAATACATCAACTCAGAGACACACATACCAAGTCACATGGATACACACACACACACACCTCGTGTCACACACCTTGTGACCTCTTTATTACAAAAGTCTTATCACCAAATTGAAAAATAATGTCTTACAAATATGACAGAAATTTGGTCAACTCAAGAATATGTCAATATAATGACAATAACAAAAATAAATAAATAAAGAGAAAATTTTATGTCTAGGAGAACATGGCCCCTAGACTATTTCTGGGAAAAGCTAAGTGATTCACCTCTGGCAGGTCACTCTGGTCCCTCATTTGTGAAACGTGGGAGCTGCATTAGTGTCTCCCAAGCTCTCATGCTCTAGGAACATGTACTTAGATTTGCATATGAACAATAGTCATGAACCCTTATTGCCCAATCCCAAATGGCCCGCCAAAGCATTTGGTTAAAACATGTGCTGTACACCTGAACATTCAGCATTAGAAGAATTACAGAGTTTTCCAACAAAACATGTAGTGTGCCTAAACTAAGCAGGGGAATGGTCAGTTGGTTGACACATCTGCCATTGACCTTGACCACATGGATGCTGAGAGAGACTTATAATCCTTAGGACTTATCAATAGTAAACTGTCTATATCACCATAAAATAAATCATTTGCTAAAGGCATGACTGCCTTGGTGCTATATAAACACTGTGCATGTTGAACGAACTTCAAGTAATGATGGTGAGAGTGATAAACTGTATATTAAAAGCAAAACTTCCTTGTGTGAGCCTCTTCAGGAGTTATATCTGCCACTAGATTCTGCTCATTCAATATAACTTTAATATTGGATATCCTTTCAAAATCTTTCATATTTGGGAAAATTAACAGTATGACTTTAGTAATACGGTATGCTCATCTCAGCTCTCATGTAGGAAAAACAGTGAACTACCCAAACTTATAATCAGCCAGCAACTATCGAATTCCTATTATGATTGGGCAATTTGATACTTTAACTCTCCCAAGAACAGTCCCACAATGGTTAAAATTACTATTTCCACCTAGCAGATATAGTACTAAAGCTCAGAGGAGAAGTAACCTGCCCAAGGCCACACAGCCAGTAAATAGCAGATCTGAGACTCGGGCCCACTTCTGATGGCCCCTTATCAGTGCACAACTGGCCTGGATCATGCAGAAGTCTGTGTGGACAGAGATGGTCTCCTGGAGTTCCTTAGAAAGGTGTTCTATTCCTGGGATCCCATGTTAATCACAGGAAATACAGAAGCTCTTTTCATCTTCTAGAGAGTGAGTGGTTCCTGATCCCGACTGCACATTAGAATCATGAGGAAGTTTTCAAGAAAATGACTGGGCTTCATCCAAAACCAATTATTAGGAGATGAAGCATAGGCCTGGGTATTTTTTTAAAAGCTGCCCAGGAGATTTTGATGTGCAACCAGAGCTGAGAATCACTGGTTCTCAAAGTAGAGCCCCCAGGTCAGTAGCATCAGCATCACCTGGAAAGCTTCAAATTCTCTGGCCTCCCCTCGGATTTGCTGAATAAAATCTCTGAGGCTAAAGCACAACGATTGTACTTTAGCAAGCCCTCCATCCAGATTCTGATGCATGTTACATTTTCAGGACCATTGCTCTACATCAATCGTTCTAGAGATATGCTTTTCAAACTTTAACATGTGTAATATAAATGTTAAAAAAAAAGTTGAAATTCAGGTCTGGGTGGAGCCTGAGATTTTGCATTTCTAAGAAGCTTCTTCCAGGTGATGCTGACTCTATCCACAGAGGACACTTTGAGTAGAGCTGGACTCCAGTCTATTTTTTTCTTAATTGTATCACCAATGCCAGTTTTCCATTCAAGGCAATATTCTGGTGTCAAAAAGGGGACTCAGAAAGATCTCCCTCAGTGGTAGATAAGGGAAAATGAACTTTTCACTATAGCACACAAGATGCTGCAGATGAAAGAGCATCAAAAGGGTTCCAAATCTAGTTCTGGAGAACCCTGAACTAGTCCCATGACTTCTTTGTGTCCACTTTTCTTTCTTTTTTTTTTTTTTTTTTTTTTTAATAAAGAACATAGAGCAGATTATTTTAGTATTTTTTTAAGCTCAAAAAATTCTTTGTAATTAGCTTTGTTTCACTCTTTATACCGCCCTACTCAGAACATGCTGTTGAGTGCAGGGACAGTGACCTGTAAATCTTTAAAGCCCCTACAGCATTGGGATGGTATTCAACACATGGTAGGTTTTTTCCAACTGCCTGATGAAAGCACTAGAAGCAAATAGTAAACTCTTTTCTCAGAAAATTCTAATTATTAAAACAATAGCTATATTTTTTCCTTTATAGAGATATTTCTTTGCACTAACGAGAAAGATACATCCACTTCAAAATCTTGCTTTAAGTAGTCACAAAAAAGAGGCTTGCAGGAGGCATCTGACCTACTGCATCGCTCGTGGAACAACTTCTTTATGCTTATGCAATCCACAGATAGTGGGCGAAAAATGCCAAAGGATTTAAAAGTACTGAAAAGGAAGGGCTTTTCTCTTGGAAAGTAGCATTTTAATTTTAAACTACAATTTGCAGATATTAAAGATTGTCATTTTGTCCCTTTCTCTCTTGTTGTGGTTGAAAAGCAAAGTAGGTTAAATTTTTGAAAGAGCAATCGCAAATGACCAAAGAAAATGAAATGTATTACTTCATGGGTTCAGTATTTTCAGTGACACTTGCTTCAAACTCTCATCCTTTGTCCCTAAAACCATAGATGTATGATAAATACCTCCCCTAAGGGCTGGAAACCAAAGACAAAGGGTGTCCTTGAGACCTGAGGGGGACGCCAGCAGACTTGGAGAAGTAGTGAAACCTGAGAGTCAAAATTAGTTTACCAGGAAGCTGTGATTATCAGAATTAGGGCAGGGAAAAGAGCGAGACTAAATTGGTCAGATTGACAATGAACAAAATACTCAGGAAGTTCTAACAGATGGAGTTCAGATCCTTAGAGAACATGGAGACCTGTCTTAGAAGCAGATGGCTGATGACAGAGTACAGCCTTGAGAACCAGATGAAAAAGTAAATACATGAACACACTGTAACCTATCCATTAGTGTTGCTCTGAAAGATTGATCTGGGTACAAAAAACAAAGCCCAAATGATGAAGAATACAAATAATAATGTATTTCCTGTCCATATAAAAAAGAAAGTACCTTTCATTCAGCAAGGAGAATTCACAGATGTACAAAAATGCAAAAGAGGCAGAGAAAGATGAAGGATGCTAAAGTAACAGAAGCAGAAAACCAGCATCACCAGTTAGACATACTACATCAGATGTTAATATAAACAAGCAGAATTCTGAATCAACCCTGAACCCAGCATAAGTGCCATCACTATGCTGAGTATCTGGGATACAATTGTTAGTAAAAACAGACACAGTGCCTGCTCATATAGAGTTTATCATCCAGTATGGAAGATGTCCATAAAATATCCACTCAAGTAAATGTAAAATGTGATTGGCACTAGGAAACGAAAGTGCAGTGATTCTCTGAGAGTTTGTAGGAGGGGGATTTGATCTAAAAAGGATGGCACAACACAACATCCTGGAGGAAGTAATGAGTTTCCTGAAATCTGAACAAGGAGTAGGAGTTAACAGGATGAGGGTGTGTGTGGCAGTGGGGAGGGGTGTTGAAGAAGAAGGGATGAGACTAAGAAGCCCAGAGGAAAGGATGTGTAGTGACAAAGGGAGCAGGATGTAGGGGGAGAACGACACAGAAAGGCCACATTAAATATCTTGGTCTTTATTCTAAGAAGCATGAGAAACCATTCAGTTGTTTAACAGGGGACTGGCACGGGAAGTTACATTTTATTTTTAAAAAGATCATTCTGGGGCTTCCCTGGTGGCGCAGTGGTTGAGAGTCCGCCTGCCGATGCAGGGGACGCGGGTTCGTGCCCCGGTCCGGGAAGATCCCACATGCCGCGGAGCGACTGGGCCGGTGAGCCGTGGCCGCTGAGCCTGCGCGTCCGGAGCCTGTGCTCCGCAACGGGAGAGTCCACGGCAGTGAGGCCCGCATACCGCAAAAAACAAACAAACAAACAAAAAAAAACCCACCCAAACAAACAAACAAAAGATCATTCTGGCAGTGGCATAATGCACAGTGTAGTACAGCCCAGATTTTAAAGTACTTAAGGTAGAAGGTTTGTGGAGGCTCTTACAGTTCTCCAGGTGAAGATGATGGCAGCTTGAATTAGGATGGTGGTAATAAAAACAGAGAAGTTGTTGGCTTGAGAGACATATAGAAAGTAAAATCAGCAGGACCTGAGGATGGATTAATTAGACACGGCATATGAAAAAAGCAAGCCATCAAGGATGATTCAGGTTTCCAGCTTGCTTATCTTTGAAACAGCAATGCTAGAAAAACATCTTGCTTTGTTTTGTTTATGGTGGGAAAGTGATGATGATAAGTTCCATTTGGGATGGGTAGAATTGTAAATGACTTTAAGATGTCCAGGTGGAGATACCAAATAGTCAATGGAACATGCTGGTCACGAGCTCAGAGGACACCTCTGGGCTGAAATTAAAAATTGATAAGGCACTACCAAATGTAAAATAGACAGCTAGTGGGAAGCAGCCACACAGCACAGGGAGATCAGCTCGGTGCTTTGTGACCACCTAGAGGGGTGGGATAGGGAGGGTGGGAGGGAGACGCAAGAGGGAGGGGATATGGGGATATATGTATGTGTATAGCTGATTCACTTTGTTATAAAGCAGAAACTAACACACCATTGTAAAGCAATTAGACTCCAATAAAGATGTTTAAAAAAAAAAAAATAGACGAGGCATGTAAGGCATGGAGATAGTAATCCGAAGCCATGAGCCTGGGTGGGATTACCTGGAAGAGTGAATAAAGTGAGAAAAGGAAATGTTAGGATGAGATTTGAATAAGTCTAATGGGGAGGGAGAAATCTGTCACAACTTCCTCATTCTGACTCGACTTTACCCTAATCTAAAAAGATGTTATCAGGAAAGCAGAAAACAACAAATAAAGGAACAGAGCAGAATACACTAATATCATAATTTCAAAAGTCAGGGAAACACATGAGAGCAAGATGGCTTATAAGGGTCTCTGATTTAAGTAAACTACAAAAAAAACCCTCAAATAATCAAAAATATATATTAAGGTCTAACTTTTACCTTATTGAAGGATGTTTTCATTTACCAACTAATATATTTGTCCCATGTCTATTGAAAACTAATTTATCTCCAAGCATTTAAAATGAGATTTGCTTTGGCATGTAGGAGACCAAGCAAATTGTCCATGCCCTCACCAGGTGTTAACAATGGTGCTGAATCTTTGATGTCAGCCATGTACCACAGACATGAAGTGCAGGCTTCCTTCCAACACATCCTGGGGAGAGAGACTCAGTTCCAGACTTCAGCAAGCATGTTTGGTTTCCAGGAAGGAGAGAGTCGGTTATAAAATAGAAAAATAGTATCTTCTCTCTGAGCACAACATATGTATTCATGTAGCATATCTCCCAATAAAGCTCCTTCCTCAGTGACAGTCAGGAAATACTGATTCTGTGGGGATAATCGGGCTGTTGTTTTTCAATCACTAACAAGAAGTTAAGGTTAACCTGGAAGGACCAAGGAGAACTTAGTAAGGTATTTCTAGGAAGAAAATAATGTACCTCTATCTTCCTTTCTATATTTCTTTTTTTAAAATATATAATGGTTGGGTCCATTTATTTTATATAGCAACATTTAAAAGGCAGATGTACTGGAAATGCATAATCACAGCAAAAAATAAAATATCTGTAAGCTCGTTTTTCACATCTGAGTTATGCAAGCATTAATTTTTTTTTCCCCATTTTAAAAACAATAGCTGTTAAGGGAGCCATAGTGGTACGCAGTGAGGCAGGTAAACACACGGAAGAATTAGTGAAATACTCCCAGTTGGTAAGTTCATCATGAGAAAGAAATATTCTTTCAAGGCTCACAAAGAGATTTTTAAATCTTGTGATTGAATTTTTTAAAAAATATATCTACTATTCCAAATTGTTCTGAGAAATGTTTTCGTTGTCTGGAGAGAACTAATGAAAACGTAACTGAAATCCATGTAGCACCTTTTTCAATGTCTTTGTAATCTTTAATTTCTCTTTTATGTTTCCTTTCAAAAATATGTTTTTCTTCTGACATTGTTATTCTATTATGAATTTTAATTTTCTTATTCTAGCTTTATCTAACTTTACAGATTTTTAAATACCTTGACAAACTTAAAGGATAAGGACAGAAAAAAAAGAAACTCCCTGATGTGATATCAGCATGCCAACTGAATGGTATTTATACTTTGTAGTCAGAAATGTTACAATGAAATTGTCCCTGCTTGTGATCTCACATTATGGAGAGTTCTGAGACTCTGACAACTCCTGACATTATGATATACTCCGGTTACATGCGTAAAGCAGACAGCCAGAGCAGACTTCTCAGCAAAGCATAAGGAAAGATTTATAGACATGGCAAAAGAACACTTTGCCTGCTCTCTTCTTTAAATAATTATGACTTTCCATGAATCTCTTTATAAATTAACTACAGAATGACAAATATCTGTGCAAAGAAAAGGCCACAAAAGTATCACTTACAGTAAGCACTACTGAGGTTTTAGAAGCACAGTATTCAATTCTCTGTTGTACGTTCTACGTATGATTCATTATGTGGGACGCTCCCCACCTCTCCACACACCATATATTTCTACCATTATCATTTAAAAAGAACTTTTAAAACTCCCTCTTTCTGTCAAGGCCTTTCTTTTCTCAATACAAGAGGTCAGGAAGAAAATATTTCAGGGTATCTTGAACTGGATAATTCGATGGGATGGATAGAAATATTTGCCTAATCGGTTATATGATATGAGAACTCTGGAAGGAGTTTCCAGAATTTTGAAAATAATTTATAAGTGTAGTTGGGAGGCTGTTTCCATTTAATCATGAAGATTTATATAAAGTCAAATTTTGAAACACTGATTATTTTTAAAATGCCCTTTTCTTTTTCAGAGAAGGGAAGGAGAACTAATATTTATGGAGCATCTATTCTACAAGGGCCTTTCCATATATTATATCCAGCAATCTTTACAACAGCCCAAAGAGGGATGGGACATCAGCCCCATTTTACAGGTAAGCACACTGAGTTTCAGACAGATTATGTGCCCAAGACCACACCACTAATAATAACAGACCCAGAATCTGAACTTTGTCTGGTTCCCAATTCCATGTTCTTTCTTGAGACCTGGCTATCATGTACTCCACAGAGGCTCTGCATACAAACACAAATAAACAAAATAGAAACAAAAATATTCTAACTCTGGTATTTTACTGCTATAATATAAATGCACAGTGGAGAAAAAAAGGAGGTGAGTGCTTTCTGGTTTCGCATTTTATGTGATTCCACATATTTGAAGAGTCTAACAACAAAATGCTTGAGGGATATAATAGTTACAAATTTGCATATTTGCCAAGCTCTGAGCTAAGCATGCTACCTGCATTATATCATGTAACAAAATAGTTCAATAATTAAAATAATAAATAGTTAAAATAAATCCTCACAATAATAACACAAGGTAGATACAATTACTGTCTCCTTTTTAATGATGAGGAAACGGGCTGATAGGTTCAAAAGCTTATCCAGGACCACACAGCATGTCAGCGGCAGAGCTGGGCTTGAACCAGTGATCGCACGGTGCTAAAGAGTTCCTGCCTACTATGTTATTGCCTCCCTCAATTACATAATTACTACAAAACTAAACTGTAACAAGTTACTGATTGCTTTTATTTATTTATTTTTAAAGCAATATATTGCATTATATACAAAAACTTTATGATTCACATTTTAATTACCTAAGTAATAAACACTGTAAAAAAATCTGTAAAAGAATAATATTGAAGTTAACTTTGAAAAGTAACATATGGATCTAAAATGTTGTACACCCCATTAACCCTAGCTTCCTTCCTAAAAGTAACCACTGTTAACAGATGCATATTCTTCCAGAAGTTTTCAATGTATCTTGTACATGTATGTATGTTATACAAACATGATTTTGTCGTATTGTACCCTATTTTATTTTTCTTGACTTAATAACTTGTCTTGGAGCTCTTTTCATATCGGGACACTTAGCTTTTGTGCTCTCATTCTTTAAGGCTTAATAGTTTACCATGAAACAGATATGCCATGTTCTACGACTGATAGACATCATGTTATTTTATGCGTTCCTTAACTTTTCTCTGAAGCACATATCATGTGCTCTATCCAGTTACCTATTGGAAATCTCCGTTTGGATGCCTAACAGGGGATGCACCTTGCCCATGTCCAAAATGAAATTTATCACCATCCTTCACGTTGCTAATCCCTATATATCCTCTAGGTCAGTGCTACTGACAGAATGAACCATGGAGAAGTGATGGTCTGGGCATTATTTGAACTGGTCCATGAAGTAAGTACAAAAACTGAAAGCAAGCACTTGGAAACTTTCACAGCAATTTGACAATGCTGCAACGTGTAACTGCATGAGCATACTTCTACTAATTCATTTTTATGGTAGTTTACAAAAGTATATAATGAATGAGAATTAAAAAAACAAAAACAAACACAAACTGATCCTTCACCACAGATAGTTTGAGAAACACTGTGCAATTCAGTGAAAGGCACAACTATTCAACGAGTCACTTAAGCCGGAAATGTGGGCATCATCCTTCGTATTTCTCTAAGAATACATGGACAGACAAGCAGGAGGACAACCAGGAGAAGGTTTCTAGAGCAAAGGAATTGCTTTTAAATTCTTGCCTTTATTGGGCCCTTTCCCATAGGATTAAAACACATTGATTTTCTTGAATCTCTTAAGTATGCTCTCATGATCCCTCATGACCCTCCAACAATCATTACACTATCTCATTCCTCCGCTTCATAGCAACCCTTTTGTTAAAAAGTTTTGGGAAACATCATGACCCCTTCCATGATCCCCATTGGTTTTGATGACCAAAACAGTGTGATTTTCCCCAAGTCCTCTTGAAAGTCTTAACGAAGTAAACATCTTCTCTGCCTTCTGGGCAACATTTTACACAATCCACCAGCCTCTCCTTCTTCTTTTTTTTTTTTTTTGTGGTACGCGGGCCTCTCACTGTTGTGGCCTCTCCCATTGCGGAGCACAGGCTCCGGACGCGCAGGCTCAGTGGCCATGGCTCACGGGCCCAGCTGCTCCACGGCATGTGGGATCCTCCCAGACCGGGGCACGAACCCGTGTCCCCTGCATCGGCAGGCGGACTCTCAACCACTGCGCCACCAGGGGAGCCCCCAGCCTCTCCTTCTTGATCCTCAGTCTGGCCTATGGTTTCAATTTCAAAACTGTGAAGGAAGATGTGAGGTCATCTGTCATTCAGTGTAGAAGATCTAAAATTGCTCTTGCAGAAATTAATAGAGGGCAGTGTCTACAGAAAATAAAAAGACAACCAGGTAGTGTTGAAGGCCTGGATCAGCCTGGAGACCACCATTGTGGTGGAGGACCAACTGCTTCTTTCTCTTATTTTCTCCAGTGAATGCAGCCCTGGTGTCGGCACAGAGAGCGTGGATGGTTGAATTGACCCAGAGCTTGTCATTTTAAAGGGTTTTGGTGGTGGCTGAATACCACTAAAGTAGATGAGATTCCCTAAGGAAAACATGTTGCAGGAGAAGCAAGGAGGACTAAGGATAAAATTCCAGACATCGTTAATATTTAAAGAGTTCACAGAGAAGGTGTTTACTGGTGGTGCCGAGGAAAAGTTGTAGCTAGATAAAATGATGAACGTAAAGAAGTAGGGCTGAAAAGTTAGAGAGCGTTTTAAAAGGTAGATATCATCAATAGTAGCAACTGTAAACAAATCCTGCAAGATGAGGAAAGAAAATACAGGATTGGAAGTGAAAATTATTGTCATGAGTGATTTTATCAAGAGTAGCTTCAGAAATACAGCTACAGCTTCTGCTGAATCAGATACAAACACTGCTTCTTGCAGCACTGGGACTTATACTAGTGGCCATGATATTCCCAAAGCCGTAAAATATACGACCACAATTAGTGGGCAGAAGCAAATCTCCCTGGAAAAATCCTTCTGCACACATTGCCATCCCAAAGGCCTTGAAGTAAGAATGTTATCTGTCATCATCTACTCTACTGCATAAACCACCCAGGCCTCTGTGGAAGCCACTCAATCAAGACAAAACTCTCCTTACTCTGATAAAGAGAAAGAGCAAACTAAAAAGCTAATACTATTTAATAGCACTCCCAAGATCTGCCTGAATTGACTTCTATGCTTTCATGGCTGATTTTTCATAATGATTTTTTTCTCTCTCTCTTCTCCAAGACTCATTCTTCCTGCTTTAAAAAACAAAGGCACTAAACCAAAACCTTCTGAAGCAATAATAAAGTTATTGTTAGAAAAGACAACTTCTTTAGCTCTTTCTGTCATTTTCCATTTATTTTTCTCATTCCAAAGGATATCCTAAGAATCCTCCATGTTTCAACACATGTGACATGTAAATTCCAGTCAATTCTTCCCACTAGCAAAGGACTCAATGGAGGGAGCACAGATGTCTCACCATTAAACTTGAGGGATAAGAGTTTGGGTACTTGGAAATTCCTGATGTGTTAAAAACCCCGGGAGAAGTCTTAGAACTGCCCTACAACATTAACGATCATTCAGTAAAGAGAAAAAATCTCCTGCTCTTTCAGAAAGTACTGAATGACAGATGTGTTCTAAATGCCACGATATTAAAGATGGGACAGGAGAGACAATTCCATGGTACACACTCCCTTCTCTATTCTGATTTAGCAACATGGCAAAGACAGTCTGAGTGTCCAACAAAGTCCATTTAATAATTGTCTTTCGAGGATGTAATAATGATGACCACATATCCAGCTAGCTACCTTGCAGTTAGGTAAGACCATGATTTTTGTTCTGGCCAGTGAAATGTGAGCAGAAGCAATGTGGCTTGAAATGGGGCCCCTGCCATGGGGAAGAGGGATTCTTGTGTAAAGATAATAGATACACAAAATTCAAGCACCCTGGTTTACTGAGACACCACATGGAGGACAGCCATCTTTAAGTATCTTCCAACTTGCAGTCAGGCTTTTCACGTGTGACAAACCTTTACTGTTTAAGCTATAAGATTTGGGGTTTAATTAGTTACCCCACAATATCATCTTTCGTGTCTTCATTAATACAAACACCATACAATTATAGACATAAAAGGGATAATTTCCCCAATTTCTCTTTTTATAGATAAAACTGAGGCCCCATGAGTCTGACGTGTTCTAAACCATGAAATTGGAGAGGTGTAGAGGAACCTAGAATGCAGGACTTCTGACATTCGTTCCACTACTCTCCCATTTATGACAAAGATCATAATCTACGACATTGGAATAATAATGATAACTATATTAATGGCATGTCAATATTTTAGAAAAGTAGTCACACTTATATACATGTACACAATAAACACATGCTATTAAACATATGTGTGTGCATATATGCAGAAGTATATGAGGGACAGCTACAGATATGAGAAGGCCGACTCCTTCATGACTTTGTAAGGGCTTTTACATGACATGTTAGAACTTGGTGCCACTCATCTTGATAAACACTGAGGAACCATATTGTTGTTCATGCCAGGATACGTCTTACATATTATATACTATTTATTTTTCCCTTTGTTATTGGTAAATGAGGAAGTTAAAGCCCAGGAAATAAAACAGTATTCCAGGTGCATGCTATCATTTGGTGATAGAAGCAGAGCAGGTACTATGCCCCTTCCCATCCCGCCAGATGCTTTGTGTTGCATTTAAAATGTTCACCCTGCCTCTCAACTTGAGGAAATAATTGAAAGTTGAAGTGATGTGGTTAAGTATGAGGGGGGAAAGGAGAACAGCTCTTTCCACAGCAGTGGTAGGACAAGGAGAGTATTTAGAATTGGAGAGATGGAGCATTGAGGGGGTGGAATAAGGAGAACGGCCTGATGAGAAATGAGCAGGTAACTATAGTGGTTAATATCAAATAAGCTTGTCCTTAAGTATTCATGAGCTCACAGGATCTGTGGGAGGGTAATTTTTGAGAGGAGAGTAAGTTGGTCATCTTTGGGAATTTTTTATTACTACTGTCTGTGGGGGTTAGGAACAGAGCAACACAGTACGAAGAGAATTGCTGCCCATTACATAAGACTGGGGCAGTCTCCTGAATTCTCAGAGGAAAAGTGTGATGAAAATAATGTCATTCTAACTCATGTTTTCCCTCGTGGTTGAATAAGTCATTATGATAAATAATCTCTCACCTTTTGTGCCCACATGATGTCTCTGAACAAGGTTTTCTTTTTGGTGGTGTTTTAATCTCCTTTCTCAGATACATACTAATGCCCTAGATTCAAATGACCATCTGTTCTGAACTTCGACTCTATTCTGTAACTGAGGCCCTAAGGTCTCTGCTAGAGATCTATTTGATTTGTAATAGTCAAAGAATAATGAAATTCCTTCTGAAAGCGTGCTTGAAAGATATGATTGCAAATGACCTCATGTTTATGAAGTATTCTTCATTAGAAAAGTATGTATGTGTACATATATACAAATTCAACAACCATCTTCCATGGTAGGGGCTGAGCATAAAATATGAAAAATCTGTGATCCTATCCTGAGTAACCCAACTCGCAGACCTCCTCATTTCAATCTGTTAATTTGCTTTAACCTTACCTTCATTGGTCAACCAGTTTAGAGGCTTTTTGAAAAGTGTTACGTCCAGTTGAAAGCAAACAGAGACCTCAGGCACCATGCAATTACTCAGACAGAACATATTTACTTCCATCTTAAGAACTGCCTGCTTGTCTACTAAGAAAATCACCCCAGCAGCAACACTGGTAATCTCTCCATTGAAAAAATTCTGCATATAGCATTGCCTCCTACCAGTTAGCAATAATCGTATCCTCTTCTGTGCCTCCACAGTACTTTGGACATATATTCATTATATACTTTTTCATTTCAATTTATTAGAATTCATTTGTATAAGTCCATCCTATTAAACTATAAGTGCTTTAAGGTAAGTAATTGCTTTGAGTATATCTATCATTCCCAACACTGACACAAAAGAAGTTCAAATTTTGTGTCAATAAATAAATGAATGAATTGCTACAGAAGCAACGCTTGATGGTAGGGGAGAGGATCCTACAATGTAAGTAAATTACATGGAATAGAAGGTAAGAAAGACAGAATCAAAGCTGATTCTGACTTTGCTGATCATGAGTTATATATCTGTCCATCTTTAAAGGGAGGTCAGGTTCTCATGCAGCTTTCCTCCTTCTAAGAGGAATACTTTTCTAGACACATGGAAATACTCATTCTTGACTTGGGAAATAGGAAGCCAAACCCAGATGCTGTGTAGAAATCATAAGCTAGAGCAGGACCCAGAAAAATGGCAGCTGATAAATTCTGTTCTCTAACAATAAAGAAGAAAATGCTCTTTCCGCCTAACTCAGCCAGTTTGGGCTCACCATATCTTCAATAGGTGGAAATATACCAAGCAGAAAGAAAAAGGAAGGGATCATTCTGGAGTATAGGATTTTCCTAAATCCTGAGCAGAAAGGACATAGAAAGGCATTGGTGTCAAGTCATTATTGTTTTTACATTTTTATCTTTTAAAAATACAACTAGGAAAGCAGTCTGCTTCAAAAAAGAAAAGAAAGGCATTGGAAGTGAAAATCTGGAAGCGTGAACAATCCTGACAACAGCATCCAGTGGGACTCCCTCTAGCCTGATTGCTGGTTAAGTGCTAATGAGAAACCTGGGAGTCCCCTCAGGTACCATGTGCAAGACTTCCAGGCCCAGTAAGACTTCTCTGCTCTCCATTTCCTCGTCCTCAATCTGAGAAACATCATGCCATGCACTTACTCACAGGCGCAGATAACAGGGTGTTTGTAATATGGCTTAAAAACCTTAGATAAAGGAACTTTCTAAAGACAAAGCTGTGGTGATATATCTAACCTCATGCTTCCTGTAACTTGCAGTGTTTCTTAAAACTCAATTCTTTGGGTTGACCTTGCTTTCACTTGAATTATATTTTAGATAGGCCCATCTATTAATAATTTACTCATTTCTCATTTACATTATGTTACGTTTGTTTTCTTAAGGAAGTAAGAGTATTGATTTTAATTCCTGTATCATGAAGCAAATTATTTCTGACCTGTGTATGTACAGAAGATATGCACTTAAGCTGCAACTCTTGTGAGCTATAAAATACCCTGCTGAATCATGAATATTAAAGCAAATAACTTTCCATCTTGAGGCCAAGAATGTATACATACTTCCATGGAAAAAAATGGGGACATTTAATTTTAAGTTAAAAAAATTAATTGAATCATGTAGGAGTTGAGGGAAGTTTCAAGGGGAATATAAGACTTTAATATTAAAAATCTAAATGTTATTGCCATAATTGCAATGCTACAAGAGAAAACACATTCAGAGTTGTATCATTCCGTTCTAATTAAAAGAACTATATTTTCCTTAGGAAGTGAGGTGCTTCTTTAGTGATCACTAATCATTACCTTCCTTTTTTGGAATATTAATTTTTGCTTTGTCTAGCCACCCCCTTGAGGTATGTGAGATCGTGGCCTTGGAATGACTCTTCACAAACACACATACACAAGATAACAAATATCTATGATATAATTAAAAGTTCTTAAAACTAACTTTGTTCTCAGCTCACCACAAAATTATCTTTTAAGACTTTTAATATATACAATATTACTACTCTTTCCTTCCAAAATCAAGATTTTTCTGAATTTTGAGGGATTGACCCTCCCTGAAATGTTTAAGCTAGATGTGGAAAGAAGTATAGATTCGCCATTGCGGAAAAAAGGAAGGAAGGACATAGCTGGGGGGAGGTTTCTCTCACCTAGGATCCCCGTGAAAGTGAAAACTAAAAAAGGATTAATTACAGGGTTGTTTTGCAATAGAGTCCAAACTCTTAGCATTTCTTTGACTCTTTGTTCATATCATGATGACACAAGCCAAAGCACATTCAAGGAGTGAAGAGTCTCCTTTTCAGGACTGTAGTCATCAGTATCCTCACCCCTGCTTCCTCTCATGTTGCACCACCCACTGCTCTCTACTTCTATGTTCACCTACCCTTATAGCCTATCCCCATATCAAGTTGCTTATACATAATCATATTTCCAACAGGTTTCTTGTCTCCCCAGTAATACTGTAAACTCCGTAAGGACATGGTGTATTTTTCTATGCACCAACAAATCCAGCACTGTGTTTGCCTCTTTACTTTCTTATCTCCTATACAGTGCTTGGTACATAGCAAGTGTTAGATAAGTTTATATTTATATTTAGCTATATTTTACATAGTTAATCCAAAATACACCTGAAGAATGATTTATAGTATTTATCTGGAACCTAAATGTGGTATTTGCATTTCGATAAGCAGATAGAACACAAATTTGCCCTTGATCTTCTTTAATGAAATTACAATAGAGCTGCAGAAGGGAAAGTAATCTATTCCATGCAGTTTTCTACTAACAAAACTAAAAAAGGATCATCTAAACCTTTGGGACAGGTGTGAATTTATACGGCTTCCCTCCTGCTCCAATTTGAAAAACACTACTCAGCAACTGTAAAGTACAAGTGAACATCAGAATATCAGGATTTGTGATTTCTTGGCATTGATTCTCTAATGTGCAGTTTTACATATTCATCCAGTTGGTCTTTAAGGTGACTTTTGCGGTAGCTAATTGTTTTTATCATTGTTTAGATCTGAGTTAGTTGTACCATCTAGTCATTAAATTCTTGTATCCTCAAAAAACTGAGATAAGGCATTTATGAACATACTTCTTAATGTTATTATAGTTACCATGAAAAACTTCATTTCACAGGTATATAAGAAAAAATCAATATGTAGTTAAAATAAGGCATGCCAGTAATATTTAGATGCAACAAATTGCATTTTCTTAGTATCAAAACACTTACCGAGATGGTTCATTTTATATTATCAATATTATTATTTTTTATTTCCTAAAGGTGAAACTATACAGAGAATCATGTTATAATCAATCAAGTAAGATAAGGAAAATATATTAAGTCTGGGCTGCAAAGGAATATCTTTTATGTGCTGTGATCCACCTCCATTTAGATTTATTGATATATAATAGGTATCAAGTAACTCTAAATGGTTGTCTAGTGATAATAATTCCATTTGGGGGCCACATTTTATCAAGTTGATTCTATACATAAGGATTTTACTACCCAACTGACAATGCTATAATGGGCTCTTCTCTTTTAACTAATGACAGTCTATTAAATACCATGATCAAAGCCTAAGCACTTCTTGAAATTAGGTTAAAGACATCTTGCAAAATTCACATTTCACATGCATTTAGAGTTTCAGCCAGATGGTTAACTCCTGAGACAGAAGGGAACCAAGGAATAATATTTAGTAGTTGTTTTTCTTTCAACCTATTTCTAGATAAATATAACAATGACCTGAAGAAGTAAATTTCCCTATGATTTCTGTAATCTCTAATATCTCCTTCCATGTGTATATTTATGTTGGTCCTATCTCCCTATGAAGGCTCAAAGTTGATGGTCCAGCAGACCCTCTCCTATTCCCCGCATTAAATTCACAGTACATGCCTCCACCAGTTTTTGTGTAATTAAACTTGCTATTTTTGATGCTCAAGTAAAAGCCATTGAAAATGTAATGGTAACTTTTATGTGGATGAAAAAGGCCTATTTGTCACCATTTGTTATGCCAATTCAGCCATGATAAATTAACAGAAATGGAGTGTTCTCCATATTTCTAGTGCGACTCCCCTTAAGCCTGATGGCCTGAATGCTGAGAGAGGACCCTGTGAGGAAATGGCACCCATAATGCCAGAATGCTTAAGAGCACTTTGCAGTCTGGAGCCCAAATGGCCCCAGTCTGACTCATCTCCATGTCAAACTTGTTTGGCATTTGGCTAATGGGTAATTTTGTTTTGACATGAATCACTGAAACTTAAACATGTTAAACTAAATATTTAAACTCTGCATAAATCTTCATGAAATATCTAAAGTATATATCTGAATCCTTTTAAAAAGCACCTTAGTTAAACATAAAATAATTATATGTAATAGTCTCAAAGATTCCCGACTTTTCTCTTTTGAAGGGGTAGACTATTCTGGGGATATTGATGTTTTGCTTTCAATGAAAGGAAAATTATTTCAGTATGAACTTGTCTCCTCAGGATGAGGTGATGTGAAAGCTCAGCATTCATCGAGTAAGCTAGAAATTCGGTCCATCAGTGACGGGGAATCTGGGGTCCGGAAACACCAGAGGGCAAATCTCTGCATTATGTGGGTAAATACTGCCTTTCTCTTTAGGCCATTTAAAATCGAATAGAGGGAGTTCCCTGGCAGTCCAGCAGTTAGGACTCTGCACTTTCACTGCTGGGGGCTGGGTTAGATCCCTAGTGGTGAACTAGGATCCGGCAAGCAGAGCTGCGCGGCCAAAAAAAAAATATCCTTTTAAAATAAATCAATAAATAAAATTGAATAGAGAACCAGGAAAGTTAAAAGATAAAGTAGTGAGGTATTTTTTAATAGCTAAACATATTTTTCAGATGTTATCAATATCTGCAATTGATGAGCCAGAGAGTAGTTGCAACATTAAACCCTAGATTCAGCTTATGTAGTTAATTGTCCACTGGGCATTAAAGGATGGAAACCAACTCTGAGTGGAGACTTTCTGGGTCTAGCTAAGAAACAGCATTTCAGTCTAGTCCAACAAATCTTTCATCCAGCACAGGCATTTTGAAACTTCCAAATATTATGAAAGATCATACCTTACTTCCTGCATTTTAGAAAAATATACTGTGGATACTCTTGAAACCTTACAGTACTGAGATCAAAATTGTATCCCTTATAAGCTGACTCTAACTTGCCTCTCCTTTCACATGGATTTCCTGGAACTGTCTCTTGACTCAAATATGGGAAGAGTAAAAAAAGGTATTTTTTTCATGACAAACTACAACCAAATGTTGAAGAAAGCTCAACAAATAAAGCTAACTGAAATATAAAAGGCAATACTGAATATTTTTAAAGACAATAAAACCTAGTCTTAAATACTACTTCCAGTTGTAATAAAATGAAATGTTCTCAGTCTTTATTTGAATACTGCATTAATATAGGAAATACACAAATACCTGAATTTCTAGTAACAAAAGAAGATAAAAAGTAGCCTGTAATAATGTTACCAAATGCAGAATTGTGGCCCTCCAGCAATGGTTAAAGCAATGGGCTCAGCAAGTAGAAGGGTGTGAAAGGATGAACCCCTTCCCCCCTGACAGCTGCTTAATTCCCTCCAGCAGAACTGATTTTTTTAAATGCCCTTTTGCACTAAATTGACCTTTTCCATGAATAGGTCAGCCAGGTGCAAGCTACCAGATGTGACTTTCCATGGCTTCTAACCCTCAGGAGGCTATTTATCTCTTCTATTAGATAGGACTCAATGCTAACAAGATGCACCGTAGAGCAGCATTTTACTAGCATATATAGATTTGACAAAATTGCATGTTCTCCAATAGGAAAAGTACTTCAAATGTGTTGTTTCCTTTCATTATGTTATAATTATATGATGAAAACACTTCTCAGTGTTTGGGGAGTAACATGGAGATGCTTGTTAAGCTATTTCTGATAGCCTAAATAAGCTTATAATCCTATAAAATGCCCTTCTTGCCCACTTTATTTTGAATATATTTTTAATGGTTCAAAAACATGCTAAATTACTTATGCGAAAGACTTCAGGAAACTTGAACAGACAGTTGAAAAAGCTCAAATATCTAGTGGGGTTTTACTGAAGGACCTTAAACCACTGAAAGTAGGCTCTTCTACTCTCAGAATTTTCCCTGGGTTGCCCTCCACACCCAAGACCAGGCCCCATCACATGCTTTGTGGCTCTTTCCCTAACAAATAGCATATACTGTTCCTCCTCCCCAAGCAAGGGCTTGAAGGTGTCCAATCCCTATCTTTCCATGTCTCAGCCCCAGAGGCTCACTGGGTCACTAACCTTATGAGATAAACTAAGCTCAGCTGATATCTCAAAGGCCTTTTTGGAATAACATATATTTAACATTCCCTCACCTGATTTTTTAATCTAACTCAGTGGTACCTAAATCTGGAGAGCTCCTCAAAAATGCAGATTCTTAAACTCTAATCCAGATTCTTAGTCTGCAAGTCTAAGGAGAAATCCCCAAATGACTATATAGGGCAGCCAAATTTGGCAACCCTTTGGTCAGCTCACTAATGGCTACTATGGGAAATGTGAGACCCCGTAATGAATGGGACACTATCTCCAGGCAAGGAAAAATACACAGGTAATATGCAGGCTTGGGTTCAGATCTCCAGTCTGTCACTCATGTGTTGTATGGCCTCCTTGAGCCTCAGCTTTCTTCCTTAAAAAACAAGGAGGAAATGATACTTGCCCAGGTTGTTGTGTGAATGAATGAGATAATTTTGTTGAAGATGTCACTATGAGGCAAGAAAAAGAAAATTGAGAGAAGGGAGATAAAACACATGGTAGTATAGGAATGAACTAAGGCAGTCCTGAAAGAAATAGTCAATTATACTGCTTTCCTGATGAGGAATTCATGTCATTACACTCTCTGGGGTGTGGCATGGAATTATCCTGGGTGGAACTTAAGAATTGAAGGGATTTAGAAGTCAGGATACAGGGAGCATCTTCCTGTGGGCAATCAGAGAATTTTTCTGTATATTTTCACTCAATAGTTTGTTGACCGTCTGCCAAATGCAAAAGATACCACATGCAGAAGTAAGAGAGAGAGAGAAAAGTTGTCCCTTGTCTGCTGTAATTTATGTTTTAGTGGGAACAAAGCTGAAAATATGCAAAGAGACAAGTGAGCAGTAACTGAAGGAATAAGAAAAAATCAGATCTTGATAAATACCATGCAAGACATTAAAAAAGGTAATGTGATAGAGAGTAACTAGGCTGATGCTTTCAGTTGGATGAGAGAGGAGGACATCTCCCAAAACGTGACATTTAGCCTGAAATCTGAAGAGCAAGAAGGAGCCAGCCATGAGAAGTTTGGGGGTTAAGAGCATTCCTGGCCAAGGTCACAGCTAGTACAAATGTTCTAAGATGACAAGCTTGGCATGTTCAAACAACAGGAATAAGGTCGATGTGGCTGAGGCACAGTGGGTGATGGCGAAAGGGTAGGACAGGAGGTCAGAAAGGTAGGGAGTGGTCAGAGCATACAAAGCTTTGTATTCCAGAGTCAAGAGTTTGGATCTTATTCTAAGGAGGCTGAGAAGCCACTGGAAGGTCTTTAATAAGAGTAGTGCCATGGTTAGATATATGTTTCACCAGGATCAGTCTGAGATCTCAATGGAGAATGGGTTTTAAATAAGAATAGTACCATGGATAGATGTGTGGTTCCCCAAGATCAGCTTGGGCTGTCAGTGGAGAATGAATTTTATTAGTAAAGGAGTGAAAGCAAGCACACCATTTAGGAAGCTACTGCAGCAGTTCAGCCAAGAGGTCAGATGGAGATAGTTTTGGAGACAGAGATAATCATGCAGAGAGGGAAACAAATGGAGTTACGACATGTTTTAGAAGCAACATCTACAGTTCTTGTGATAGAGTGGATATGGGATATGAGGCCAAAGAAGGAACCAAGGAGAAACCAAGGCTTTGGGGCTTGAACAAATGGGTGATGTCTGGCAAAGAGCAGGTTGGGAGGGGGCAGATTCAAGAGCTCTCCTGTGATATTTCAACGGCCACAAAACAAATAACAAAAAGTAAATAAGTTCATGAAAGTCATCCAGTGCTTGTTCTATCATCAGAAAAGCAACCTCTGAATTGAAATACTAACCCTACAGTACCTGAACTTTAGTAGATGTTTTATTCTAAGGAATTTTTAAAAAGCATTTTAGGATGCACTTATCCAAAGAACAAGTTTTAAAAATCACCTCCTGGGTGAGATACACACAAAACACTAAATGATATGGCAAAGTATAAGTACATTTGAATTAATAATCTAAGTTAGAGCTTGATTAACTTGTTGCCATGAGGTTAAAGGTGGGTAAACTTCCACCAGGTAAGCTATAGTGACAGTGGAATATATTGAGAGCTCACGGTGTACCAGGCACTGTTAAATGTTCATCTTTCTACTGAACCCTGTGAGAGAAATTCCATAATCATCTTTGTTTCACGAAGGAGGGAACTGAAATGATTTCCCAACTGTCACAGAGCCTATAAAGGGGAAGCAGGGTTTGAACTTAGGCAGCCTGAGTCTGGAGCCCATGCTCTTAAATTATGCTAAGAAATCAGGACTTCACGTGCAAGATGTTTCTTGACCTACAACTTCAGTGGAAAGAGTTAACAGCTTTATATTCCTGTCATTCCCTTGATTGAATTCTGCCCATGAACAACTAAAGATAAATGAGACCAAAGCCCTAGGTGTTTGAAAACTATGATATAAGAAAAGATAAGTAGACTGTTTATTTTATGAGTTTGTTGCTTTAACTTGTATTAGGCAATAAAACCCCATTAATTCTCACTTCACTAATCTCATGTTTATAGTTAACCAACTAAACTACAGGTAATTAATATTAGGAAATATTACTTTTTCTTCAAAGAGTTTGTTAGAATCTTATTTGTAAGCTAGAAAAATCTAGGGTTTTTTTAAAAAAGTCATTTATTTCTGGCTCCAGTAATTAAATTTATTATGTTACCAAAGTACCTTATACTTATGATGCAGTATAAAACAATCAAGGATTTTTGTGACGTATAGTTTTTTAATGAGCTTAGTATTATTGCCCGTTAATAACCATTTAAATGTTAGCTTAAAATATTAACTTTCCTTGAGATTACTAAAACTCCATGTCTTCTCAAATATTTTCTCAGGCAGATTTCTCACTGTTTTCCCACCCTTATTCCCAATGAATAAACATCAACTTTCAAAATTATGTTCTTTTTAATTTTGTGGAGGCTGTTTAGAGAAATGTAAATGATACAAATTTATAGTCCTTGCTTCATGGAGCAATTCTTCCCAAGTTGATGCAAGAAACCAGGAAATACCCATAGCCACATAAGACTTTTAATACAGGTATTTCAAATACCACCAGATTTTTGTCACTTATTTTTAGGAGGGAAATTTCTGTGCTGAACAACAGAAAATGATGAATAGCTAGTTTTAATTGAGGCCTATTTTTCATATTTTGAAAAATGATAATTATAGGTTGGAGAACTCACTATAACTTAACATGGGACAAATAGTGTTAATTTTTGAGAGGGAGAAAGACAGCTTTCTACAAAAGGCTAATATTTATTGAGAACTTTCTGTGAGCAATCCCTATATTAAGTACTTCACATGAACTATCGTCTCTGACATTCACTATAACCTGAGTGATGTGTCCTATGATTATGCCCCAGCAGAGGAGAAACCGGTACTCCAAGAGCTCACACAGTAAGGATGACACTGGTGTTGGAACCTAACCCACCTCTTGATCACGATGCTCTGCCGATGTAGATCTGTGTCCTGAAGATGCCCAGGGAACATGATCAGCACTTGATCTTTTGTCACCTCCCCGCAGCAGCAGGAGCAGCAGCCCTGGGTGGTGTTTACAGTGACTCGATGGGGAGGAGAAGGTGTGCTTGGCCAGTCGATGCCCATGAGTAATAGAGAGTGTCAGACCATGGAGCTGAAGCCAGAGATGCTCGCCCGGGGACCACAGGGAAAGCTTTCAGTTCTGTCTAAACAGCCTATTCATTTACTGGCAGCAAAGACATCATCTAAACTCCTTGACACATTTACTCCCTCTCTGACCTCAATTTTTTTTTCAGGAGAAATTTTAAAACAAAATCTTTGATATGTTCTTTCCAAATTTTAAATCTACCAGAGGCATATTATATGTTCATGACTAAGATCTCCCTACACATTCATTTCCTGTTCTCTTATGCCTTCTCCTCATAAATTTCTGTTTTTCTCTCCTCTATTTCCTTCTTTTCTTGTATTTCACACATATACCTTCATCTCTTTGGAGGAGGAAGGAAGGAAATAAAAGAGAAAGAAGAGGTAAAGTTGTAGTGAAGCCATCATACTCAGCATTTATTTTCTACTTAGAATATTTTTGTGCCCATATCACTTTGCTGCCTGGTTTTAAAATTGGGAAGCAGCCGCATGGCACAGGGAGATCAGCTCGGTGCTTTGTGACCACCTAGAGGGGTGGGATAGGGAGGGTGGGAGGGAGGGAGACGCAAGAGGGAAGAGATATGGGAACATATGTATATGTATATGTATAACTGATTCACTTTGTTGTAAAGCAGAAACTAACAGACCATTGTAAAACAGTTATACTCCAATAAAGATGTTAAAAAAATTTTGTCTTTAAATAAAATGCTTTAGAACCATACATTTTTATGTGGGCAACTTTCTTTACATTTTTGTGCCTCAAGCAGAGAATGTGGGTTCTTCTTTCTAGATGTGTGACTTACTCAATATGTGAATTAGGACAAGAAACAGCTTCTTACATTTTCAACTTCGTCATCTGTCAGACAGAGAACAATATCTGTTTCGCCAACTGGACAGGGTGTCTGTGAAGATTAAATGAAACAGCAAGAAGGATGTGCTAGAAAAGACTGATACTCAGGAGGTAGCTCTGGCAGCATAATATTTTCTGCTTCTTTCTCAATCCTTTCTCCATTACTTTCTTCCTTTTTTTTTTTTTTGCCTTTTTCATCTGCCATTTTAACAATGCCTCATTTATTTGACAGACCAATAGATAAGATGTTCCACTAGAAGTCAGTGAGTTTTCCACCAAACTAAACCATGGAAATTTATTTTTTAGCTCTAATCAGCTTAAATGGAAAAATTTCAAAACAAGATTACTCATATCCTGCCTCTTTAAACAGTTTATTAAACACAATTTCTGTTTCCTTGATAATTGAGGACTATCATCACTATATATACAATGCCTGCTCTCCATAAATTGTTCCCATCCACCCCATGCTGCCGCTAGTACTGCTTCAATTACTTGTTCCCGATTTTATTGGTGCACCTTTACCCACCGTCTAACTCGTGTTTTGCAGTCTTTCTACCCAGATAACTCTCAGTTCCTTGATGGCATTGACTGTTTTTCATATAATTCTATGTCCCAGTGCCTAGCACTATGGATTATACCATCCATAAGGTAGTATGAGTTTCATAAGCACGATCTTAAGTTATAAAATTCAGCAATAACCCAAGAACCTACTCATCTCTGGGAGCAAAGGGAGGAAAAAGATAATTCCATCAAATTTGTTGTTTCTGATATATTGAATCTTCACAATAATTGAGTAAGAAGGTAATATTAGTATTTCTATTTTAGAAATGTAAAAGCTGAGGCTCAGATAACTCAAATACCTGCCCCAAATCACACAGCTACCAGCAGAAGAGCTGTAACTTGAACCTGGACCTGTCTTAAGCCAAAGTCCATCCACTTCCTGCCAAACCACATACACTCACTCTGACATGGAATGGGCCACCTGCTTTTTGGTTGGAGATGAAGTTCATACAGTTTTTCTGCCCCTGCCTCAAAGTCACCTGTCACCTCTGGCTATCGCCCTCTCCTACCTGATCTTGCTGTTCTGGTTTTCAATCAGCATAGAAAATACTAACCATGCTTGTTAGACTTATTTAGAAATGAGAATAAAACATTCTTAGTAACAACATAAGGAAAGGATGACAAATGGTACATGAGCTGTCTGCTTCACCCTGATGGCACAGTAGTAGCTGACCAGCGGGTTGCGTTGAGGCAACATCCACGCTCTGCAGGAAGGGCCCACTGGGCATAGCAAAGTCTGGCATAGTTAAGACAAGAGAAAGTGGTGCCATGCTTCTGGAGCCTGAGGAATTTTCAATGAGTAAATTGCATGAAAGTTACTGTGTGGTCTTGGCATCATCGATCTAGCTTTTCAGATGTGTTTTTGCTTATTCCTTTGTTCTTGGCTAGAGTATGCATTGTTAAGGAGGCTAGATAAATGACTTCTGGATAACTAAAATACTTATGATGGTCTTTTTCTTTCTCTTTCTCCTTACTTTGTTTTTCTTGGCCAATGGACCGTGGGTTAGGTCTTAAGTTCGGCAGCATCATCTACATCATCCACCGACTTTACCTAAGTCATTGAGAGCACATAGACTAAGAGAGAGCAAACCTCTGGTACAGATTAGACAACCACAGGGAAGTAAGTAAATTAACAAAGAAACAAATGATTACAGTCGGCAAAAGAGATTTTTTTCCAGAAATATTGCATGTGAAGATTTAAGTACACATGGCACCCTGACACCCATTAGACTACTTCACCCCTGCATCATTCTTTCCACTGCCCACAAGAGCTGGTGACATTTGTTAGCCTCCTTTGCTACTACTTCTGTCTTTGTTACCACCACTTTGGCTCCATATACAATCTTCTTTGTTTGCTTTCCCCTTCTCTCTGCCTCTCTTATTTCTTATCTCACTGGATCCCTGACATGTTGTGTGAGCTTCTTGGCTCCTACATGAAAAGGCTGACCTTTTATGTACACCATCATCAAGCCAGAAGACTTTTTCCCTCCTGCTGGAGAATTAATCAATCATAGCTCATCTGCTATAACCTTCACGTCTTTGGTTCTTCTTAACTTACTCATTCAAAATGCTCAAATCTCAGTTTCTTTCTTACAAGATACACAATTTTTTCCCTTTTGTATCTGATACCTTTCCTGTTGCTTGAACACTGCACTGGATAACTGAGGTTATGCTGTACTCTATGAAGCCCGGCTGCTGGAAGTCACTTTTCCACCGTCTCACACGTGGTAGTCAATGTACGCGTCCATTACCCTTCCAGGGAGTACCCAGTTTAGGTTCAGTTCCCAAGAGGCCAGCTCTGACAGTTCTCTTTTCTGTCCCACTCTTCAACATATGTCTCAAAGAAGGGAAGACGGTCATCATTAGAGGGGTAAACTTGATTCTACTAGAAGCGATTTTCTCAAATCATCTGCAAAAAAAATTATTTAGCCAATTCCTTGTGGCAACTGGTGACAAAGCATAGTGGGTTTTGGTCCTGATATTAACAACTCCTGATAGCTAGGGGCTCAATTTGCTAGGGGATCATTCTAAAAATAGATTGCTTATGGTTGATCAATACTCAGAGACCCAATTTATCAAAAGGTATCCTGAAGGACAACATTCTGTCATTATTCCAAGAACAGAGTTACCTGATATTGCAAATTCAATTAAATAGAATTGTGAAGGGAAGAAAAACAATAGAGAAATCACTTCTGGGAAGTAAGAAATGAAACAGGGTTTTATTGTTGTTGTTTTGTTGTTGTGGAAGATACAGAGTTTTATCTATCTATGTTTATCTATTGAAGAGAAGCAAGAGGAGAGGGAGAGATAGAAAATACATGGGTGAGAGGAGGTTATTCATGGTATAAAATTGTGTTGTCCCATATGGTGGTCACTAGTCACATGTGGCTACCGAGCACTTGAAATGTGGTTAATCTAAATTGAGATGTGTTGTAAGTGCAAAACATGGGATTTTGAAGATTTAGCATAAAACATAAGTATATAAAATATCACATTAGTATTTTTTCATATTGGTTACATTCTGAAAAAATAATATTTTAGACACATTTATTTAAATATATTATTAAAATTAATTTCACCTGTTCTTTTTTTATGTTTTAAAATGGCTACAAGAAAATGTAAAACTACATATGTGGTTTGCATTTGTGGCTCCTTTATACTGGTTTTAGGCAGCTTTGGTATAAGGTCTTATCTATTGGGATTAGGTTCAACCACAAGTAACAGAAAACTCCAGAATAACACAGGATTATTCAAGATGGCTGCTGAAGCTCTAACCAGAATAACCACATTCCAGCCAGCTGGAAGGAGAAACAGACCATTAAAGATACAAAGAAAACAATATTATGGTCACTAAAGGGGGGGGGGGATAAATTGGTAGCTTGGGATTAACAGATATATACTACTATATATAAAATAAACAACAAGAACCTACTGTATAGCACGGGGAACTATATTCAATATCTCATAATAACCTATAATGGAAAAGAATCTGAAAAGTTCTTTTCAGATTATATATATATATATATATATATATATATATATATATATATATATATATATATATATTACATATATAACTGAATCACTTTGCTCTATACCAGAAACCAACACAACTTTGTAAATGGATCTATAGTTCAATTTTAAAAAAGATACATTCCATGTGCAAACTTCTGAAACCATCTTCTACCATCTTCTTTGATAAATGAGAACACACACTGGTCAAGATATGCGTACCTCTGTAAAAATTTTGGGGGAAGACTAACCACTGTGATCTACTAACATTTTAGTCACATTGTTGCCCATAAATACGAGAGGCTGGGCAAGGTAGTCTTTATTCCTAACAGTCAAGTGTTCAGCTAAAAATCAGGAATTTTTTTTTTTTTTTTTTTTTTTTTTTTTTTTTTTTTTGTGGTATGCGGGCCTCTCACTGTTGTGGCCTCTCCCATTGCGGAGCACAGGCTCCGGACGCGCAGGCCCAGCGGCCATAGCTCACGGGCTTAGTTGCTCCGCGGCATGTGGGATCTTCCCGGACCAGGGCACGAACCCGTGTCTCCTGCATCGGCAGGCGGATTCTCAACCACTGCGCCACCAGGGAAGCCCAGGAATTATTTTTAAGATGACCATTTGTCCCAGTTTGCCTGAAAGTCTGTTTTGTGTGTGTTGTCCTGGCATAATTATTAATAGCTCCCCCCTTCTCTCTCTCAAGTGTCCTAGTTCAGATGATAAATTATATGGTCACTCTTGTTATATTACCAAGAAAAAAAGAGAGAAACAGATGATGGGGTAGACAATTCAGTCTCTGCCAGAGATCCTTGAGGAATCACTTGAGAAATCCTTAGCAGGTGGATGCCTCCTCCAACCCACCTCACCATTATTCTGAAACAATGCTTTTGGAGGTTACTTGTGACCTCCATATTGACAAGTTAAAGGGCTTTTCTTAACTATTCTCTTATTTATTCACTCAACAATTATGTATGGCGTGCCTCCATTTACCAAGCACTGTGCATTTGGGGGACATGGGGGTAAAACAGAATTCAGTACCACTAATCTACATACTATTAAACCCATCTCCTACAACAGTGGAATAACAGGCATCAGAATTGTCAGAATAATCTGGATTCTGGACTATTGTTTCTCTCCCTGGACATTTCTCTAAGATCTTTCTGTCTTTTTCTGGTTCCAGATAATTCTAGCCCATTGTCTCCCAAAATGTCTTCAATATATCACTAGTTTTTCAAGAAAGTTCCATAGTCAAATGATATTTGGAAGTGTAGCACAATCAGAGCTTATAATACAAATCAGCATATTAAAAACTCTGAGAACTACTACCACAGAAATTCTTATTTAACTCTTCTAATCTGAGCTGGTTGGAGGGTTAATAGCTGTTGAGAGGTAATGCAACACCCCTTTTGTACTGCTCCTTTAGTCCCAGAAGTATGAGGATATTATAAGAGTCTTTGTCCAGAGTTTCTCCTTCTATATTCAGCCTCCTGAAGCTCACATTTGTTCTCTATGTTTACCTGTATGCAGATGACACCTAAGCAACCTTCTCTAGCCTTTGCCTCATTCCCCAAACTAAATGGGCAACTCTAATTGAGTTAAACATCATAATCTCAAGCTTAACAATCTAAAATTGAATTTGCCAAAATCAAGTCCCCCCTCATATATGTCAACGTTTTGAGTAATACTACCTGTGGTAGACATTTTGTTTCTTTAATTGGCTGTTTGGGGGTTTTTTGGTTTTGTTTCATTTAGATTTGCTTTGGCAAGGGTAGGGTGAGGAGTTTTGGGGCAGGCTGAGCAGACTTGCATCTTTATCCCTGCTTTTAGAAAAAGTTCCTTTGTGTGCAGTGTTGGTGAAAAGTTGTGCATAGCCAGTGGCTCCTGGCAGCCTAGGCTGGAGCATGTGGTCTGGGCTCAGTTAGTCAGCCTCCCGCTGGGGCCTTTGAACTTGAGTTACTGGGACAGAGAAGCAGGATGGTTTTACAATTCATTCATAGTGTGGCAGGGGTGATATTAGCAGTATTCCATGACAATAGTGGCCTTGCCCTGGTCACCCGAGAAGATTCTGATGCATTCTATAGTTTGAGAACCCCTGTATCAGATCTTTCTTACACATCAGTTCTTCCAGGAAGATTCACTAATTAACCCATCCAAGACTAACTCTTCCTTTTCTGTACTCCTATAACTCTTAATAACTATACCAGTCATGCTGAACCTATGCTATGTTGTTTTGCCATTATTTAAATAGGTATCTTATCGCTGTAACTAGTTTCTAAGCTTCTAGAAGGCAGGATATTAGTCACCATGACTTACATATAGTAATTACACTCACTTAATGAATAAATGAATATTTGCTAGTGACAAATTAATTGCACCTGATATATAAACTTCTCCATTTTCTACAGAATAAAGTTTAAATCAGTTCACCTGTATTCAAGAGCGTCTAACGCAGTGGTTCCGAAATTTGTAATATTTTAAAATCACCTCCTAGAGAGCTATAACAAATACTTATCCTCAGGTCACAACTTCAGAGATTCCTATTTAATTAATTCTGGGTGGAGCAATCTGGCCATTGTGATTTTTTAAAAAAATTCCTGAATGGTTCTATATTGCAGCTGAAGTTGTCAATCATCATTGTGATATTCAAAGTGTGGTCCAAGGACCAGTGACAGTGGTTTACCTGGGAGTTTCTAAATGTGCATTTTAACAAGATTCCCCAGTGATTCATATGTACATTAAAGTATAAGAAGCACTTAGTCTAGAACAGTGATGGCCAGTGGAAGTATAATGCAAGCTACATGTGTAATTTTAAGTATTCTAGTAGCTCTATTTAAAAAGCTTTTAAAAAAAAGTAATAATAATTTAATAACATAATTTATGTAATCCAAGGTATCCAAAAGGTTATCACTTCAACAATATAAAATTATTAATAAATATTTCACAAGATTTTTTTGCACTGAGACTTTGAAATCCAGTATGTATTTTATTTTTTAAAATTTTATTTATTTTTTTAATCGTCTCTGTTTTATTTTCTCATCTATAAAACAAGGACTTATCTTACCCAAAGCACAGGGATATTGTGAGGATTAAATGAAATAACAGGAAAGTGCCCAGTACAGAGTGTAGCACACAGTCGATTCCAATAAATGTAAGTTGAATCTAGATTGATCTGACTCCCTAATTTTCTCGTTTTAGACTCTGCATAGAAATACCCTGCCTATAAAAAATTAAGATCCTCCTTCCCCAATTTGTTCCAACTCCTACTTGCCAGACTGAATCACTCTTGAAATTGAAATGAAGCCCTTGACCTCACTACTTTTTCACTGATCATCTCAACCTCCTGACTCCACTTCCCTCTGTACTCAGGTTGAATACCATGATCTAGCCCTATAACAATTCTTTTGCAGACAGCCTCAACTCCCATGTTCCATGCTGCTTAAAATATTCCCAGTTTGGCAGAATGCAACCACTTGCTTGGCTTCTCCATATGTATACTTTATCAGCTGATTATTCTCGGAGAAAATTATCTAACTGGCCTCACTGATTTCATAGGAAATTCAGGACCTCAAACCTCAAATAGCAGTCAACACTCCCCCACCTAATTTCTTGTTTTCTTCTAGGAAGCTTGACTTCTCACTCTCTGAAATCACTATTCCATGATTTGTCCTTGCTCCTCAATTTTCCATTACTTCCTTTCTCTAAAATATGACTCCTTGACTCATATTTTGAGAAAATGGAAACAACTCCTTCATCTTCTCTTGACTAGGTCTACATATTCTTTCATCTGGTTCTACAACTCCTGTCTTCCTTTTGTTTATGAGGGAACAATGGTGCCTGCTCCTGAGAATCCAACACCTCCACTTGTCCACACCCCCTTTTTTCTACCCTACTCAAGGACTTCATCTTCAATTATTCTCTTCATTCTTCCCTTCTCTACTGGACAATTTCTATCATTATACAAAGATGTTCTAGTACCTCCCATCTTAAAAGAAAACATCCCTTAGTCCCATATCCCTCTCTGGACTATGTCCCCATTTCTTTGCAATTCTTCAAAGAAAAAATTCTCAAAACGCTGTCTGCCTTCACTTCCCTACTTTCATTTCCCATTCACTTTTCAGTTCAAACTCAATTCAGTTTGGCTTTAACCTTGCCATTGAAACTTCTCTTGTAAAGGTTACTAATTATCTCCAGTGTTGCCAAAGTCAATACAGGCGTCCCCATTTTTCTTTTACTGACTTCTGAGCAGTATTTGACATAGGGGCCACTACCTCCTCATTGAAATGCTTTCTTCTCTTGACTTCTGAGTTGCCAGACTCTTAGTTTGCCTTTAATTGGCCAGGCAATTTCTTTTCAGTCTTCTATCTATGCTCTTCCTTCCCTCCTTCCCAATCACCAGGGCTTCTTTCTATTTTATTTCCCTCCACTGGGTGCTTTGATCACCTTCCGTATGCTGATCACTTCCAAATTCATATCTCTAACCCCAGACTTTCTCAAACCTCTGAACGGATATATCTGCCTCCTTAAGTGACATCTCCATTTGGATGCCTAATGTATCCTCTTGGTGGGGACCTTGCTTCACCAAGCCTTGTTACTACTCTATTATCTCCCTTTTCAGTAAATGGTAACAACAGTTACCATTTACCCAGTTGTTCCAAATCTAGAAGTCATCCTTGGTTCCTTACTTTGCTTCACTGCATTCAGTTTATCAGCAAGTCCTATGGCTGTGCCCTTGAAATATATCTGAAGACCATCCATGCCTTTCCAACTAGTTCAAGCCACTGTTATCTTTTTTTCTTAGACCAGTATGTATTTTATACTCACAGACTAGTCACATTTCAAGAGCTTCATGGCCACATGTGCTTAGTGGCTACCATATTGAACAGAGCAGATCTAGAGCTAACTAACATTTCCCTCTTTAACATCAGCTACAGCTTTCCTTACAAAAGCTTTTTGTTATAGTCAAAGGACCTTTTTATCAGCCAATCGACCTACCATCCATTTTCATTTTAACAGTCTTTATACTGTTACCCCTACTGCTTCTTGCAGCCTGGAAAGTCCTCCTTCTACTCTCTCATGGTCTAGGTTCCATTTTTTTTCTTTAAACCCAGTTCAGGTCTACAGCTCTTTGGCAAAACCTTCCTAAAATGGTCCCAGATTACAGTAGTTAGTTCCTGTTCTAGGTTTTATAGGGTACGAGCTTACATTCCTACCTATTAAGGAAGTTGGTAAAAGACGATTTTAGAAAGCTAAACATGGAATGCAATTAGAATTGTAAAACATGCTGTCTTTCTTAATAAAAATAAATTGTAGATCTCAGAAGATTGATACTGAAAACAATTTCTCTGGTAGGGGGAACAGCCTTCCTAGGACTGCTAAATCAATCCACATAATTCCTCTTCTCCTAGAGACCTTTCATGGTTACCCTTGCCTACTGTGCCCCACACCATAATATTGGAAATAAATGCTGCTCTACATTAAGCATGAAGAAAAGTAGAAGCAACGACTCTTCTCTTGATTGCTCCAAAACTTAACTGACACAAAAATGGAATACTCAAAAAGACTTTATTAATAGCCTCAAGGTAATAAAAGCAAAAACATCAGAATTCAGTGAATTTTGACAGTCTCACTTGTAAGATTTAGCTTGTGTCCTGTATGAGCAAGATTACCCCCATTCACATGGGTCATGGGTGGGGAATCAGGAGAGATCTTGCCAGTTCCTCCCATCCTTGCGCCTCTTCTTTCTCCACATAGGGACATTATGGTTAGCCTACATATCTAGCACTTTCTAGACATCTTACTCCTCTTGGTCTAGAGTTGCACTGTCCAATATGATCGCCATGGGCCACATGTGGCTATTGAATACTTGAGATGTGGAGAGTCCAAATCGAGATGGGCTGTAAGTGTACAATACACACCAGATTTCAAGACTCAGTACATGTATGAGTTTTATATTGCTGCTGTAAAAAATTATGATAAATTTAATGATTTAAAACATCCATTTATTATCACAGTCCTGTAGTCCAGAAGTCCTGGTACAGCTGGCTCAGGTGAGCCCTCTGCTTAGCCTTATAAGGACAAAACCAAGGTGCCATTAGCACTGCATTCTTCTGTGGGGACTCTGCAGATGAATCTGCTTCCAAGATCACTCAGGTTGTTGGCTGAATTCAGATCCTTGTGGTTATAGGGCAGGGGTCTCGTTTCTGGAGCTCGCTGAGCTAAAGGCCATCTGCGTTCCTTGTCCCATTGGCCCTTCCATCTTCAAGCATGTTAACTAAATCCTTCTCATGCTTTGAATCTCTCTGATTTCTCTTTGTGTCACGTCTCTTCTGCTTGTCCCCTGAGCAAACGTTCTGCTTTTAAGAACCCGTGTGATTAGGTTGGGCCCATTCAAGACAATCCAGGATAACCTCCCCATTTTAAGGCCTGTAATTTAATTACTGTACATCTTGCAAAGTCTATTTTGCCATGTAATGTAACATATTTACAGGATCCAAGAATTAGGGTGTGGGAGACATTCTGCCCATCACAATGTGAAAAAAATAACGTAAAATATTTCACTAATAATTATATCTTGATCGTATGTCAAAACTATAATATCTTAGATCTATTAAGTTAAACAAAATATAATAATAAATTTTACCTGTTTTGTTTTACTTTTTAAATGAGCTATATAGAATTAAAATTGTACTTGTGGCTCACATTTGCGCTTGCATGACGCTTCTATTAGCCAGCACTGGTCTGGACCTAGAGAGGGGTTAAATCCTCTTGAGTGTCCTCATCGTTTCTGACATCAGATCTGTGGATCCACCTCTTCCATAAGAAACAGTTTCCTTATATTCAGGTGTGGCCTTACACTTTTAGGCCTCTGACTGCTAAACATTTCCTAGCACAATAGAAAACCAGAACTTTCATACAGGGACATTCAAATACAGTGATGGAGCATGGAGATGTGGGCTCAGGGGCTCACTTCTGCAAAAGGTAAGGACTCCTGTTGAACCAGACCTACACCTGATAACCCTAGTGATTACTGAACTCACCCTATGAGAGCAGAGGCTTCTTTTATTCATCTTTTGGTTTCCAGTGGTTGGCACAAAGAGTTCCTTTTAAGAAATATTTACTTAACCAACTGAGTCTAGATGTCAGTGATTAGCTCGTTTTAAAAAAAAAAAGATATAGTTGGAAAACAAGTCAAATACCCTCTAATAATGACAAACATTTCTATACTTTACTGAAAGGACAGCCTCCATTTGAAACCGTGAGCTGAACAATATTTAACGGTTGCATCTTTATGAGACAAGAGAGTGTGATGATGCTCAGAAAAAATATATTCTTTACCAAATGAAAACTAATTAACCAGATGTTTTTATTACTGTGCACTTTATTTGGCTTTGGTGACTAAACCAAACCAATAAATCTGTGACCATTTGCAAAACTGCATTCTAAAAAGATTTTTTGGCTGTGCCTCTTCGTCCAGCGTTTAGTATTATTTGTTTAATTTCGCACGATACTAAAATGTTTCTACTAAAAATGTTAGACACCCACCCACCCTCCTCTGTGCTTTACCTAGCAAGAAAGCCACATTGTTGGAGGAGTTGAAGAGCAGCACACGCTGAAAGCGCATATACCCTGATTTAACCCTCCAACCCAAGGCTAGGCAGAAAGCCTTTCCAGAGCTTTGCTTCACAGTTTCTAGGGTTGTACCTGCTCCCAGCCCCAGGTGTGATCTTGCACAAGCTAGGCAAAATCACTGTGGCAATGTCTTAGTCCATCAGCTACAGAGCTAAGGATTCTCTGAGAAGTTAGGACTGCTGAGAAAGCACAGACTGCTGATGGTTCCTCTCCTGCCAAACATAAACCTGAAGCAAGACAGAATTATGAGAAACTAGATTCATCTCACCCCATCATCCTCCTCAGTAATCTTCCTGGCACAAAAGAAAGAATGAATACCAATAAAAAGGTAATATAAATAAACATTTTAAATAAAGTTGACTAATTGAAAAGACTGATAGATGGAGCGAAGCATTCTTCAAAATCTATTGTCATGCTTTTGCAGACTTTATTGCTTATCAGCATTTTTCCCCTCCAGAAAAACAGAACAGCAACATTTGTTCAGAAAAAAGCAAATCGTGTTTCTTCCTTTATTACTTTTATTGTTTGAGGTTTCTTTTAGACTATAATGTGGCATTGTGATTTTGAGATGGGGGAAAAAACAATCTCTTGTCTTTCAAACATAAGAATGTGATTGTATGCTATTGTTGCCAACAATGAGCTACAGAGGTTAATGGATCACATATCTGGCTAACAGCCATCTTTCTTCCTGCTCACTATATTAAACAATATACATTCTGTTCTTGCTGCTGAGCTTATGATTTTGTCTGAGTAGTTGGTAAATAAGTTTACTTACATTTAAGTTATCTCTTTCTAGAACTCAACAGCTTTGTCCTTCAGGCTGTATCCTGAAATTGAAAAAGTACAGCTTGAGATCCGAGTTCACCACCTTTGGAAGTGATGGTGAGAGTCGGCATGGGGAAGGGGGTGGGGGTCGCAGTTGAATGATAATCTAGAAATATTGTGCCTTGTGAATTGCATCCAACCTTTCATTTACAGATTGCCTAAATTAACAAAGTAAAATTACCATAATAGAAAAGAATGGATACTGGCGGAAGCACCACAATTCTTTCTAGTGCTGTTGCCAGTGAGCATTCCAACAGACCTCTAATTAAATGGACCAATTCTCTCCAGGACCCCAGGTTGACTCGACTCTGCATTCTATGACTCAATTTGAAAACAGATCGGCGCTCATAAGCAATAACGTGACTCCCAGTCTAAAGGACTTTTCTGCGTATTGCATTTGTACTAGGGAATTAATATGAGACCTAATACCTCGAGAGAAAAATAAAAGTTTTTTAAGGAAACTCCAGAGGGGAGAACTTTATCAGTGAGAAAGATATTAGTTTTCCGGGAAATTTTAGTTGGGTGGGGCTAGATGATGAGTGAGGGGACAGGAGTTAGGAAAGAAGAATCAACACATCAGTCTCAGATTAGGTGGGATCTTTTCAATCAGGCAGAAAGCACAGGAAATAGCACGTAGAGTCCACTGCCCCACTGCTATTCTGGGAGCAAGGGGTAGGCGGGACGTTGACTGAATTGGGAAGGACAGTGTGCCTCTCGGGTTTGGGATCTGGAACCAGGAAAAAGGCAGAGCCCTGATCTCCTCTTCCCAGCTAGGCGGTGATCGCCCCCTGCGACTCCGGAGGCACACAGCAGTCTGAGAACCGCCGCTGCCGCAGCCACCCGACCCCTCACAGCCTCCAGCTCTCCCGCCTGGCATGCTGGAGCCACACTCGAGCTCCCTAGACACCTGTGTGCCCCAAGCTCCAGGTCTAGGCCCCTCTGACCCGGGAGAGCCCGGTCTCAGCTTCTCCGACTTCTGTGTTCCCGGGTTCAGCCACCCTGGTCACTTCCGCGGGTTCCCCAAGCTGTGACTTCAGTTGGCCGGGGAGCCCTGAGCGCCCACCCGGCCTCCTCACCGCGCTCCTCGTGGGACGCGCTGCGGTTCAGCCGCAGAACCTCGGCCTCCGGGTAAATCCTCTCCTCCACCTTCTCCGCCTAAGGCCCTGCCCCACCCCCTGCAGCAAGCTGCTCCCGTGTGGGCGGCCCCGCTCTCGGCTGAAGACACCTGCGCTTCCTTCCCCACCCTTCTCCGCCCTTTTCGCTGCGGTTTCTCCCCTGCCTTTGGGAGCTCCAGAGCGGCAGCCGGAGGAGGAGCAGGGGAGGAGGACGAAGGCGAGGAGGGGTGGGGGTGGGGGCGGGGTGGGTGGGGACTGGCAGCCACTCCGCAGCTGGTCGCCGGGGACCCGATCCCTCCCGCGCGCCCGAGTGATGGAGGGGAAGATATTCGCTTAGACACACACGCGCACACAGCTGGGCACGTCTCCGGGAGGCAACCGCCGGGAGCCGGGCGGCGGCCGTGACAGCACCAGCCGCGGGGAGCCGGGCGCCCACGCACCTTTTGGCCCCGGCGGCTCCAAGACCCCGGAAGGGAAGATCCCAGCCGCACTGACTGTTGCCCTTTTAGGCTGCTCGGGAGGAAGCAAGCTGCCTAAGGACCCGTCAGTGAGGACGCAGGAGGTTCTCCGCTCGGCGCTCAGAGTCTGGCGCCGCGCCGGTGCCTCGTGGCGTGAGGAGGATGCTCACCTCCTCCCGCAGAGCCGCTGCGGGCCCAGGCACTGAGCGGACTCGGGCTCCCGCGGCCGCCCCTGCCGTGCCCGCGCCGCGGGAGCGCGCCCTGCCGTACCTGGCTCCAGCCTCCAGGGGAAGTGCGGGAAACGCGCCCTAAACTCCACTACTTCTCGCCTGCCTCCTCCCCTTCCTGGCTCCCCGCCCCAGACCTCGCAGCCGCCGCCTGCGTGTAGGGCCCGCCTGCCTCTTACTCTCACGCGCGCACGCACAGCCCCGCTGGCTCGCTCGCATTCGAGCAGCCTCGCTCTCCGCGGAGCCGAAGCCCGGACGTCCGGAACTACTGCACCAACTGCCAGCGGGACTGCAGGAGACGCCCTGTGGCCCGGCGCGACCCGCCGCTGGCCCCCGCGCCCTGGGCTCCCGCCCACGCTGCCGCCGCCGGGGACGTTGGTGAGCAGGGCGCGCTGCCCGTCTCGCGTCGGGGAGGGGCTCGAGCACAGGGTTCTGAAGCTTCGTAGATTTGGGGGGAAATGACAAGAGGGGAGGTCGCCGAGGAGAGACATCCGTGTGATGCCGGCCAAAGCGCTTTGTGGGGCGCGGTTCTCTTGGGCACTGCCTGGAGGAGACTTTTGAGACGCTCTCTGGGGCTCGAGGTTAAACTAGTGCGAGATGGGAAACGTTAGGGAGGATTCTCGGGGTAGACTGAGAGAGTCGTCGGTGTCAGTCTGTCAGTCTCTCCTCGAGCCGGTCGCAGCGCTCTGGGCTGTCTTTGAGGGAGGTTGGAAACACGCGTTAACTGCGCTCACCGGAGTTTGGGGGCCCGCCCTCGGCCACTTGCCGTGGTGATTGTGGGGCTGTCGCTTGGAGCGCGAGACGGCTTTGGGCGAGTGCGGGGCTGCGAGGCCCGAGGAGGACAAGCAGAGGGCAGGCAAAGGCGCCGTGAACTTGCGGGTGGGGTGCGTTCTCCGCCCCGCCGGCCCCCACCGCTCGAAGTCCCGGTCCCCGCCCCAGGGCAGCCCCAGTGCACGCAGTTCACGCAGCCCTTCGCACCCACCCCCGTCACGCACACACACACACACACACACACTCTCTCTCTCAGGAGATAAATGCAGTGGAGTGGGTGGTCATACCGTTGTTACTCAGAGGTGCGAACACACACACACACTCAGGAGATAAATGCAGTGGAGTGGGTGGTCATACCGTTGTTACTCAGAGGTGCGCGAGGTCGCTGTGGCTACTAACAGGAGCACAGAGACTTCTGTTTCTGGGACTTGGGCGACCGCCTTGGTTTGGGGAAGCCGGGAAGGAGCTCCCAGCCTCCTGCGGATGCCTCTACCTGTGCGGTTTGCACAGCGAGCAAACAAACCTCTGTCACGACTCCGGAATCACTTCACCTTGGTGGGCTCCGCTCTCTGGCTTCCCTCATTGAGTGCTTCAGGGCACCCACCCAAGAGAGCTGCTGCTCAGATCCCGGCCTCCCCACTACTCACCCGGTGGGTCGGACTCTCTCTCTCTCTCTCTCCCCCTCCCTCCCTTCTGCTTTTCTCACCCCCCCCCCCGCACCCCACCTCAGCTTCTTCATGGAAAACATTGATCCCTTAAGGAGAGGTTTAATATTTGCAAAGTGCTTTATATCATATTACTTCGTGGATACATTTAATTGCACTGTAACTCTTCTCTGATTTATGTAAACTTAGTCGGATAAATAGCATTCAGGGTCGGAATGGGGTGGGAGCGAGTGGGTGGGCGTTCTTTCTCTCACGGCGCTCCTTTCTGAACTGATATGCTAGAAGTAATTTAAAGCTGGTGCTTCTGAAAGCTTTTTTGCTCAGTAGTTTTGACATATTTCAGGGCTTTAGATGAATGTTTCCACAGTACTATTTATTTCAAGTATATTCAGCTTCTATTCCAAGAAAAAGTTGAAGATAATAAAAGGGATTACAAAATTGGATATCAAAACTATTTTTAATGTTTTTATTGGTATCAATTATGTTGTAGCAGATTTTTTTTTTTTAAGTTGCCGTAGTGGTTCCTCCTGGTAATGCTCTTAAAAGAAGAAATGAAAACGATAGACTTACCTTCCTCCCTCTGTTTATAAATGGACCTTGCTTAAAGTGACTGAATGAGCGACTGGGTAGGCTTCTTTAGGGATATTAAGTCATTCACTAGTGAACTGATGGAGACACAGGAAGACAGTATAAGAAACATAATGATGGGAAGGAAACTGTTGCTTAAATTTAACTGTCTCCAGTGCAGGGACTCTTAGCAGTGAACAAGAAAACTGCTCTGGCCCTTTCCAGCTTACTCTGGTCTATTTAAAATATACTCTTTCCTGGATTAATAAAATATATAGAAACATCATCAATAATATAGAGTAATATTTTCAAATAGGTGCCTAAAAGGGATAATATGGGAAATCACAAGCATACTCTTCAGAGTTTTGCAGAAGTACTAGGATCATGGTTTCTAGGTTAAGCCAGACCTCATTCTTAAATTTTAGTGTCCCTTTGACACTTCCCTTAGAAGTCCCTTCGACTTCTTTGTGAGCAGGTGATGCCCACAGTGAGTTGACTATGCTTGCGTCACTGTCTGTACCATTTTGCAGGCATGCACAGATGTTTTTGAATGAATAATCTTCTTACTCACTGAATTTCCACTCATTCAAAACGGAGCACAGGAGTACACGCAGTATGCAAAGCTCAGCTGAGTGTTATTTTAAATAACAAGGAAGGGTTTCCAGTGGAAGCTGGGTGCTTGCTCCTACACTGTGTAATGTAAAAAGAACTGCAGAACAGTGACTTATTTAAGGAAGCAGCATTTTACCCAGAGTAGGTGGTCAATCATGAGTTGTTGACTCAAAAATCATACAAGATGTTCACTAGCTGAGTTCCCTTTCACCATAAATCCCACCATTATTCTTAACACACTGTGTCATTTAGCTATGACTCAACTTCAGAGAATTGATGTTGACTTTAATCTTCTCACTCTTTGAATACTTTGGAGAAATAGAACTATCTGTGCACTGCTCTAGCTTTCTGTGTGTGATTTCTATGAAGCAGTGCCAGATCTGCATATGTCATTAGTATTCATTTATGAGTAAATGCAAATGTTCCTGTTGCACTGAGAAAGCTAACCCGAATTCCTAGAATGCAACAAATATTATGCTCCTTTTCTCATCTTTTTATTTTTATAATCTCAGAAACAGTAACATCTCTTACAAGTGCAGTTATATGTAAAAGAGCAGGTTAACAAAAATGGTTATTTAGGATTCTTTAGAAAAAGGGAAATACCTTATGGAAATTTTATTTGAGAAGAATTTTCTTTAACTCTGTTGGTAGGTCTGCCAGAGTGGTCTTTTATTTTAGCGATGTTCATTCATGAATGAAGTAACTCTCAAGGTTACTTCCTAGTAAAAGGAGATAGCAATCCCTTAGTAAAGGGGACACTTGCTAAAAATGATGCTTAAAACGGGGAATAGAGTGTAAGCAGTAACACTCTTGTGCCACTAAAATTATGTGAATACTTGTATATTTTATTTATGCATGATTTTTAAATTTTCTATTTAATACTTTATTCAAATATTTCCTATTCTGAGATTATTGCAATTAAGTGAGGAGTTATTGATGGGTAATGGAATTATAGCTTGTTTTGTTTTAAGAAAAGATGAATAGTCTGAAAGGAGAGAGCAAGTCAAGTTAAGGAAATGATTGTCAAACCTCAGATTTATCTTCATTCAAGTTCTGTCCTTTTTTTTGGTGGGGAGGGGGAGCTCAAAACCAAAATCACTAGTTAAACTTTCACTATGACCTAAATTGTTACTATTTAGAAAAATCCTACATTGTAATTCTTCTGTGAATTTAATACAAATTCTTTAAAACCAGCAAAAGTATAACTTCTTTCCCACTGAAATCCAGTTTAATTGTTGACAAATTTTGCTCAGTCTAGAACCGATATTTGTTTCTGAGGCTCATGAGGTTATCCTAACCTTTACAGCAGGAGTGCAATTAAAGCAAGATATTAAGAACTACTCTTGAAAATCACTGATCTAACTCAAAACCATTTCAGAGCGGCTAACACTTATCGAAAGTAGAAGTAAAAGATTGTATCTGGAGATCCCCATAATGTATAGGCAGGGTAAATGAACCTCTTTAAAACTCATATGCAAGTTCCATTATCACGTCTTAACTAACATTTGGTACAATGGATTATTTTCCCTCTTCTTGAAAAGTTTTACAAAAGAAAGCTCTGTCAGTGTTAAGAGATGTTGGCAGAGTTGGTTTGACTTTAGGCCATTTTACCTGGATTGTGTGTGGGAGGTTGGTAAGTTACATCTATACACACACGTGCTTCTGTATAAATATTTATATACATATGAGCACATCTCTATCTACTTGTATACTTTATATACTTGTGTATGTTTAGGTATGTATCTACGTTTTGTCTCATAACTTTGAACAATAGGAAGAGAGTCCCGTATTGTGGCATATGTGGTTTGTGAAGTCATCATTATCTGGAGAATGATACTTAGTAAATGCTCAACTAGTTTGATGTTAAAAAATTGGGAGTGTACTAAACTTTTTTGAACAATTTATTTAAAAAACACTTATCATAACCTTTAGTATGTGCCTGACACTGTCCAAAGAACTCTGCTAATATTAACTCACTTAATTCTGGTAGCCACCCTGCTCTCCCCAGAGGGAAAATAAATAGGTAAAGTGGATGTTTTTATTATTATCCTCATTTAGGAGGTGAGGAAGTGAGGATCAGCAAGCCTAAATAAATGACTTGAGCCCCACACCTGCTAAATGGCAGAGCTGGCCTTTGCGCTCAGGCAGTCCACTGTGCTGTGCCACTACTCTTGAACAGATGTGTTTTCTTTTAAGTTTACTTAAACAGGGAACCAAAGGGGGACCAAGTTCAGTTGTAAAGTAAATGCATTCTAGTAACTGAGATTTATGACAGTTCAAGTTAGAGTGAATTCTTTTTTTTTTTTTTTTTTTTTTTGCGGTATGCGGGCCTCTCACTGTTGTGGCCTCTCCCATTGCGGAGCATAGGCTGCGGACGCGCAGGCTCAGCGGCCATGGCTCACGGGCCCAGCCGCTCCGCGGCACGTGGGATCTTCCCGGACCAGGGCACGAACCCGTGTCTCCTGCGTCGGCAGGCGGATTCTCAACCACTGCGCCAACAGGGAAGCCCTAGAGTGAATTCTTAAGGAATTTGTAAGGAAGGTGATTGGCACGAAACACAGAAATAACCTGATCTAGAGCAATGCTAGAGCCGTGCTATAGCGTAATGCAGTTTTTAATCGTCTCAACAATTTTCGTAGGTTCAACTACTTTTTAAAATTAGCTAACTTAAGAACTGATGCCATATTTAAGTAGTTTTAATAACTCAGAGGTTCTGATACTGCATGTTTTATGCTTGCCATTAATATCCTTATAATGTCGGCTTCTTGCATAGAGGTCAGTGTTATGTGTTCCTACATGGTACTTGCCAAAGGAATCAGAGTTTAATGTGAAAGTGTGAAATGAGACCTATGCTGCTCTGACCCATCTGGCATACAGCAGGTATCCAATTAATGTTTACTGCCCAAACTGATGAAGGGTATTCTAGAAGTTGATAGTCCAGAAACTTTACATGTCTTTAAAATTGCATAGTTTTAAGATTGTGATTCAATATTGTACAGGCTTTTTCCTTCGTTGTGATGACCTCAGGACATCACCATCTATGAAACCCTGTGGAATAATAATCTTTTTAAGATTGAGTGGCCTGAGATGAAGGAAGATGATGGTGAAGGAAAGTAAAATAATAAATTGATTAAAGTGTTTAAATTTAGAATTTGAGAAAAGGAAAAGTGCCTGTAATTTTACCTTTTATTTTAAAAAGGCATATAAGTACACTACCAAATGTAAAATAGACAGCTAGTGGGAAGCAGCCACATAGCACAGGGAGATCAGCTCGGTGCTTTGTGACAACCTAGAGGGGTGGGGTAGGGAGGGTGGGAGGGAGGGAGATGCAAGGAGGAGATATGGGGATATATGTATATGTATAACTGGTTCACTTTGTTATAAAGCAGAAACTAACACACCATTGTAAAGCAATTATACTCCAATAAAGATGTCAAAAAAAAAGAAGGCATATAAGACATAATTAACATTAAGTAACAGAATCTTTATACTGCTAATGGGGTAGCACAACTCTTCTATCATAAATATTAACAACTTTACTATTTGAGTATAGTTTGGGGAACTATTTAGGAACATATTTAAATGTCATTGTAATGCTGTTTGCCATAGCCTAAGTCAAGTCAATAAAAAAAACACAATAATTCTGAATGCGCCTCAATATAAATAAGGTATTATGTTATAAGTACTGGAGTCAGATAGAGCTGGCTGAATTAGAATCCCTGCTTCATGGCTTGTTAGCTGTGGGATCTTGGACAGATTACTGAACTTGTCTAATTCTTAGTAATCTTATCTGTTATATGGTTACGGAAATAGCAGTTCTAGATTTCCCTATATCTAGATTTGATAATATATGTAAAATGCCTAGCATACAGTATCATGCATAGTAAAGATTCAGCAAGTAGTCATTCATATCGCTGTTATCATCTTTAATATCACTGTAATATCATCAGCAATGGTTAAACATAATGGGTACATTATTCTCTCTGTATCTATCTATTTATCAATCTGTCTTTATGTATGTGTGTATCTTGAATTGGTTGTTTTCCATTACAAAGCATAGGTTCTCTGGACTGTCTCACTGTTGATAGAAGGGTATGAAGAGAAGAAATATGTGTTTCAGAGTTAAGCGTGATTAAAATGTTACTGGATTTGAAGGCCTGTGTCAAGCACAGAAATTGAGAGGAGGCTTTTGGGACAGCTACTGCACAGTTTTTTCTTGCAAGGCCCAGCTATGTATGTTTACATAATTCTTTGAAAGATGTATCCTCTTATACAAATACAGTTAATGGGGAAGAACAAAAGGTTTTGCTAAAAGCATTGACCTATTTATATTTATCTTTTTATACTACATGAGTTGAAGTATTAGGATGCACAGTAATTTCTTTCCTTTTATACTTTTATACCATATAGATTTCATGGTTTAAAAAGCTGTTTCCTAACTCAGATGATTAAATTTGAGTAACTTGATTTAAAAGTTTAATTATATTCTTAGATTATTTTTCTGTAATGCATTTAATTCCGGTAGCCACCTGGCTATCCTCACTTTACAGACTTATAAAGCTTAAAATTATGTTCCTCCATGTCCTAATAGATATACCCATTTACCTCTTTTATCTTTGTAAAAATAATAAATGATAATAGCTAACAATTAACATTTACTAATGTACCAAGCTTTGTATAGGTCTTAACACATTTCTTTCCCACAGTGCATTCAATAGGGTATGTGTCATTAGTATTTCCATTTCACAGATAAGGAAACTGAGGCCCAGAGATGTCGTCTAACTAGAGTGGTGGAGCCATAATACAAACCCATGTCATCTGGCCCAGAGCCCACACTTACCCACACCATCAGACTTCTGAGTAGCAATTAACCCCCAAGCACCTCCCTGTATTTCTGGGCCTTGAAACCCATGCCTTCCTATTTCCCTGTGTCCTCCCTGCAACAAAAGAGGGGTTTACCTTCAGTAACGTTTACTTTCCTGGCTTTGTCCTATCACACTATTTTCCTGTGTATGTACAACGGCCACAAAAGCAAATAATGAGACCATATTAATTTTTAGTAAATGGTTGGATCTGTTTTTTCAATAGATTTAAATTGGTTGCCAAGATCCTGCTAAATAGTTGCATTTATGCTCTGTATGCTGTGGTAGGGAACTACCAATCCATGTTAGTGGAATTTCTTTTTCTGGTGAGCCAGCCGCCCGTGACCTGAGCGTCCTAACTGCCTCACTTTTTCTGAGCTGAATGAAATAGTATAGGACCAAAGGACACTGGGAAGGGGCTCTTCACCTCACGGATACAGTGTGCATAAGCAGAAAGGCTCACTATGGGGAGCTCCGGGGTTCCTGGGGGTCTGAAGGGTTCCTTCCTCCTAAGAATAGCTGGAAAAGGCCCAAGGACTGTTCCATGGGCCACCTGCCTGAGTACCTCTCAAGAGCCGGGATTGTGCTGGATTGTGTCCTTGTCACCTTTTTCTCCGTGGTACTTGGCACATGGTATAAGGCTGGGAGACTCGGAGTTTCTTCCTTCAGGCATCAGAACCTGGAAAGCAGAGAGGTGAGGGATCCAGCCTGGAAAGACACAAGGAGGGAGGTGGAGGCAGAAGACAAGGCAGATAAGGGGGTGCGAGGGGGTGAAGGGCTGGCAGATGGATTGGTAGCCAGGGGCGGTACTTGCTTTCATTTCATTTTTATTCAGGTTATGGTTATATTCCTCTGTTCCCAAATCTAGCCTAGATCTGCAGTGAGCACTTAACCCTGATATCTGACTCTGTAAAATGAAGAACATTATTGCCTACTGTCCTGGTAGCAGTATCTGGCACACCATAAAATTTTAATAAGCATTAGCTATAATTATTATTTCTTGATTTTCTGCAGACAGAATTATGTTTTCTTAATCAAGTACTTATTTTTATATACCGTTTACTCTGAAATGGATGACTAGACAGTCAAAGGTTACTAGACAGCATTTAGTTTTGGTGTTTCTGAATTCTACAAATACTAGCATCCTTTAAATAAGGGACACCCAACTCTGTACTTACCAACAGTAAGATCAAGAGTTTAAGAATTTTCTACTCTCTCACTTCGTCCCAGCTTACCCTTCCCCCTTCCCGTGTCCTCAGGTTCATTCTGTACGTCTGCATCTTTATTCCTATCCTAGGTTCAGCAGAAACTAATACAACATTGTAAAGCAGTTATACTCCAATAAAGATGTTAAAAACAAACAAGCAAAAAAAAGTTTAAGAATTTTCATACATCATTTCTTTTTTTTTTTCAAATAAATTTATTTATTTTATTTATTTATTTTTGGCTGCATTGGGTCTTCGTTGCTGCACGCGGGGTTTGTCTAGTTGTGGCGAGCAGGGGCTACTCTTCATTGCGGTTCACAGGCTTCTCATTGCGGTGGCTTCTCTTGTTGCAGAGCACGGGCTCCAAGCACACAGGCTTCGGTAGTTGTGGTGCACGGGCTCAGTATTTGTGGCGCATGGGCTCAGTATTTGTGGTGCACGGGCTTAGTTGCTCCACGGCATGTGGATCTTCCCCAACCAGGGATCGAACCCATGTCGCCTGCATCAGCCGGTGGGTTCTTAACCACTGAGCCACCAAGGAAGTCCCACACACCATTACTTTTTTAATGTTACCTCTTCTCAGATACTTTGTTATTTTGCTCTTCTGTATTGGTAGCATCATCTGTCCAGATACCCAAGAAAAGTGAGAAACCAAGAAAAATAGTTAAAGGATCCGAGTAGGAACACAGGTAACTGGGGATCATCTTGTATTTTTCCTTCTCTTCCTCTAGTTTGTCACCAAGACATTACAGTGTTGCCTTTTGAACATCTACCTACTACCAGCCCCAATGCTCCTGCTTCAGTTCAGGCCATCAGAACTTCTCACCTGAATCACTAGCTTCCTTATTAGCTTCGGGTCTCCATCCTCTTCAATGCCTCTGAAATTTTTTCTGAATGCAAACCTGATCACGTAATTCCCCTGCTTAATAACCTGTAGCATCCTTTGCCTTCAGGGTAAAGTTCAAGCTAGCTCAATTTTCAAAGTCCTTACTGTTTCAGTGGCCCAGCCTGGGACTCATCTCCTGTCACTCAACCTGAGGTCCCTTCAATTGGGTGATTCCAAGCAAAGAATAGAGCGTGCTCTTTCACACTTTCAAGCCATTGTACATGCCGGCCCCTCTGCAAGGGGATTTTCTCTGCTTGTCTAACTTCTTGTCTTCCTCACCACTTCTTTTTTGTTTTCTTACTCTTCTCCTTCTTTGTAGCCTACTCACCTCACTCCCAAGCCAGGATGGGTTAGCTTTCTGATCCTCTATTATATGTAGTTTATTGAATTGTTGGTTTATTTGTTCATGAACTGAACCCCCAAAGTACATATATGCATACTCGTCCTAACCCCCACCGGTGCCTGGGCCTGTACTTTCATCCCTCACCCAGCACAGGGCTGGGAAAGACATGCTGGTAGTTGTACATACTCTATAGTCTTTGTGCCAGGATGCCTTTGTTACTGAAAGTCGGCTTGAGGAGAAGGACATTTTTTGTTGTTCGAGAAGAGAGCCAAGTGGGTCTTAAAAGCCAAGTTGGGGGCTTCCCTGGTGGCGCAGTGGTGGAGAGTCCGCCTGCCGATGTGGGGGACACGGGTTCGTGCCCCGGTCCGGGAGGATCCCACATGCTGCGGAGCGGCTGGGCCCGTGAGCCATGGCCGCTGAGCATGCGCGTCCGGAGCCTGTGCTCCGCAACGGGAGAGGCCACGACAGTGAGAGGCCCGCGTACCGCAAAAAAAAAAAAAAAAAAAGCCAAGTTGGCAAAAGGGACCCTGACGCAGGAGGGGGTGTAGTGCAGAGAAAGGAACTGGAGATCTTTGTGAGTGTGTTGCCCTGTCGATGCTCATAAGAGAAAACAAGGTCTCTGTTCTCCCCACACCTATCTTCACCAGTCCACAGGTGGGAAGTATACCTCTGTCCCTGCTGTCTAAACACTTGCCACTGAGTGTTGCTTGCCAGCTTCAACCAGCTGGTGTGAGCAGCAAGAAACAATATCATGACAGTAGTTCAAAATCATCACTCCTACATTCGGCCGCTAATTCACTGAACACCTCCTATAATCCAGGAGTATCATTTAGCTGATTCAAAAGACTGAGTTTGGCACATGACAGGCTATTCAAGATGCAGTGAAATTGTGGTTGTAGGAACACATAAAAGTCAGAAACTCTCAGAGGTTCCACCACTATCCATATTTGTTTTCTTGGTTTTTTCCTTTGAATACTTTTTTAAGGAGCTTAGTGGCCATTCAGTGTATCCTTTCTTTGACTGAGATGCTGATCACTTGGAATTTTTAACATTTTGGTTTTTTAGAACTATCTGGAATAACTCACATTTTCTCAGTACAGGAGGTTAACATTTATGCCATGAAAAGGGAGAATTTATACCATTCCCCCCAGACCTTTCATCTCTTACCCAAAGAAGGAGTACTGGGAAAAAGAATACAAGTTAGAGTCTTTTGCCTACTGTATTTCAAAAATACACTTAGGTTGTTCCGCTTTTTTTCATTATTTTTCCATCTGGGAAGCTTTTTTTTTTTTCCACCTGGGATGAACAACCGAATTATTAATTCTATTTAAATAATGTGCTGTATTCAGAAGAGTAGCTGCCAAATTTGTTGGGACCTATAACAAGACAATTAATTTTCTAGCAACACGAGGACTATTGAGTGTTGGATATAAAACAGATGGTGGGGGAAGAGGATGAGGCAGTCAGGATGCTGCGAGGGGTGTGATAAGTCTTTCAGGCTGTGTGGGGTAAAGCCACTTGTGTGCCAAGCCTCCCTCATACTCCCTGCTGTGCTTATTTGCTCTGGAAGTAATGATACTTCCACCCCTCCATCACTTCTCTCCTGGAGACTGCAGCTTCCCTGCCCCACTGCCACCACATTCATTTTAAATGACAGGGGAAGTAAGGGGAGGTGAGGGCAAAAGGTCTGCTCCCCTTAGACCCCAGACACAATGCCAGCATCTGTGGCAGCCCCAGCACCTATCCCATGGAGCGAATCAGGCTGCCATTACCCTTGTCCTGACATTGCTTTTAGTCCTGCAGATGTAGAGCTTTAAAGAGTTTGAGGTTCATTTCAGAATCAGTTAAGATAAATTAATATTACAAGCAAACACCATGCTTTTTTTTTTCATTCGCAGATTTCAAAGACCTAAAGTTTAAACATTTCCCCAGAGAAAACCTGGTTGAATATCAGTGAAAAATGCTTACAAGAAACAGTTACTACCCCACCTCCCCCTAACCACCTTTCACAGTGATCCTCCTCTGTGTCTAATCCAGTTTGTGAGAATTAGCAGGTACGTTTATACGGAGCTCAGTATTTGATAGTAGAGGTTACAGTGACTTCACCGTTGACGCTTTTCTTATAGATTACCATCATGACACATTTTTTTTTCATGACACATTTTTAACTCTGTGAAAGTCACAGTACTTGTTGGTGTGACAAAGGTGATGACGTTTAGATTTCAGATATTAAAAAAAAGAAAAACTATGTAATTGCAAACTTTGTCACTCATTCACCAGAGAAATACAGGATAACCTAGTTAAGATAAAGTTACAATAGAGCTACTCATTCATCATAAAAGAGTGAGTTTCTGATCTGAGGAAGTAAGCAGTCACCTTGCCTATCCCACCCTCTCAATATCAGGCACATCTTTTATCATTTAAAGTAGAGCTCCCTAAAATAGATTACACTGACAAGTAGTAATTACTGACAGCTGCATTTAATTAGCAAAGCAGATTCCTGCTCGTGACAATAAAGTATTATTACATGTTTAGCATTAGCAGTGGCAGTAAAAGAGGTGACTTTGCTAACACAGAACTAGAAGACCCGTTTTCTTTATTTAAAAACACACAGAGTCTGGCTGGAATTGAGCTTGTGCTACGTGGGAGTGTCTATGGTTACAAAAAGAAAGAAAAACATTAACTATATAAGTGTTTTTGTTGTTGTTGTTGTTGTTTTAAACAGGCAGACTGTATAAGGAATAAGAAATAGTCCGGTGCCAAACATTGGTCCCCGGTCTGGAACTGTGTGTCTTTTTTTGGTGTGTCTGAGTCTGTGTGTACGTTTGGGGGGAGTGGGAGGCAGGGGTGGTGGAGGTGTTTGGGTGACAAAGACAGAAACACAATTAACCATGTAAATTAGTAACTTCTGATTATGTTGACACTCTGGATCTTCCCCTTTCCTTCCTTCCTTCCTTCCTTCCTTCTTTTCTTCCTTCCTTCCCTCTTTATTTTTTTGTGCTTTACCCTATATACAACTGTGACTTGTAGAGTATATGAAAAGTATATGCAATCAAATTTAGGATTTTCTATACATTCTAAATTTTAAAGTTAATTGCAATTTCTATCCATTCCTTCTTATAATATAAGCTTGTCCTATCTCGCACTGCCCCTGTTATTCCTACCCTCCCCTGCCCTATCTTGCCCTCATCTGGTAATTTTTACTAAGCATGAACATATAATGGTGGGATTCCAGACATCAAAATAGATGGTCAATATTTTGAGCAACACGTACCACCTTCCTAACATCATCAAACTGCAGTGCATAGGTAGCTGCCACTAACTTTAAGAAGGGCTGCAAAGAACGCTCAAAGTAACAGTCCTTGACTTACATGACATTTGCTATTTTCATTACTTAAGTGTATCACTCGAGATATATAAACAGATCAGCTTATTGCAGCATTATCAGTAGAACGTTAGTCCAGGAACCTAATATATTTTCTCACACTCATGGAACCTAATTCAAAAATATTTACTGGAGGTCCAAAATCTGAAGCAAAAAAATATGATGTTGCATGTCTGGAAGCTGTTTTCACTGAGAAAGCCCAGTGTGTTTTCACGATGCTTCTTTAAGTTATCTGGACGGCATTTATTTTTCAGTTTGTAAAAATAGGCTCAGTATAATATACTGCCATCTTTTAACTTGCCACTTATAAATGCTGTATCCATAAAAATTAACTTATGTATCCATGGTAATAAGAGGCAAGATGAATATGAATAAAGAAATCCTAAATTGATCCTCCGAAAAATTTCCATCATCAAACTGTTGAGCAGACTTGCTAAATGTCTTTTGGTGTTTTTTATCCTCTCTCCCACTCACCCTCTAGTGGACATAAGCTAAAGAACAAGGGGGCTTCCCATGACAGCCTGAGCAAGGTAAACAGTGGAGATTCCACAAAGGGTGAGGCCAACCCACTAGTTTGATACTTATTATGATCCACAAGGACAATATGACGACCAACTGCATTCACAGCCCCCCACTAGGCAGTGTACCATCTTCATTCTCAAATACTGATTATTCTAACAAGGGTATTTAGAAAAAAAAAAAAAATTCAGGAGCTTATCTGTATTTCAGGGAGATTTTACAAAAAGGAAATTCTAAGGAGCAGCATTTGTATGGATACTAAATATAAATATCTAAGTTAAGACCATTTAAGAGTTATTTTGAATATTAAAGTACAAAGCTTCAATAAAACCCTAAATTTAAAGCCCTACTGAGTCTTATACTATATTGGTATTTAAGTCCTATTAAAAATAGAGGTTAATTTTTATTTTGTGCTTTAGAAACCAAACAAGAATAGAAGATTCTTCACCGAAAACAGCTTATAGGATTCAGGGACATTGACTAAAAAGTATTGTGATCATTGAAATTGGGTATGTTTGACAACTCAATGTTTCAACTATAAAACTTTCCAAAATTAGATCTATAAAATTGGAAACTCTGCCTGCAACTGCTCTAATTACTGTGCTAGTTCATAAATCAGTACTGAGGAATAAAGACCCAAATATTCTCTTTTAAAAATGTCTTTGACTCTTAATATTGTCATTACTCAGAATTCCATTTTCAGTCATTAGGCAAATACTTGTTGAAGGCCTACTGTGTACTACAGATGAAGAAAACACAGTCCTCTGGCTTCAAAGAGTCAGGTGAAAAAGTAAATTATTACTTTACAATTTAATAGGGATCCATTTATTTTCACTTCTCCCCTCCCACCAACTAAAATGTAAAACCCACTGAAAGCAAGAATTTTTATCTACCAATATACCCTAAGTATGCTAAAATATTACCTGGCACATAGTAAGTGCTCAATAAATACTTATTGAATGAAATCATAGTTATATGAGGTATTAAAGAAGAAGAATAGAGGAACAGAGAAGAGCCTGGGAGGGAAAGGAGTAAGAAAGTACTTCCAGGAGGAGGTAAACCTTGAACTCAGTCTAGAAGCTCTAAATGGAAAATAATTTGAGCAAAGCTTACAGAGGCCACATATACCTGCATAAAGCTGAGTGGGTTTGTTTGTCTTTTTTTTCTTTTTGTTTTGTTTTCTTTTTGTCTTGAAACATGCCTTAACACTGAGTCAAAGAAACACTACTTTGACAGCCAAAAATAGTATATAAGAAATTTGAGTCTTGGGATGCAGCAGAACTCCTTGAGACGCCTCTGTCCATCTCTATGTGTGTATCACATACACAACAGCTGTATCTAGAATATGCCTTCCTTCTCTACAAATGCTTAATGAAACTATCCCCCAATTCAACCCACCTCAACAAAGGAACAACACTTTGATCATGTTTCTATCCCACTATATTTTTGAACCAGTTACCTAATTTTTATCAACATTTGTCTATAATACACATTTTTAAACTGGAGCAGCCTTTGCTATGAAGCCTAGGCTAGCTATTTCGTGGTTTAAATAGGCTCTTATTTTAACCCTTGATCAATTATGCCTAGATAACTAACCCGATCAAGCTGACCTGTAGAAACCACTTGGGTCTCTGCCCTAAGCCAAGTCTAGTACTACAGAGGAAGCATAAATCATCTGCAGATGCTAAACCTAGCAGTCTGTTTATTCAGAAAGTGGGAGATTAGGCTGATGCATTCAAGGTTCATTTCCTACTATAAGGCAATCCAAAGAGTTTTTTTAAATCTTTGCTTAAATGTTTCTTTCTCCAGATTATTGGCCTGGAACCCAGTGTAGGCATCTTCTTCATGTATAACTATCATTTCCTAGTTTGACAGTACTTCACTGACTAGCCATATGACTAAAGCTGTCCTATGTTATAAGGTCCTTTAAGTTGGATGAGACATATTATCAGCAATTGGAATCGCTAGAAAGCATAAGAGTGGTGATCCCACAGACTGAAAGGAGGCTATAATGGGGGTTTGCTCAAGTCTGCAGTCCCATTCCTGGTCCATCTGAATGCACTTGATTATGGAGGCTGAAAGTCTTCTTTCAGAACATCACTGTATGAAGAGGCTACTGACAGACTTCATGCATCCTGGCTGGAGAATGCAAAAGACATAAAAACAAGTCAGTAACTGACAAGTGACCTCTAAAGTGCACAGAGACGTAGTTTACCAAGAAATACCCTGTTTTTTTTTTTAAGGGAATTTATTTTAATGGCAAATATCTGCAAAAAACTCAGGAGAATAAATCCTAGCCTACATAATGATTAAATAATTTGGGGGGAAGAGTGTTCACTTTTTAAAACTTGGAGTCAGAGCCATCTAACTAATGTTGCATCAGAACGTCTTAGATCCACGGATTTTGTTCCATTGTACAGTGGTTGAATGTCAAAAGCCATGTGTACATGATGAATAAAAGTGATGAGCTGAAACCATAAAACTGCCCATGTCAGAAACTACTTGTCTCTCCAGGGCCAAGTTAGAAGAAATGAGAGTTTTCAGAAAAGATATTCAAGGCAACACAGGTGTAACTCTCTTCACATGATCCAGAATCTTAGAAACTTTCCAATTTTTCGGCTGCCCATGAGGCACGGCAGCCCTGTTGTCTAAAAGGGAATGAGAATGTGTAAGCCTTTTCAAGCATTTACGTTTTATGTGCAATAATGGCTACAGCAGTGCACAGTACCTCTTCTGTCAGGTTATGTTTATCTCACGCAGACCCCTTCCTTTTTATTCCCCCCTTGAATCTCAAACTCTCAGGAGCTAAGACCAAACACAAAGAAGTCAATTCCCCCCACAGCGCTCCTGCTGGAGTCTCCTCAGGATGTCTTTGTTAACCCTCCCCTTGCGACATGAGCGTTCCTTCAAAGTAGCCTTCTAGATTTCTTTGGCCCTAAAGTTAAAACTGTGTTTTTCTTTTGAGAACTTTTGAAAATATCCTCTGTCTCAAAATTAAGATCAAAAGTACTGAAACCTGTACTCCTTAACCCAACCCAGGCCAGCATAGCTTTATACCCTTGATAACTTTGTATACTTTAGCTTTCCATTCATTTAGAAGGAAAGTGTAAACTAAATATATAGAAATAATACGATTTGCATTGATTGAGTTGCCATTGACTACCACATGCTATATTAGAACCTTAACACGCACTGTTATTTTCTTCTTTTTTTCCAGCTTTATTGAGGTATAATTGACCAATAAAATTATAAGATAGTTACAGTGCACAAGGTGATGTTTTGATGTACATATACATTGTGAAAGGATATCCCCCGCCCCCGCAAGTTAACTAACACATCTATCATCTCACATATTTACTTTCTAAAAAAAAGTTTTTACAATAGGTCCTTGTTGGTTATCGATTTTAAATATAACAGTGTGTAAATGTCAACCCAATGAGGTAGGTTCTCTTCAACTTTTATAGATGAGGAATTGCAGCTGAAGTTAAATTGCTCAAAGCTGAAAAGTTAGGAAGAAGTAGAGATGGGAACTGAACTCCTGTCTTTCTGATTCCATAAATTCGTGACTCCTGCCACCAGTCATATTACCCACTGTAGGTTTTTCTGAGCATAAAATTGAGGTATTCGTGTACTATTGATACTCACCAATAGATTAATGATTTTACCTGTATCCCCCTGTACACACTTAATAGTCATCTGAACATGAGTCCTTGAATGCCTTAAAAATTTTATATATCATCAAATTTGTGCCAGGTAGTTTACATATGTTATCTTTCTCTAATCCCAATAACAGTCCTGCTTTAGTATTATTTTTTCCTTGTGCCTTCTAGGTAAAAGAGCTTCCTTTCATTCTGGTGTATGACTTTTTATCAAGTATGTTAGGAATGGGCTAGGTTGAGCTGAGGTAACAGAAGACCCCATTTCAATGGTTTCGCATCTCAAAGGCTCATTTCTCCCTCCCACCACATGTCTACTGCAAGTTGGAGGGCTCTGCCACAAGGTGATCTGCTCTGTCAGAGCAGCGTCCGTGGGGAACATTGCTGATCTTGTGGCATAGGGAGGAGACATCACTGTGGAAGACATGCTAGCTGTCTAGGCTTCCCTCTGGAAGTGACACAAGTCACTTGTATTTACTTTATTAATCAAATCAGTTCCTATGACCAAGTCCGACATCAGTGAGGCCAAGAAAATACAGTTTTCTCCCAGACAGGAGCAGCAAGTATTTGGAAGTTTAATACTGTCTATGACATTACATATGCTCATCATATCTTAAAACTATGGTATGTCTAGTCTCTTTAGTGGGTAAAAGTCAGAGAAACCTTCAGAGAGACTGGAAAGTGTAGATGGCAAGAAGGGAACTACGCTGCAAGGAATTTTCTCAAGGGCAACCTTAACAGCTCAACAGAAATGACCTCCAGAATTCTTGTCCTTTCACAAGTAGTGTTGTTTCTTCATGTCTATTACTTTTGCTAAAATGGATTTTAGTCATTATCAAAAGGGAATTTATACACTGCACTGTTGCCTTTTTGAATTTAGAGTATATATTTAGAATTTGGAAGCACTTTCTCTGATGTCAGTTCTGCAGCTGTTTTTTTTTTTTTTTTTAATGTGTTATATGAGCAAATGTGATTGTAACTGTAAACACAGTGCAAGGAAAAAGCAGGCCCATCTGTCTCTTTCAAACTTGATTAGCCAAGGTTGTGCAGACCATATTTTTAGTATGGTCTTAAAATTAAGGTTAAGTTGCTTTGAAGCTAGTTGACGACTATAGATTTATTCGTTTTCAGGGTTAAGATAAAACAAATTGAAAATATATACACATTCCCAAAGACACATTATGTTGCTCCTTTAAAACCACATTTATTTTTCAGTTGCATGGGAAATAACATTTGCAGGCATAGAGAGCTTTCCTCCTCTGACTTTGGTGACAGAAATTTTGAAATGGTTAACAATTCTATTACTTGTAGTTAATACTACTAACAAGAATTGGACATGCTTTCAGGGAAAAGTCTGTATACTACCAAGCACTGTATAAATGAAAAAAATTATATTACACTAATCTAAACGGCATAGAGAAAAGTAAATTCCATAGTGACTGTAAGAAAATAGTGGCTTTTCTGTTTGTTCTAAGTTGATTTTAATAATTAATCTGAAAGGCTTCTATCAAGTCACCACATTATTAAATTATTAAGTGACCAGAAAATACCAGACTAGCCTTATTTTTCTCCACCTCCCATTACTATGAGAAACAGACAAATGCCAAACAATCAGATAAATAGACTCTGAGTTAATTGAGAAAGACTCTGGGAAAAGCCATTAGTGGCTCTGATGAAGAAAAATTTTAAAGGAAAAGAGAACAAGAAATTCCAGGTGGAAGAAGAGTTATGAAACAACAAATAATTTTCGATATAGAGAGAGCAATAAACCCAAAGGTTAGAATGTTTCAGTTATAGCACAATAACAATAAGTGCTATGAGGGAAGAGATATGGGGACATATGTATATGTATAACTGATTCACTTTGTTAATAAAGCAGAAACTAATATACCGTTGTAAAGCAATTATACTCCAATAAAGATGTTAAAAAAAAATAAGTGCTATGTACTTTACATTTTTAATCTCCACAATGCTCCTTGGTGGGAGTGGTGGGTTCCACAGGAGGAAAAAAAAAAAAAGAGGCTTATAGCAAGCAGTTGGCTAACTTGCCTTAAGTTTCAGTTAGAACATCATGTAAACCAAAATTAATTAAATCCATTCATCTATTTATTCTTTCAACAAATATTTATTGAGTGTTTTCTAGACACCATTCTAAGTGCTGGAATACTGCAGTGAACAAGAGAGGAAAACCCTCCTGTCCTATGGGGCTGGTGTTGCTACAATATTCATGGTTTCCTATTTTGTTTTTGGAATGTTATGTTTTTTTCAAATAAAATATTATATGCCCTCCCCCCATACATAAAGCAGACAAAGATAAAGATGCTTTGTTTAAGGTGAGGATAAGGAGCTGGGAGCTTTACCCAATCAACACCTCCCTTGCCTCCTTCCTCATTTCACATATACCTACTTAGAGTGTCCCTACACCTTGAGATTGCTACCAAAACAGTGGAGATATCAGTGTGGGAAATGCAAATGGGTCCAGATGGTGAGAAAGTATGGATACTAGACTGAAAGAGTAACTTATGATGTAATTGAACTAGTACTGGAGTGAGGTTATCAGAGAGTGGCAAGCAGGAGAAATTTGAGGGGAATAACAGAAGACAAGAAAACTTCATAGGAGGCTATTTACCTGAACTAGTGATATAGTAGTGGACACTGTGTAGATTCAGAAGGATTCAGAAGATATAATGAGTCAGCATTACGTCTGATGTCACACATTAAAGAGACATTGTAGATATCAGGGCAGAATATGGGTTTTGGAATCAGATAATCCAGGTACATAGTCTGCCCTCAGTACTTACATTATAACTTTGGTCAAATTCCTAATTGGACCTGAGCCTCAATCTCCTTATCTGAAAAATGGGCATAATAAAACCTAATTGTGAGAATTAAAGATAATACATGTAAAATTCCAAGAACAATGTAGTCACCTACAAAGTACCATCCCATCACCACCAATTTTTATAAGATTTTCTAGGGACTGTCTTATGTGTACTCAAGAACAAGTTCTATTATTATTATTTTTACCACTACCATTTCTTCCTCTCTAGTAAAAGATTGGATGTAATAAAGAACTGATTAAAGCTTGAAGTGGCACATATTATTATGAAGAAGGGTGAGAGAGAGAGATTCTGATTGGGATAATGGTGGAGCCACTGACAAAAAATAAGAATCAGGACTTACAGACATACTTACACAAATATACAAAGGAACTGAAGTATATTTATTGTAATATTGTTCATAGTAGCAAAAGATGGAAAAACTTATATGTTCATCAACAAGAACTGATGAAGTAGGGACTTCCCCGGTGGCGCGGTGGTTAAGAATCCGCCTATCATTGCAGGGGACATGGGGTCAATCCCTGGTCCAGGAAGATCCCACATGCTGCGGAGCAACTAAGCCCATGCGCCACAACTACTGAGGCTGCCTTTTAGAGCCCGCAAGCCACAATTACTGAGCCCACGAGCCACAGCTACTGAAGCCCATGCGCCTAGAGCCGGTGCTCTGCAACAAGAGAAGCCACTGCAATGAGAAGAACACGCACCGCAATGCAGAGTAGCACCCACTCACCACAACTAGAGAAAGCCCACGTGCAAGCAATGAAGACCCAATGCAACCAAAAATAAATAAATAAATAAATTTATTTAAAAAAGAACTGATGAAATAAATTAAGATACACCTATACAATGGAATACTAGTCGACAAAAAGAAGGAATGAAATAGAACTTAAAATAAAAATATGAGATTATTTTTAACATAATTTTTAAATATATAAACAAGATGTACACTTGCCAGAAAAATAACAGTAAGCTTTCCCACATGATATTTATATTCAGGGTACCAAAAAAGAAAAAAATAGAATAAAAAATGAGAAGATGATGTTGGTTTTTAACTAAGTTTTTGAAGTGGACTTCACAGAATATCAACATGGTCACAACTATGGATAGACTTGGAAATAGCAGTGACGGCTGGTGACCAGCGGCTATACTACATATGAATAAAATTTAGAGAAAACTTGAAGGTGCAGATCATTCTCTTAAGCTATATTTGTCTGTGGAATCACTCCCAGCAGTAACAGTTTTGAACCCACAGGAGACAAATTGATATAAATCACAAGTGTTGCATAATGGTGCATGCAAATTAAATAATACAAAAGAAATATATTAAGTTTAAGAAAATTAAACAGATTGAGTTCTCAGTTTCTCTGTGAGCTTGGAGTATATAACATCTTCAGAGACATACAAATATCACACTTAAAAGAAGCCACATAAAATTAGATGCATATTTAAAATACATACTATGGATGGTTTTTGGTTTAGGGTTTTTTTTGTGAATAATTATAGCAAAGCAAAACAAAAACTTGCCAAGATGATAGGAAATAACTAAATCTTGTTTCTCCTTAGGCTGATAGGAGCTGATAAAAGTGGTGTTTTAGCCATTCTCGGTAAAAGATTATGAAGTTATAAAGAGCTAATAGGTACTGAGCATTTGCTGGGTCTAAGCACGGTACTGAGATTTACATAATAGTTAATTCCCCATAACAACTTGATGAGGTAAGTGCTTCTGTTTCCCCAAGTGGTTCATTACTTACCCAAGGTCCCACAAGTAGTAAAAGGTTAAGTGGGCATTTGAACCCAGAGCTGCTGACACCAGAGCTCTTGTTTGTAACCAAGATGCTGAATGCTCTAAGCTTAGGGTGTAATCTACAGGAGGGAGATGGGATAGGGTTCAGTTAGCTATACAGAGCTACAGGGAAAGCAACTCAAGAGAATGGATTTGGGTATAGAAACAGGAAATAATGTTGTGCAGGGTCTCAGTGGGCAGAATCTATGACTTGTATTTTACTGTTATAATTTTGTCCGGGCTAGTTCTTTATTATCAGATAGTTATTTTTTTTTTAAATCTGTTTAAAGAGTCTGAGAGATCCCGGGAATAGGTGAGAGAGGGAGAAAAAATAAAAATTTGACCAATCCAGTGATGAGTAGGTAGATAAATTATAAAAATAATCCACATGGATTTTGAAATCACTGAGGAAGAGATTGAAGTTGAGTTAAAGCATTGCTAAGAGTTTTTGAAAAAAGTATATACTATGCTTTTGGCTAGTGTAGACCTTGCAGTTTTCCTAATTGATCACCTTATATTATCGACAAGCCATGAAGCGGACAGCATGTAGTTCACTCCCCAGGATGGGGAGCCATGAATGGTAAGGTGTTAAACGGTGGAGATTAATGAGCCTTGGCAGGTCGGGGGCGGGGGGTGGGGGTGCTTGGGTGGCATCTGCTTGCACGGCAGTGGGCTTAACTCTTGCCAGTTATATGTGTAAGAGCTCATAGTTCAGACTTTCAAGTGGAGAAAAGCTCACTTTATCTAATAAAGTATTCTTATTTGAGTGTGTGCATTAACAGTGATGTTCATGAGGACATCCGATTTTCTGAATCCTGTTGGTGTGTGCGTGTTTTCATATGTTTTGATGATATGGAACTCAGGTCACTAGCCGCTCTATCTAGTCAGCCACTTTTCCCCATGACTTCCGCCCACGTTCCAGCCCACCCACAGGCACCATCATTACTCTGAGGTTCCTTCATAGCCCTTAGGACAACTCGGGAATATTTTACCTGTGCTGGTGTCAGCCCCCAATTAAAACAAGCTCTCTGAGAACAGGCACCATGTCACTTTTGTTCCCAACTAGGTATTGTAGATGCCCAGTCTATGCTATAGGTACTCAATGAGTATTTGTTAAATGAACAGATGGATGCATGAAATGTCTTTCCCATTAAACCTGAACAATCAAAAACATTGTAATGTACAATTCAAATATCATATCCATAGATATTGCCCACAACCTAAAGAAAGGATATTTTTCTTATTGAGATTTTAAGACTGTTACAGAATTCCTTCGCATTTCTGTTAGCACTTTCACTCTTAAGGAAGCTCAGTAACTGAGACTACATGCTTCTGTGTACTCCACGTGTGTTGAAAATTGCCCTTGTGAGTAAGCAGGAATTGACTTGAGGAAGAAGGGGGCACTTCTACATGAGAACGTAAGAGATCCTAAGGGCATTTTCCCCCAAGACTGACCTATAGAGTTTACAAAAAGGAAAATAAAATTATTTACATTCTCATGATACCTTAGCTTTTACAGAGATATTGGGCATAAATTCCCCATTTGACATTTTTACATCTTAAAGAAACCGAGAGTCGGGAAATTACTTGCACAAAGTCACTTCACTAATAATTGGAAAAATCAAAAGATGTTAAGTCAGATCTCTGAATCAAACTTCAGTGTGTTTCCCATTAAAACACCTAAAATAATTTGCTTTTATAAGGAAAAAATCTCATTTTATTTCCCAAACTAGCTGACATAGTGTAACTGCTATATAACAATTTCATTGCCCTAGAACTAAAAAAACAAAAACAAAAAGAATAGCAACTCATGATTCACAGTATCATCTCTTTCTTATAGGCTAATCTAAGCATATATGATAATCTAAAACATTTTTATCTTACCTAAAATATAGAAAAAATTTTCTTACCTTTAAAATCTTAGAAATAAAAACTAGTGCTGATAATTCAATGAACTTGCTCATCTAGGAAACTTTATTTTTTCTAGCAGCCTTAACTACAGAACACTTAAGTAATATTTATGGAAAATTTCTGTTAGCCCAATAATATAAATATTTGGTGTGTATAATGTGGATTACTCTTCCTCTGAGGTCATTTGCTTTTATTAGTTTTTTTTTTTCTTTTTGAATCAAGTTGTCACTTGAATACTTTTGGATGTATCTGGAATCATCTCCCTCATCTGCTCTCCATTTCTTGTCCCCTTGGAATTAAAAAATCATCAATTTGATTTCAGTGCCCATCTGATATGTGACAGAATAAACAATACTGGATGTGTTCCAGGCCCACATCACATTTAATGCCATCCCTCCTCAAACAGATGGCCAATGTATGTTCATTTTATGAGTGTCAGAATGGGGCTGCTTCCTGCATCATTGGTTTATTGCAACTGGTAGTGATATGGTTGGAAGAGTTACTTCCAAAAGCAGATGACATTATGGTATAATTTATACAAATGATTGTATGTACACAAGCAAACTACTAAAATACAAAAAATAATTTCTATTGCCTTGAAAAAAGGCTGCGTTATGGAAGATCCTTGTTCACTGATGGCCTAATTCACTTTATATAACAGTAAATTCAATAATTGTTGATAGAAAAAGTCACATGCCTGCTTCCATTTCTCTTAATGGCACTGCAGGGTTAGATTGAAGCATGAATGAAAAGATGGTATGTTTTCAAAGCCTTGGCAGCCTGTGGTGACCTTCAGAAGAAATGAAATGCTCTGCTGGCTAGAGAAACAATTGAGCTGAAATCAGTGAGGCGCAGAAAACTCAGAGATAGACTTCCCAAATTAAAAGCTGTTAGCAACAAAGGAGAGAAAAGAATATTTTTCTGCAAGGTGATTTTATGCAAATATTTAAAAATGGGAGAGAAAACAAAGTTTAGTTAAGAGAAAATCTGTTTTTTTAATCTCCTAAAGAGCTTAGTGTCTATATATTATCTAGACCATGAACATATCTAAGTCTGTAACCTCTTGAAAAGCATGCAGAAAAATAAAAGTCAGAACTTTTCATAAAGCAGGGCATGAAAGAATTAGTAGAGGTCATATTATTTTACAATCAAATTGTTTTCTATGTACCTCTAAGTCACAAAACAGTCAGTGGATCACATATTTGTAGAAGCCTTTTGACATGTTTATTATGAAATACTAATACTAAATATGAGTACTAAATCTGTTGATGGCTAAGCTCTATTTGCAATTTTTTTCTATTTTATGAAAATAATTGAATGGAACAAGGTTTCTGGTACCTTGTTAAGAAACTAAAATGACTCCCTAAATATATGTCTAGGATACAAATCAGATAAAGCATAAGACTGGAAATATACCTTTTTCATATTTGTAAGGAATAAAGGGAGTTGTGGACAATGAATAGAGAGATGTGCTATATTCTAATATTATGTGTGGCATTTCCATTAAAATACTTACACATAATGGTAAAATTGGTAGGAAATCTAACTATGCTTGCATATTCTATACATGAGAATTTATATGCACAAATAAAAAAGCTTTTATAGCCATAAATGCTCTATTGTTCATATGTTGCCCAAGTCACATAGTATAGTTATTAATTTTACATTAATATTTGTTGTTTTAATTACATTGGAACCAGAAATAGTGGGGAAAGGTAGAGGTATAATAGCATAAAATTAATATTATCTTAATTTTAATCTTACTTGAAAAAAATTACATTTCTAGAAAGTCTTACAATGCTCAGAAGCTTCAGTGTCGAACTTTTATTCATTTCTCTTCACAGTCAGTGACCTACATAATATCTATGCCAAGTCTTAAATCTAAAACTTCTGAGTGCTCAGCATAAATTTAAAAAATGAATTTGTAAGTGTTCATGTTCTCCTACTGTTTATCTTTGAAGAAAACACATGTATATTAAAATTAAAAATGGAAAGGATATTTGTAGAATTACTTTAGTTGCATCTTAATCTCTTTAACTATATTCACTTGAAAATTTGCTGAAAATTTGGCCCTTTCTCTAGGGAAAAAAAAAAAGAGCGTGCACACAAAAATTTCTACTGAATTGCAGAGGATTTGCCAACTCTCTCTGTGAATTTCCAGGGATTCCTTGGACCCATGAAAGCAAAAAGAAAGCTCACTTTATTTTTCCAGGAAATTACTCAAAATACTAAATGTTATTCCCATTAAATTGAAAGGCATATGTATAGACTTAAACTTGTAAAATTGCTCTGTATCTTACTGTGACAAGGGTAGCTTGCTGAAACTGACCTATCTAATGTCTCAACTTACGAATCAGTTATGTCTACCTCTAAAGGCAGTCGTTCTCAAACTGTGCTCTCTGGACTAGCAACATCAGCATTACCTGAGAACTTGTTAGACATGCGTATTCCTGGGGCATCACCTCTGACATGTTGAATCAGAAACTTGGGGTAAAATCTAACAAAATATTTTGAGAAGCTTCCAGGTGATTCTGATGCAAGCTAAAGGTTGTGAACCACTAGTCTAAGGAATTTTCTTATTTCTAATCCCCATAGCCAAACATCTATTTTAAATTGCTTGATTGATACATAATTTACATAAAGTAAGATGCATTCATTTTTAAGTGTACATCTGGTGAGATCTGACAAATCTTTGTACCCATTTAACCACTACCACAATGAGGATATTGAATATTTTTTCCATCTCCCTAGGAAGTTCCCCCACATACCTTTGCAGGTAATACTTGTCACTTTCTACATAGTAAACTATTGATTTGATATTTATCACTATTGATTAGTGTTGCCTGTCTTAAAACTTCATATAAGTGAAATTGTACAATTTGTGTTTGCTCTACATAATTTTAAAAAATCATCCAGGTTGCTCTATCAGTAGTTCATTTCTATTTATTGCTGAGTAATATTCCATTGTATGGATATACCACAGTTATCCATTCATCTGTTGTTGGCCACTTGGGTTGTTTTGGATTTAGGTTTAGGATTATTGTGAATAAAGATATTAGGAACATTCTTCTACAAGTCTTTTTGTGGACATGTTTTTATATTTCATGCGTAAATAAATACATAGGACTGGAATGTCCAGATACCATGGTCAGTGTATGTTTAACCTTTTAAGACTGCCAAATGGCTTTCCGTCATGGTTGCATTCCCATCAGAAACATGTGAGAGTTTCAAGTGATTCCATCACAACCTCATCCAGAGTTAGTACTACTAGCTTTTTGTCTTTTTTTTTTTTTAATGTTTGCCCTGCTAATGACTGTAAAGTGGTCTCTCACTGTGGTTTTAAATTTAATTTCCTTGATGATTAATGTTGAACATTTTTCCATGTGTTTATTGGGTATGAGTATCTTTTCTTTGATGAAGTGGATTCTTTTGGCCATTTTTAAGTGGGTTGATTTTCTTATTACACAGCTTTAAGAATTTTTTTTTTTGCATCTGGATACAAGTATTTGTCATAACAGGTATTAGAAATATATTCTTTCAATCTGTGGCTTGCCATTTTATTTTCTTAATGATATCTTTTGAAGACCAGAAGTTCTAATTTTGATGAAGTCCAATTTATCAATTTTATTTTCTTAATTTTGTATTTATTGTGTCTAGTCTAAGAAATACTTACCTACCTAAAGGGTCTTCTTGTTTTATTGTAGAAGTTTCATAATTTTAGCTTTTATATTTATAAATATAAATATTTTATATTTTTAATTTAGACCTAAAGTCTAAATATGTTTTGTGTATGGTATGAGGTAAAGGTCAAGGTTCATTTTTTTTTCTACTTGGCTATCCAGTTGTTTCAGCACATTTGTTGAAACTTCCAACAAGCATCTGTTTTTAACTTTCAAATAGTTTACATTAGAGTTCTTTTAAAAGCTTGAGACTCTTATCCATTATTTTTAGATTTTTGCCAGAGGTCCCATTAGATAATGTTAGTTTGCAAACACATTAACAAGAACTCCAAATATTCCTAGGCTTTTAGTATTAGTCTGAATATTAGTTGGGCCCAAATACATAATCCAAATACATAATCACAGAGATCAAATGGAAACAGTCAAGATATCACTGTTTTCCTTAAGACATTGTAGATCTCTTTATGTCTTAGTAAATTAATATTAGAATTGTATAGGGTTATATTATTTGAAAGTTATACATCTTGGTTAACCACTTCCCTTGAAATAAACATATAAATGTTTTTGTTGTTGTTTTGTTTTTGATTTTTGTTATTATAAAATAGTGCTGTGATTAATAGCCTGGTATGTATAATTCTGCATTCTTGTCTGATTGTTTTAAATGTCAGTGTTTGCTTCAATGAATAGAATTGGGAGTTCTGTTTCTTTGCTTATTTGATGTATTTATTCTTGAGCCTGAGCACTTATCTTGATGACTTTGGTTGTATCAGAATAATTCAACCTACTGGAAACTTTACAATCTGGAAGTGAACCAGAAATTTGCCAAACTGTACTTATTTTTCCAGGGCATTTTGAGGACTTAAGTGCGTTTATATATGTGGAAATAGATGAAAAATTTATCAAACTTACCTATCATTGAAAATTGTGGGGAATATAATCATATCACTAAATAAACATATATTCGACAGATATTTATTGTGTACAAGGCCTACTTAGATGGAAGTGGGCTGGGAGAAAAAAAATACATTTCCTGAGTGTCTAGGAGGAGAAAAAAACTGGTGATTAAATAAAATGGTGTCTTCTACACAAGAAGTTTTTTACAATACAACCGAATTTGAAAGCTTGAAATACCATTTTAGGCGGAGTTCCTTACTCTAAAGTCATTAAGTAACTTACAGATAAGCTAAATCATTTGATTTCTTATCTCTCAGAAAAAAAAATCTAGAGTCCGAATTTTTTTTTTAATGCAACTGCCTCTCTCTGATCATTGGTATATAGTAAAGGCAGATTTCTCATTCATTTATTGAGTAACATAATAGATGTTGTACTGAGTACCCCGGAGGAGCTTGCCACCTCTCTGGGAATTTAAAACTTGAAACATATTTGAGATATAAGAATGTTATTATGCAATGAACTCTAAGTCTTCTGTAAAGACCGTGACTTTAATATTTTTTTCCCACCATTCTGTCATTGATTCATTGCTTGCTTGTCTAATGTAATATATGAGAGGGAACAGGTTCACTGCCATCTTCCATTGGCTCATAGGTCTTGTTCTCTGCATGTTACCCTTGAGACCCTGATGAAAGGCATGTTCAAGTATAAATAAATATAGAGACCTTTTTCTTTAGATGTATTTTATATTTATGAAATAAAAATTGGAAAAGAGCCCTGGCAGGTAATATTTAGTGCCAACTTAATTTTCTGCTCAAAATGTGACACAGTCTTGGCCCAAAGGTAAATGTATTGTAGTACTATGTTTTTCAGTGTTTTAGTCCTCTTATAAAAATATTAAAATGTTTAACACAAAAGACTAGTTTAATATTTTCAACCTGAGGTTACTATTTAATTTATTACACTGAGTGGTATTTTAGAAGAGGCGTATAGGTGTGACTTATTGACAAGTCATGCAAATAGTAAGAAGTTTTCACTTATTACTGCTTAAATCTATGTCTTGGACTACTCTATTTGTACTTTAAGTATATCACAAGTTTCACTTATTTGAAGCATACCACCCTTTTCAGAACTTCATGTCTTCTGGTACTTGTACATACTCCATGAAAGTGTTTCTTTAGTGTGATCAAAGAAACTTTCAGTGGCATCCCCTAGGTTACTTGTACAAAGCCAGCTTCCTTGGCCTTACCTTTTCTAAATCTGAATCTCTAAAGGTGGGACTCTGCATTCCATAATATCCCAGGTGAGTGTGACATTTTAAAGACCAATGCTTTGTGGGATTGGTTCTCATTTTTGCCTCCTGATTGCTTGTTAATATGGTTCTTGGTCTGAAGGGAAGATTATCCTTTTCTTGTTTCACACCTGCTTGACCCTGAGACCACCTGCTTATCAAGGACAGCTGTGTCCCAGCTCCTACGGAGCAGGATTATCTCTATGTACAGTTCAGGGTTTTGTTGATATGCAAGGGACTGTCAGGAGAATCACCTCACCAACCTTTGTGTTTACTCACTCCTTCCCCGGGTCTTACCTCCTCTTGGGACCCTGTGCTGGGGCAGTTTGGAGCCTCTGATACTCTGCATAGAGCTACAGCTCTAGTCAACAGTGAGAGAGCTAACTTCCTATACTTATACTTAAATGTTCAGTGAACCATCTAGTTTGTGTGAAACTGGGCTATTTCCTGCTATGCGAGTCAAACAAGGACCAGAATATTGAGACTATTGCTCTAAAGAGAATTTTTTAAAAAATTCAATGTACTCTTAAGATATGCTTATTAGTATATAAAATTTCAACTTAAAATTTTTAATAGGCATTTACTATGACAACATTTTCCACATTTTTCTTGAAATAAAGAATATTCAGTTAATTACTTATTTCCTCTCTGTGAGCAATGTCAGTGTATAAAAAGTTTCTTTCCAAATTAATCTGTTGTTATCTGCTTTCTAAAGCAATCATCTTTAAGCAGTCTTTATGTGACTCAACTCATTAAACTTTTGACTACATCAGTCTTAATATTGTGCATTGACTAATAACTATAAATTAGAGTAATATTATATATACTGACATACTCAAAACCCCCAATCATTTTAATCAAAACCAATTCAAAACAGGTCAATAAGAATATCTTTGAGAATAAATCTGAATTCACCTCACACTGGTATTAATTAAAATAGTAGTATTCCAAATTTCCTTGGATATGTTGCTATCAATATTTTATTATCTGTTAAAAGGAAGCAAATTACATCTCACTAGTAAATGCCAATTCATCTGCTTTTTAAATTTAAATGCAAATTCTTTCTGCCCTTTACCTTTACAAAGTAGAAATTGCATATGTTATGCATTGCTTTACACAGGCTTCAATACCAAAATTATTTTTTATCACTATTCTCCAAAAATTTATTTCAGACCAACATCAATGAATCCAATTTTTATCCTAGTTCCTGTATTACATTTTAATATAATAAAATTCTTAGACATTTATAAAAAGAGTTTTATCATAGTTCCTAGCAATCTCTATATAATTTCAACAGAGTACTATGTGAAAAAAGTAAGGATACTTGTGATACACATATTTCAAATGCAGCATCCTGTGTTGGTCTTACAAGAGAAAGAGAAATGATTTTTATATTATTCACCCACTGGTAGAATGAGTAATGACTCAGAGGATGGGCCAGCACACCTACCCTAGGTAATCTCATGGACCATAGTACAATAAGGTTTTAGGAATCAAAGTTTGGAATTTCCTCTCTGTGCCCACAAAGTCAAGAAATTGTAGTTTAACAGAATGAGGAGTTGGACCTTCTGTACCAACAGTAAAGGAAACCCAATCCACATCTTCTCTACTCATGATGTGGGAATCCTTGCTTAACAGGAATGTAATGAGATGTTCATGCTGTTCTTACTACTGCAGTTATGTGTATTTCCCCATGAGTCTCCTCGGGTTGCTGCTACCACCTATACAATTGTGGGCAGAACAGAGTTTCAGGAGGAATAGGAGATATTGAAATGAAGACTCACCCAAGAAGTGATCTTATGTCCTAATGTGTGTTCCTTAAATTTAGAGCTTTTCTTTTCTTGGTGTTCGAGATATCTATTAAACGCATTAGATTCCTGGGTTATAAAGCATTTAATACCATCTCACTTAATTTGGGTACCCAAATAGCATTTTTCAAATATAGCTGTTTTTATAGCAACTGTATCTTTAACTACAGGAACACTATATGTATCTCCTTTTTCTCCTAAACTGTGAAATGATGAGAATGTTTTTAGTCTGTTATCATATTGATAGATAACAATTTGCAGCTAGAATATAGAAACATAAGAAACACAACATTCTGTTGAAAAATTATTATAAACGATCTCAGGCACTAAAGCACTAACATCTTTTAGTAATGTTATAATACAAAATTGGCCCTGAGATGTATTCTGGGTTGAAATTACATACTATTTATAATCTCATTATTAAACTCTTTGCTTTTGAATAATCTATATACTATTCATGAAAAGTTTTGCCTTAAATGGTCCCTGAATAAACCAAAATAAAAATGCTAAAATAAAATTTAGAGTCTTAAAGAGAAAAGGAGGACTTTGTTGAACATTTTTAGTAGTCATAATTGTTTCAAAATGTATTCAGACTAAGAATTTCAGAATTTAAAGTACTTTCATGGAGGCAGAATGCAGTGGGAATTGCCCAGGCAATGTGTGGCCTTTAGTAAGTCACTTGGACTTTCTAAGCTTAAATGTTTATTTCTACAATTTTAAGAAGCCAATCAGCTGGTCTCTCCCTCCAACATTAGAGTACAATGTATCATATAAACTCTGGTTCTCGTAATGTGATCTGTGGACTCCTGGGATCCTCAAGTCACTGTCAGGGAGTCTGTGAGGTCAAAACCATTTCCATAATAATATGAGGGTGTTTTTTGTCCTTTTCACTGTGTTGACATTTGTATGGATGGTGCAACAGTCAGTGGTGAGAAAAACTTCTGAAGCCTTAGCACAAATCAAGGCAAACTGATTACATTCTCCCCTGCCACACACTTGCATTTAGAGAAGAAGGGAGAGGAGGAGGAGGATGCAGCTTTCCTTAAGAATGTCCTTGATAAAGCAGTAAAAATTAATTATATTAAATCTTAACCATTGAATGTGATCTTTTAAATAGGCTACATGATGAAATGGGAAGTATGCATCAAGCACTTCTACATATCCAAGTACAAAAGTTCTCTTGAGAAAAAGCTCAAGTGGATTGTTTGAGTTGCTAGCTAAACTAGCCACATTTTTCCATGGAACATCACGTTTACTGGAAAGAATTGCGGACAAACTGCGGTTATTCATTCCTGGGTATTTCACAGACATTTTCTCAAAAATGAGCAAGATGGGCTGTCACTTCGAGGAGAACAACTGACAATATTTTCTGGCAATGATAAAATTCAAGCTTTCAAAATAAAAGTACTGGAAAACATGTATATGCCCCTATTACTGTGACAGCTTTGGAATAGGTAAAGACGTTTCTGATGAGATGGGTGGTAATTTTTTTGATAATGAAATGTGTCAACATTTGGAAGATTTGTAGAGTTCAGTGTAATATTTTCCAAATGACCAGTGTTAAAATTTATGCTTGGTAAAAGTGAAAGATAGAACTATTTTAATGTAAGAGTACAAAAGTTCACTGATATAGTTTCAGATTCCACAATGCAGCCAAGCTTTAAGAAACTATTACTTGTCAAATATTGGTGTAGTATTAAAGAAAAATAACCACAATTATCTGAAAATGCTTTTGAATTATTCTTTCCTTTTCTAAGTACACATCTATGTGAAGCCTGATATGTATCTTACAACCAAAACAATGTCTTGCAACAGATTTAATGCAGAGGCATTTATGAGAATCCAGCAGTTTTAAGCCAGGCATTAAAGAGATTTGTAAAAATGTAAAACAATATATCTCTTCTTGCAATTTTTGTGAAAGTACCGTTATTTTCTTTATAAAAATACTATTTGTGTTAGCATAGAATAGGTTTATTATTGGTATTTTTAAAACAAATTAATAATTTTTAAATCTCAGTTTTGATCCCTAATATGGTAAATAGTGATAGATATAACCTACATAAACAAAAGGATCCAAGACCAAAAAGATTGAGAATTGTTAATAGAAACCATGAAGCTGGTGTGGGGGAAGCTATTCAAATATAAAATAAAGCTAAAAATAGTACTTTTTAGCCACTAGAGGGAGCTTTTATTTTCTATAAATTATGTATAGAGGCATTAAGAATTTATATGAAAAATAAAGCAAAAATTCTAGACTCACAGCACTTAATATATAAAACACAGAGCTTTGTGAGAACCCCCCAGCTTTTTGTTCTTTCTTTCTATGGTAGCTCTTTAAACGTAATGGAAGGTTTTTTTTTTTTTTTTCTGTAGCCATAAGTTTGTGTGTGCCTAGTATGCTTAAGAAAATTCCATTAAAGTAGACATTTAAGAAAACATCATGAGGGCTTCTCTTCCCTGGTGGCGAAGTGGTTGAGAATCTGCCTGCGGATGCAGGGGACACGGGTTCGTGCCCCGGTCCGGGAAGATCCCACGTGCCGCGGAGCGGCTGGGCCCGTGAGCCGTGGCCGCTGAGCCTGCGCTTCCGGAGCCTGTGAGAGGCCCGCGTACCACCAAAAAAAAAACCAAAACAAACAAACAAAAAGAAAACGTCATGAAGTCTTACTATATGACACCATATGGTAAGAAGTCATTAATTCTTTTGTTTTCTTTTTAATTGCTTCCTTATAAATAGCAGGAGTTGATGCAGTTCTTTCTCCTCACTGACCTTTGAGTAATTGCTAGTTGAGTGTAGCTCAGTCAGAAATACTTCTGCCATTTTGTATTTCTCCCAGAGACATTTGTATCAGTTATGGGGAAATGACTGTACATATGGAATCAGTGACTGAGTTCTGAATGATTTATTTCTTCTCTAAAGTTCACGTAGAATCACACTGCTACTGCAGCCAGTCATTCCTGTGGTTTTATGAACTCTCCCTCAATGATATCCATTTTTTAATAATAAATTTATTATCTTTGTCTTCCTGAAGGCTTGGTATGGAGAACCACATCTTAATTGTTAAGAGATGGGTGCAGTATCAGTAGTTAAAGCTGCTAGATGACTTTTGTAGGTATTTTAGAAACAATTGCATGCATTATTATTTGTATTTTATAAATAATCTTAAGCAATCAGTGTTATGGTAAAACTACAGCTAAGTACATCCAAATTTACAGCTGCTATGTTGTTCCAAATTCCTTAGGATGTTTGTTCCTGGGTAAGAGGTGATGTGTCCTGATAAGGACAAAGGTGAGAAAGTCCCCTGCAAGAGAAATTGTTTTCACTAAGTACTTTCTTCTTCCTGCAGAACTTCTTGTGCTCTCTCAAACCAGTTGTTCTTAACATATTGAAATAAAAAAGAAAGGAAAGAAAAGAAAAAATTTAAAGATCAGATGAAAACCATGATTCCTCTGCCCAGAAAAATATATAAGCACAATATGCTAATTTTGCATACAATTTTGAAGGTTTTCAGATCTTCTGAAGTCCACAAGAATTCCAGTTAAGAATTCTTGTTTAAATCCATAGAAAACCAGTGAAGATAGAACATGGAAGTGTTTTTTGTTTTTTTGTGGGGAAAAGATAAGTATCTGGGATAAGTATGCATTAATCATCTTATTTATGTTGGAATCACTAAAAATATCTTTGGGTATTCTGAAATGCTTTTAGTAAAGGCTTCATAATCCTTTTCTGTTAAAAATTTTATGCAAGCTAGAGCTGGAAGCTTTGGTAGAATTGAGGCCGGAACTGGTGAAACCTGGTAACTCCTCAGTGCAGAAAGTCCATTCAGCCTGTCAGGTTTTTTAAACAAATTTAAGAAAGTTATGCATTTAAAAAAGCCTTATTGAGTCAATCTTGGTTTAAACAAATTAAACCTTTTTGAATGATTTAGAGCACTCAATCCCCAGGAGCTGAACTGATCTCAAGAATTCATCGGTAATAGCTACACAAGTATAAGTTATATAAAATAAGCTAAGAGCATTTTAATTACAGGCAAACCTAAATAGTAACATTAAAATTGTTAATCCATATTCAGCTTTTAACATTTTTACTCTTTTTTTTTTTTTTTTTTTTTTTTTTTGCGGTACGCGGGCCTCTCACTGTTGTGGCCTCTCGCTTTGCGGAGCACAGGCTCCGGACTCGCAGGCTCAGCGGCCATGGCTCACGCGCCCAGCCACTCCGCAGCATGTGGGATCTTCCCGGACCAGGGCATGAACCCGTGTCCCCTGCATCGGCAGACGGACTCTCAACCACTGCGCCACCAGGGAAGCTCCCATTTTTACTCTTAAATGAGAAAGAATTGGAATAATATATTTAAACTGCAAATAATGAAGACATAAAATGATTACACTAAGAGATAAAGGACTGAAGGACTAAAAATGCTCACTAAGGATCCTATAGGAAAGAAAAAGATGAGAGAAAAGGGTGGAAAATTACTTTTGTTCAATAATTCCTGGCTGGTGTTGATAGTTGAAACTTACCAGAAAATAAAATATTTTTTTCTTTCAAGATAAATACTGTGCCCCAAATCTCTGCCCCCTAGAATTTTTATAAGGAATTTTCATTATTCTGCATTGCTTTCCAGATGCCTTAACTTCTTTTAACCATACATCTATATATCTGAATTATTGTCATTGGTTTTACTTAAGTAGTAGGTGATTGATAGTTTAATTTTGCTTATGTGCTTTAATATAGCTATAGTGAAGAAATAAAACTTGGTAAATTCTATCATTAATAAACTTAAACATGACCCTCCCATAGTATTTCACACTACTATGTTCCAGTGATCATGAAATAATAATTTTCTATGAATTTCAGCAAGGCTATATTATTCTTACCTTGATTCTCCTTTTTGAGGGTTATAGTGAGAGAAATGAGTGATTTTTCTAACTCTATCATGACCTAATTGAGGCTAAAAAAATATATTTAGGGGCATCAACGGTCATCATTCATGAAATGAATGCATACCTCCTGATTGATACCTAAAGTATAGTTTGTAGGCTGCCATTATGGCAAGAATAATTCAGCACCTTTCTGGGTAACTGCAAATATTTGCAAATCTTGGAGAGAAGAGCAGACAGTATGATTTGCAGCTTGAGCAAATGTAGTGAGTCATCAATGATGTTCAAAGCCAACAAAGATCTAATGAATACATGCTGTAGTTTTAACACTGGAAATCAGCGTTCAGTTATCCAAAAGGCTATTTTTTCCTTAAAAAGCTTCTTCTAAGCCCTTGGTTGCCCTGCCATTCTTCTAAACTTGGCAGGCATATTTAAGTGGTGATGATGGCACATAGCAGGGCTGTGTCATGGTCCTGGGAGACCAATCCTGTTCTAAAGAGAAACTCATGAAGTAGCTAAGGGCTCAGCTATATGTCCAGTCCCTCCAGGGAAGGGATGGTAAGAGCTAAGGAGAGCGTCAGTGTCCCTGAAATTGAGTTCAGGTCAAGGAACTGGGCCCCAAGTGGAGAAATTAGGAAACCAAAGATATACTATTTGGGGGAAAGAGTGGTGGGTGGGGAGCCCTGGTGCTGAGACAATAGGGAGAAAATTATAGCTTATTTGGGATACAGATGCCTTAAATGTACACCAGCACCTAGGATACCAAGGTTTCATCTAGACCTTACTTGCTGCTGGGAATGGGGCTTCTCAAATTATATATGCCATTGACTCAGGTGAGCTAAGAATACAAGTCTTTGACATTGGCCCCATGACTGGGAACACAAAGACATCTTTAATTTCCCAGGGCATGCTAGTGTGTCCTGTGCATGACCTTCAGAAATAAGTTAACTTTTTATGGAACAATATCAAAGATGTCAGGATGGTTTAATTTATGTATACCAAGCTAAAAATGAATTTACTGACATAGAGATTTTCTGCAGAATCAATTTTTGAAGAAACTTTATTATTATTATTATTTTTTGCGGTACGCGGGCCTCTCACTGCCGTGGCCTCTCCCGTTCCGGAGCGCAGGCTCCATACGCGCAGGCTCAGCGGCCATGGCTCACCGGCCCAGATGCTCCGCGGCATGTGGGATCCTCCTGGATCGGGGCATGAACCCGTGTCCCCTGCATCAGCAGGCGGACCCTCAACCACTGCACCACCAGGGAAACCCAAGAAACATTATTTTTTAAAAACAACTTTACTGATGTATAATTCCCACATCATAAAATTCACCTGAAGTGTACAGTTCAGTGGTTTTTAGTATATTCACAGAGCTCTGCAACCATTACCACAATCTAAAAAGCACTTTAATTGCTTTTCGCATAAAATTCTGTACCCATTAGCGTAACCCTCCATCCTCCCTCTCACCAACCCACAATCCCTAGGCAACTGCTAATCTAGTTCCTGTCTCTATAGATTTGTCTATTCTGGACTTTTCATACAAATGGATGCATATATGTGGTCTTGTGTGATTAACGTCTTCAACTCTGAATAATGTTTCAAGGTTCATCCATGCTGTAGTACGATTCAGCATTTCACTTTTCACTGCTGAATAATATTCCATTGTGTGACTTTACCACATTTTATTTATCCATTCATCAGTTTATTAGGGTTATTAGTTATGATCAGTTATCATCAATTATTAGGGTTCATCAATTATTAGGGTTCATCACTTTCTGCCTATTACAAATAATGCTGCTATGAACTTTCATATATGTGTGTACATTTGTTTTAATTTCTTTGGAGTATATACCTAGGAGTAGAATTGTTAGGGCACATGGTAACTCTATGCTTAATATACTGAGGAATTGCCAAATTGTTTTCCAAAGTAGCTGCGGCATTTACAATTCCACCAGCAATGTTATAAGGGTACTAATTTCTCCATATACCTGCCAGCATTTATTATGTCTGTCTTTTTTCTTTTAGCTGTTCTAGTGGCAGTAAAATAGGGTCTCATAGTTTTCAGTTGCATTTTTCTAACTACTAATGAATTTGTTGAGCCTCTTTTCATGTCTTAATTGGCTATGTGTATGTCTTTGGAGAAATGTCTATTCAAATCCTTAGGGCATTTTTAAATTGAGTTATTTGTTTTTTAAATTGTACTTTATATATTTAAAGCACTCTATATATTCTATTAATTTTTAAAACATCTTTATTGGAGTATAATTGCTTTACAATGATGTGTTAGTTTCTGCTGTATAACAAAGTGAATCAGTTATACATATACATATATCCCCATATTCCTCCCCCCACCCTCCCTATCCCACCTTCTAGGTTGTCACAGGCATCGAGCTGATCTCTCTGTGCTATACAACAGCTTCCCACTAGCCATCCATTTTACATTTGGTAGTGTATATGTCAGTGCTACTCTCTAACTTCATCCCATCTTCCCCTTCCCCTCCTATGTCCTCAAGTCCATTATTTACGTCTGCATCTTTATTCCTTCCCTGCCAATAGGTTCATCAGTACCGGTTTTTTTTAGATTCCATATATGCATGTTAGCATACGGTATTTGTTTTTCTTTTTCTGACTTACTTCACTCTATATGACAGACTCTAGGTCTATCCACCTCATTACAAATAATTCAATTTCATTCCTTTTTATGGCTGAGTAATACTCCGTTGTGTATATGTGCCACATCTTCTTTATCTGTTCATCTCTTGCTGGGCATTTAGGTTGCTTCCATGTCCTGGCTATTGTAAATAGAGCTGCAATGAACATTTTGGTACATGACTCTTTTTGAATTATGGTTTTTCTCAGGGTATATGCCCAGTAGTGGGGTTGCTGGGTCATATGGTAGTTCTAGTTTTAGTTTTTTAAGGAACCTCCATACTGTTCTCCATAGTGGCTGTATCAATTTACATTCCAACTAAAAGTGCAGGAGGGTTCCCTTTTCTCCACACCCTCTCCAGCATTTATTGCTTGTAGATATTTTCATGATGGCCACTCTGTCCGGTATGGGGTGATACCTCATTGTGGTTTTGATTTGCATTTCTCTAATAATTAGTGATGTTGAGCATCTTTGCATGTGTTTGTTGGCCATCTGTATGTTTTCTTTTTTGTTGTTGTTGTTTTTTTGTTTTTATTTAACATCTTTATTAGAGTACAATTGCTTTACAATGGTGTGTTAGTTTCTGTTTATAACAAAATGAATCAGTTATACATATACATATGTCCTCATATCTCTTCCCTCTTGCATTTCCCTCCCTCCCACCCTCCCTATCCCACCCCTCTAGGTGGTCCCAAAAACCTGAGCTGATCTCCCTGTGCTATGTGGCTGCTTCCCACTAGCTATCTATTTTAAGTTTGGTAGCGTATATATGTCCGTGCCACTCTCTCACTTTGTCACAGCTTAACCTTATCCCTCCCCGTACCCTGAAGTCTACTCTCTAGTAGGTCTGCATCTATATTCCCATCTTACCCCTAGGTTCTTCATGACCTTTTTTTTTTAAAATTCCATATATATGTGTTAGCATACGGTATTTGTTTTTCTCTTTCTGACTTAGTTCACTCTGTATGACAGTCTCTAAGTCCATCCACCTCACTACAAATAACTCAGTTTCGTTCCTTTTTATGGCTGAGTAATATTCCATTGTATATATGTGCCACATCTTCTTTATCCATTCATCTGTTGATGGACACTTCAGTTGCTTCCACGTCCTGGCTATTGTAAATAGAGCTGCAATGAACATTTTGGTACATGACTCTTTTGGAATTATGGTTTTCTCAGGATATATGCCCAGTAGTGGGATTGCTGGGTCATATGATAATTCTATTTTTAGTTTTTTAAGGAACCTCCATACTGTTCTCCATAGTGGCTGTATCAATTTACATTCCCACCAACAGTGCAAGTGGGTTCCCTTTTCTCCACACCCTCTCCAGCATTTATTGTTTGTAGATTTTTTGTTGATGGCCATTCTGACTGGTGTGAGATGATATCTCATTGTTTTGATTTGCATTTCTCCAATGATTAATGATGTTGAACATTCTTTCATGTATCTGTTGGCAATCTGTATATCTTCTTTGGAGAAATGTCTATTTAGGCCTCTGCCCATTTTTGGATTGGGTTGTTTGTTTTTTAATGTTGGGCTGCATGAGCTGCTTGTAAATTTTGGAGATTAATCCTTTGTCAGTTGCTTCATTTGCAAATATTTTCTCCCATCTGAGGGTTGTCTTTTGGTCTTTTTATGGTTTCCTTTGCTGTGCAAAAGCTTTTAAGTTTCATTAGGTCCCATTTGTTTATTTTTGTTTTTATTTCCGTTACTCTAGGAGGTGGATCAAAAAAGATCTTGCTGTGATTTATGTCAAAGTGTGTTCTTCCTATGTTTTCCTCTAAGAGTTTGATGGCGTCTGGCCTTACATTTAGGTCTTTAATCCATTTTGAGTTTATTTTTGTATATGGTGTTACAGAGTGTTCTAATTTCATTCTTTTACATGTAGCTGTCCAGTTTTCCCAGCACCACTTATTGAAGAGGCTGTCTTTTCTCCACTGTATATTCTTGCCTCCTTTATCAAAGCTAAGGTGACCATATGTGCATGGGTTTATCTCTGGGCTTTCTATCCTGTTCCATTGATCTATATTTCTGTTTCTGTGCCAGTACCATACTGTCTTGATTACTGTAGCTTTAGTTTATTTATTTATTTAGTTTATTATTATAGTATAGTCTGACGTCAGGGAGCCCAATTCCTCCAGCTTTGTTTTTCTTTCTCAAGATTGCTTTGGCTATTCAGAGTCTTTTGTGTTTCCATACAAATTGTAAAATTTTTTGTTCTGCTTCTGTGAAAAATGCCAGTGGTAGTTTGATAGGGACTGCATTGAATCTGTAGATTGCTTTGCGTAGTAGAGTCATTTTTCTTCTTCTTTTTTTTTTTTTTTTTTTGCGGTACGCGGGCCCCCCACCGCTGTGGCCTCTCCCGTTGTGGAGCACAGGTTCTGGACGTGCAGGCCCAGCGACCATGGCTCAGAGCCCCAGCTGCTCTGTGGCATGTGGGATTCTCCTGGACCGGGGCACGAACCCGCATCCCCTGCATCGTCAGGTGGACTCCCAACCACTGTGCCACCAGGGAAGCCCCTAGAGTCATTTTCACAATGTTGATTCTTCCAATCCAAGAACATGGTATATCTCTCCATCTATTTGTATCATCTTTAATTTCTTTCATCAGTGTCTTATAATTTCCTGCATACAGGTCTTTTGTCTCCTTAGGTGGGTTTATTCCTATATATTTTATTCTTTTTGTTGCAATGGTAAATGGGAGTGTTTTCTTAATTTCACTTTCAGATTTTTCATCAATAATGTATACAAATGCCAGAGATTTCTGTGCATTAATTTTGTATCCTGCTACTTTACCAAATTCATTGATTAGCTCTAGTAGTTTTCTGGTAGAATCTTTAGGATTCTCTGTATAGTATCATGTCATCTGTAAACAGTGACAGCTTTACTTCTTTTCCGATTTGGATTCCTTTTATTTCTTTTCCTTCTCTGATTGTTGTGGCTAAAACTTCCAAAACTATGTTGAATAATAATGGTGAGAATGGGCAACCTTGTCTTGTTCCTGATCTTAGTGGAAATGGTTTCAGGTTTTCACCATTGAGGACAATGTTGGCTGTGGGTTTGTCATATATGGCCTTTTTTATGTTTGAGGAAAATTCCCTCTGTGCCTACTTTCTGGAGTTTTTTTTTTTTTTTTTTTTTTTTTCGGTACTCTGTTGTGGCCTCTCCCGTTGCGGAGCACAGGCTCCAGAAGTTCAGACTCAGCGGCCATGGCTCACGGGCCCAGCCGCTCTGCGGCATGTGGGATCTTCCCGGACCGGGGCACAAACCCGCATCCCCCGCATCGGCAGGCGGACTCTCAACCACTGCGCCACCAGGGAAGCCCTTCTGGAGGGTTTTTATCATAACAGATTTAACAGATGAATTTCCTCAAGCATTCAGGAAACAAAATCATTTCAAAATGAAAAGATTTTTTCCATACAGTGAAAAAGAAGAACCACTTCCCAATTCATTTAAAAACTTACTCTGCCATGTTGGTTCCTAATGAGCACTCTATATATCCTTGATACAAGTTCATTTTCAGATATATGATTTGCAAATATATTTCTCCCATTCTGTGTTGTCTTTTCACTTTATTGATGATATCCTTTGAAATACAACATTTTCAATTTTGATTACATGCAATTTATCCATTTTTCCCTTAGGTCACTTGTGCTTTTGGTGTCATATCTAGGAAACTACTGCCTAAAGTTATTGGTTACTTTGGTATGTCATTTTACATCTTAACCCTTATTCTTTTAGAGTTACATTATTTTTCCTTTTGCTCATGGATAGGCTATTTTTACCAGCCGTTAAGGACCATTTTTTTCTGGTGTCAGGGCCTGGGAGAGGGAATAATATTCCCAAAGTGCATTTTTTAGATACTGGTTACTTCCTAGTGGTCACCAGCATTGAACTTGGGAAGGAGTAGGTAAGAGCACAAAACTTCCATTTCCTTCTTTACCTCATTTAGAAATTTCAATTAGGTAGAATATATTTGTAGCTATTCTTTTTTTTTTTTTTTTTTTTTTTTTCGGTATGGGGACCTCTCACTGTTGTGGCCTCTCCCATTGTGGAGCACAGGCTCCGGACACGCAGGCTCAGCGGCCATGGCTCACGGGCCTAGCTGCTCCGTGGCATATGGGATCTTCCCGGACCGGGCACAAACCCGTGTCCCCTGCATCGGCAGGCGGATTCTCAACCACTGCACCACCAGGGAAGCCCTGTAGTTATTCTTGATAGATTTTAACTAATACCTAATACCTTGAATATCCACAAAGGGCATCAGTACTAGAAAATTCAGTCTTATCGTCTCCAAATCAAGTTGTTGGATACTGTTATTTCCCAGAGAACAAGAGTGTGTGCTCTTGGGTCATACTCCTAGGTTGGATCCTGACTGTTACTTATTAGCTGTGTGAGTTTGGGCAAGTTACATCATGGTTTGTTTTGTGTTTGAATTCTCATCTATAAAGTGAGAATAGCAATAGCATATCCTTATAAAATTGTGAAGACTAAATGAGGTATTATAGGTAAACTCCTTAGAATGGTGTCTGACATGTAATGAGTGCCCATAAGTGTTAGGTGGCAATGATGATATTATAAAATTGGTGTGTCTGTGAAAAATTGACCAAAAGTATTCTGATCAGTCTTCTTTTTTACTGTTTAAAGTATTTCAGACAAAGTGAAACGTGACCTAAAAATATGAACAGCACTAGATATGCATATCTGAAACAGAAAGCATCATAGTCATTCATATATTTACTGGGTATTTTTAAAGATTTTTTTTTTCTCTTTTGAGAATAACATATCTTCTATGGTGAGGAAATTGCTTCCATCAATCTTTGTTGATTAATTTGTTTGAATTCCAAGCATTAAAATAACTCATTTGTTAATCAAAATTTTCTCAACGTATTACTTTCAAATACTGAAAATACACTGATATTTTATATATGGCAATCAAAGGTTTCTCAACTATTTTCAGTTGCTACAAATATAATAATACTTCATATATGACAATTACAGCAGGGAGAGGAGGACAAGAGATATCACCATCACATAGAGGAAAGCCTTTTAAAAACAATTATATTAACTCCTTTTGTAGGAAAGATAATTCATAGAAAATTAATGTTGAGGTTCATAAAAACATGTTCCAGTTACTGTTCCCAAAATAATGTGTCAGATCCTACTGTATTCATTATCTCTGCTACTCATTCTGGCAGTTTCAGTTATGCTGTCACTAACTATTTCATGAGACTAACATACCATTTTCTAGCAGAAGTCCTGGGATAGTTACCTTGTCTCCCTGTCACTCCTTGCAGGAAGGCACAAGCCTGGCTTGTTCTGTATTCCCAATATCTTAACACAGTACTTTGTTTATAGAAAGTACTCTGTAGATTCCTACAGAATCATACAATTTTAAAGCTACAAGAGAAAGGCCTTCGCTAGAGATGGATAAATTCACAGAGTATTAATATAATGTCTGGAAAAGTATATGCTCACTCTACACTGAAAGAACTGGTATAAGTCTTAAAAGACACTTTTCCCTCTAAGCCCTGCTTCCCTTTCTTCCTCTGCAGTTTCTTCTGGTTCCTTCTCCTGTCACTCATGTTGCTAACATGAGTTGCCTGAGGACACCCCTGGGTTGGGTGCTGCCCAAGTGTGTTCCCACAATACCTTGAACTTCCTCATCAAAGCCCATATTCTATCAGTTTTATAAATCTCTCAGCTTGTTTAATTGTCTGTCGCTCTAAATCCGAGTCCTGGTGGGATGGAAACCGTTTTTTTCCGGAGTTGATCATTGTATTCTTTGTGCATGCCCAGCATGTAGTAGTACTTGCTGCAGAGTAATTCCTTATATATTTGCAATGATTGAAGTTGTATCAAGCTCTGCCACTAGCTAGTTGTGTGGTCTTGGGGAAGTCAGTAGCCCAGGGACAGACTAGGCCTCTGTCCTTCTGTCTGTAAAATGATGTGGTTGGACTTGATCAGGGTTTGAAATCAGATGTTTCACTTGATGATTCTGACCCAAAACAGTGTTTTTATTTTTGCTTTTTTCTGTTTTTTGGTTTGTTTTCAGAGATGTATGCATTCCTGCGAAGCTACAGACCCATCACCTCATTTCAAAGTTGACCCTTGTGTTCATGTTATCTGAGGCTCCTGAGGCATTTGAAGTTGCCACCCCTGTCCTAGGAATGAGCTATTGATCGCTCTCAGTTCTAAAATTTTGATGCTAAAATTTCATGCTTCAGCCTGAGTTTACTTGTAACAGGGAACATTTATTTACATTGGCTTGTCCTCTTGAGTATCTTTCTTTTTGGCTCTTTCCACCTGGTAATGCTTATGGATTCCAAAGCTTACAAATTCTTGCAGTTGGCTCTGCCCTTTACTTCAACAGAGGTGTTGATATGTATTTGTATCTTTTCTCTAGATATCTTTATGAGCAACATGCAAAGGGACCCTCATTGTTATAAAGATGGATGTTACATCTTTATGTAGAAGATGTTAGAAGTTTCCTGTTATTCATTTGACAAGAATTTATTTACGTTTCTTTCTATGGATTATACTCATATCTCTGTGTTAGTTAGAGATGTATGAATACATTTTGATTTGGAATTTAACAGCAATATGTGTAAGTGTGTGTATATTTAAACATATAGGCATATTAATAACTTTATCTAGTTAGGTAATACCCAGGGTTGTTTTTTTCTTTAGGACAAAACCAAATATAAAGACTTTGTATAATTCTCAGTGAATCTTTTGCAAGATGTCTGACTTCCTCCACAAGGTGTCATTCTGTAAATGTTACTACTTAGTAGATTGAAGTATATTTGACATGGACCCATATTTACTAACAGCTGAGTAGAACATAACAGACTTCTGCTGAGTAAAAATGTTAATGTAGCAGAGTAGTTTATGAACAGTGAGTTGGACTAATTTTAGTTTTGCTTTCAAAAGAATATAAAAAATCTAAATTTTGAGAGTGTATTTTCTGGACTGAGCAGAGCGGCAGCCATTACATTGAGAAATATGTGACTGTTTGGCTCACTGTTCCTGCCGACTTTAGAACATTCTGTATGGTTAGTTACTTGCAGCATAGATTTACAACAGAAGCAACTTTCAGGTCTAATACAGACCCATGGGACATGCACATGGGACTGTTCACATAATTGAATTCCCTGCCACTTAGGACCGTCCTATTTGCCACTTGGTGCAGGCCTGAAGATTGTACAAGCTGTGAGGAAGCCACTTGGTTACGGTCTGGCAGTCCCTGAGCAATCGTTTCAGCTTCTTCACATTAGACGTAGTTCATAGAGCACTAAGGGACACTGTCCTTAAGAATACTAAGGAAGTCATTGCTCTTACATGAGTTCTGAGTAATTCCTTCCCCTCTGTATATTCTCCATGCTCTGTGTCCACTGTTATTCTCCACATGGTTATCTCAGGTACTCAGTGTATGTGGTCACAGGCAAAAGATGACCTTCTATAACAGTTTGATGTCTGAAGCAGCAGTAGCTAGAGATGTCAGCTTCCTGTATATGGCCTTGAATATGTGCGTCTACTTTGGGAGATTTCTACCTACCTGATATGTCTGCAAATATAGCAACATTTAAAAATTATAATTGTCAATACAGTTATTCTCCACATTTGGCCAAATTCCTCTTGTCTTAAATCAAGCACTTAATCTCTTATTGGAGATGGGAGCTTAAGATTTTGAGAGTTAGTTCTGAGCCTGACATTGTGCTTGCCGTAGATGTACACTCACTTAAGAACTCATTTTTTATTACTTTATAGATAAAATTTTATTGAATAATGAAACCATTATTATCAGATTTAAATAAGGGATGTTAGAAAAGGTAGTTATGGTGCATGTCCATTTTTCCATTCCTCTTCTGTTAATACATTTTACCTGTTCCCTTCTGAAGTATGTGTATGTGTGTGTGTGAAAAGAAGAAAAAGAGGGAATGAGAGAATGAAATGTGAGTGGGTACATACTCTCTCAGAATAAAATCTTGTTCTCGGGTGTAATTTAGTTCTGATGCCAGGCACTTGGGTTTGGAAAAAGAGACCCTAGTGCCTTATTAAGTAGTATGTAAATAATTATCTGTTAAATAATTATCTGTGTCCACCATTAGAATGTAAATAATCATCTGTGAGATTAAGCTTCTCTATCCAATAAGAGAACTGTAATCCTCAAATACGCAGACATGCTCACCTTCAGGCATTGGTTAAAACTGAAAGAAAAAGAAAGATAAATAGAAGAATCAGAAATTGATCTTTGTAAAGATTTTCAAAAGCCTTTTTAACATATTTCGGCCAATATTACTGAAAGATAATCAGTGACTTAATATTGCCTAATACTAAAAGTATTTCAGAGTGATGAAGAAAGTGTATGTCTTTAAATAGATTACTTGTGATGAAAAAGTTTATAACTTCAAGCTTAGCAGGATTAGTTTTAGGAGTTCAAAGGGATGCATCTAAAACCATCTAATCCAACTTTTTACTGAAGAGTAGCCAGAATGCCTACTATTCCGCCTGGTCAAACATGTAGTAAGGCTCTGTCTGAAGACTAGAAGTTTGTAATCTGGTGAAATATAAGCACTGCATTGTTGGCTAACTCCAATTCTGTAGTTTTTTCTACATTGCCTTCCATGTATCAGTTCTCTTTCCCCTAATGCTGTCTCCTGGACACAGGCAAAATGTGTCACATCTTTAAATTCCAAACTTCCTGCAGCTGCCTCTCCTTCAATTGTTTCTCCATGACATGCTGTTGAGATCCAGTAAAAGCCTGGTCCCCTTTCTGGATGAAGATTCCCATCCAGTTCTTTTCCACAGCTTAAAATCTGTCCATGATTTTGTGTCAAGCTTCTTGAAAGAGATATCTGCCTTTATTGTTCTTGCTTCCTCAGTTTTAATTCACTCCAGAAAGTGCCACAGACTACTTTCCCCTTTGACCTCAAATCTGCCTCGGTGAGGTTATTGATGATTTCCTGGGCACCAAATCCTGAATATAATAGTCTTTCTGCAGCATCTAACCCAACTGATTCCTTGAGGCTCATTCCTCTTTTACGGTCCCCAAACTTCTCTCTGCTTCTTTCCTTCCGGGTGCTGACTGCTTCACCTCAAGCTCCTTCATGAGTTCACCTTTTGAAGGCTGGAGTTGTTTTCCAAGGTAGCATCCTTCATCTTTGTGATCAGTTTTATATGTTGTTATGTGTTATGGTCCATATTCTGATGATTCACAAAACTATGTCACCAATCCAGATGTTTTCTAACTTTTGCAATTCAGTTGCCCCATGAACTGCTTTCGCTTAAGACCGCCTCATTTCCTGCCTGTTTCATTATGCCTGTCTCCTGATTGGTCTTTATGTCCAATTCATGTCTTCACTGTGCTGAAAGTGAGCGTTCTGAAACAAGAATCAATCATTATCCCTGGTAGAGGGAGGACTTCGGGGACTCCCATTTGTCTAGCAAATAATTGTCAAACTCCTTAGTTTAGTGTATGAGGCTCTTCGCAACTTGGGACTTATCCAACCTCACCTAAAACCATTTTCCATCTTAAACGCTCAGCTGTAGGCCTAGAGAGCTCACTTCTGTTTCCTAAACACTTGGAGCTCTCTCTCACCTCTGAATCCTAGGCAGCTTCTTCTGCCTGAAGCCCTCTTTGCTCCCTCTCTACCCTCTCTTCATGGGACTACTTCTGATGGACCTCAGATTCCACTCTGCCTATACTGGGCCTCGTTCTTCCCCAGAAGTCAGTTAAGTGCCTCTCTGGGATGCTCTCTTGGAGCCCCAGTACAACTCTCTACCTTAGCATTTGGCACACGGAGATTGTTCATGTACCTGTCTCTCTCCCCACCAGACCATGAACAACTGTGGAAGCACGACTATGTTTTCTCGTGTGTGGAACCCCAGTACCTTATAAAAATGACTTTTGCACCTCAGTTAGGGCCGTTTCATCCATTCACTCAGTGAACATTTTGGGAATCTGCTAAGCTCTGTAATCAATGCTGAGAATATACTGATAAGCAAGACGGCCTGGCCTTCATGAAATGTATAAACAACTTAACAACTGCTTTTTTCCTTTTAAAAGTTGTTTATTCACCCTAATCCAGTATGACAGTGTCATTTTAAATCTTGATATTGCTATAAACCACGTTAGCTAGCCTTCCTGAGTATATCCTGTGCAGATTTGTTCTTTAGAGCATACGAGAAGGTGTATGAGGTGTGCATTTAGTGCTAACATTTATCTCTTTTCATTCTCAAAGTAATTCTGTGATGTTAGTACTATGATTCTCCTTTCCATGTGAGGAAACAGAAGCTTGCAGAATGTAAATCATGGTTTTATAAGTGTCAAAGCACTTTCAAACCCAGAGCCCAAGAACTTTATACTTAAGCCAATCAAGGGGCTCTTTGAGTCTTCTCTGAAGGCACTGATAACAAATGGTGAATAAGAAAGAGCTGAACTTTGAGCCCCCAGGGCTGACATTACAGATCTCCTTCCTGGTGACACCACATGTTTATGAGATATTTCTATCAATCTCCCTAAGTAGGCAGCCCACCTTTCCTCAGCCCATCCTGTCCTCAAGGGTATTACAGAGGCTCACTAAATGCCTTAGAGAAATCTGTATCCACCTTATCCACACACTGCCTTTATCTGCAAATCCAGTGCCCCCATCAGATGGGGAAATGGGCCCAACACCAGGCCTCATAAATATCTGTCCAATGAATGACTGACTTGACTTTCTTCCCTGTTCTTTCCATTCCATCCAATAACTTGCAATTGCATAAATGCTTAGTGCAGTTACCCTTTAAGGCCTTAGATGTGCTACCTCAGTGGCAGTATGAAAAGCTCTCTTCAGAGATTGGATGGCTCCCTCCCATGAAACGTACACAGTTGTGTATCTGTGTTAATCAGCCTGCTGCTTGCTCCAAAGAAGACATGTCTGAAATCAGCATTTCCCAACCAGTATACTGAAGTGCTGAGTGGTATAGGGCAGGGAGAACTGAACCCTGCTGTGATGAGACTTCTTTCATCTCCAGAGAGAAGGGTACCAGTCAGCCTTGCCTTCGACAGCAGGCGGAGGAAGAGAGCCCGTTTGACAGAGGACAGAAAGAGTCTCAGTGCAGCTGCCCCCTCAGAATTGGGCTCTGTTAGGTTCCAATTCTTTTAAATATATTTTTTTTCCCCAGTTTTTCACTTGCTGCTTGAAAAATCAGGAGGAACAGTGGGAAGAATTGTTTAAATAATAGTTTATTTACCATGTATTCTTGCCAGTTTTTCTCCATGAGGGTTAATGGCTTCTCATTTAAAAAAATAAAAATAAAATGAGTCACACAACTCTTGTAAAAAAAAAAAAAAAAAAAACACCTCTCTCTCTTTTAGCTTTCTTAGGCAGATGTGACAGTATCAATACAAATAGCACCTAGTAATTGTTAAGTTGTAATTTTAGAAATCAAAGTGCATTCCCACTGAGCCTGTGTTTCAAAAGAAAAATTTAGCATCCACTCTGATATACCATCTGGTGTTCAAATCACTCTGAAAAAAAGTGGTCATAGTAGTGTGAATTCTCCTAGGACAAGGCTGGTGAGGAACAGGAGACTGTGGGATCGAACAACCTTGAAGAAGATAAAATCCCTTTTGGCATTACCTTTTTCTGTGTGATCTCCTCTGTCAGGAGTCCAATTTTAGTTTCATCTCCATCAGAGGGGAATAATTTATAGAAGAAATTTCAGAATGGGAGTTCTAGTTAGTGTTTTTACCATACTGTCTTTAAAGGAGCTCTGAATTCTCCCTTTAAATCTAATTGCCTACTCATTATTCTGAAACTCCAAGAAAGAACAATGGATTGGATCCTTTGTCTTCTTCTGCCTGTGCTATTGAGAGCAATAGCCATTGCGTTTACAACCGGGCACACTTTTAAAAGCTGTTTCATACTGTGTTAGTCGGTCTTTCAGAAGTCTACTTTGGCACGTTAATTACATTCTAAAAATGTAATTACAGTTGAAATTTAAAAAAAAAACTTGTATGTAGTTTAATCACTCTATTTGATTGTTTCAAACAGTCCACAAGTATGAAACTTAGAAAAAAAAATGCCATCTATAATTGTGCTGCATTTCAGTGACTTCGGAGGACAGAGAATTCTTTTTTTTTTTTTTATACAGCAGGTTCTTATTAGTCATCCATTTTATACACATCAGTGTACACATGTCAATCCCAATCACCCAATTCATCACACCACCACCACCCCCCAGGCACTTTTCCTGCTTGGTGTCCATATGTTTCTTCTCTACATCTGTGTCTCTATTTCTGCTCTGCAAACTGGTTCATCTGTACCATTTTTCTACGTTCCACATATATGTGTTAATATACAATATTTGTTTTTCTCTTTCTGACTTACTTCACTCTGTATGACAGTCTCTAGATCCATTCATGTCTCAACAAATGACCCAATTTTGTTCCTTTTTATGGCTGAGTAATATTCCATTGTATATATGTGCCACAACTTCTTTATCCATTTGTCTGTCAATGGGCATTTAGGTTGCTTCCATGTCCTGGCTATTGTAAACAGAGCTGCAATGAACATTGGGGTCCATGTGTCTTTTTGAATTATGTTTTTCTCTGGCTATATGCCCAGTAGTGGGATTGCTGGGTCATATGGTAATTCTATTTTTAGTTTTTAAAGTAACCTCCATACTGTTCTCCGTAGTGGCTGTATCAATTTACATTCCCACCAACAGTGCAAGAAGGTTCCCTTTCTCCACACCCTTTCCAGCATTTGTTGTTTGTAGATTTTCCGATGATGCCCATTCTGAATGGTGTGTGGCGATACCTCATTGTAGTTTTGATTTGCATTTCTCTAATAATTAGTGATGTTGAGCAGCTTTTCATGTGCTCCTTGGCCATCTGTATGTCTTCTAAGGAGAAATGTCTATTTAGGTCTTCTGCCCATTTTTGGATTGGGTTGTTTGTTTTTTTTAATATTGAGCTGCATGAGCTGTTTATATATTTTGGAAATAAATCCTTTGTCCCTTGATTCATTTGCAAATATTTTCTCCCATTCTGAGGGTTGTCTTTTCATCTTGTTTATGGTTTCCTTTGCTGTACAAAATCTTTGAAGTTTCATTAGGTCCCATTTGTTTATTCCTGTTTTTATTTCCATTACTCTAAGAGGTGGATCAAAAAAGATCTTGCTGGTCTTCCCTGGTGGCACAGTGGTTGAGAGTCTGCCTGCCAATGCAGGGGAAATGGGTTCGTGCCCTGGCCTGGGAAGATCCCACATTCCGTGAAGTGGCTAGGCCCGTGAGCCATGGCCTCTGAGCCTGCGTGTCTGGAGCCTGTGCTCCACTATGAGAGAGGCCACCGCAGTGAGAGGCCCGCGTACCACGAAAAAAAAAAAAAGATCTTGCTGTGATTTATGTCAAAGAGTGTTCTTCCTATGTTTTCCTCTAAGAGTTTTATAGTGTCCGGTCTTACATTTAGGTCTCTAATCCATTTTGAGTTTATTTTTGTGTATGATGTTAGAATGAAAGAATTTCATTCTTTTACATGTACCTGTCCACTTTTCTCAGCACCACTTATTGAAGAGACTTGTCTTTTCTCCATTGTATATCCTTGCCTGCTTTGTCATAGATTAGCTGACCATAGGTGTGTGGGTTTATCTTTGGGCTTTCTCTCTTGTTCCATTGATCTATGTTTCTGTTTTAGTGCCAGTACCATATTGTCTTGATTACTGTAGCTTTATAGTATAGTCTGAAGTCTGGGAGTCTGATTCCTCCAGCTCCATTTTTTTCCCTCAAGACTACTTTGGCTATTCGGGGTCTTTTGTGTCTCCATACACATTTTAAGATTTTTTGTTCTAGTTCTGTAAAAAATGCCATTGGTAATTTGGTAGGGATTGCATTGAATCTGTAGATTGCTTTGGGCAGTATAGTCTTTTTCACAATATTGATTCTTCCAATCAAAGAACATGGTATATCTCTCCATCTGTTGCTATCACCTTTAATTTCTTTCATCAGTGTCTTATAGTTTTCTGCATACAGGTCTTTTGTCTCCCTAGGTAGGTTTATTCCTAGGTATTTTATTCTTTTTGTTGCAATGGTAAATGGGAGTGTTCCCTTAATTTCTCTTTGATTTTTCATCATTAGTGTATAGGAATGCAAGAGATTTCTGTGCATTAATTTTGTATCGTGCAACTTTACCAAATTCATTGATTAGCTCTAGTAGTTTTCTGGTGGCATCTTTAGGATTCTCTATGTATAGTATCATGTCATCTGCAAACAGTGACAGTTTTACTTCTGCTTTTCCAATTTGTATTTCTTTTTCTTCTCTGATTGCTGTGGCCAGGACTTCCAAAACTATGTTGAATAATAGTAGTGAGAGTGGACATCCTTATCTTGTTCCTGATCTTAGAGGAAATGCTTTTGGTTTTTCACCATTGAGAATGATGTTTGCTGTGGGTTTGTCGTATATGGCCTTTATTATGTTGAGGTAGGTTCCCTCCATGCCCACTCTTTGGAGAGTTTTTATCATAAATGGGTGTTGAATTTTGTCAAAAGCTTTTTCTGCATCTATTGAGATGATCATATGGTTTTTATTCTTCAGTTTATTAATATGGTGTAGCACATTGATTGATTTATGTATATTGAAGAATCCTTGGAACCCATGGGATAAATCCCACTTGATCATGGTGTATGATCCTTTTAATGTGTTTTTGGATTCTGTTTGCTAGTATTTTCTTGAAGATTTTTGCATCTATATTCATCGGTGATATTGGTCTGCAATTTTCCTTTTTTGTAGTATCATTGTCTGGTTTTGGTATCAGGGTGATGGTGGTCTCATAGAATGAGTTTGGGAGTGTTCCTCCCTCTGCAAATTTTTGGAAGAGTATGAGAAGGATGGGTGTTAGTTCTTCTCTAACTGTTTGATACAGTTTGCCTGTGAAGCCATCTGGTCCTGGACTTTTGTTTGTTGGAAGATTTTTAATCAGAGTTTCAATTTCATTACTTGTGATTGGTCTTTTCATGTTATCTATTTCTTCCTGGTTCAGTCTTGGAAGGTTATACCTTTTGAAGAATTTGTCCATTTCTTTCAGGTTGTCCATTTTATTGGCATAGAGTTGCTTGTAGTAATCTCTTAGGATGCTCTGTATTTCTGTGGTGTCTGTTGTAACTTCTCCTTTTTCATTTCTAATTTTAATAATTTGAGTCCTCTCCCTCTTTTTCTTGATGTGTCTGGCTAATGGTTGATCAATTTTGTTTATCTTCTTAAAGAACCAACTTTTCATTTTATTAATCTTTGCTATTGTTTTCTTTGTTTCTATTTCATTTATTTCTGCTCTGAACTTTATGATTTCTTTCCTTCTGCTAACTTTGGGTTTTGATTTTCTGCTTTCTCTAGTTCTTTTAGGTGTAAGTTTAGATTGTTTATTTGAGATTTTTCTTGTTTCTTGAGGTAGGCTTGTATAGCTATAAACTTCCCTCTTAGAACTGCTTTTGCTGCATCCCATAGGTTTTGGATCATCGTGTTTTCATTGTCATTTGTCTCTAGGTATTTTTTGATTTCCTCTTTTATTTCTTCAGTGATCTCTTGGTTATTTAGTAACGTATTGTTTAGCCTCCATGTGTTTGTGTTTTTTACGTTTTTTTCCCTGTAATTCATTTCTAATCTCATAACGTTGTGGCCAGGAAAGATGCTTGATATGATTTCAATTTTCTTAAATTTAATGAGGGTTGATTTGTGACCCAAGGTGTGATCTATCCTGGAGAATGTTCCGTGCACACTTGAGAAGAAAGTGTAATCTGCTGTTTTTGGATGGAGTGTCCTATAAACATCAATTAAATCTCTCTGGTCTATTGTGTCATTTAAAGCTTCTGTTTCCTTATTTATTTTCGTTTTGGATGATCTGTTCATTGGTTTAAGTGACATGTTAAAGTCCCCCACTTTTATTGTGTTACTGTCGATTTCCTCTTTTATAGCTGTTAGCAGTTGCCTTATGTATTGAGGTGCTCCTATGTTGGGTGCATATATATATATATAATTGTTATATTGTCTTCTTGGATTGATCCCCTGATCATTATGTAGTGTCCTTCATTGTCTCTTGTAACATTCTTTATTTTAAAGTCTATTTTATCTGATATGAGTATTGCTACTCCAGCTTTCTTTTGATTTCCATTTTCATGGAATATCTTCTTCTATCACCTCACTTTCAGTCAGAATGTGTCCCTAGTGGGTCTCTTGTAGATAGCATATATATGGGTCTTGTTTTTGGATCCATTCAGCAATCCTATGTCTTTTGGTTGGAGCATTTAATCCATTCACGTTTAGGATAATTATAGATATGTGTGTTCCTATGACCATTTTCTTAATTTTGGGGGGTTTGTTTTTGTAGGTCCTTTCCTTCTCTTGTGTTTCCTTCCTAGAGAAGTTCCTTTAGCATTTGTTGTAGAGCTGGTTTGGTGGTGCTGTATTCTCTTAGCTTTTGCTTGTCTGTAAAGCTTTTGATTTCTCCATTGAGTCTGAATGAGATCCTTGCCGGGTAGAGTTATCTTGGTTGTAGGTTCTTCCCTTTCATCACTTTAAGTATATCATGGCACTCCCTTCTGGCTTGTAGCATTCCTGCTGAGAAATCAGCTGTTAACCTTGTGGGAGTTCCTTTGTATGTTATTTGTCATTTTTCCCTTGCTGCTTTTAATAATTTTTCTTTGTCTTTAATTTTTGCCAATTTGATTACTATGTATCTTGGCCTGTTTCTCCTTGGGTTTATCCTGTATGGGACTCTCTGCACTTCCTGGACTTGGTTGGCTATTTCCTTTCCCATGTTAGGGAAGTTTTCGACTATATTCTCTTCATATATTTTCTCGGGTCCTTTCTCTCTCTGTTCTCCTTCTGGGACCCCTATGATGTGAAAGTTGTTGCGTTTAATGTTGTCCCAGAGATCTCTTAGGCTGTCTTCATTTCTTTTAATTCTTTTTTCTTTATTTTGCTTTGTAGCAGTGAATTCCACCATTCTTTCTTCCAGGTCACTTCTCCGTTCTTCTGCCTCAGTTATTCTGCTATTGATTCCTTCTAGTGTAGTTTTCATTTCATTTATTGTATTGTTCATCTCTGTTTGTTTGTTCTTTAATTCTTCTAGGTCTTTGCAAAAAAAAAACATTTCTTGCATCTTCTCGATCTTTGACTCCATTCTTTTTCCGATGTCCTGGATCATCTTCACTATCATTATTCTGAATTCTTTTTCTGGAAGGTTGCCTATCTCCACTTCATTTAATTATTTTTCTGGGGTTTTATCTTGTTCCTTCGTCTGGTACATAGCCCTCTGCCTTTTATCTTGTCTATCTTTCTGTGAATGTGGTTTTTGTTCCACAGGCTGCAGGATTGTAGCTCTTCTTGCTTCTGCTGTCTGCCCTCTGGTCGAGAATTCTTATGTAATAAGCTGACATAGACTTTTTGGCATCTCACAGCTTATATAATGATTATTATTTAAAAAATTATTACTTCTGCTTTTCATTTGACGTACAGAACTCACTGCTATGTTACCCATAGGACATTTTGTGCTTAATTAAGAACTGTGGTCAAGAGAGTTACTTGAATGTAAAATGTTTAACTTTGATTTCAAAGTTCATAAAGATAGTTTGAAAAGTTGAAACTATATCTTATTTACTCTTTCTGATTTCAATTCTGTTCATCACTTAGGTGATGAAACAAAGTGTAAACTTTGTAATTGTAGCACATGTTTGATAAAAGGAGGTTAGCTGGTGGGTTCTAGAAAGTATTGCTCTCAGGGTCTTCTGAGAAGGAGGTAACATTACAAGTATTAATGTCCTCAGCTGACAAACTTAAACACAGATTAGGATTGACTTAAGCTTTTATCATCTGCAGAGTTATAAGGAAAACAACCTCCTGGAGTGGTTTCTGTGCATCCTACCTAAGGTGGAACAAGCTACCAAGCAAGAGAGAATGTTTGGTGAATTAACTCCATCAGTGCTGGCTTACTGGCTGGGGTGACTTAAAAATAATGAGGAAGATAATTGATAGGGTGTGCATTTTATGGAAAGGCATCCCATCAATTATCTTAAAATTTAAAATAAATATCTAGAGTTTTTGTTCTTGTAGAACATACAGTATCTGCATGTTTCTTGGACTAATTGGCTGTACATTTTGCTGATTTGGAAGCAGTTGCAGCATTGCGTTTCCTATCCAAAAAAGAATTTATAAATAGTACTGGTCAGTATCCAATATATGTTATTTTTTAAACTGGTGACTGAATTGTCTTTAGGGAATATATTTTTAGTGTAAAAACTACAATGTTGTATTATGATAGTTCCTATGAAATAGATTTTAAAATATGTGTATTCCAGACTTAAATGTATAAAATAACATTAAATAGAGAAACTCAGTCAGTGGTTAAATATATTCATTCATCCATTTAAATATATCACCAACCAGCATTTATTGAGGACCTATTATGTGTCAGGTACCGTTCCAATAGGATGTATTGAACATCTTTGTTCCAGGAACCATGCCAGGCATTTGGAATACAAAATTCATAAAGTACAGTCTGTCTTCTTAGGGAACTAAGGATCGGTACTATTGTGGGAAGTAGGGATGATCAGTTAGTAGCTGAATAGGTCAGAGAAAAGCCCCAAGGTTGTGAGGCAATGGTCCCCATCACTATTGGATTGAATTACTTTATTCAAATTTTTGGGCACAGACTACCTCTAACATTCTGGTTGTTTTGGGGAATGGCTATAAGAGACACAGGTGAGAGATTCTGGAAGAGTGCAGATAGAAATGGTGTAAATGCCTTCTCCTCATGAAACCTTTACAATCTGTCCAGTCAAAGATGACTATTTAGTTGAACTCACAAAGCTCTTGCATCTTGTGTCATATATCTATGTATCTATATCTATGTCTTTATATCTGTCTGTCTGTATCTGCATGGCAACTCAGGAGTCTAAGAGCAAGCATTCCAAGAGTCAGGAAATGGAAGATACCAGTCTCTTAAATCCTCTTTCATTAGAGAAAGGCACAATTTCAGAGAAAAATTTTTTTTAAATAACTCTCTTTAAAATGTCCCTGTCTGCCTGGATACCATGCCAATATACTTAGTGATATTTTTAACCACATTAAATTCCAACTGTAATATAGTATCAGTGGTTGATGGGACTTTGAGTATATATAAAACAAAATAAAATGTATGATTGCTTTTATGTTCTGATTCGCACTGTGTAGAAACACATGCAATTAATTTTGCCACTCAATAATTGCCCTTTGTTTACCTCCCCTAAAGAATATATTTTACAATATATTGTTAATGGAGGAAAGGATTATTTTATCGAATGCTATTTGTCAGTTGCTTTCACTGGTGCTGTACATTACCTAGCAATATTCTCTTATAATTGTAATGGATTAATTATGTGTGCTCTATGTATTATATATTTATATAAATAGCTATAATAATTCATAACTTTCTTAAGCTATCAGGAATAACTCTTGTTTCTTCATGTTTATAGTGCTTATGTGTGTGTTAAAATAACATCTTCACACATTACTAGTTTCAGTAGGATAAAATTTCAAGGACTATTCCCTCTAAAGCTTTTAGGTAGAAGAAGATGAGAAACTGGACAAAGGGGAAATTTTCATCTTACTGCAGTGTATCACACAATTAGGTACTTTATGGGGGATTTTATTTCGTCCACTAAAATAGCCAGCATTGGACATTTTCAGAAATAGGATATTGGACTGATCAGATCATTGGTCAGTTCTGCTATGGTAATTTCTGTTTGCTTAAAGAGGGTGATGTTTGCTTGGTTTGAATACATGTCAGAAAATAGACAATGTTCTTTGTTTGGATTTCTTGAATCATACCATGCTAGGAACAACCATACTACAAAATGTCTTACTTGTCAAAATGCTTCTTTTTCAAGTGTTGTGGTCAGGGATCACTTAATGATGTGAGAAGAGAGATTCATAGTAGGTTACATGGATAAAAACAGATTATAGAACAGTGTATAAATTACAGCCCCTTTTTATGTTATACACACAGAGGAAAGCCTAGTGTAGTAGAGTTGTGGTTATGATCACAGTCTCTGACATAGTTCAGAGGGCCCAATTTCAAATCCCGGCTTCTCACCTTATTAAATATGTGACCTTTGACCCAGAGCAAGTTACTAAACATCTCTGTACCTTAATTTCCTCATTTGTAAAATGGAAATAATGGGTTTGTACATAAAACATTATATATATTATCTGTTCTAAATTATTTATACATAATAGAGAATGGAGATGGGTATAGAGTAAGTACTCAATATTGTTAAAATTATTTTGTTATTATTAATGTATAATATTAATAGGGCTTATCTTGGATAATTGGGCTTAAAAGTAATTTTTATTTTTTCGTTATAATTGTTTATATTTTCTAAATTGTCTAAAATTCCCATGAATAAAGGTTAAATTGTTTTTTAAATAAGAGGATAAAAAGGCTAGTACTCTAATTTATATTTGAAATCTTTAAGCACGACTCCAGCCATCTTTAAGTCTACTACACAGAAACTACTCTATATCACTTTAGTTTTTACTTCATTCTTCTTACTGGATTAAAACTGACATGTTACTAAGTTACTAAGATCTTAACAGTTCCACAGAAGTAAGGTTACCAGACAAAAATGTAAGTAGCTTTTCTTCTCAAAACGTTATTTATAATAATAAATATTAAGACAGACTTTTTATCATTCATTACAACTTTTTAAGTTTCTAAAGTTACTTTCTTTTTCTTCCTAATTGAAAGTGAGTCCCAAGAAAATGTGAAAAACAAAATTGCATGCTTGAGGGAGAAAGAGTTTAGTAAGTCACTGCTTGTTAATGCAAGGTTAGTTCATAAAAGGGAAGAATGAAAATTGACAATTATATATCTAATTGGGAAGAGAAAGAAGGTTTTTCCCACTAGAACATAAACATGCCTATGTTCTTCTCTTTTTATTTTGTTAAACAAATTAATCCATATAATATGATATACTTGGCTAATAACCATTCAGATCTTTAGTAGATGATTTATCTTACTTTGTAAAACTAACATATGTATGAAAATGGTGTGCAAATAGAATATTCTAGCACTTTAGAGAATGAGTCGTATAATAATGTATACAGATTAACTTGAGCTGCAGACCAATTTGGATTTTAGTCTTATGGATATTTTCTCTTTCTCTCTTTTCCCCCTAATTTAATTTATCAAATTTAGTATCTTTTCCTCTCAAATCTACTGTTCTCTGATCTGAATATACAATGATATACATGTCTGTATGTATGTACATACAGGTGTAAATACACACTCATATATACGTATATATATGTGTATGTGTGTGTATTGCAAAAAGACAAATTAAAGATTTACTTTTTATTTACTTTTTATCTCTACAAAATACATTTATTCTGGCTGTAAACTCTTAGTTTGTAGTAATTTAACTTCCCACAAATCATTATGGAAAACATTCCAAAGATTTGTAACACTGATATTGAAGAAGTTTTAGCTCTTTTTTTCCCCTGGCTCCTGTAGTCACAGACTCAGGCTTTTAGGAGCTGGGAGATGCAGTGCTCCCAAGGTTGTGGTTAGGAAACCCACTGTAGAAACCATCACAGATTTTTCTAGCGCCAAGTTGTGAGTAAGACTAGATCTCCTGGCTCAGGCTAGCTTCCCAACTCACAGCACAATTCTTTGGAAACGAATGACTTCATACCTGGTTTCTCATTGTAAAAAAGGGCACACATAAAGAAAAAAAGAAAAAGAACTTTAAAAATATATGACTTGTGACAACTCTTCAGTTAGTACCAAAAATACTGCCTTTGTAGAATAGTGGTTCAGCATAGTACAAAGCCTTCAGGTCTGTGCATTGTGAATGGGTTTGTGGATGAAGAACACATTGTTAATGTGAAAGATGAAGCCAATATAGATTTGTTATTAAACTTTAAAATTCTTTAATGATGTTTAAGTTCTTCCTAGACAGTGAGTCAAGTGTTTTAGTTTCTAAATAATGGTGTATGAGCACAGACCCATTTTGTTATCATCTTTAAAGTCTTTTGGTTATCACCTTTGTTTTATTTTGTTTTTCTTGACGTTGAATGTTTAAGAACAGATTCCTGGTCAATTACAAGGCAGATATGTAATTACCATCCAATGATTAGACCTGTACAGAGATAGAAATAACCTCCAACTGGTAGGCTTGGTTGAGTCCTTCATCAGTTTCTCCAATCCCAGAGGTACATGCAGTGTTATTTTGAATAAGTTCTTTCTATATGTACTATTTTTGCCTAAATATTCCACCTGCTGCTGAAAAAGATTTTAGGTTCTTTTTGGAGATACATTATTTTTTGATACCCTGTAACAGTTTCTAAGGGCATTTCTCAGTATAAGCGATAAATTTCACAAATTCTCTGGTTTATTAGCCAGAGGACTTGGACAGCTCTTTAGGAGTTTTCAGGGAATATATTTTTCTTCCCTACCTTTTTCTTTCCTCCTAAAACAATAGACTCAATGTGTAGGAAAGGAAGAGAATCCCACTATCTGCAATTGTGAACTCAGTAGCTTCTTTTTGTAATTGGACATAGAAGAAAGACTTCCAAAACATTTTAATTTAAATGAATGAATTGGAGTATAAACCAAAGATGATGCTTCTTTTATGACATGAAAAAAAATTAATAGCAAAGACATCTTCATTTATATATTACTTTATAATTTTGAGAAAACTTTCCTGAATATAACTCTATTTGATTTTTTGCAGGTTCTAGATAGTGTTTGTATTGTTACTCCTATTTTATGTATGAGAAAAGTAAGCCTCTGAGAGGCCTTGCAGGTGATGAATGACAAACCAAGCCTAGAAATCATGGTGCCCTTAATCCAAGGATACCTCATGTTATCTTGACGCTGACTTGGTTCTAAAGAATGACAATGACAACTCAAAACTAGACTAAAAATTAGAATAAAGGGAAATTAGGGTTGGAATCTTAAGCAAAGCCTAAAAACTAATCAAAGACTGAAATCTAGAATCTGGTATTAAAACAGGATTTATCTGTATCAACTCTGTGTAGCTTCAACAGGAAAGATTAAGAATTTTCCTGTTGATTCCATTTTAGGAGTAAAACCAAATTAACAGCTTGAATTTGGGAGAAATAGATTTTAAAGTCCTGAAATTCTGGCCACCAAAGTATATAAATCATATTACTTTTTGTAAAAAAGAAAGGTTTAGGGAATGAAGCTTTATACTTGAGAAACTTTTAGTTGAGAGATTATTTTTCTTGTGACTGCACATGAAGAGTCTGAAATTTGCTGTGCCAGATTCCATGGGTTTCTCGGTGCTCAGTGTTCTTTGTTTCTTCCCTTGAATAATAGGAGCAAAGTGGATGAGAAAGGATAGAAAAAGGGGGGAGGGAGAGAGAGAGGAAAAGAAAGAAATAGAATCTGTGAAAAGAGAACAGTTCCAGGTGCACCTCAGTGGGAGAAACAGAGCATTCAGCCCAGTGTATTAACATGGGCTTGAATAATTCAAACTTTCAAACCACAGGAAGAGGCTTTCCAGTGGGAGGAAAAGTCCCCATAATTAAAGCTCTCCTGGCACATGGAGGCAGCTGTATCCTCTGACAGACCAAGAAAATTGGACATGGCTTAATAGCCTAAGAGAACAGGGATGCTGGGGTACAGCATTGTTAAAGAAGTGTTAGGTTTATTTTGGTGTTCTCCAATTATAAAGTCAATTCTCTGGATACCAGCTTCTTTTACATATTAATGGCCTAACCCTTGGCATATGGCAAGAATGCAGGATTCAACTCTGAGACTGCTTGAAAAATGGAATAGTGAGTTCAAAGATGCCAGTGGTGGCATATTACATTTTTGAAAGGTAGCTTTCAAAATAAACAAGAAGATGAAATTTTTTTTTACATCAGTATGCCACTCATTTTAGAAAAAATATTTCCTCACTTAATATCTCCATGTAAGGTGCTTAAGGGGTTCACAATATTATACATATTTAGTATATATGTGTATTCATACAGTTTCTGAATATGTTGTTTTAAAACTAAAGATGATTGCTGTAATGTACATTCCTTTCCACAGCAAATTTAAGCTACTACCTCAATTCACTCCTTTAAAGTGTTCAAAAATCTTACTTGATTTTGGTTGTTCCAAATGCCAACTCTCATCAGCACCTTGCTTTTTTTGTAGAAGGTGCTTATTTTTCCCCTCTGGTGCACTTCCTATTTGTAATTTCCTGCCACCTCCCAATGTCTTCAGCGAGGAGGCTAATTGTTATGCTTGTTTTCTGGGTTGAATACAGCAAAGGGCCCATCTGAAATAAACAATTCACTGTATTCCTGGAGGCTTTGCCAGACTGAGAAAAGCTAAAACATCTTGTGGTGTTCCCTCAGGGACTTCACACCATGCCTGGCCTGAAAAAGGTGGAAAAAAGGGGGTAGCAGCAATATCTTCTACTTCCTCTTTCCTTTACTGACAGCAGAGTTAAAAGCTTACCTCTGTCTTCACATTTGATTCCCCTCCCTCCCCGCAGTGCCCGCCATCCCGAACATCAGTGCAGCGGTGACCTGTGTTCCAGGTGGCCGCAAGGGATGGGAAAATAGACACGGAAGGCAAGGAATCTGATGGCTGCTGCTCCAGGGAAAAAAGGAGTTTATTTTTATCAGTCTCTTTAGAAGCTGGCCAAAAAGCATCTGTGGCCTTTCAAAGGAATTCTGTTACTTTCAGAACAAGCTTTTAACACTTTCATGATAAAACTGCATTATACAGAACTATCATTCCAAGAATTAGATCTAACATTTTAGGACCACACTGGCATACTTTGTAAAGTATAACTCATTTTAAATCATATATTTTAATTAAGGGATCATGTTACCCTCATTAGTACCATATAAGTTGTACAGCTGACTAAAGGTAAGATAAAATAAGTGAAACACTGAGGTATATTGGAAGGGACCATTGAGACAAAGGAGCAATATGTTATTTGGAGAAATCATCAGATGTATCCTAGAATACATTTCTTATTCTGCGTTCCCAATTAAATGATGTCTGAGCTCTCATTTTCATGCTCAAAATCTGTTCCTAATAAAAACTTTGCCAAACTTATTAGGCTATTGCCTTAAAGAAGTAGAAATGAGTGGCCTCAGTGTGTAACCACAAACCCATTGATCTGAAGCTCTCACATTTTCAGATTGCATTGTAAGTCTGATGATGATTAGACGTTTTATGATTTTATTACTTACCAGTTTCTTTAATTCCTAAAGGCTCTGTCTACAGCTGAAGGCGCCCTACTTTGGTTTTAATGCTGAATTGTGAATAAGCAGGTCAGATAATCTTCAAAGGCATACAAATTGAAACTGAATCTCTGAAGGCTCATCCGAAAGGGAAGAGATAGAGTGTAATATTTACTGCCTTCAAAAATATCATACTTTTGAACTTTTTGAAAATCATCGTAATGAAATAAACTTTAGATACACCATTTGCTATGTGGAAGGCAGAAAATGTTGTCAGAAATCATTTAGTAATTCAGTATTCAGAGGACTCAGCGCTAATCAAGTATGTGATTAGAACAAGTTTGATTTTGAGTCTAGTTTTACTGACTGGATTTGGATAACTGGCTCTGAGCCCCCTTCCTGCTGCCTGATGGAAGGGAATCTACCTCCCAAATCTAATCTTGTGGCCAGAACTCTCATTTTTATCTGTTGAAAGGCTCTATAAAGTGACCCAGAGTCTCCTTTCAGACTCAACTCACCATGCCCCATTTAAATCTTTTTTCACTCCATTGGCTGCTAATGTTGACCTATGTCATTGCCTGTATCCTGGAGTACAGCATCCTGTTGTCCTCGGGAACAAGTAAAGAATCCTCAACGCGGCCTAAAAAGGCCCTTCATAAGTTGGCATCTGCTTGGGTTGCCTCAACTTGCCACTTTCCTTCATGCTCCAGTCACCCTGAAGACTTTCCCCCTCCCACATTCTTCATGTTTTCTTTCCCTCTGTGTGGAATACTTTTTCCAGCATCTTCCTCTTCATCTCTCTGTCTGTCTCTGTGTGCCTCTGTCTCTGTCTCTGTACTGTCTCTCTCTCTCTCTCTCTTTCTCTCTCTAACCCACACACATAAACACAAACATCCCTATCCTGGAAAACCCCCAGTCTCTTCAGGGTTCACATAAATATCTAGACACCCTGCTGGGCTGGTGTGGCTGTCCTTCCACATCCTTCGCTAGTTCTGGGGCCATATACTTGTGCCTTGGTCCTGTTTATCTTTCTGAATTATAATTGCCTTCCCGTTCCTGTTCTCTTTGGGAACTCTTTCCTCGCTGCTCCCTAAGCTATCTGAGGTTAGGGACCAGGCCTTATTCGCCATGGTGTTCCTATCACTTACCCTAGTGTTGGCTACATAGCGATTTCTCAGTAAATATTTGGTGAATGAGCGAGCAGACTGGAGCTAGTTTGTCCCAGCTCTCTCACAACATCTGAAATGTAGCCCTCCTCCTCCTACCAGACCACGGCCCCCTGCAGAAGACAGTCCCTCTTTCTGATTCTCCTACCCTGCCCCATTCCTTCAAGGTAAATCCTGCCATATACTGGACCATGTCCTGACCATAATGAGGAGGTTCTCAGAAAGCAATGAAATGGGCTTCCCTGGTGACGCAGTGGTTGAGAGTCCGCATGCCGATGCAGGGGTCACGGGTTCGTGCCCCGGTCCGTGAACATCCCACGTGCCGCGGGGCGACTGCACCCGTGAGCCATGGCCGCCGAGCCTGCGCGTTTGGAGCCTGTGCTCCGCAACGGGAGAGGCCACAACAGTGAGAGGCCCGCGTACCGGAAAAAAAAAAAAAAAAAAAAAAAGAAAGCAATGAAATGGGAACAGTCTTCAGGAGCTAATAGAAATGTGGAAGCTGCCGGAATGGAGAACACCCTTTATTGGTGTTTTCATCATTTAAATCTCACTGCAATTACAACAAAAATCTGGGACAGCTTTGTTATACTCTATCACTGCATAATCTACATTTAGAACCTTGTATAACACACAAAGCACAGATTCCACCTATTTTTCCTAAATAGAAAGAACAAGTTATAGTTAAAGTTGAAGTTATACTTCCGTTGCAGAAGCCCATAGTGCAATTTGCTGCTTATGCCTCTTGTACTGTGTTCAGAACTAGCACAACTTCAGGGCATTTCTTGAAGCAGTAGTTTCACATTTCAATATCATTGCATATACATTCTTGCTTTCATTCAATGCTGATTAAAACCCAAGCACACACATCTAAATATTGACATAAGGCACTGATTTTTCTTGTGAAGAAATATGAACTTGGAAGAATCCTAAAGTTTTAACATCCTTAAGTAGTTCCAGATTTCTTTGTCTAATTCTTAACTAAAAAAAATAGATTATTTCTTGTCAGTAAAGTTCGTCTGGTATTGATTAGCAGTCCTATAGTGCACTGTCTATTTCTTGAAATAGAAATGGAATTGATGCAGTAAAGTAGAATCAGAATGAAAATAGGTTATTTTTGTAGTGTGCTTGATTCTTTACTAAGCTTTGGAGTTTTTCCTGAGTGGTGAATTACTGATAAATTGATCTTGTTAGCTGCATTCCATCATTTGCTGTGGAGAACACATTTCCATCTGGTTTTCCAAAGGAATCCTTTGAGATCTGCATGTGTGCATGAAATTTTATGCAAAGAAAAAAGTGTGTTTCCCTAGCCTTGGTCTTTTTTCATGTAAATTCACTCGGAGGTTCTTATCACTCCCTGTCCATTTCATCTCCGCCTCAACCTCAAGCATGTGCTTTCTCCTCTACCCTGCCAGCCATCAGCCTTCAACCTTCTAGTGGAAATTGGTATTCAAGGAATCTGAATACAGCTGATGAACAATTAAAACCTTGGAGATTTGTTATAAGAATTTATGGTCTCACATTTTACTGGATTTTTAAAGAATACTGAAATATCACGTTTTTCAATGAATATGAAAAGACTTCACATTCCTGCCAAGTTGCTAAATGCACCTCAGTTTTCATTTTATTGCGTTTTATTTTACTGTTTATTGGGGGGAAATTTTTCCATTCACTTGGACTCAAACCTTGTAAGATTGTTAAATCTGCAAGCAAAATTGTACAGAAAATGCAACCCTCAAGGCAGAGAAATTAGTAATAATGACAAGAAAAAAAAAAAACACTTTAAATTACCTACACTCAAATTCAAGAGGTAAAATAATTGAACAGAAAGGATTTCTATTGATTTTGACATTTTTTTTATTACAGTATGGTGTTCATTTATGGAGCTATATAAATCTCATAAGGATAATTGAGGAACACATGTAAACCTGCTCGCTTGTCCCTTTTGGGTCTCTTCCCTCATGACTTAACCCAAATGTCAGGAAACAGCTGTCAGTCATGGGTGGCTGTGTTTAACCATCTATTGTTTCTCACACTAACCAAACTCCCAGAAGCCCATCTCAGGTGGCCTTCACCAAAAGTAAGAAATGAGAGCCACGATCCTCTCTCATCAGGGATAATTCGGGTGACCTTCTCATGTTTGGGGAATTTTAAAATATATCTTAAAATATCAGAGTAAAAGCTATTCGTCATCGTTTTCTCCTTTATAATTAAAACTGTAACCCAGACAAGGCAACCTTTAATGAGAGCATTTCTGCTCAGGAAAGGATATAGGAATATACCTCTGGAACTAAACTTTTTAAAAAAACTTCCTTGAATAATATCTGCATATGGCATTTCCTGAAGTCATTGAAATTTCCACATGTGTACTCAAGTATGGAGCAATTTAGAATGAATTCTCTTATCGGGAACTTCCCTACTTTCCTTTGCCTATGAAACGTTTTGTGCAACAAACATCATAACCCAGGAATGTATCTGTTTATTCAGCAGATGAAAGTGATAAATTTGCAACACCAAAAAAGAGAGGGGGAGAAAGCTAAGATTTGCATTTATACAAACAGGGTTTTATTATTGTCAAAATTATTATTACTGTTTGTATAACTGCTCTTGTAAGCAGCTACATATTTCCTAATGTGAAAAAGCAAAAGGAACATAATTCATTTTTCCCTTTTTTCCGGCACTTCTTATTACTTATCCACCATTGGCAATTAATACCTTGTTGATACTGTAACCAAGGAGAGCCACCCCTGGATGAAATTAAAGAGAATTAAATCAAGATTTTTTTAAAAAAATATAAGCTTTAATAATGTATCAGCCTTATTAGGGGTAAAAGTGATTCTGCAAATATTTGAAACTTCAAATTGAAAAACTATGATTCTTCTGGAGTTCTTTGTATCTTTTTGCTTGGTCTTAAAAGAAAACATAACACTAAAAACATTCTGATTACAGATTTTCCTTTGATGTAAAGGAAAGTCAACCTGGAAAAGCTAAAATAGGTCCCATTGATGTCCACTCTTTACCAAATGCACCCTTCCCTTCATAGGGTACCTTCTTTAACCGGAGATTTGTCCTCATGCAGCCAAAGGATCAAAATGTCTTCCAACAGTGTCTAAAATAACCCCGTATTGAACATCATTCATTTCTTTATGTCCTTACATAAACAGAGGGATACAGGAAAGAGCAAGTACTTCATCAAAGGTGAGCTAAGTGGGTCAACTAGAAAAGAGGGAAAATATGCATGTGCTTGGAAAACAGGCCTTTTTTTGTGCCCATTAGACCGCAATCTTAGCTATAGAAATTGCCGTGTATTTTATGAAATTTGGGCTATGGAGAGGAAACTTGAAAATGCAGTGCTGAGGTCATTTAATGTATTTCACCTGGAAATTTTCACCAATCTGAGACTTGTTTTGGTTTTTTGTTTGCCTTTTTCCTCTCTACTCTCACAACTTTTGGAGATTTAGCTGTGGCAGATCATGGGTTAATTTACCCAAATGGAATTTGTACTGGTACAAAAAGAGTGGTTTTGGCCTTTTAATGGCTTGGTTAGTAGAGTACCCTTGTCTTGCATAAAAGCCTGAGTTACCCACTGATTAAGGTGGCACTGAATACTTGCTCTCTCACCGTGCCAGTATTTAAATGTGAGTTAATTTATTCAAATAATAAATACATACAGAACATTCTGTATGCATGGCAGATGAAGTGTTATAGGTACATTCAGAGCAAGGTGTTAATCCTTAGCATGACTTGTATAGCATTGTACAGTAGGATGGCCAAGGAAATGAGGACCAAATAGGTCCACAGTTCTCACCCAGCTGTCAGTTTTGAGATGTGTAGTCTTGAGAAAGTCACTTAATTTCTCTAATCTTTGGTTTTGTAAAAGGACTAAAATAGATATGATAGAGGGTCTCCAGTCCCCCTAACTTGCCTTCTACATTTGCTACCTTTTCTTTCTTTGTGGCAATCTACCTCCCCGACCCTGTGAATTTTGACTAGCCAATAAACAGTTTTGGGGAGATACTTTTCAGATGGTTATGGGATTATATCAAAAAGCCCAGGGCAAGAGCCATGAGAACAGCAACAATAACCAACCTGAGTTTCTGTCAACACTGGAAACTGCTGCCTAAGCCAAAACCACGAGGACTTTGCTCTCTCCCCAAAGTCAGCAAACTGTATCGCTTTTAGGCCAAAGACCTGTCACCAGTTTTTTTTACAACCTGGGACCATTTACACTTTTAAATGGTTGAAAAAAATCCAAAGAAGAATATATTGTGACACCTGAAATCTATACTGAATTCAAATTTCAGGATTCATAAATAAAGTTTGTGGGAACAGAGCCACACTTGTTCCTTTATGGATTGTCTGTGGCTGCTTTCAGGCTGCAATGGCAGAGTTGACTAGTTGCTACAAAGACCATATGGCTACAGAAAATATATTTACTATCTGGCCTTTTATAGAAAAAGTTTGCTGGCACCTACCCTACTCTATAGAAACCCTGATCCTCCTCAGCCAGAAGCCACCTGACTGTCCCCGGTCTCCCTAATGCACATCCCCTGACTGCAGTCTTACCATGTGAGTCAATTAAGTCATTCTCTTCTCAGAGTACATGTATTATGATCATCGTGTATCTGCAAGAGGGTGTTAAAGTTTAGTAACATTATATAAAGCACGTGGGAGAATGCTTGGCACAGAGAGACAATGTTAGCTACTACTACTGTTATTCTTATTTATTTATATGTATATTGATTTAGAAAATATTTATTATGTGTAGTTGTGTAGTCAGGGAACCGTTAGGTCCTAAGGGATGGGAAGATAACTCTGACACATTCCCAAACCTCAAGGAGCTTATACTCTAAAACATATCTATTGAATAACAGTAAACGCGAAGTAGACTAGACTCATAAAGACTTGCAGATAAAGTATGATGAGACTTAGAAGGCAAGAGGAGAGGAAAGGTGAAATCAGGGAAGGCTTCTGCAGAAGGCAACATCTGAGCTGATCTTGTCCTTTTCTTTGCACAACCACTCCTGAGGTCGTAGCCTAACCCTTCTCATTACCAACAATCATATCACCTTCATAATCCTGTTTTCAAGTATTGCATCCCCAACTACTACGTGTCTTTCCATCTTGCTCCCTTTATTACTCCAATTCGAGCAATGCCCGGGGACCTACACTCCATTGACCCCACCACCTTCTCACTGCCCTCGCCCTATCACAGCTTTAATTCCCTCCTACCAGCTTAATTATGTGGCTCTTCATCAAAATTACTCCCTAGCTTGTACCCTCAGTTCTATCAGTAACTGAATCCAGCTCTCTATCTTAATGCAGGGTCCCTTGCAGCCTAACATTTCTAGAGGAAAACACACAACCATGCTAATGCTCTTTCAGGATGATCTTTCAGTTCATGATCATTAACCGCAAGAGGTCATTAGTGCTGCCCAGCAGCTGTGTTATATTTCCCTCGTCCATCCATCACCCTCTTTTCTTGAACGTCCACACATCCTCCTTATTGTCCCTCAACTGATCTTTGTCTTTCCTATTTCATTGCAAAAATAGCGATCAGAAGAAAACTTCCAAAGAGTCCACCAAGAGAACTACCTGGCCCTAGCCTCTGTGCCCACATTATTTGAGGTGAACCACCCGTGCTCCCATCTGAGGCTGCCTTTCGGTCACTAGATCCCCTTCCCTTGTACTTAACTCATGATCACTGCTCCACCAGTTTTCTCCTCTTCATCCTGTATCATCAAAATTGTCCTTCTCGGGCTTCCCTGGTGGCGCAGTGGTTGAGAGTCCGCCTGCCGATGCAGGGGACACGGGTTCGTGTCCCAGTCCGGGAAGATCCCACATGCCGCGGAGAGGCTGGGCCCGTGAGCCATGGCCGCTGAGCCTGCGCGTCTGGAGCCTGTGCTCTACAACGGGAGAGGCCACAACAGTGAGAGGCCTGCATACCACACACACACAAAAAAAATACCATCAGTAGCCTTATAATTCCCACCCAGGCCTCACCCTGGAGCTTCAGACTCAGATACGGCAGGTTAAATCACTTAGATTCTAATAAACGTCTCAAATTTAAAGATCCAAAACCAATCCTGATTTTCCTGTTAATTATCTTCCAACGTTTTTTACCGTCTCAGTAGAGGGCAGTGCCATTCTTCCCATTGCTCAGGACAGAGCTTCTTTCTGTTATACGTCACATCTAATCCATCAGGATTACCTGGTGACTCATCTTCAAAAGACGTCTAACTGCATCCCACACTTGTTCTTGCCATGATATTCTCTCACTTGCATTATTTCAATCTCCTTTCCTTTGTCTTTGTTTCCTTAGAGTTAATTCTCACCACAGCAGCCAGAATGATTGCTGTAAAACTGGACTTTGATCTTGTCACTATTCTCTACTCAGAATCCCCCAATGGCTGGCCATTTTTCCTGCAAGGTGTCTGTCCCCCCCTCCCCTCTCCTGGTATATCTCTGAATATATCTTCCGCTACTTTTAGTTCACTCCACTCTAGTCACACAGTGGCCACCTTGCAAGTCCTACAATACACCAGACATACTAACATTTCAAGGCTTTTGTACTTGCTGTTCCCTGTACCTGGAATGTTCTTTCCACTGATATCTACATGCCTTACTTCTTCACCTCATTTAGCTCATTGATCTAATATCACCTCAGTAATTACAGTGCCCTATGCATGCTCCCAGAAAGGAAGGAGTTTGCAGAGGAGTCCCAGAGGTCCCTATGGATCCTTGGCTGAGGGCTGGGCTCAAGGTGAGAACCCCCTGAGGCTTAGCAGTGAGGGACTGCTCTGGAGTTGAGAATGGAACAGCAGTGCTGGAAGACTTTGAGTTTCCATTCTAGCCATGTTAACACCTTCTTCACATCTTGTTTTCCTCAACATCTGATGCAAGACTAGAAAGGCCATGTCTTAGGAGATAGGACCACACCTGCTCTTCAAAGGTTAAAAGCAGGCATGACAAGGTTTGAAGGGGAGATGTTTCAGAGTTAAGTCTTGCCCAGCGAGAAGGGATTGAGAAACACCTGAAGCTTTCCATAGGTCTGCCCTGAAAGCATAAACCAAGCCTACATAATGTCAAAGTGATCAGCCAATAATTTAACTGCCTACTAGAATAAAATCAACATACCTCAGAGGTAGAAAACAGACTCCAGAACTTGTACAGTATATCATGCACCACATTTAGTGTTCAACCAAAATTACTATATGTGTAAAGAAACAGGAAGATGTAGCCCATAGTAAAGAAGAAAGGATTCAACAGAAACTAACTCCTAGATGACCCAGATGTAGGACTTAGCAAAGACTTTAAAGAACCTGTAATATGTTCAAATAATTAAAGAAAACTATATTCAGAGAAGTGTAGCATTAGGATGTGCCCCAGGTATGGTTGATTCAGTGGCTCACCAGTATCATCCATTGTCCATCTAACACTCTGCCATCTTCTGCTTTTTTAATATGTTGAGGACATATTTGTAGGCTGCCAGGAAAGATGGGAGATTTGAGAGAAAGAGAACCGGAGCAGGGTCTTCCTGTAGGCAGGTGGGAGTCAGATGGAGATTGCAAAGTGTAGAATTTATTTTAGGAAGTTGAGAGAATTCTTCCTCTGAGGTGGGAGAGAAGAATAAAATAAATGAAGGTTTATTTTATGATAAATATTCAGTTTAAGTCAGAAAGAAGACTAACTGGGCCCCCATGTTGAATGGATTCAGTCATCCCTGTTACATAGGGGGCAAGATCATGTGCAGAGCGTTAGGGGAAAACTTTAGTGAAACTAAAAAAAAAATTAGAATATACTGTAGGGAAAGAGATAATAAATCAGCAAACTAAATTTTTGCTTTAATTCGAAGTCATAATTGGTTTTTAAAATGTAAAATGCATATGTGTTAAAGTTAAGCTTCTCTAAGACCTGGATTCATTATATTTATAATTTAGATGTTCTGTTCATCCAGGACTAGGAGATTATATTAAGAGCTATCAAGTTCAGGAAGCAGGCGTGGTGAGATGAGCCTCACGGTCAAATGAGTATCAGACTACATGCCAGAACTAATTAGGGTAAATAAGTAAGGACAACTGGTAGCCAGATTTTAATTACCATAAAGAAGAACTTTCTAACAATTAGATCTGTTGAAGTAGACTTTCTCATATCATTAGTTAATCAAAATAGTCAAACAAAGGATAAACATCATGTCTTTGTGACACCTTAGGGGAAATTTCTATCATGAATTGTATTGAGTGATGACCTCTAAGATTCCCTTCTGGTTCTAAGACTCTAGAATCAGAATCTAATAATAAACTGTTATAATAAGGCTACTTGGAGCTTTTTTCTTTAAATACAAGACCTCAACCAAAATATACTGATTCAATTTTTTCAGTCCCCACTTTCTTTGTGATCACTGTTAATTATTACAACCCATTATTAGTGATCTAGCTGAAATGTTATTTGTATGGTTTCTTGACTTCATATCTAGGGATAAAATAGTATGATAGAATCATAGACTTAAAATTTTAGAGCTGGAGTAAGCCTTAAAAGTAACACAGACTTCAGCATTTTGCAGGAAGAGAAACTAAGGTCCAGAGAGGCCAAGTGAGTTGTCCAAGCTCACGGGGCGTAGAACTTCCTTGGACCCCCTTCCAGAGCTGTGTACTATACAGCGGCCTCTTGCCTGTTTAAATTAATTTAAATGACTATTTCTGCAGCGTTTGTATTTCAAATATCTAATTTATTTCAGTACAGGTGGAACATGTTCAATGACCAGGAGCATGCATCAAATTGAACCAGTATGAAATTTGATAATGCAGTCTAAAACTGCAATTTATTTAAGCAGTTTCTTCTTAACACAAAGATTTTAAAACAGACTTTTGAAAAAAAAAAAAGTTTCTTCTTATATTTTCACTGAGAAGGAAATCAATAGAATCATAGTGCTTTCAAATAATGGTGTAGAGAGAATGTTTTCATTTGCAATAGACTAATTAAATTACTGATTTTATCATTACAACTTGGCCTGTATTAGCAAAATTGGCACAGTCTGCCACATTAAGCTGCATTTGGGAAGTGCATCTTCTTTTTTCTAGTTTATTAATTTGGAATACAAGAATCCTCAGCCTTATGTCAACTCTTCCTGACAATCGTCTGCAGACCACAGTGGTGCCAGACGGCTGTGGTGCCACCATGCAAATCTGATTAGAACTCAAAAACTAAATAGTATCTAGCCATGCTAGATCAATATTAGAACTGGAAGGGGCAATTTGAGCATTAGCACAGTTTTCTCCCTCCCTCGACTGACCATGGAAGCACAGATGATGGCCAAAAGTGACTGATTGCTGGGTAAATATTAAGTCCATTATCAAGCCAGTAAAAGGTTATATGACAATCTGTGAGTCACTCTAGCCCTCTGGGTCTTGGTTTTATCATCTGTAAACTGAGGGCATTGGACTCTATGATCTCCAAGGATCTTCCAGCCTAAAATTATATTAATGAACCTGCAATAGCCCCTGGGGTATACTGATAGCCCGAAATTATATGGGCAGCCGCCAAACAGCACACATAGCTAAATGGACTCTTGTATATTTCATTATTATTTAATCTTCTTTCTAAGGTTTCCAGCCTTGTTCCAATCTCTGGAGAAAATTGAGTATGTTGGGAATAAACTCAGTATGTCATATGCCATATGAGACTGGAGGAGAATATGGCTGTTAGTTTCTAAATACACTGAGTGCAGTGGTTCTTCAAATTTTATGGCTTAACCCTTTGGGAATTTGATAAAAAAAATTATAAACTGTCCCTTTCCAGAAATCACACAACCACTCAAATTTCGCTTTAATTTCAGAATGCTCATGTACCTCTTAGAGCCATCTCTGTCCCCTTTGAAATGTCTTTGTTTTGGTGGATGGTATGTATATGCTGGGTTTTTCACAGCAGTATCACGATGTGATTAGAAAGAACATGAGCTTTGGGATTAGACCTTAGAGCTTTGTTGCACAGAGCTCTGAGATACTAGGTAAGATGGTTCATCACTGCGAGTTTATTTTTCACCCATCAAACAAGAAGATAACTCTTTCCTCACAGAGTTTGGGTTAGGTGACGTAATAATAATATTGCCCAACACCATGCTTGATACATCAACAAATCTATTTCCCGCTTCCTTTCAAAAATGTGGCTGGTTTATACTTAGGTGAAAGTTTTAGAAGAGCAACTAAAGAAATTTTAGAATCATAAATTGTTAAGTGTTGAAAGGTAGTGATCTAATAGCCCATAAAATTCTTAACTCTTAGACCGTAAGTTCTGCAACCTGAGTTACTGGAGAACTGGGGTGAGGCCTGCGGGGCATCTTCAGAGTCCCACCACCTCCTCTTTGGCATATTCAGTGACCTTCCGTGGTCAGGTCTCTCTCTGGTGTGGGGCTTCATCCAGACCACACACTGCCTTGGGCACCAGCTTGGTCTCTCTTACTCATTAAAACCCATCTATCCCGTAGTTTCTACCCTTATGCCTTACTCCCTCCTCAGCTTATTTTAAGTTAAAAATGAGTTAAATTGTTAACAGTGGACAATAAAATATTTCTTACCACACCTCCAGCTTTTTAACTGCTGCCTTCAGTACTTGTTGCCCAAAGAAATGACTAATTGCATAATAATGGCTCAATTCCTCATTTCTGGATTGTTGCTTGACAAGCAACTACCTGTGGGTGTCTTGTAGTTTATACTTTGGGAAGTGGAAGATGAGACTTGGTCAGAGCAGAATTCATACTGTTTCAGACATGTCTCTTCTTGTAGTTGGGTTAGAATGAAAAGTTTTAAAGAAACAGTTTTAACTGCTGTTTATAAAAATGTTAGGGAAGTGCTCAGGGAATGTGTATTGTTTCCATCCTTCCTATTTATTTTCTATTCCTCTGAGTCATAAGAATGAGTAGCAGTGGCGGAGAGAAACTGAGGCAGATCTGATTAAGCTTCCCTCTTATCCTTTTATCCATTAGTACTTCTTATTCCAACAATAAGAATACATTCTATGTCAGACCCTCCCTTAGAGAGCTGAGTGAGCCTACACAGCTGGATGGTGGGGGAGTGGGAAGCTGCACATACAGTGGTATTGAACGCTCCCTGAGGACTCGGGGTCTGGTGTGAATGTCTGCACCACACAGCACACAAGGTCAAAGAACCAGGAGAGAGAGAGGTTCCCTGGACCAATCATAGGGACTATGATTGAGGAAAGTGGACATTCATGATTGATTGTCTGGTAGAAAGCTCAGGACCTATATGGGGTACACGAACTTAATGTTCTATGTCTGTACCCAGGAACAGATGACAAAGTTTTATAAATTGATTTTTTTTCTCTATTCCTTAATTGTGTCCATAGAGACTTGTATCATGAGAACTAGAGGAAGGGTGGGCAGCAACACAAATTTTCCCAGGGAAGATGTCCAAGAAAGCCCCATTTTCTGAAAGCAGTGACCTGGAACTTGTGAAAGAGTATACTGATGTGGATATTGTACAAAAAAAGAAATTGCATGTTCTGTCTGGCTTCTGTTTGTCATGACCCTGTCTCCCAGGCCCTCGGGAATTCTAAGGTCCAACGGTAGCTTGGTCTAATTGGCTGTTTGGTTGGTCCAGCCTGTTCCCTGGATCTAGCAAGTCATTCCTTTGACCAAACCCCTGCCTTATAAAAAATAAAGAAAGAAGTGAATAGCCCAGTCCAGAAGCTAGAAGTACATCTGCTACCCTGATTCTAGGAAGAGGGACTCTCCCTTGTCTTCTCTGAATCTGAATCTCTCATCTGTCCTCTGGGATCTGGTGTCTGCTTCACCATCTCTCATCTCAAGGTCCAGAGCCCCACCCTGAAGCCAGGGCAAATGGACACTCTTTTCTCAATATTCTGCACAGTAGCTGGATTTTTAATTGCAAAAATAACTTCATCATACTGACTCATTTTTATAAGTTCCTTTTTTTTTTTTTTTTTTTGTGGTACGCGGGCCTCTCACTGTTGTGGCCTCTCCCGTTGCGGAGCACAGGCTCCAGACGCGCAGGCTCAGCGGCCATGGCTCACGGGCCCAGCCGCTCCGTGGCACGTGGGATCTTCCCGGACCGGGGCACGAACCCATGTCCCCTGCATCGGCAGGCGGATTCTCAACCACTGTGCCACCAGGGAAGCCCCATTTCTTATAATATTAAATTATCTACCAATAAATCTTCAGTTATTTGATTTTTTTTTTCGTGCTTCTTGAAAGACCAATTCATTCTGTGTCACATTTGCCACGTCTGAGATTTTGTGTCAAGACACCTGTGACTGTGCTTTGATCCGAGGCTGGCATTTTTGTTTAGAGGCAAGACAAGGAAGATGCAGTAAAAAGTGGGAGCCCCTGTTCTCTGCAGACATGAGAATAACAGGTACCAACAAGTGTATCTAATAGGCAACTAAACATACTTTTTACAATTGAAACGGGATTTTTCCCTAGTATATTTGAACTAATATTTGAGTACTGGGCGTGGACAAGAAGCTTAGCTTGGCCACTTCAGTTATTTCAAATACAGACGTTTTGTGTATCCTTTTGATACTTTTGATCAACAAAAATTGGAGCAAACATTTCTTTGAAAAAAAGCTGGTGCTTGTCACCTATCTTAAAAGGTTCTTGGTGACATGTCTGTGATGCAGAAAAATACTGACATGAATACCGGCAAATTATGGTTCTCAAACCTGCATGCTAAGTGTTAATGTTGTTTTCTATTCCTCATAATTTGATGCATTTCTGAGAATTTTTTAAAAAGAAACCCACACATTGCATTTAAAAATGGAAAGTGACAATCAGTAATTGTTTTTCTTGCTTCTCTCACGATGAGACTTGACTTATATATAGTTAACTAATGCTTCTCCATTTAACTTAAAAGTGAGATAGTTGATTCCATTTATTTTCAAAAACCAATTTTTAAACTTTTGTAAGTTCAAATTCTTGTGAAATGCTCCCTAATTTTTAAACCTCATCTCTGAATTCAAGCATTTTTCCTTTAGGCAAATTTAGGGCATCAACAAACATGAGAGAGGGGATATTTCAGGCAAGTAAACTCACTGATACCCAGAAATTAAACTACTTGCTTTCCCTACAGACAGTGCTGATGCCACCCACCTCTGAGCTGGCTTTCTTCCTTTGAGACTAACAACCTGAGCAATAAGGCAGAGCCCAAAGACCCAGTAAAACTGGTCTTCCCTGTAACCCATCCTCAAGGTAAATATCAGAAAGTTTCCAGTGTACTTTAGAAACTACCAGATAAGAATACTCATTTTTAATTTTGTTAAGGCAGGATTAAGGTAGGATACCAATAAGTAGTCTTTCTCCTCATTGGGCCCAACGCAATATCGACATTGTCAGTCCTGTTATGTTTTCCTACCCAGCTGTCTTTTTTAGTTCTCCATGACAATATCAAACCTTCACTCACCTCTAACCATCACATCACAAACATATTTCTCAAGCTGATCTAAATGGAATACCTCGCTTCTTTCTTCAAAAAGAAAATCAAATCTCCTTTATTTTCAACCCTTTCCCCTGTAATGATTCCTTCAAATTAGCAATGAAATATGGCAAAGCCTTGCATATGAGTGGGGAGGGAGAAGAAGTAGGATATGACAAGGGTTTCTGGATATGACAGCTGGTAGTTGACAAGGTCATTAACTGACAGAACAGAAGATAGAAAGCAAATCTTAAGGTGAGAGTGATGAGTTCAGATTGGGTTCCTTGAGTTTTAGGTACCTGTGGGACATTTGGGTGAAGGTGTCTCTCAAGCAATTGGATACAAAGTCTGTTTGCTGAGATTGGAACTAGGTTGCAAGGTGGGTGCCATTGACATATAAATTATATTTTATCCAAAAGACTAAAAGAGATCACCTAGGGACACATGTAGAATGAGAAGAAAAATGAACCAGAGGTGGAATCTTGAAATGCACCAAGAATGGGTGGGCAAAGAAGAGATGCCCCCCCCAAAAGGTTAGAACATACACTCAGAAAGGACAGAAGAGAACCAGAAGAGATGGGTGTCATGAAAGACAAGGAGTAGAGGGAATAAGTAGCCAATGGTGTTAACTATATCTAATAAGAGGAGAATTGAAAACTGGTCATGAGATTTGGTCTGAAGGACATTGGTGACATTGGCCAGAGAGATCCAGAAGAGTCAGTCCTTTGCTAGAACCAACTGACTCTTGACTTATTAAAAAATTATCTCCTTGGGTTTACCTATCATTCTCCTACAATGTAGCTGCTCCTCTGCTGGATCATTTCCATCAAAGTGAGCTAATATATCCATACTTGACCCAGACCTTCCTCCAGCAACTACCCAATCTTTCCGCTCCACTCTCACAGCCAAGCTGCTTGAAAGGAGTGTTTATGCATGCTACATCTGCCATTCGGAATCCATTTCACTCATTAACCCACTCCAGGTTGGCTTCTGCACCATTACCATCCCCACTTTCTAGTAGAACTGCTTTGATGTTAAGATAACCAGTGACCTCCGGGCAGCCAAACCCCATGGACACTTTTTAGGCCTCTCAGCAGAATTACACATCATCCACCCCTTTCTCCATTTTCATACATTCTCTTCTCTTGTTGTGACACCATATCCTTTTGGCATTCTTTCTACCATATGTAAACAGTTTTTGCTTTGTATCCTTTGCTGACTTATCTTCTACCCAACTTCTCAATGAGACATTTTTCCTGGGTTTTGTCCTAGACCCATTTATCTTGTTTTCCGAACTCTCCCCATAGGTGACCACACCTGTTACTGGATTTGAAATGCCTCCCATAGGCTGCAACTGTCAGGTTTACAACACCAACCCAAGCTTTTCAGTGAATATCTGATACAAACATACCTACTGAATGGAATGAACATGAAAAACTCTTTCAGATCTGTAGTAAAAAAAAAAAAGAAAGAAAGAAAGAAAAAGAAATACCACATTAGGAAACTGAGAGGACAGGAAAGATGAAAATGGGCAATAAGCACATGAAAATATGTTCAGCCTCACTAGTAATAAAAATATCAAGTTAAAACAATTCCATTGGGCAATATGAAGATGAATTATAATATTATAATGCGTAAGGTTGAAGAAATGGACATTTTCATATAACATTGGTGGGGGAATAATATGGTACATTAGAAGTACAGTTTATAAATATATATCAAATGCAGATTATGCATGCCTTTTGATACATTACTACTTCCAGAAAGGCATCCTGAAATAATTCTGTAATTGCATGATATGCAGACAATGTTTTTAGGGTTTTTAGAGTTTATAAAAGCAAAGGTTCAGAAGCAATCTAAATGTCAATCAATAAGGAATGAGTTAAATAATTTATGTATTATCTATATATGAACCTATCATACATGTAATAATGTGGCTCTATTTTTATTTTTAGAACAAGAGCAATACTGTAATAAGTAGAAAAGCAGTTTTCAAAATAATATTCATATTATGATCCTTTAAAAAGTATATTTGTTTAGACATGCCTAGAAAATAGTCTGGAAAGAGACACAATACAAGGTTGATAGTGAGTCTTTTCGGGCTATGCTATTATAAGAACACTTTATATTTTTCTTTATACTTTATGTATTTCAGATTCTTTCACTATACCATGTTATTAGCTTTTACCTCCTTAATTATAAAAAATCTCTCTCCTTACAAATGAATATGGGTGTTACTTTTCTGTTCTTAATTACTGTTTTTTAAAAATTATACCTCTGGGCTTCCCTGGTGGCGCAGTGGTTGAAAGTCCGCCTGCCGATGCAGGGGACACGGGTTCGTGCCCCGGTCCGGGAAGATCCCACATGCCGCGGAGCGGCTGGGCCCGTGAGCCATGGCCGCTGAGCCTGCGCGTCCGGAGCATGTGCTCCGCAACGGGAGAGGCCACAACAGTGAGAGGCCCGAGTACCGCAAAAAAAAAAAAAAAAAAAAAAAATTATACCTCAATAGCTTTATAAAATTGTGAGATATTTAAAGTGTATAGTGTGATGTTTTGATATATGTATGCATTGTGAAAGGATTCCCCCCATTTTTTAATTAATATACCCATCATCTCACATAGTTGCCTCTTTGCAGGGGGAGTGGGAAGATTTAAGTTCTACTCTATTAGCAAATTTCAATTATACAATACAGTGTTATCAACTCTAGTCACCATGTTTTATATTAGATCCTCAGACCGTATTCATCTTATAGAGGAAAGTTTGTACCCTTTTACAACCTCTCCTTATTTCCCCCACCCCCAAGCCCCTAGTAGTAGAGTTTTCTACTCTCTGTTTCTGTAAGTTTGACATTTTTTAAAGATTCCACGTATATCTGTCTTTGTCTGGCTTATTTCACTTAGTTAATTACTGTTGACACTTGATGGCAATGGGATGGGGGATGAATCTCTCTCCATATCCATTTTCTCTTACGACCAATTTTGAAAGGAGACTAGGGAGGCTGAGCCCCACACTCCCTTCGTCCTTCCCTGGAGAGGTCAGGGTGCTGCCAACATTGTCGTCCATAAACACTTTTATGGACCACCTGAACACAACCTCATTTTCAGACTTTATCAGCAAGATTTTTGCTTTTCTTTTTCAGTTAGAAATTAGCCGTAGAAACTTTAAAAAGAGAATGAGATTCCATCTAAAACAAGGTTGGCAGAAAGCTACCTGAAAATAACAAATTTCAAAGCTTTGAAGATTAGGAGATATGTTAGAAGTTCAAATAGCTTTTTCCTTATCTGGAGAATTGGATAATTCACTGTTTAACTAGCTAAGAAGAATTTTTTTTTTTTACCAAATTTAATGAGGAAAGGTAGTATGTAGGAGTTCAAGCATATTGAAAATCTTTTTTTTCCAAGTCTTTTAATCTGTTTTTGAATATTAAGATGCAGGTTATAATTGTCTGAATGAAAGTGGTTAATGAAGATCTTGAAGTATTTTACTAAAAAGTATGTCTGACAGGCCCAGAGTCCTGAAAGAAAATTATAATTTAATTATTAAAGGCTTGTCTACTAGGAAAAAAGTTGCATTTTTTGAATATTTTGTAAAAATCTCAGTCAGCTGGAGTCCAACAGAGATAGCCATCCCTCCACCCCTTGTTTCCAGAACTACACTGATGATAATTAAAAGAAAGCAAACTTATATAGGGAATCACTGGAAACAATAGCAACCTGATACTATTATATGTTTATTTAGATCTCCTACATTGTCTATATTTTCAAGACTACTACTATTGATACTTTGGTTTTATTCATAGGGAGAGCAAAATCTTCAATTATCAAAGAAAGATTCATTTATATTTAGTATATTTTTAAGGGAACAAGATATTTTTGATAGTATTTCTTCAATAAAAATTTATTCAACAAGAAGAGATCCTGAATCACTATCAATTAACCTGAGAATATAATAGTTCATGGTCTCTCATGCAGTCTATGTAGTTGAGTTTCTACATTCCTTTGACTTTTATCTTTGTTGTTAAGTAACATTGCTGTTTTGCTATTGCATTTTAAGGGAGATATATATAATATTATGAAAAAATTTAATATATTTGCAATATTTTACATTCTTTTCATTTTATTTTAAAAGTGAGAGGAAGTATGTTGGTACAACTTAATCAAAAATACATGTTACAAAACATTTTTAAAAGACATGATAGTCTTATTTAGATACGAGACAGAATAGAGTCTTAGAAAAGAGTATTATAGTTTGTTTTGTAAATCACATCTCACGGAAAGATTCTTTAGGTGATCTGTGGTCTAATTATGAATAGAAGTAATCTGCAAAATAGGATGGTGCAAAATAGCGAAATGTTACTGCTCTGGCTTCTTACAGAAATCTGAAATGCACGATACCCACATAATGGAACTTCATTGAAAACAATACCCATTTTTCTGTTAATGGTAGAGAAATTGTGTAAAGAAGGGGTTACTGAGAAGAGAGTGTCCAGTAAACAGTAAGTTCCATGAGGACAGAAACTTTCTCATTTTAGCATCATGCCTGTACTGAGGTCCTCGTAACTACATGTCAGATGAGTGAATACGGAGGCAGAAACCCGCTCCTGCCAGGTTTTGACAAAGATGGACACATTGGGAAGGGGGAGGGGGAAACTTGGTCCTGCTTGAGTGTTCCAAAAAGTACGTGTTGGAAGACATATCTAATGTAAGCGTATTAATAGTTACGGAGCATTTGCATTTATGTTAGCCATGGAATATACTTTAAATAGATTTGGAAAAAATGTCTGTTGTTAAGTAAGATATTCATGTATTTCCTCCATGCTGTGTTTATAGTATAAAAATTATCAAATTCTACTCCCCTCTTCTCTCTTTCTTTCTCTGCAAGTTATTACAAAGGTCACCTTCAGACCTGTTCATATTGACTGATTATCGCCACTCTCTTTAATACTGAGACCATACTTACTTACAGAAAAAATAGAAGCATATACTCAACCCGCTTCCCTGTCAGCCATTTAAAATTACTTTCCCATCCGCCCGTCAACTAGAGATGCTCACTCCTCTGCCCATGGTTAATTCGTCAACTTGTATGATTGTACCTGGTCTCTCAACTTCCTGTGACAGCATCCCATCAGTTAGTCCCCTCTTCTTTATCTATAGTTGTTCCTTCTCAACAATCTCCTTTCTCCTACCCAATAACTAAGCTTTTCCACCCTAAAAAATAGCCTTCCCTCAATCTTATTTTTGACTACCTACTGCCCTATCTCCCCCATTGCATTTACTGCCCAAATTCGTGAATTAGAGTCCACACTGTTACACACTTCTCCTCTTCCCAGGCATTATCCAAAGCCCTGAACTCTAGCTTCTGCCCCCACCACTCAACTGAACTGCTCAGGTCGCTACTGTCACTATCATTATCATCATCATAACAATGGCTGTGCAGCTTCTTTTGCTCCCCTCAAATCCATCTCACACGCTGGCTCCTGAGTGAACAATCTAAAACACTAATGTGATTATGTCCCCAGGCCAACCCACCAGCTTAGCATAGAGCCTGGCTCAGAGTATGTTTTTACCTTTTAGATTAAAATAATCTAGAGTCTTATCACTTAGATTACTCTAAACTCTGGAAAAGACAGTAATGGCTATAACTGCTGAAATACTATGATCTTTTCTCTATATCTGCCAAGCAACCTTACACATTCTAGTTATAATATCCTGACTTTTCTATTAAAACCCTGCTAGTACCTTTTAATATCTGGTTAGGGATAGAGTATCTTTAAGCTAGTATCTTACTATTAAATGAACAACTTGAAAGAGTTTTAAGAAAAAGCCTTAAAATTATAATTATCCTAGGCATATTTCTTATAAGTAAACACAGTAGAAGAATTTTAATCATTTCATAATTTTTACACAGTAATTTTTATAATATTTATCTCTGGGAAAATGTGTGTTAAACATTAGTTTCAAAAGACCTAAAACATTCATAAATTTTTCATTACTTACATTAATTGAAATTGTATATAGTCTGACATATTTGAATAGATGATATTAAGTTTGTGGCCAAATAATACTCAACTTTGCAATTTCCTCTGATTTCTTTAATGGTAAAAACATTGTGATATTAACGTTATTTAAGTTCTTAGTATAAAAATACAACTCAACACACATGTTAGTTTTTTTGGTTACATGACCTGTCATAGTTTACCGATATGAGATGCTTTGGACCTGTTAAATAGGCTGTGTTCTTAAATGTGTAATAAACAGCTCAACTTGTTGACAACTTATTTTTGTATTTTTGTCTTGACATATCACTAGCAAAAGTGAAATCTAAATAAGAAATTCCACTTTTAAAAAGTGAAAACAATTTATTAATAGAAGTTTATTGCCATCAGTTGCTTTTTGTTAAATAGGAATTTTTGCTTGCTTTTTGAGATGTTTGGAGAAGCATGTGCATTGCAGATTGATGCTCTAAATCATCGCTCAGACATCTATATCTATGTGTTAAGGGATTCCAGCAAAAAATGTCTAGAAATCTCAGTAATATCCTTTCCAATAAATAAAGATAACCACACTGAGGTAGCACATTGATGTTTTTTAATTAATTTTTATCGGAGTATAGTTGCTTTACAATGTTGTGTTAGTTTCTGCTGTACAGAAGAGTGAATCAGCTATACATATACATATATCCCCTCTTTTTTGGATTTCCTTCCCATGTAGGTCCCCACAGAGCACTGAGTAGAGTTTCCTGTGCCATACAGTATGTTCTCATTAGTTATCTATTTTATACATAGTATCAGTAGTGTATATATGTCAATCCCAATCTCCCAGTTCATCCCACCCCCCGCTTCCCCCTTGGTATACACTCCTTTGTTGTCTATGTCAGTGTCTCTATTTCTGCTTTGCAGATAAGGTCATCTTTACCATTTTTGTAGATTCCACATATATGCATTAATAAAAGACATTTGTTTTTCTCTTTCTGACTTACTTCATCCTGTATGACAGTCTCTAGGTACAAGCACATTGATTTTTTAACTTGATTGTTCAGCAGCTTAACCACTGAAGTGCTATCTTGGTAGAAGAACCACTTAGTTGCAGAAGAGTACCCATTTCACAGTGTGTGGTACATGTCTTCTCCCTTACTTAACAGGACAAGTCAGTCAACAGATTTTAATTGCATTTCTGCCATGTGCCAAACAACAATCTGTGGAGACACAAAACACTGAGATACACAGTCCTGCCTTGTGTAGTTATAACCTAGGAGGGGAGACATGATGCATATTCATAAAAAGCTGTTACCATGATGTCACGTGAGTGTTAAAGAATTATATAAATAGTTATTCAATTTAGTATGTAGAAATAGAGATTGATGGAAAGGCAATGATATTGTAAATTATAAACACAAAAACTCTTTCTCCAAAATCCTCTGTGAAATGATTAATTGCTCATGTTTTTACTGGCTACAATAATGATTCCTAATCATTATTGATTACTAATTGGTTAATAACATGTAATCATTCATCTACAAAGGGTATTGAGTAGGATCTAAGAAAACTGAGGCTAATCTGAAGGTTCAGATCGATAATAACAATAAAAGATAATAATATTAATAGCTAACATTAACCTAACTACTGGCCAGACAGTGTGATGTGGCCTATGCATGGAGTGTAAAATAAGAAAATACTTCTAATCTATTAAAGCTTTCCTTGTCCAAAGCCTTGCTCTAAGTACTTGTTTCCCACATCATCTCTACTTCAGAACCCATGTCTTACTAGCTTTATTGTCTCTATAATTTTAAATAATCAGGAGCTGGCAATTCAGTTGGAGTCAAAGAACCCTATCAAATGGAAGTCACCCTTGGTAAAACAGATTAGAGCTAAGAACATCAAAATTGAGGACACCAGGCAGTTAGAGGAATATAGCAAGAGGTCAGGACAGCCAGAAGTTTTTAAATTGGGGGGAAATTGCCTACCAACAAGGATTGAGAGCTAGGGCAAGGAGACTGGGCAAAAAGGGCTTCAATTAGGGAAGGAGGCACTGCCAAGGGGTGCCCTGTCCCCAGGTGTCCTCCCACTGCTAAAGCCTAAGGATAAGACACTCAAGTTACCACCATGCCCAGAGCCATAGCTGCAATGCCTTCCTCATCTTCCCTTCTGGCCTTGCATCTCCTCCGTCCCCCGAAGTCTTACACAGCATTGGTCTGCCCTAGTGTTTGTCACCATGCTGCTGATGGTGTGGAGTTAGTACTGTAAATGGGAACTTTTAAAAAAAATCTAAATTCAAATTTCTGTGAGAACTGCTTGGTACACAGAATCCCATCAGGGAATCCTGAGTCTTCAAGATCTGAAACAGGAGCCGAATCTTCATGTACTTTCCCCAGGGTCAAATCAACTCTCCAAAGGAGGGCACATGTGGATGAAGGAAGTCACCCCAGGCGCCATCTTTTATTTGTGAGTAAGGAAAGGCCGTTGGAAGCCTCTGCATCTGGTGGCTCAGTTGTTAAATTTATTCGAAGATGGATTCAAGAACGTTTATATTTGGATTTGAAGTCTATAATAACTTACTAAAAAGAGACCCATATATAAGATATATACACATAAAAGATTAAAGACAGGCACAGAGTATGGACAAAAGTTACTGAGTATCCAGGACCTTGATAACAAAAATACAGGATTGCCTCAACTGGGGTATTTCTATAAGTTTCCTGTTAGTTTTAATAAAATCCTGAGTTTTGTATGGCTTGTTACCTGATAGTAGTAGAGATGTACAAGCCAGACTGTGAACCCCAACTGCCTGGGTTGAAATCCTGCCTCTGTTCCATCTCAGCTATGACTTTGGGTAAGTCACTTCAGCTCTTTGAGCCTTGGGGTCCTCATCTGGAAATAGGGGTGATAACAATAGTCATAAGGGTATTATATGGATAGAATGAACTATTTGTCAAGAGCTTAGAATAGTACCTAATAGTTGGTATCTCAGATATGTATATGTTTTCACATTTTTCCCTGTTTTCTTAGGTCAGAATTTAAGATATGCCCAGATTCTTCTCTCTCCTCAGCCCACTGCTTTCCATTCAGCAAACACTGCCAATTCTGCCTTCTAAGCAGCACTTGACACCATCTACTTCTCTCTCTGGAAGGGCGACTGTCCCACTCAACATCTTTAACTTGACCTGCAGTAGTCTTCTCACTGGGCTGTTACCTCAGCCTAGCACCCTTGTTGATATGAATCTCAATCACAAACTCAGGTGTGCAGTAAAGATTACACAATTTTCCAAAGCCCAATCAAATTCTATTCTGAAACCATATTGAACGTGCCAGGATGATAAGAAATTTAAACACACTCATTTGAGCGTTTCGGGGTCTTCCGCAGTATCAGATCATCCTGTAGGGCAGAGACAAATGAGAATCTGGTCCTTGGTCTTCTTTGGTGGCCGTGAGGTGTCCACCACCACAGCGTGCATTGTTCTGCTTCATCCTTCCCATGCTTGGGTACAGAAATCTTTCCCAGGTTGTCTGTGGTCTCGTCCATCTTCTTGTAGCACACACTCATTTTCTCCATGCAGTGTTGCCTCTTCTCTGGGTAGCCTTTCAAAGAGGACCTGTTTTCCAAGAAGCAAGTTCAAACCCTCTCTTCTCTCTCTTATTTTTCTCTTCTCTCTCTTTGCTCCTCTCCCTTCTCCTCTCTCTCTCCATTTTCCTCCTTGCTCAGAGGACTGCCCTTCTAGCTTTGTGTTTCTTTCCAAAACAGTTTCCCTGCACCGTGACATTCTCTTTTATTAACCTACCTCACACAATCTCTAAGTTGCCCGAAGGCAACTTTGGATCAGAAAAGCCAGAGAGAACATTTCTATTTTTCACCTTGCTATATTCCTTCCCTGAGGCAATGAGCAGAGGGTCGGCTGTCTGCTTGAGTGAAGAAAGGGAAAAAGAATTACCTGGAGAAAAAATAGATTCCTATCTGAAATATTGTCTCACCACACATTCAGTAGACAGAAGCCAAGCAGACTGAAGGCCTAAAACACTACTTAAATCATGTCATTCCCCTGTGTAAAATCATGTCATTCCCCTGTGTAAACATTTCCCGTGGCTTCTAATTGTGTTGAGTATCACATCTAAACTTCTGGACCTGGTGTGCAAGTTTATACATGTTAGCACAAGCCCACAGCCTTCCCCATTCTCCTTCCCTGTCACTCCCCGACTCCTGCCCATTGCTGGGCCATCTTAAACTTCTATCCCTCGTGAGAAGAGACATGCTGGCCCCTCAGATTTAAACTACAGTGTTTGATGATAGTGTGTGTACTTATGATCCCCCTACCCTACCCAACCCCCCCAAAAAACCCACAAAAACCTGGGAGGAAGGAGCTATTCTCTAGATCTTTGTTGATCCATACAGAGTATATGTGGCCATTGAGCACTTGAAATGTAACTAATCTGAATCGAAATGTGTTATAATTTCAGATTTCTAAGATTTAGTGCCAAAAATATATAAAACACCTCATTAACAACTTTTTACATTGAGCTCCTGTTGAAATGGTAATATTTTGGATATATTGGATTAAATAAAATAAGTTATTAAAATTAATTTCACCTGTTTTTGTTAGTTTTTTTATGTTGCTACCAGAAAATTTTAAATTGCATTTATGGCTCACTTGCATTATATTTCTATTGAATCTGCTCTAGATTGTGACTATGATGGAACAACCTACAATGTGAAAGCTTATAAAGAAAGGACAGAGATTCTGCACCCACCCACCCTATCCTCTGAAGCTCCAAAGATGATGGTGCTTTGCCATGAGCCGCAGTCAGGGTCAGGCCTAAGTTGGCGTGAGTTTATAGGTATTGAATCGATTACATTTTTTACAAAAGAAAGCACTCCTTTCCATTTCTCAGCACATTCTGCTCACAGGCCCCTAGCATTCTGAAATTTTGATTAAGAATTATAGGTATCCTTGCAATTATCCTCAAATAATACAGTTTTCTCTTGCAATCATCTAGAACTTATATTCGTCCCCCTCCACAGATGTTCAGGATACTCTCAAGCAAATAGTGATAACCCGGCTTTGATTCCCATGAATTCAACATTCCCAGTCCTCTAAGTGTACAGATTCTCTTCTGTGGGTTGCCATAATTTCACAATCAGGCAGTCACCTGAGGGAGGAACGGGGCCACCTTAACCCGCAGCTAATGAAAAATCCTCAGTGGACTAAATTTCTACAAAATGGAATCAGTTCATTAACTCTCAAACCTCTGCAGGTTAGCTGAGAAGCAGGACACATAAGCAATAATCTGCGCAAAGGCATAGAGAGACTCATAGCGTTAGAGCAGGAATGGGTTTTGAATAACTATCTGAGCAACCCTTCTTATTGTACAAATAAAGGAAGTAATATCTGCTGGAGTAAAATGAATTAGTTAGGGGCAAGATGGGCATTAGAACCCATGAACTCATTCAGTCAACAGCTATTCGCTGAGCTACTCATTGTGTGCTAGGACTGACTCTTCTAGGTATTGGGATGAAATAGATACCAGTGGTGATACTTTCCTGTTATAACAGAAAACCCAATTAAAAATTGGTTTAAAGTGTAAAGGAAATTTATTGTCGTGTAGCTGAGAAGGCTGGCTGGCTTCGGGCAACGCGTGACCGGTAGCTCAAATGCATTCTGGAGGATGGCTCTGTTTCCAGTTCTCAGGGCCACTTCCTCAGTGCTGGCTCCATTCTGCAATCCTCCTCCATTACTGTCACAATGTAACAACTCAGCAGCTCCTGGGGTTATGCGCTTTCAGATGCAAATCTACCACTTTGCTCTTAGGATATTAAAAAAAAAAGACCAACTTGTAATTGATTCTTGCAGCTCTCATTACCTGAGTTGAATCATGTATTCAACCCTGAATCTATGAAGTCTATTAGTGTGACCTGGAGATTGGATATGCTGACTGGCTTTAGCCAATTGGGGGCCATTCCCAGAGTCAAGAATGGTGTCAAACCTATCCAAAATACATGCTGAGAATTCCAAAATGCTGTTAGGAAGGGGAAATGGAAAAATAAATGCTGGGAAGCAACAAAAATTTTAAACACTCAAGTGCTTACAGTTGAGAGCTTTCCAATACCCCAGCTGGTTTTTCCACTCTGTTCCCTGGAGTCCTAGGAGTTCTCTAGTGTGTCTTGGAGTTTGAGGGGTTCTGCACCACTGGAACTCCCAGCCCCTGACCTTGACTTCAAAGAGAGCTAGTCCTCTTTCTTCTGTTTTACATACTGGGCTTCTGTATAAGATTGCATTTGAAGAAAGTGCTTCGCTGCTGAAAGGCAATTTTAAAACCACTCTCCCACATTAATGCTACCGCAATGGCAAAATTAACTACGTTTTATACTTTTTAAACATATCCTTACTGCTACAGGGCCTCCCCAGTGCTAATTGAATGAATCAGAAAGGCATTTCTTGGAACACGTCTTATTGCTGAAGATTATATTTCACGGGCCCTTTTCTCATGCTTCTGATATTTTGCTATTAGTAAGTCCTTTCATAGACATTCTTTCCGTTCTCTGCTCCATTTACTCACTCAAAACACTTGAGAAAGATTTCTACTTTTCTAATACTTCTAAATACCCAACTTTAAGGTCATGAGTCAGCAAGTGGAATTCTTAACAGATGAGTGAATCTGCTGATGAGATCCAATAATGTAGACACTAAGCAATGGGATTATTGTTGTCCTTTCAATAATCCGCTTGCTTACCTGGACTGAAGTTACACCCTATACTTTGAAAATAAACACTTAAAGTAACAAAGAGCCAAGCTTTAACACAAGAGAAGACAAATTATCCCTTATTTCATACCAAAGTTGGCATTATCTTTATTATGTTCGTATACTTGGTGAATTCTTCTCTTTCGCTGCTAAATTTTTATCTCCTTCATATTCTAGTCAATGAAATGTAAAATTTGAAAATATATCACATTTATTGTTAGCTCTGAAAGGATTCAAATCTTAACATTGCATTTATTTGTATTCAGTCTACTTCCATCCCATTTCATCATAATGATCTATTTGGTCTATAAAAATTTTTTATCCTTAAAAAATATTTTCTGAGAAGCATTTAGGGAATTCAGAATATTTCCTAAAATTCAGTCTGAAACAATGAGTAATATTCATATCATAAAATTTTGTGGAATGTGGTATTATATAAGTAATATTTCCTTACATGAATGATAAGAATCATGAAAATGGGTAAGGATTAGAAATCAGATTCATATTGATCTATTTTTATATTAGTTATCTTTGGTTTTTATTTGGTGCTATATCCTCCTTTGACTTCCCCAGAAACACATTCCAAGGGAAATTTGTATACATAGAATTTGGGGAAGTGTTTGGGAATAACAGCTATAAGGAATTGAGGGAAGCAGGATTGGACAGATGGAGAAGGTCACCTGTGAGCTGTTACAACAGTGACCCCAGGTTATCATGGGAGCTTTTAACCTAGTTGAGTCCTCAGAATTGTCGTACGTTGAGGCAAGAGTCCCAGCCTTTGTATCTCATGTCGACCAATCACTGGATGAAGACTACCCCTGGGGAGGGGGCACACCGCAGGTAAGGCAGTTCCCTTCAGTCAAAGGCAATGCCGGGAGACAGATGCAACTATGAGCTCCCTGCGGGCAACACTCTTAGATGTTGGAGGAACGAGTACTTCAGTTCTGAAGGGGGGCATCCACCTCAGGACAGTGCTCGCACCAGAACAGGACAGTGCTCTCCACCAGAAAGGAGCTTTGAGGTATATACCTAAGGAGTGCCAAGGGCTTCTGTTTCATACCTGGTTTGCCACTCAAATTATTTCTTGTAACTTTGAATGCATGACCAAATAAAGTAAAAGACAGTTGTTGATACAATGAAAGTACAAGTAATAGATAGCTGATAGAAGAAAAAAAAACATGTAAGAGGTTCCCCTGGGCCTAAAAAGTTAATTATTGATTAGCATGTTTGTGCTAAAAGAATATTAATAAAAAGCATAGACACAAGGCAGTGAATTTCTAGGAGTTGACTTCTTTGGTATGTGATACATTTCTTAAGTAGGGAGAAAGGAGAGGAAATTACAAGGAAATTATTTCACGTATTTCGTTGATTAAACGGGCTAGTATTGGCCAGACTCTGAAAAGCTAGGTAGCACTCTTGTTATCAGCAGGGACCACCAAAAGTGTCACAGATGTTCTTCTCACATAGCATATTCACAAAAAAACATTAAAAAAATATCAGGGTAGACACATGATTGAATAAACAGTACCTTCAGCCTGAAAATTCTGCGTTGAGACTAAAACAGCCAATATTATATTACAGGCAATCTTTGCTTTGCACAGTACTGAAATTCAAACATGCTGAAACCATGGAAAGTGAGGGCTGTCTTATTAACTTTTAATTACTGCAATTTTTATTGTCCTACAAATTTGCCTCTTTTGTGAAAATTATTAGACATTTGCTTTATGAAAGAAGAGACCTTGTTTGCTTGTCCTTGTTATTTTATCCCTGCAACCTAACTCAGTGCCTGGCCCATAGCAGACATTCAGTAAATTTTTGGTGATTGAATGAACCATGAAGTAATGCATAACAATCTGGTGACCATACACTCTTTTCTCAGACTGTCTGGTAAATATCTGAATTACTTGCTGGGTGAATCTTGAAAAGCTAACGGAACTTTCTGTAGCAAACTGTTAGTGTTTGCTTCTTATTTAGAGACACATAGTTTTTATAGCAATCTTCATAACATTGTATTCTAATCAAATATTAGTTGCTCTTTCATTTTCAACTATTCACTACATTTCCAAAAAGGATCACCATCTATGTATATGAATATATAATTGGTGGATCTCATAGTGCATATTTCATATATTATTATTTATTAACAAAACAAGTTTAGCCTTTTAAATTCAGTTAATAAAATAATTTTCTTTTGACTTCAAAAACAAATATTAAAAATTGATGTTTCTAATGCTGCTCAATGTTATTTATGCTCACCTAGACTGAGCTATCCAGTAAAGATAATAGAAAAAAATATAGATATTAAATAAAGTATAGAAATGCAAATATGGGATGTAGCAATTTTCAGGGGCACTGGGAAAACTGAATAATGACTAGAAGGCAAAATGCTTAACCCCAAGGAGTTTCTTAAATTTTTTTTTTTGTGTGTGTGTGTTACGCAGGCCTCTCACTGTTGTGACCTCTCCCGTTGCAGAGCACAGGCTCCAGATGCACAGGCTCAGTGGCCATGGCTCACGGGCCCAGCCGCTCCGCGGCATGTGGGATCCTCCCAGACCAAGGCACGAACCCATGTCCCCTGGATCGGCAGGCGGATTCTCAACCACTGTGCCACCAGGGAAGCCCTCTTAAATTTATTTTTAACTATCAAACTTTTAAATGAGACAGCAACTTCTTTATAAAACATGTCCTGATATTTTGGAATCACCAAATTTGTGGATTACATACTATAGAAGCCCCAGTGCTTTCTTCAAAGTCACATTTCTGTCAGCCACCCTTGTTTCTCTGACTAGACTCAGACCTCAAGTTTATTTTCTACTTTTCTTAAGTTTATCTCTCATTCTTGGTTTATCTCTCTCATTTCTCATGAAGATGCACATTTTTCTTGTTTTCATCCCTAAAGAACAGGTAGAAAACAGCCTAATGTATCAGTGGCCGTTAGGTTAACTCTCACTGCCCAGCTGGCTGGTACCTCCAGTACAAACTGACACCACTAGAAAATTACAGAGTGCTCTCCTTGTGGTCCCTTGTGTTAAATTCAGTAAAGCTTTAGAACTGCTGTGTTGCAACCAGACTAACAAATGTAAAGGGTTAGCCACAGAAGGGTACTTGGAAAGATGAGAAACAATAACCCACAGTTGAGTGAATTACCAATTCCAGGATGAAGGCAAAAGAAACAAGATTCAGGAAGAGATGGATAAAAATGACTTTATTTTAGTTAGGAACTCTGATTAAAATGAAGAGAAAATTGGAAGAGATTTTTGTTTAATCACCTCTTACTATTCTTACTCCCATTAACACAATAAATGAAACCAGGTTGTGGTAGATTAGAGTTTACCTTTGAATTCAGATTGTTGGTTTGGGGAGGTTTGTTTTGGGGGGTGGGGAATCTGTATAAATAAAGTAACAGTCGAGCTAAAAAAGAAATCCTTTCTCTTTGAAGGTGGTCCTGTTACACAAGTAGAACAGAGCACAACCTATGTCCTTCTCAGTAACTGCAAATTGGTAAAGAGTACCCAGCCTTACATTCAGAAGTTGTGTAAAGTCCAAACAAACTAGCCAATATAAAACTTGATTTGGAGTGGGAAGATAGCTTTTCCGAGACTATTACGACAACAAGAGGATGAGAGTTTATTCCTTTTTTCTCTTAATAGGAGCACTGCTATAAAAATGCTGCTTAAGCCATCATTAAAGCTTTTTACTTGCCTTAGCTTAAGAGGCTAGCAAACAAACTATATTACTGTCTGTTAATGCTGAAATGAGTAGAAGAGCAAATTGTAGTAGGTCTGCTTGGAACACTGTTGTTGAAATTCTCTTGATTGTACTTTAAGGCTTGCAATATGTGCATACAGTGCTTGAAGGCTAACAAACCCCATCTATATCTATTATCACTTTTCATCCCCACGAAAACACTGTGACTTAAGCCACGAGATGATATCTGACAAATTCAAAACTCATGTGATTCAGCCATGCCTGCATGTTTTTAGTAATTGCCCCCCCTGGTAATTTAGTTCATGGACTATTGCTGTGTGACATGTTTCCCTTTGCCAGTAATCATGGAAATAATTAAATGTTGGGCAAGCTCTCTTCCTCAAAGTTATGTTAAGACATTAACAGAGGATATAATACACCACATGTATCAAGCATGTCTGTAGACTGCTGTTCACTGGTTATAGCCACTGAGCATTCCCAGGCTAGATCAGTTTGTAAAAATCCTTATTCTATTTACCTGCATTCGAAGCCTGAAGATACGTGCTATGCCATCATTTAAGCCGCAGCTTCTCGGAGGTCATGAAACTTGACTGAAATATCTTTCCTAGGCCCTTTCCATAAAACTCCTTCCTTTATATGAGTAAACAGTACATAGTGTTTTCCAGATTTGGCTCTAGTGTAACTAACCTGGTTTGGATACCACATACCTGCAGCACTCCTTTCCCACCTGTGTGTGCATAGTGAATTGTCTTGTTTGTCTATGGCTTCTACTGGTGTGGGCAGAGCCTAGGATTCTGAGCGTCTGCTCTTTGCACCAGGTTTGCCTTGGAAACGAGGCCACTCTTCCTTATTGCTATGTGTCAGAGCGATCTATCAGGCTCTTGCTTCCCAGTAGCCCACCGCCCTCCATGAGGTACCTTCAAACTGTGTTTCAGTGTCCTTGCAAGACTGTATCTGTCCTCGCAGCTTGTGGCTGTCCCCACATCAACTCACCAAACCACACCTGCTCAGCTACGCTGTTGTCATCTATTCCTCTCACCTGTGGAGCTCCAGCCTAGCAGTCTATGCTGGTAGGCTGGCTGCATACCAAGACATTATTGTTGATGATGATCCTGATTTGCCGTTTCGTGTTAAGCGTTATTCACACGTACATGAGAAGAACCGGGTGGATTTTTTCCAATTCATCCCTGTCTCAAAGCTGTGGGTTCGGTCCCATACTACTTCCCGTCCTCTCTAAACCCCCATTTTGTAAATTCAGAAGCATGATGCTGTATTGGTGTTTTCCAGTCTCCAGAAAAGCACATTTATCTTATTAATCTAATTTTATTCTTATGTTCATTCCTTGCAGCCTTAGGCAAGTTGCTGCTTACATAGCATCAGCTAGCAATTTTGTGTTGCAATTTCAAAACATAGACTGCCAGTGCCTCTTCTATACAGCTCTATATAGCTCTTCCATGCTGAAGAGTATCTAAAACCTAGATGCCACCTTGTGATTCACTGGTTGTATTGCTAGTAAAAACTAGAATTCTATCAGGCCACAATCAATTCCCATGCAGTGGCACCATGTTCCCAAATTTCACTACTGAAAATAACATGTGACATTATTTTGATCACGGGGATACCTCTGCTGTCTTCTCTCAAAGTAACTTAGGATAGTGATGGAACGACATATAAGGTGCTCTTTCAAAGATTTAATTTTAAAAGTCTCCATAAGTTGTCACTTTGTTTGTTGCGTTTCCCAGCATTTAAGTTCACTCCTCCTTTGGAAGCTCCTCATCGACCATGCCTGGTATGGAGCATAGCTTCGTTCGCCTTCCATAAAAGGAACTTGTAATGAAAACAGAGTTCTTTGTCGATTAGCAACTGCTTAAGCAGTCGGCTGCTGCTACTAAACTTGAAGCATAGCCTGGGTGTACAGGTCAACTTTTATATTGACTACAGACCAAATTTGAATTTTGTAAAGAAAATACTGTGCCCCAGCATTTCAACTGATGTTTATAAATGTCTAAGCAATGTGGTAGACATCTTGATATTCACTGTCTTATTTAAGCCTGAAAACAACCTATGACGTGTATAACTTTCTCCATGGTATAAATCAAGACAATGAGCTTTGGAATGTCTTAGTAACTGTCCAGATATGCAGCTAGTAAGTGATATGGGAAGTGAATTAGGTCCTATGTGTTCTTCCATTCTCTCCACCACATTATGACTTCATTCCATATTAAACTTTTTGTACAAGGGCATCACTGACAGAAGCTTGACCCACAGAAGCTGGTGGTCTTATTAAAAAAATTATGTAATTAATTAACTCGTTTTCTAGCTACATTTTTTAAATCATGTGAAGAGAACTTAACAAAACCTGCAGGAATGTTTGTTAAAATCTCCTTTCCTTTTCTATCCATGGTCCCTTTTATCTTCACTTTCTCTGAGTCCCCTTATTTAAAAGTCCTTCACAAAACACTGTGCCATCCCTGATCTTCTACAGCTTTTCTGTCTTTTATAAAAGGACACTACTCTCCTAATCTTACCCTTTTACTTTTCTACCCACCATTCCAGTTTTCTCTCATTCTCAACGTTCTAATTCAGCATCACAAAAGACCATAGAACCCATGAGGCAGTAGGAGATCCCTCCCAGGAGCATGTTGAGGGCAAAGCAGGGGATGACTCGTGGACAAAGCCAGTACCATCTTCATCAAGCAGAGGGATAAGACAAAGCCGGGAGTATGCGTATATTAACAGCTTTTCCCCAACAACAACAAAAAAACCTAAGGACCTTCATAAGAAGGACCGTTTTAACAAATCCAACACTTTCTTGGAAAAATAAGAATCATGCTATGCTACTCCATTCCTTTTAAGTTTTAGCATCCCTGCTGATGCCGCCTTAAAACTCCCCGTGATAATCAATGAGTTATACTTCTAGGATGAATTTGTCCAGCTCCTACTAGAATATCTGCCCTAGTTCCCATACATGTCATCATAGCAAAAATTATTTTATCTAAGAGGCTAGAGAGATGGGTCTTTTCAAGTGTGACTGTAAGGTCCCCAATGTGAATTCTCACATTCAAAATGAAAACTCAGTCCTGAAGACTACACTTCTATATCAGTTAGGTATCTCAAAGTAGACTGGATAACAAACAAGTGCAAAATCTCAGCAGTGTGCAATAGTAAGCATGTATCTAGCTCATGGTTTGTGGGTCATTTGGGATCGGCTGATCTAGGCTGCAGTGGGTTGATATGTGATGATCTCAGTTGTTTACTCTTGTGACTGGGGATCAGGCTGGGCTCCACTGGGGCAGCTTAGTTCTGCATTTCTCCCATCCTCCTCCTGCCTGCCCAAGTTCTCATTGCAGTAGCATAAGTGCTGGTGAGAAAACTCAATAGTGAAAGCATTGTTCGGGCTTTTGAACAAATTAGGCTCTCTAATGTTTTATGGACCAAAAAGTCCTATGAACAAACCCAAAGAAAAGTAGTAGGGAAAGAGATTATCCCTTTTTATCAGAACAGCCTACAAAGGCACATGGCAATGGGCATGGATGTTGGAAGAGGTAAAGGGTTGGGAACATTGATAAAGTCTACTATAGTCGTTGACTTATTATTCTTGAGTATCATCCTATTAAAAGTTAGGTATGGTTCCTTCTGGTGGTGTCAGCTCTAGATGCAAACACCTTTCACTCATTCATGCATTCATTCACTTGTTCATTTAACACATAATGTTGAATTCTTTAGACAAGTGCTGCTTACTAGAAATATGTTGTGAGTCATATACGGACTTTAAAATTTTCTGGTAGCCACTTTTATTAAAAAGTAAAAATAAAGAGATAGGACTAAGTGGAATAATGTATTTTATTGAGTGAAATTATCCAACATATTATCATTTTGACATGAAATCAGCATTAAAGTTATTAATGAGATATTTTATGTTCTTATTATGGGGGCACTAACTCTTCAAAATCCAGCATGTAGTTTTTTCTTGCAGCCCATTTCAGTTTGAACTAGTTACATTTCAAGTGCTGAAAAGCCACAAGTGACTACTAGCTACCATATTAGACAGTGAAGTTACAGACTATGTATTGAACTTGGTGCTGAGGATACAAGACACCTGCCCCATAGATCTTACAATCTCAAGAGGAAGGAGATTTAATTTAATTTAAATAGTATAGTCATTATATATGTTTTTGAGAAACTCAGAGTTTACTTTACATTTCTCAGATCTTGTCACGCCCCTGTGCACCAACTCCTCTCCTTATGGTACTAGTTTTCTATAATACAACCCCGTGCAACCTCTCTAGCCTAGTTTGGTTGCAGACATTTCAACATGTCTTTTCAAATCTCTTATGGAGCGCCATCGCTGTAGTCCAAAGTCTGGCAACAAAGATGTGTTTTTTTTTTGTTTGTTTGTTTGTTTTTTTTCAAAATCATTATAGTAAAGGGATATTACCTGAGATCTTATTACCAGGTGGATAAATTTCCACATTATAACTTTAACTGATAAGAGCCCAGGACCCTTCATTATAGAAAAGTTGAATGGAAAAGTTTACTTTCTCAGTGCTTATCTGCTTTTAAAAAAATTTAAAAAGAAAAAAAAAACTGTGGGTGGTTGTAGAGAGAATGCATAACAATAGATAAAGGGGAGAATATTGCTTCAGAAGTAGTACAAGGAGTAACAGAGGCAGAGAATGGAGAAAATGAGAAAAAAAAAGGGAAACATTAATAGTGTTTATCTGTTTTTGACCTGATTAAGCTTGTAAGTGCCTAAAAGAAAGTTTTTGTTTGTTTGTTTTTGTTTTATTTTTTTTTAAAGAAAGTTTTGATTTCTCTGCACTAAACTGTCCAAGCAAGATTTATCAAAAAGGGTAGTTTTCAGAAAACAATTATTGTCCATTGAAATTGCAGATAAAGTGTCTTGAAAAGAATAGGGAGATAGGATATTTTCTTTGTAATCTAAAAAATAAAAACCCTGATGTTTCTTTAAATATATCAGCATAGCTTAAAGAACTGAAAAAGGTTCCTTTTAAATGCCATGAATCACCCAGTGATTTCTTTTCTTTTTTAATCCTGTTCTGCTTATTGTGTGCCTTTTCAGTGGTGACTCAGTGCCCTTTCAGTGCTTTGGTTGTATAAACCATTGATATCAAAACCACTTTGGGCAAATGCCCTCATGCTTCCTTGTTCCTCTGGCAAGATGGCAGGTCCCAGTGGTGACACCTGGGCTCACGCTCTTAGGAAACCCAGAGCACCTCTGACTTTCATAGCTTGCGTGATTGGTACTCGTCTTCAGATAGCTAACAGTTTAGGTGGTTTGATACAGAGAACAGCGTAGTAGATTGTAAGCTCCAAGATGCTGTTTTTATAAGATGTTACTGAAAATTGAGTTATGGCTCTGTGTTTTCATACTAGACACTTCAGGAAATGACTATAATTACATAGAGAAGAGAGTCCAGATTACATGGTGGGCTTTTTTACACGTTAAATTACAAAGATATATTTGTGCATCTACTCCAGTTTTTCATGAAGGATTTAAATCAGAACAGGAACATTGGTCTTGTGTTTAGTGACAAAGGATCATCTCGGTCATTTCAAATACTATTTTTCAGCACCAGTGGACATCTACCAGGTATCTCCTCTCTGCTTCCCCTCCTCCAACATACATACACACATTTTTCATTCTTGCTTCTGACACTGAAATATTTTGAGTCATTTCCTTTTATTAAGATATTTTTAGATGGGGATTTAAAATAAATTGAAATGAGTCAAGCAGTAACTTGAGAACTGACTTAAAACAGTGTAAGCTGAAGTCAACGAGTATGCTGTGTGCTTGCAAATTATCTAAGAATCTTTATATCCCCATGGCTTAAAACAAAGAAGACATACCATAAATATTTATTAGATGAACAAATGAATAAATGTTATCTAATTAAATTTTAGTGACTATGGGCTTACCTTTTTCTGGAAATTAAGCCCCTTTAAACAGAAAGAAGGATCTAAGAATTGAGCAGCCTTTCAGATATAACCATTAGCACTCTGTCCCTGTTGCCATGTCTCAAAGACTAGGAGTCCCAGCAACTGCAGAAAGAGAGGCCAGGCCTAAGTATAGGTGGCAAAATAGGGCCAGAGTTCCTAACTCCTACTATCAAACCACGACTTCAGCCTCTTCACTGTGGCCTGAACAGAGAAGTACAAGAGTGGAGATGGAGGTCTAACCTTAATATGCTTATTACTTATGCTATATTCCTCTCTCCCAAGGAAACCCCATTCCAGTTTTAAGATTAAGGTGAGAGATACTCTGGATCTTCCTTTACCATTTTCTTTGGAAAGATCTTTTCCAGTCATCAGATCTATCCAGTCATAAGGTCTATATTTAGGACATTGGAGAATTTCACTCATTCAATAAATAAGCATCGAGCATCTTCATTGCAATAGATTTGTCTCCTTTAATTAGACCAACTCTCAACATTTCTATAGTGTTCCCACTATCAGGATTATCTTTTTTATAGTTGCTAAGATATGTTGAAAGTAGAGGAATTGTTACAAGTTTATAACTCTAAAATTCTATATGTAAATAAGCACCTAGCAAAGCTTTTATTAAATGTTGATGAGCAGGTACACTGTTCCTCTTAGAAAGCTTATATTCTGACAGCACTTATATTTTGTTTCTCTGCTTCTCTTCCTTCTACTTACCCTCCCTGTGAATTAATACTTTATCTGATTAGTCTGAAGGGTATCACAGTTTTCATTTGTTAGTTGAAAATCTAGACCTCACTAAGTGTAGAAAACTACCATCAGACTAGAAATGGGAGTCCAGTTTAATGAACAAACTTTGGCTCTGTGTGTGTGTCTGTCTGTGTGTGTGTGTGTGTGTGTGTGTGTGTGTGTGTGTGTGTGTGTGTCTTTTCCCAGAAATTCTAGAATCACAGACTCAGGCAGTCAAAGTGTTTAGAGGACATATAGTCAATGATTCTAAGTTCAGGTTGCATATTACAGTCACCTGGGGAACTTCTGAGGCTCCATCTTTCCCAGACCAACTGAACCATCACCTTTGAGGATAGGGCCTGGGGATGGGGATTTTTTTAAACCTCAGAGTATTCTAAAGCACAGCCAAGGTTTTAAAACCCCTGGTTTAGTCCAATTCTTTTCATAAGGATAGGCAAAATAGAAACCCATCAGGAAGAAATGAAGTATTTCAGGCCTTGTAGAGCCTGGATTAGAAACCACATTACCTAGCCCCAGTCCAGAGCAATTTCCATAACAATGTGGTACTAATATCTTTTGTTAGGTTTGACTCATTTGAACTTTCCCTTGATAAAATTGTAGTAGGAGCGGGGCGGGCACACAGCTGTTAGCAAGCAACCGGGGCCCCTCGCCTAAGCAAGTGACCGATAGGGAGCAACCGTTAGCAAGCAACAGCAGTCCCACTCAGCCATTGATTGGCATGACAAGGGGCCTCTCTCCCCTCCCTCCCCTTCCTCTGTATAAAAGGACCCCGAATTCAGCCGGAGGGAAGATGGTTTTTGAGACACTAGTGTGCCATCTTCTTGGTCTGCTGGCTTTCTGATTAAAGTCGATGCTTCTTGCCCCAGCAGCTCATCTCCCAGTTTAGGTCTGTGGTGCAGCGAGCAGAGTGAGCTTGGGCTCAGTAACAAAATTAGCAGAAGGAATGATGCTTCTTAAAACTTCCTGTCAAATAGACTTGAGGAGAAACCCCACCATGCTGGGTTCACACATGAATTTCCTACGTTTCTTGGTAGCGTTGACCTCCTTGCCTTCTACCAAAAAGAAGTTAGTCTTTGATTGTTGTGAAGAGGCTTTGAACCATATTTATAACTTTCATTTTATATAAATCCACAAGATATCTTTAATCATTTTAGCATATGTAGACCCATTTTTTAACATCTTTATTAGAGTATAATTGCTTTACAATGGTGTTAGTTTCTCCTTTACAACAAAGTGAATCAGTTATACATATACATATGTTCCCATATCTCTTCCCTCTTGCGTCTCCCTCCCTCCCACCCTCCCTATCCCACCCCTCTAGGTGGTCACAAACCACCGAGTTGATCTCCCTGTGCCATGCGGCTGCTTCCCACTAGCTATCCACCCTACGTTTGGTAGTGTATATGTATCCATGCCACTCTCTCACTTTGTCCCAGCTTACTCTTCCCTCTCCCCACATCCTCAAGTCCATTCTCTAGTAGGTCTGCATCTCCATTCCCGTCTTACCCCTAGGTTCTTCATGACCTTTTTGTTGTTGTTGTTGTTAGATTCCATATATATGTGTTAGCACACGGTATTCGTTTTTCTCTTTCTGACTTACTTCACTCTGTATGACAGACTCCAGGTCCATCCACCTCACTACAAATAACTCAATTTCGTTTCTTTTTATGGCTGAGTAATATTCCATCGTATATATGTGCCACATCTTCTTTATCCATTCATCAGATGATGGACACTTAGGTTGCTTCCATGTCCTGGCTATCGTAAATAGAGCTGCAATGAACATTTTGGTACATGAGTCTTTCTGAATTATGGTTTTCTCAGGGTATATGCCCAGTAGTGGGATTGCTGGGTCATATGGTAGTTCTGTTTTTAGTTTTTTAAGGAACCTCCATACTGTTCTCCATAGTGGCTGTACCAATTCACATTCCCACCAGCAGTGCAAGAGGGTTCCCTTTTCTCCACACCCTCTCCAGCATTTATTGGTTGTAGATTTTTTGTTGATGGCCATTCTGACCGGTGTGAGATGATATCTCATTGTAGTTTTGATTTGCATTTCTCTAATGATTAATGATGTTGAGCATTCTTTCATGTATTTGTTGGCAATCCGTATAGCTTCTTTGGAGAAATGTCTATTTAAGTCTTCTACCCATTTTTGGATTGGGTTGATTTTTTTTTTTTTTTTTTTTTTATATTGAGCTGCATGTGCTGCTTGTAAATTTTGGAGATTAATCCTCTGTCAGTTGCTTCATTTGCAAATATTTTCTCCCATTGTGAGGGTTGTCTTTTGGTCTTATTTATGGTTTTCTTTGCTGTGCAAAAGCTTTTCAGTTTCATTAGGTCCCATTTGTTTATTTTTGTTTTTATTTCCATTTCTCTAGGAGGTGGGTCAAAAAGGATCTTGCTGTGATTTATGTCATAGAGTGTTCTGCCTATGTTTTCCTCTAAGAGTTTGATAGTAGACCCATTTTTAAAATCATCATATAAAGTTCATGTAACTCACTTCCTGAGAAAACAGCACCGATAACACTTCCCAGTTTACAGTGTTGAAGATATAGTTAAACATTTTCCTGTTTTTTTGACATCTGTCTTTTCTGTGTGTGTATATCTGTTGAACCCATCAAAGTCTAAAATATTTCAATTCAGCATAAAATTGCAGTACCAATTGTTGTATGGCATGTATTTTATCTTGTGCCGAGATGGGAAAGCATATCTAAATTCATCATGCCTATGCTGAAAAGTAATGCAAATATCCTGTCTTGCCAGTGCCAGAAATAAATGAAAACGATAATATAGGCTAGAAACGTTTTTCTCTTTTGCACTGATGCAAAATTTTGTATGTAGTGATCATCTTCATGCATTAAGCATCCACTGTAAGCCAGACATTCTAGATGGGCAGAAGAATATTGAAGGCATAGTTTCTACTCTCAACTCTTATTAATCAAAAGCAAATTAATACAGTTTAAAGTCATTGAGAATAAAGAATAAACATTGAAATTTTTAGAACTTCTAAATATATTCTGTGATTTAAGAGTAGAGCTATATACATGCACACAGTTTTTTCAACCTATTACAGGTCTCCACTAAAGACAGTTAGATAGTTGATAGTTGAACTGTGTGTCTGTGTCTACAAGTGGGTGTTACCTTATGTGAATTGTGTATGATTGCACTAATTTTCTCCACAGTGCAAAGAATAGAGAGATCCATGAATAGCAGGTGTTTTACTGATTGTTTTCATGAAAATGCTGCAGAAATGCTAATGTCAGAACCACAGAATAAAGAAGATCAGTGTATAAGAAGGAGAAGACCAGATGGACGTCCTTAATGAAAGCCATACTGCTTTGATGGAATTTACCACTGCTCAGAGTATGAGTCTCCGCATTACTAGCCTGAGAATTTGATTTAAGGAGGCAGTCTCATTCTGGTCAGACTCACAAGGAACTTAAGTACCTGAACTAGGTGGTCAGTTCATGAATGGGGACCACTCCACTACTGTGTCCAGAATGTTGGTGTCCTCTGTGTCCAGTGCCTCTTTCTGACCTACAGTCCCTGGGGGAGCTGAGCAGTAACCGTGGGTGCTTGTGAGGGATGTGCCATTCAGACCATAGGGAAGTGTGAGGAACATTCTGAAGATGTGACTTCTGTTTGCAGGAGGATGCAAGCTCTTGATCCACCCTGGCAACTTCTGATTTCTGGATTTTTCTCTTCTTCATTCTCAAAGCTAGTAGTGGCCAATCCATGTTCCACAGAATGCTAGGATTCTGTGTAAGGATTATTTTGTGGGAGATGGATCCTCTCACAAAAAAAAAAACAAAAAACAACAAAACTTAAACTACTGCCCTCTCTAGCCATATGCCCTTCCTGTTATGATACAGTTTTAGCTTCTCTAGTCACTTTCCAGTCCTGTCTCCTGGCAATGAAATTATTTCCAGGTCTCCTTAATGGACTGTAGGGAGTTCCCAAACTCTCAGTATTTCTTTTATTGAGATAATCACAGAAGGTCAGTCATCTAGGAATAATCATGGATGTCTTATGTGTAGCTTTTACTTATTTAATTCTCATCATACGATATTATTTCTCTCATTTCCTTAGGAAGTTTTCAAAAGTATGAGAGAGAATTTTACATTTACTAGTAGGTGCTGTTATAGGGTACTCTAAATCTTTGAGCCAGAGGTAGATAAATAAAACTTTTCACATTTCAGTGAAATATTGGGAGAAACCTACAAAAAATATACATAAATAGGCAAGCTTATATTCTTTTTGTAGCACTCATGAACATCTGTACTCCATGTGTTTTTTAAAACTTCACTACTTGCATTATAGAATGGCTATGACATCCATTGGCAATCTCATAGTCTTAAAGGAATCAGTTTTTAAAGAAATACAAAAGGGATGAATTGGGAGATTGGGATTGACATATACACACTAATATGTATAAAATAAATAACTAATAAGAACCTGCTGTATAAAAAAATAAAATTCAAAAAAAAAGAAAAGCAAAAGGTTTGTACTATAATTATAGAACACATGTCAATTTTCATGCAAGAGGACTAACCCAATCTTGCCAATAGCTATAGAAATTAACAAAACAGAAAAGTTTAGCTAGTGAAATACCATATACTTGAAAATAATTTTTTCCCATTATACAGAAAAGCATGTAAAAAGAGGCAGAGCATAAGGTCCTTCCTTCATGCAGTTAAGCTTATTTTTTATTTACATAAAGAGAAGCAAAATAAACAGGGCCACTTCAGCCTATCCCTTGGAGTTAAAGTTACAGGAGAAAAGAAATCATGACTATATACTGGTGGAATGTTGCTTGAAAAGCAGTTGAATATTAAATTACAAATCACTAGTTTCTTAAAATGTCTTTTAATATCTGGGTAAAAATTATAAAATAGCCTGCTCTCTGATTTTTAAGACAGCTATTTGTAGTCATTCTTAAAATGCATTTTGTGCAAGAAGGTTTCTTTTTCCATTTTTTTTCTTTCCTTTCTTTTTTTTTTTTAATTTCAACTTTACTTTTATTTAAAATGAGGCCATATTTTCCTCTTGTAAAACAGAGTTCAACTAGAACTGTCAATTTTCTCATCTGTAAAACAAGAGCACTGAATCAGCTGACTATATTCATTCAGAACTCAATTTCTTTATCGTATGATCACTAAGGTTCTCCCTAAATCTAATATACTAAGGTTCTAAGGAAAGGAAAATATATTACTAACGGCATGTTTTGATTTTTATTTCTTTGAGTTCAAATGTCCACCATTCACCTTGGTCTAAGCTTAAGGAACCATTCAAGGGGAATCAGTGCAGATGGGAGGGGGAAACAGAACCCCCACACAAGCTGTGCCGTGTTGCAATCAGGCTTCCATTTGAAAAATAATCTTCTCTATAGCTTTAAAGTGATAACTTTGTACCGACAATGCTTCTTGTTTCAAACGGATTTTCTCTGGCTCTTCCTGAACACTTCCTGAGGAATCACTGACCTCTTCGATTTCTGAGGAGGAAGGACTCTCTATTGTCACAGTCACAGGAAATTCTGATGGACCTTTGTTAACATAGTTAAGTCTCTCTTTCTCAGAACTAGCCCATTTAGCTCCACGTTCCTTAGCGCACCCGATGCACTTACACAGCATTTATGAGCTTTACACAAGGAAGGTCACATCTTTATTTCTTATCACAGGAACATGACTTCTGTAAAGTTTATTTCTGTCACAACCTGTCTCACCAAGCCGTGGCTGGAAGAAGCTCTGGATACAGATCAGGGACAGAGGGTGCTCAGGAGCGGCGCCCAGTCCACCCCACGGAGGCGGTCGGCCTTAACTCCAGCAGGCCCTCCCGCAGGGAAGCGCGCATGGCGGGAGGAGGCACCGAGTCCTGCAGCGCGCACAGGTCCTCAGAGCGCGAGAAGAGGTCGGCCGCATTGTCCCGGCACAGCTTCACCGAGTGCTCATGGCCCGAGCGCGGCCTCGGGGACACTGGCTGCGGACACGATGCCCACACCCGCCTGGGGGCCCCGGCTTGCCTCCTGGCCCCTCAGGTGCCCACCGCCCGGCGGCTGCGGCCCCGCAGCATGCACAGGACCATCGTCGCAGCCAGAAGACATAGGGCCACGGGGCCCAGCTAGGCCGGCCCCTCCATGCTGTGCTCTGGAGCCCCCGCATATCCTGGTGTTGGCGCCGGCATCAACACCCTCCATGCCGCGGGGCTGGGGTTTAAGCCAGCGGGCTCCTTTCTTTTTTTTAAATTTTACAAACTCCCTAACAGATTCAATACTTGAGAAGACTAGAAGATATTTATAACTAAACAACACGTCTATAGAACCCCGAAGGTGATTACCTCGTATATAAGTATGCCTTAGGCAAACTTCAACTAGTTTTTAAGAAATAGATGTTTAAGCCTGCTGAAGAATTTTATTCAGGCACAGAATTTGCATTATTTACTCTTAAATTTCCTGGCCTCTCCTCTTCTGGTTCCCCTCAATTCTATCTACCATTTTTCAACTTTAAAAAGTATTTTCTGGGGCTTCCCTGGTGGCGCAGTGGTTGAGAGTCCGCCTGCCGACGCAGGGGACGTGGGTTCGTGCCCCGGTCCGGGAAGATCCCACATGCCACGGAGCGGCTGGGCCCGTGAGCCATGGCCACTGAGCCTGCGCGTCCGGAGCCTGTGCTCCGCAACGGGAGAGGCCACAGCAGTGAGAGGCCCACATACAGAAAACAAACAAACAAAAAGTATTTTCTGGCCACAGTTAACACAGTCAGAAGCCTTTGAGAAACATGTATCCCTGTGTCCTCCTGTTTAATAACTCTTACAGCCCCACTGCTTCATTACCTTTAGACTCCAGTGCATGTTCTTATTTTAGGTTACTCTAAGAAATATCTTATCTAAGGTAATATCAGTATATAGCATAGGCTAAAATTTCATCCCTACCTTGGAATCCCTGCAGTTCCTTTTGCCCCTTTCAGGTAAATATCCAATAACTAGGAATGAATTTGTACTTGGGATAACTATTTTCCAGAATAACTTGTCTCAGCTCCAAAAGACTTTAGCTGTTAATTATTGAAACTATTGGGACTTCCCTGGTGGTCCAGTGGTTAAGAATCCATCTTGCAACGCAGGGGATGCCAGTTCGATCCCTGGTCAGGGAGCTGGGATTCCACATGCCGCAGGGCAACTAAGCCCACATGCCAGAACTACTGAGCCCGTGCACCACAACTAGAGAGCCCTCACACCACAACTAATGAGCCTACGTGCCACAACTAGAGAGAAGCCCGCACACTGCAACAAAGAGCCCACGCACCGCAACAAAAGATCCTACATGCCACAACAAAGACCCAATGCAGCCAAAAAATAAATAAATAAATAGTTTAAAAATTATTGAAACAATTGAATTTTTGCTTATATTTTCAAAGACAAAAGATTTTTAAAGAGAAATATAAAATATTTGAAAGTATGACAGTGAAAATAGCAAACATCATGTTTGAGTGTTTATTCACATAACTCAGGGCTTTTCTAAAGGTTCTCCATGTCATGCAGAAAAACAGCTCCTTTATTATTAATCTGTGCAGATTCTGTAGAATTGGGATCCAGAAACAAGTTACCTATTTTTTACTTCCATTTTTGACAGACTAATAATATATTTCCCCTTGTTCACTTTAATCTTATCCTTTTAAGAAAGAATCAGAGTAGAAGAAATATCAGTATCAATACAGTTGAATGCCTTCTGAACCCCTACTACTTACATAGCATTCTGCTATATAGTACAAAGAAATAGGACATTTCTTTGCCTTCAGCGTACTAATAAGTAATTCAAAAAATAAAATTACGGGAAAAAATAATAACACAAGATGGTTCATGGTTCAAGAGTTATTGCAAGGAAATTGTTCATTCATTCAACAAATATTTATTGAGTGCCTACTGTGTGCTAAGCACTCTGCTGAATGCAGGGTATTTTAAAAATGAGGATAATTATGAACAGAAATAGTCACTTCTCTCTAGGGATATGAGAATGAAGAGGTAGGGACTAGGTGATGTAAGTCCTTGTTCTTTACCCTGAGAACAATGAGAAGGCATTGAAGGCTTTGAAACAAGGGGTTGACATGATCAGTTGTGTGTTTTTAAAAGATCTAAATACCATGAGGAGAATTTAGTGGAGAGAAACAAAATGTGAGATTAGAGACAGAAAAAAGCCATGCAGTATTCCAGGCAACAGACAAGGTTTTAGAGGTAGTGGTGGTGGTGGTAGTGGTGATGATAGTGGAGGAGAAAAGGAAAGAGGAAGATATAGAAAGAAAGGGGACAAAGTAGATAGATTTAAAAATTATTTAAGCAGTAAAATCAAAAGCATTTGATAATCAGGTACTGGGGCTAAGGGGGAAAAGAAGGATTAAATCTACTCTGATTCCTTTTTTTAAAGGTTGAAGGCCTTGCTTTTTGGCTTGTTTAACTGATGGCTGATGGTGCTGTTTACAAAAATAGCCAACACTGGAAGAAAGATGTATTTGAGAGGAAGGTTTTTATGAACCCAGTTATGGAAAAATTCAGTTTGCGGGACCTTCAAGACATTCAAGTTTAGATGTTAACTGTTTAGTTAGAAATAAAAGTCTGGTGATAGAAGAAAATGTTGCTAAAGATAAGATTTGAGAGCCATCAAATGATAGCATCATATACTTTGATGAGCTCTCTTATCAATATATACAGTGGAAAATAAAGTGGTTTAGATTAGGGTTCTCTCACTATGAATTAGAAGACTCTGGAAACATTTCCTGGGGAAGAGGACTAGATCATGAAAAGAGGTAGAATATAGATAAGAAGAGAGAGAAGTAGAAATGAATGAAATGGCTGGCAGGAACACAATAAAAATATAAATAAATAGACTGTAAAGATTTTGGTTGCAAGTAACAGAGATACCAACCCAAACTGGCTTAATACAAAAAAAAAGGAATCTATAAATTCACACATAACTGAGACATTCAGGGTATTCTACCTGCAAGCAAAGCTCTGTCCCGGGGTGAAACACCAAGCTCAGAAACTCAGATCCTTTTTTTCTGTTTTTCAGCTATTTCCTTGGTGTTGACTTAAGTTCTAGCAAGTTCTCTTCTGATGATTCCAAAGTGGTTGCTAGTAGTTCCAGATGCTACATGTTCATATGCTTATGTCCAGCAAGAAAAACAAAGTTCATTCATTTATTTATTTATTTACACAATAGGGTAATGAAAACCCTAGAATGGAGGTCATTGACCTATTAAGGTTGTGTGCTCATCGCTAATATTGTAGGTAGAGATTGAGGTACATGGATTATTTTAACCTAGTCAGGGTGTACCTCTGGAGTGGAGACAAATCCTCTCACTAAACTACCTAGAGTATTGGGGAAGGGAGATAGGAAATCTAGAAGGAGTTATGTTATAAGAAGTCTTAAATGCCAAGTTAAAGACCTTGTTCTTAATCTAATAGACCAAAAGTTCTTCTGTTTTGAACAGAAGAGGCATCCAATGAAATTATTTCAAAAAATTAAGTCTTGAGGCAACTATAGTACATATGGCAATGTTTAAGAAAAACAGAAAAAGAAATCTGTTAGTCTATAGCAATAGTTTAGGGTAGAGAAAGTGAAAACCCAGACTGTGAGTAAGAAATGTTGATGAAAGGAAGCCAGTAATGAAGTAATGGATGTGAACAGTATTTCAGACAAATAATCCACGGGACTTAGCAAGATAATAATGGTGGAACTTCAAACTCTTCCACTGAGATTTCGACTAATGTGGTAGCTTTGGCACTGAGGCAAAAATGAAATCCTTTCTTTTGCCATAGTACTTGACCCTTTTATTCCAAACTTAGCTCTGAGCTAGGCTTTTCATTTCATTTTGTTCTAGTTAGTTACCACCACCTGGTGACCCATTATTCCCCACATGCACAACTTTCCTAGGAGTCAAAACAAGGCAAGTTCCAACCTCTGTCAGAATGAAAGCTGTCCTTGACTCCATAGAATGAGAACTTGCAGATTACTTTGCAATTTATAAAGATAGATATCACTACAGTTATAGCAGTGGCACTTTCTGTTTAACAAATGTTTTTTGAGCATTTTGTCAACCTACAATGATTCTGTTAGCAAGCAACAGAAAACCGAATGGTTTAAACAAGTACAATTCCAAAGGAAACAGTTAGTAGCGTTGGTTCGGCTGCTCGTCGATAACAGGGCCGATATCTTTGAGTTTCTCTGGACTTTTGTTGTGTTTTGCATCACGGTGACAAGGTGACTGCTCTACCTCCCAGTATCACGGCCTCATTCAAGGCAAGCAATTGTGTGGTAAAGAGAAGAGGAGAAGGAATCTTTCTATTTATCAATAAAACAAATTTCTGCCTGGATTTCTAACCCAGCGTACTTCTTATAGTTCATGGGCCAGAATGGGATCGCATGACCACTCTTAGCAGTAAGAGAGACCAGGAGAGTAAATCTTTGATTTTCTGTTCTCTATTTGTGTGAGTCATAGCAAGCAAGAAGAAAGTTGGAAATGGTTTTTGGGTGGCCAAACCGTAAGCTCTTCCGTGAAAACCTATCGTTCTACAGTGTGCTCTGTGCTTATATATGTATTACACTCTTATTTTGTATTTAACTTTGTGTTTATCTGTACATGATGCTTCCTCTACCCTTTGGGAGAATATTTGCATAATTAATTACCAATTTTTAAAATGGATGTTTTATTCTCTTTTTCCATTAACTACTACTAACACCTGCTTAACTCATGCAGCAAAGAAGCTACAATTTTGATTTCCCTGAGTAGGCAACACATATTGACTACAAAAGATATAATTTTTATTTATGTCTAATTATCTTGGCAATCATTACCCATGTTAAAGAAAACAGCAAAAGTACCAGATGATTCCATTGGGATTTAGTAAAAGTATCACATTTTATCTTTTATGAGATGTGATAGAGTCTCACATAAGGATGTATTTCCAAAAGACCTCATCAGCCTTGACTTAGGAAGAAATTCACCACCAAAATGTAGCACCTGCATATCAAAAATAAAATTAGTAATTATACCACTTGATGCAATGTTTAGAAAAATAGTCAATTAAAGCAATATGAATTCAACCAGAATCCTCTGCAGGCAACAGCATCATGCAATTCTGACTTCACAGTGATATGAAATTTTAAATAACAACGGTGCTAAATCAGGGAGCAGCAAACCCAGGCCAAGTTTAAATTTAGTAACAGTGCTAGTTTACTGAAAATAACCTTCTCCGTAGCAGATTCTCTGTGAATTTCAGGTGACCAACTGTTTGTTTTTCTGTTCTGTTCAGAGGTAAACAAGTACCCAGAGGCTTCAGCATTGCTGTCTTCCCTTCTCAATGGCGTTTCTGATGTCCACCTCAGGAGTCTCCTTGGCCAGCTCTGAAACACTTGAAAATTAAACAGAGAATCCACTGCATATATTCTTCTTGAAAATTTCCATTGTATATGTTCAGAACTTTCTGAATAAGAATAAGGATTTGAAGGTAAGAGAACTTTGGAAGTAACTCACATTCTTGTGTAACTCTTAATTATGTCAAAAGTGAATATTTAATATATTTTTTAAAATATACAAAGGTAAAAGCTGTTGTTGAATATAAGGAAAATAGCCAGCTATGTGTAGTTCTGCAGCAAAAAGAGGTAAAAAAAATATAAAGTTCAAAAATTGTTATATGTCATGTAAATATAAATACAAGCAAGGCACAGTGGTTATCTTGATATCTGAAATCAGTTCCACACAAAAAAGCATGGCATACAGTGGTTCCCAAATTCTAATATGCATGAGAGTGACAAGGGGAGAGAGAGGTTCTTAAAATGCTGGTTCCTGGGCATATTTCAAAGAGAGTTAGATTCACTAGACTGGGATATGGTCCAGCCATCTGCATTTTTACAGCTACTCACCCCCAAAAGATCCTGATGAAAGTGGGTCTTGGGCCTTTGAGAAACATGGAAATTGGCATTTAAAATAATGTACTTCTAATTTTCAAACTTCATTTAAAGGGGTTTTATGTGGTTTGTTTCCTTCAGTCACAAGAATAAACAAGGAAGGGATATTTTAAATTAGTGCTAAATTAGTGCACCTTTTTGATCCCCCCCAATTGAATTATTAATCCTTTCCAATATTCCTTTTTTGTAAACATCTTTATTGGAGTATAATTGCTTTACAATGGTGTGTTCCTTTCTGCTTTATAACAAAGTGAATCAGTTATATGTATACATATGTCCCCATATCTCTTCCCTCTTGCGTCTCCCTCCCTCCCACCCTCCCTGTCCCAGCCCTCTAGGTGGTCACAAAGTACTGAGCTGATCTCCCTGTGCTATGCGGCCACTTCCCACTAGCTATCTATTTTACATTTGGTAGTGTATATATGTCCATGCCACTCTCTCACTTTGTCACAGTGTACCCTTCCCCATATCCGTCTCCTCAAGTCCATTCTCTATTAGGTCTGCGTCTTTATTCCCGTCATGGCCCTAGTTTCTTCATGACCATTTTTTGTTGTTGTTTTTTACATTCCATATATATGTGTTAGCATATGGTATTTGTTTTTCTCTTTCTGACTTACTTCACTCTGTATGACAGACTCTAGGTCCATCCACCTCACTACAAATAACTCAATTTTGTTTCTTTTTATGGCTGAGTAATATTCCATCGTATATATGTGCCACATCTTCTTTATCCATTCATCTGATGGTGGACACTTAGGTTGCTTCCATGTCCTGGCTATTGTAAATAGAGCTTCAGTGAACATTTTGCTACATGACTCTTTTTGAATTATGGTTTTCTCAGGGTATATGCCCAGTAGTGGGATTCCTGGGTCATATGGGAGTTCTATTTTTAGTTATTTAAGGAAATTCCATACTGTTCTCCAATAGTGGCTGTATCAATTTACATTCCCACCAACAGTGCAAGTGGGTTCCCTTTTCTCCACACCCTCTCCAGCATTTATTGTTTGTAGATTTTTTTGATGATGGCCATTCTGACTAGTGTGAGATGATATCTCATTGTAGTTTTCATTTACATTTCTCTAATGATTAATGATGTTGAGCATTCTTTCATGTGTTTGTTGGCAATCTGTATATCTTCTTTGGAGAAATGTCTATTTAGGTCTTCTGCCCATTTTTGGATTGGGTTATTTGTTTTTTTGATATTGAGCTGCATGAGCTGCTTGTAAATTTGGAGATTAATTATTTGTCAGTTGCTTCATTTGAAAATATTTTCTCCCATTCTGAGGGTTGTCTTTTCTTCTTGTTTATGGCTTCCTTTGCTGTGGAAAAGCTTTTAAGTGTCATTAGGTCCCATTTGTTTATTTTTGTTTTTACTTCCATTTCTCTAGGAGGTGGGTCAAAAAGGATCTTGCTGTGATTTATGTCATAGAGTGTTCTGCCTATGTTTCCCTCTAAGAGTTTTATCGTGTCTGGCCTTACATTTAGGTGTTTAACCCATTTTGACTTTATTTTTGTGTATGGTGTTAGGGAGTGTTCTAATTTCATTCTTTTACATGTAGCTGTCCAATTTTCCCAGCACCACTTATTGAAGAGGCTGTCCTTTCTCCACTGTATAGTCTTGCCTCCTTTATCAAAGATAAGGTGACTGTAGGTGTGTGGGTTTATCTCTGGGCTTTCTGTCCTGGCCCATTGATCTATTTTTCTGTTTTTGTGCCAGTACCATACTGTCTTGACTACTGTAGCTTTGTACTATAGTCTCAAGTCAGGGAGCCTGATTCCTCCAGCTCCGTTTTTCTTTCTCAGGATTGCTTTGGCTATTCGGGGTCTTTTGTGTTTCCATACAAATTGTGAAATTTTTTGTTGTACTTCTGTGAAAAATGCCATTGGTAGTTTGATAGGGATTGCATTGAATCTGTAGATTGCTTTGGGTAGTAGAGTCATTTTCACAATGTTGATTCTTCCAATCCAAGAGCATGGTATATCTCTCCATCTGTTTGTATCATGTTTAATTTCTTTCATCAATGTCTTATAATTTTCTGCATACAGGTCTTTTGTCACCCTTAGGTAGGTTTATTCCTAAGTATTTTATTCTTTTTGTTGAAATAGTAAATGAGAGTGTTTTCTTAATTTCACTTTCAGATTTTTCATCATTAGTGTATAGGAATGCAAGAGATTTTTGTGCATTAATTTTGTATCGTGCTACTTTACCAAATTCATTGATTAGCTCTAGTAGTTTTCTGGGAGCATGTTTAGGATTCTCTATGTATAGTATCATGTCATCTGCAAATAGTGACAGCTTTACTTTATATTTTCCGATTTGGATTCCTTTTATTTCTTTTTCTTCTCTGATTGCTGTGGCTAAAACTTCCAAAACTATGTTGAATAATAATGGTGAGAGTGGGCAACATTGTCTTGATCCTGATCTTAGTTGATATGGTTTCAGTTTTTCACCATTGAAGATGATGTTGGCTGTGGGTTTGTCATCTGTGGCCTTTATTGTGTTGAGGTATTATGTTGAGGTAAGTTCCCTCATACTCAGAAAGTATGCCTACCTTCTGAAGGGTTTTTATTATAAATGGGTGTTGAATTTTGTCGAAAGCTTTCTCTGCATCTATTGAGATGATCATGTTTATTCTCCTTCAATTTGTTAATATGGTGTATCACGTTGATTGATTTGCGTATATTGAAGAATCCTTGCATTCCTGGGATAAACCTCACTTGATCATGGTGTAAGATCCTTTTCATGTGCTGTTGGATTCTGTTTGCTAGTATTTTGTTGAGGATTTTTGCATCTATGTTCATCAGTGCTATTGACCTGTAGTTTTCTTTCTTTGTGACATCTTTGTCCGCTTTTGGTATCAGGGTTATGGTGGCCTCATAGAATGAGTTTGGGAGTGTTCCTTCCTCTGCTATATTTTGGAAGAGTTTGAGAAGGATAGGTGTTAGCTCTTCTCTAAATGTGTGATAGAATTCGCCTGTGAAACCATCTGTTCATGGGCTTTTGTTTGTTGGAAGATTTTTAATCACAGTTTCAATTTCAGTGCTTGTGATTGGTCTGTTCATATTTTCTATTTCTTCCTGGTTCAGTCTCGGGAGGTTGTGCTTTTCTACGAGTTGTCCATTTATTCCAGGTTGTCCATTTTATTGGCATATAGTTGCTTGTAGTAATCTCTCATGATCATTTGTATTTCTGCAGTGTCAGTTGTTACTTATTCTTTTTCATTTGTAATTCTATTGATTTGAGTCTTCTCCCTCTTTCTCCTTATGAGGCTGGCTCATGGTTTATCAATTTTGTTTATCTTCTCAAAGAACCAGCTTTTAGTTTTACTGATCCTTGCTATCGTTTCCTTCATTTATTTTTCATTTATTTCTGATCTGATCTTTATGATTTCTTTCCTTCTGCTAACTTTGGGGTTTTTTTGTTCTTCTTTCTCTAATTGCTTTAGATGTAAGGTTAGGTTGTTTATTTGAGATGTTTCTTGTTTCTTAAGGTAGGATTGTATTGCTATAAACTTCCCTCTTAGAACTGCTTTTGCTGCATCCCATAGGTTTTGGGTTATCCTGTTTTCATTGTCATTTGTTTCTAGGTATTTTTTGATTTCCTATTTGATTTCTTCAGCTATCTCTTGGTTACTAAGTAGTATATTGTGTAGCCTCCCTGTGCTTGTGTTTTTTACAGATCTTTTCCTGTAATTGATATCTAGTCTCATAGCATTGGGTTGGAAAAGATCCTTGATACGATTTCAATTTTGTTAAATTTACCAAAGCGTGATTTGTGACCCTAGATATGATCTATCCTGGAGAATGTTCCATGAGCACTTGAGAAGAAAGTGTATTTTGTTGTTTTTGGATTGAATGTCCTATAAATATCAATAAGTCCATCTTGTTAATGTATCATTTAAAGCTTGTATTTCCTTATTTATTTTCATTTTGGATTATCTATCCATTGGTGAAAGTGGGGTGTTAAAGTCCCCTACTATGATTGTGTTACTGTCAATTTCCCCTTTTATGGCTGTTAGTATTTGCCTTATGTACTGAGGTGCTCCTACGTTGAGTGCATAAATATTTACAGTTGTTATATCTTCTTCTTGGATTGATCCCTTGATCATTATGTATTGTCCTTCTTTGTCTCTTGTAATAGTCTTTAAGTATATTTTTTCTGATATGAGAATTGCTACTCCAGCTTTCTTTTGATTTCCATTTACAGGGAATATCTTTTTCCATCCCTTCACTTTCAGTCTGTATGTTTCCCTAGGTCTGAAGTGGGTCTCTTGTAGACAGCATATATACGGGTCTTGTTTTTGTATCCATTCAGCCAGTCTATGTCTTTTGGTTGGAGCATTTCGTTCATTTACATGTAAAGTAATTATCTATATGTATCTTCCTATTACCATTTTCTTGTGTTTCCTGCCTAGAGAAGTTCCTTTAGCATTTGTTGTAAAGCTGGTTTGGTGGTGCTGAATTCTCTTAGCTTTTGCTTGTCTGTAAAGGTTTTAATTTCTCCGTCAAATCTGAATGAGATCCTTGCTGGGTAGAGTAATCTTGGTTGTAGTTTTTTCCCCTTCATCACTTTAAATATGTCCTGCCACTCCCTTCTGGCTTGCATAGTTTCTGCTGAAAGATCAGCTGTTACCATTATGGGGATTCACTTGTATATTATTTGTTTTTCCCTTGCTGCTTTTAATATTTTTTCTTTGTATTTAGTTTCTGATGGTTTGATTAATATGTGTCTTGGTCTGTTTCTCCTTGGTTTTATCCTGTATGGGACTCTCTGTGCTTCCTGGACTTGATTAACTATTTCCTTTCCCATATTAGGGAAGTTTTCAACTATAATCTCTTCAAATACTTTCTCAGTCCCTTTCTTTTTCTTTTCTTCTTCTGGGACCCCTATAATTCGAATGTTGGTGTGTTTAATGTTGTCCCAGAGGTCTCTGAGACTGTCCTCAATTCTTTTCATTCTTTTTTCTTTATTCTGCTCTGCAGTAGTTATTTCCACTATTTTATCTTCCAGGTCACTTATCCATTCTTCTGCCTCAGTTACTCTGCTATTGGTCTCTTCTAGAGCATTTTTTAATTTCATTTATTGTGTTGTTCATCACTGTTTGTTTGCTCTTTAGTTCCTCCAGGTGTTTATTAAATGTTTCTTGTATTTTCTCCATTCTATTTCCAAGATTTTGGATCATCTTACTATCATGACTCTGAATTCTTTTTCAGGTAGACTGCCTATTTCCTCTTCATTTGTTAGGTCTGCTGGGTTTTTACCTTGCTCCTTCATTTGCTCTGTGTTTCTCTGTCTTCTCATTTTGCTTAACTTACTGTGTTTGGGGTCTCCTTTTTGCATGCTGCAGGTTCGTAGTTCCTGTTGTTTTTGGTGTCTGCTCCCAGTAGCTCTGGTTAGTTTAGTTGGTTGTGTAGGCTTCTTGGTGGAGGGGACTGGTGCCTGAGTTCTGGTGGATGAGGGTGGATCTTGTCTTTCTGGTAGGCAAGACCATGTCTAGTGGTGTGTTTTGGGGTGTCTGTGGCCTTATTATGATTTTAGGCAGCCTTTCTGCTAATGGGTGGGGTTGTATTCCTCTCTTGGTAGTTGTTTGGCATAGGGTGTCCAGCACTGTAGCTTGCTGGTCGTTGAGTGGAGCTGGGCCTTGGCATTGAGATGGAGATCTCTGGGAGATTTTTGCCGCTTGATATTACGTGAAGCTGGCAGGTCCCTTGTGGTCCTATGTCCTGAACTTGGCTGTGCCACCTCAGAAGCACAGCACTGATGCCTGGCTGGAGCACCAAGAGCCTGTCATCCACAAGGCTCAGAACAAAAGGGAGAAAAAAGGAAGGAAAGAAGGGAGGGAGGGAAGGAGGGAGGGAGGGAGGAAGGAAGGAAGGAAGGAAGGAAGAAAGAAGATTAAATTAAATTAAATTAAATTATTAAAATAAAAAATAATTATTTTAAAAAAAAGAAAGAAGAGAGCAACCAAACCAAAAAACGAATCCACCAATGATAACAAGCGCTAAAAACTATACTATGAAAAGAAAAAGAAAAAAACGTACAGACAGAACCCTAGGACAAATGGTAAAGGCAAAGCTATACAGAGAAAATCACACACAGAAGCATACACATACACACACACAGAAAGAGAAAAAGGGAAAAAATATATACATATTGTTGCTCTCAAAGTCCACTGCCTCAATTTGGGATGATTTGTTGTCTATTCAGGTATTCCACAGATGCAGGGTACATCAGGTTTACTGTGGAGATATAATCCGCTGATGCTGCACAGAGAGATTTCCCTTTCTCTTCTTTGTTCACACAGCTCCTGGGGTTCAGCTTTGGATTTGGCCCCGCCTCTACGTATAGGTCGCCTGAGGGCATCTGTTCTTCACTCAGACAGGACGGGGTTAAAGGAGCAGCTGATTCCGGAGCTCTGGCTCACTCAGGCCAGGGGAAGGGAGGTGTATGGATGCGGGGCAAGCCTGCGGCGGCAGAGGCCAGCATGACGTTGCACCAGCCTGAGGCGTGCTGTGTGTTCTCCTGGGGAAGTTGTCCCTGGATCGCGGAACCCTGGCAGTGGCGGGCTGCATAGGCTCCCGGGAGGGGAGGTGTGGAGAGTAACCTGTGCTTGCACACAGGCTTCTTGGTGGCGGCAGCAGCGGCCTTAACGTCTCATGCCCATCTCTGGGGTCCGCGCTGATAGCCGTGGCTCATGCCTGTCTCTGGAGCTCGTTTAGGCGGTGCTCTGAATCCCATCTCCTCGCGTACCCGAAACAATGGTCTCTTGTCTCTTAGGCAGGTCCAAACTTTTTCCCGGACTCCGTCCCAGCTAGCCATGGTGCACTAGCCCCCTTCAGCCTGTGTTCACGCCGCCAACCCCAGTCCTCTCCCTGGGATCCTACCAAAGCCCAAGCATCAATTCCCAGCCCCTGCCCACCCTGGCGGGTGAGCAGACAGGCCTCTCGGGCTGGTCAGTGCTGGTCAGCTCTGATCCTCTGTGCAGGAATCTCTCCGCTTTGCCCTCTCCACCCCTGTTGCTGTGCTCTCCTCCATGGCTCCTCCAGTATTCCTTTTTAAAGTTCAGTATGATGAGCTAATTTCCCCGATGTCTCTCTCTCTTTTAGAGTGACAGTCCTGCCCTTGCTCTCTTTAGCTGTTTCTCTGTTCCACATAATGTTTTAACTTATTCAGATGTGTATGGATCTAATTCTAAAAAATATCTAGAAGATGATAATAATGAATTACTACTGAGGGTTGGCTAAGCGTTTTTTTTGACGGTTTTTTCTTTTTCTCTTCATTTTGAGAACTCAGCCTTAGATTTGAAAAGAACAGATCTGCTTAATATGCCTTTAGCTACTCTTTTCCTCTGCAGATTAAACCTTAGAAATCATGTGCTATATTTATAACAGGATAAATGTACCTTCATTGAATATCACTTTATTTTATTTCTGTTTCCAGTATATAATTTAGCAACTTCATCTTTATTATGTGCAATTTTAAGTTTATAAAAGGTTTGCATTTTTATTTCAGTAAAAGAAGAGGCTGGTACAGACATATTCTGATCTTAAATTGTGATGATTTTTTTTAAAGGTTTAATATGATATTGCTTTTACAGTGAAGAGTGAAGTTTTTCATCAAAATCCTTTGAGTTTCAGACTTATAGCTATTTTCTTTTCTGTTAGTCTTTGTGTGAACTTATTCATATCATATAGATTTTCCTGTCCATAAAATATCAAAAGGCAAGAATAAACCCTAATCAAAAAGAAGTGTGCCCATATAATGCAAGTTAGCTACACATTACCTATTAGTATTACACAAAGAAAATGAATATAGTTATATGCATAAAATAAAGCAGCATAAAAGTTTTAAAAAGAACATATATATGTATAAATGAATCACTTTGCTGCACACCAGAAGCTAATACAACATTGTAAATCAACAATACTTCAATAAGAAATTTAAAAATAATAAAATGAAATAAAGCAACACTTAAAGTAACCAAAATAAAAGATTTACAGAATTGGATTAACTCTAACAATGAATTTTCATGTACATTTGTTGTTAGAACTGTTTTCAATAATAAGATTGCCATCTGATGGTAAAATTCTAAAATTTGTAGTACACAAGATAGTAAAAATCCTTAAATATATAGTATACAAGTTTATGGTTCAACAGAGTCTCCAGATAAGATTTCATAAAGCTTTTAGTGCAGATCTTTTATAATACTTCAATTTCAGAAAAATATAGAAAGTACTTTCCCACGCTTTCTTTCTTTTGTCTTCCTTTTTTTTTTTTTTCTTTGCAGAGGAGCAGGTGGAGAAAGAATAGAATTGTGTCCTCAAGCAAGTCATGTTCATTATCATTGGCTTTTTTTTTTTTTTTTTTTTGTGGTATGCGGGCCTCTCACTGTTGTGGCCTCTCCCATTGCGGAGCGCAGGCTCCGGACGCACAGGCTCAGCGGCCATGGCTCACGGGCCCAGCCGCTCAGCGGCATGTGGGATCTTCCCGGACCGGGGCACGAACCCGTGTCCCCTGCATCGGCAGGCGGATTCTCAACCACTGCGCCACCAGGGAAGCCCTATCATTGGCTTATTTATCTTAAATTGTGGCTCCCTTTAGAAAACTTACAACGTAGCTTCAGGGAACCTGAGTGAAACAGCCTCCATACTCATGAAGTAAAATCTACAGCAAAAGAATAAATACAGAAACTTCATAGAAGCATAAAGTTTTAGAGCAGAAATGGACCATTGAGATCTAGTTTGGTCCTCTCATGTATCATAGCATTCTTTTGTCTTCCAAACTTGCTGGTAAAAAGCTTAATACAAAGAGGAGTAAACATCAATCTGGTCAGGTATGATTTATTAACAAGGAGAAACTAGCCAAATGTTTTGCAATAATGATTTATTGAGGGAGAAAGGTAGGAGGAATTTTTCCTCCAAGATGTAGTTGGAGGAAGTGAAGAAAATACCTGGGTACTTATAAATGTAATTCAATTTGAAATCATGTATTATTTTAGTTGTCAGTAGATAATCTGCCATGTCATTAATCTAGAAATGAAAATAGCAAATTTAGGTTTATTTCAGCCGGGGTTAGCTATATCTGGAAATCTGATATTGAGAGAGAGGGAAAAAGAGCTGAAAGTAAGATGGAGCTTTAGAGCAGTAGAGCCATCTGGGACCATTCAGTATAGGAGAAAGGAGATTTAAATATGTAGGAATCCCTGGGGAGTATTAGTGTTTATTATGAAACAGTATAATAATATTTGTGAGATATCCAGAATAAGTAAAATGTCTATTATTCTCAATTTGAGAAGTTGGAAAGTCATTTAAATTGATGTAGCAAAAGTAAAATTGATGTGGCAAAATGCTCCTAATATAGTATAAATGAAAACAACAAGTTACAAACTATGTTGTTATATGGTCCCATTTTGATTAAGAAAAGCTACAGATGCATAGGAAGAAAATTGAAATGATCTACATCATAATATTATTCATGGTTATGATCGATTGATCAAATCATGGCTAATTTTTATTGCTCCTCAGGATTTATAAAACTTTTTCTAAAGTATATATTATTAAAGTAATTTTAACGTACTTTTTAAGAGCTGAGAAAATGTTCAGTTATCTGGGAAGTTCACTTGCATAGAACTATAAAGTAGTCCTGCTAATGTTAATTTAAAATAGCCTTAAAGCAAGGCTCTTGCATCTTGTAGTATTAAACTGATTTGAATATGAGAATAGTACTTCCAATTAGATCAAAATGATTTTTAGGGCTTCCCTGGTGGCGCAGTGGTTGAGAATCCGCCTGCCGATGCAGGGGACACGGGTTTGTGCCCCGGTCTGGGAAGATCCCACATGCTGCAGAGCAGCTGGGCCCGTGAGCCATGGCCGCTGAGCCTGCGCGTCCGGAGCCTGTGCTCCGCAATGGGAGAGGCCACAACAGTGAGAGGCCCGTGTACCACAAAAAAAAAAAAAAAAGATTTTTAGATGTAATTCGTCATTTGTGGAATATTGCAGTAGATAAATTTCTTGTTTCCCTCCTCATTAAACACTGAAAATTTTGAATTATGACATTAATTTCTTAGAATATTCTTTATTTCTTGTATCATGTAATTCCAATGTGCTTTCAAGAATTTTCTAACTATAATAGTTTGCTCCATTTGGAAGATAATTTTCTATGTTTGGTTACATTAGTGTTAGTACATCTTTGTTCTTTAAATCTCCAGTGTAACATACGGTTAGTCTTACCATTATTACTACCAGCTGAGGTTGGCCTATGATTTTGTTTATTCTGTCTGAATCCAAAGTAATTAGCTCTTTAGTTTAATGACAATATTTGTTAATGGGTTTTTACGGCCAAATTCTGCTGTTAGAGAGTGGGTGGTGTATTTGAAGATAGAATCTGCCCTTATGTTTTAAGCATAAGCTGTGTAATTGATTTCAAAATGATGGTTTAGAGAGTTTACAGTAGGAAAATGAAATCTGCAATTATCTGAAGTTTGTCAGTTTCAAGAAACAGAAAATGAAAGTGACAATTTATGTAAATGAACAGCAAACCCACTTTAAATTCTCTGATATGGCTATCCTGTATATTGTATCATTTCATACGTAGCTGAAATAAGAAATGAAATGATAATCATCTAGCAGACATTAGGTAACTTCCCTTATGTGACGGGGCATACAGTGAGTTCTTTAAGTGCATTGAAACGTTTTTTATCATTGTATTTTTTCCATCTTTATTGAAATGTAATTAATGTATAACATTGTGTAAGCTTAAGGTGTACAACGTGATGATTTGATACATTTATATATGATACATTTATATAATGCAATTACCATGATACCATCGTAATGGTATTACCATTATAATTACCATTATAATGCAATTACCATGATATCATGATTACCATGATAAGGTTAGTTAGCACATTCATCACCTCACATAATTAAGAGATCTTCAATATTCTCACCACACACACACACACACACACACACACACACACACACACACACACACACACACACACATTGATCATTGTAGTTTTGGAGGACTCAGTGAAGTGGAAAGAACATTTGCCTGGGGATCACCTGGGTTCAAAGTTAGACTCAGTTTCCTGGTAGTGGACTGACCTTGGGAAAATCTCTTTGCCTCTCCCTGGGCCTGTTGCTTCTTCCTAAAATGATGCTTTTGTACTAGATGATCCCAATGGTCCCTCTAAAATGATAACTCTGACTTGCTTTAAAACAGTGCTATGAGGAAGGCACAAGAAGTGCAAGGAAGACGCAATAAATTGAGCTGACTGAATAAACAAATCATTAAGTCTACTAAAAGGTACTCTGGAGAACTTTCCTTCAATGACTTGTTACTTTTATCCTGGAGAAGAGAAATATTTGGAGAGTTCTACATAGAAAAGACTGTAGGCTACTCTATTAGAAATTTACAAAGAGACCAATTTTGGCAAAACTTAAAAAGAAACCCAACTAGTAACAGGTGAGATATCCAACAATGAGATAGGATGCCTTGGGAGATAGTGAATTCACCATCATTACAGGAAAAGAAAGTGGGTACCAAGGGTTTTAAAACCTGCCGGACTGGCTTCAAGGTATAAAAGCTAGAGACAAATATTATGAACATAATGGAATTCAGGAAATGTTTTTATCATGAGCCCTTCTTGAGGCGACTATTAGAGGACAGACTCCATCAAACCAAGAGATGACTGTAGACACTACTGAAAAAGGACTGCTTGTGAGCATTGAATGTATTTAATTCTAAAACTAAATACAAAACAGATATGGAGATTAGGGTGACAGAATAGAGCATAAAATATAATATCCTGTAGTACTAAAGTAACTATCAAAAATTAGGAGGACACAACAGAAAGAAACTGGTATATAAAGTTAGCTGATTGCATTATTCTCAATATCTATGAATCAGATACCACTTAAACCTGACAAATCAAGTCATAAAAGTATAAGCTAGAAAAAAAAAAGGCACTAAGGAAGGTCATGTTAATGCTCAACATTAGTTGACAAAGAATGGGGGACAGAGGAGAAAAAATGCTACTTTTTCTATCAGTCATAATTGGGAAGTAGTGAATATTCTAAAGATATAGAAGATCAAGGTTATTATATGAAGTTACAAACTTTATATGTAGGTTATCATATGAACTTATAAAGTTACAAATTAGAAGAAAATGTGCTCTCCATTAAATATTCATAAGAAGTTACATACATATATTAAGCAAAGAAAACAGATCATATAATGAAAGTTTTCTAAGACTTAAAACCTTTAATAGAAAACTTAAAAAATATTATGACAAAATAGGTTTGTTGTATCTTTCATATCAATAAATGTAAAGAAATATATATATATATATTTTGCGGTACGCGGGCTTCTCACTGTTGTGGCCTCTCCCGTTGCGGAGCGCAGGCTCCGGACGCGCAGGCTCAGTGGCCATGGCTCACGGGCCCAGCCGCTCTGCAGCATGTGGGATCTTCCCAGACCGGGGCACGAACCCGTGTCCCCTGCATCGGCAGACAGACTCTCAACCAGTGCGCCACCAGGGAAGCCCTAGATTTTTTTTTAAGAAAATATTTTCAGCTTGGATCACAGTGCTGAACCAAATTCTGTCTATACAGATACCAGGATACAACAAAAACAAAGTTATTCAAAAATTTGAAAGTGAAAGGTTAGGCCCAGTAGAGTAGAGGGGATGGATAGGTGGTTAAAACAATAGTCTGGACAAGAACTGAGAAGGGAAGTGGAAAGAGAAAGACATGGATGCAATGCATCTTTTGAAGGAAGAATTATCAGGACTTGAACTCTAACTGGTTAGAGGGGATAATGGAGAAAACAAGGACCTGGAGACTGGGCCTACGTATTGGTGGGAAGCCTGTAAAAATTAGGTTTTTAATATAAGATCGCAAGGAGCGGATGGAAAGGGGAAGGTAGCAGAGTCACAAAATGGCAATTGCTAGTGCTGGGTATTGAGATGGGTCACACTGTACTTCACCACGCGTAACTCTGCTAATCCCATAAGGAATTTCCTTTCAGAGTTTTATGGTCAGTCATACCATGATGGCAGTCATGATTATCTTAGCACTTACTATTTTAAGATTTATAAAAACATTTTCATTTCACATTCTCAATTATTCTTTGGGCATTCAACTCAAACTTCCATTTCCCCTGATACCATTTGGTACTTTGGTACTTTTCTGATGGCATGTTTCTAATTGTTTGAAAACAGCTGTGGTTAATGGGATTTTTGCTTCAGTGGAATACTTAGGATATCACAAATTTTCTCTGTCAATAACTATACCAGTGGATTTCATGCCTTTTTGACAAAATCCAGAGTAAAAAAAAAATATTGCCTCACAAGCCAGTACACACATTCACATCCAACTGTTTACCTAGTCCATTAAAATAAAACAGTACTAAGAACAATTTTTTTAAAAGTGTACTAGGCAAATACAATCTAAAGAAATTAGGAATTAGAATCTTAATATCAGAAAAAGTGATGCTTAGGGCCAAAGGCATTAGCTAAGATGAAAGAAAAACTTTATGTGAATGCTGATATGTGTGATACATAATAAAGGTATACAATCATGAATAAATAATGGCTTTAAGGGCTACCATAGGAGTTTGTTGAGGAAACTTCTAAAAACATCCCAAGAAATATCAATAATCTGTATTTTAGGTGCTGGACTAAAACAAAAGAATGTCACCTTCTGTATTATAAAGCAAAACATGTATACTGAAATTTATTTTCAAGAGAAAGTATTTTGATATCAAAGAGAGTTAAAACTACCTATTAACCAAGAATTAAATACTTGATTAATGAAAAATTTTTTTTCATTTTCAGCAAAAATGGTTACAAGTTGCTTCTCTTTGTGAAAAGAAAGATAGCTTCCACTAAGACTGTAAATGTATGTCTTACACTTATTTGATTTGAAGAAAAGTGGGATGTTTGGATTCCCCCCCACCCCAACAGGTATTCTTAACAGCAGGATACAATTTCAGAGATTTTGCAGTTAAGAGGTTTCTGCTGAGCAGAAATTCTCGTTCAATTTAGGAATGCAGATTATAATAATTTTCCTATCCTGCTCCCAGCAGGTTTCCTGCCTTCGTTTTGTAGACTCCTAAGTTGAGTAGGAAACAAGTAGGTAACTTCAGTCCCAGGTTAACACATTATTTAAGCATAGTCCCATTAACTCAACTTAGTTATAATGCAAAGCTGCTTAGCTTCACAAGTGAAATGGAATACATTTGAATTGCTTTCCTAATGTAGTACCTATTTATAATAAATGCAAAGTGGTTTATGATGGCAGACTTTGTAGAGCATGAAAAATTATGAAAGGAAAAAGCTTATTTTTTCTGACCTAAAATTGTAAAGAAATGCCATGTATGCCAGCATGTGACACTCCTATTAAAACAAAAGGAGAAGAAATATTCAAAAATAAAAATGTAGTACATTGGCCTGTATGATATACTTCAGCAAAAAAAAAATTTTTAATGAAGATATTATATTTTACAGTAGCATTGTTTCCCTAGATGGCACAGTTTTTCTAATATACATACATTTTCTTCAGTTTAATTTCTTTCTTACTAAGCCTCACCTTCAACCATATGGTTCAAACTTTCCTTACTTTGTTTGAGAAAGTAAGGATTGCTCAAATAGCATCTTTTTTCTCCTAGTATTAAAATAATTGTTATCTGTAATAAATTCAAATTGAATTATGTAAACCACACATTACTATAATGTGGGTTACTAAGATATTGGTTTCATCTTTTGAATAAGAAAATTCTAGATGGCAGTTTCATCAAGTTGGCTAAAGTCAAACAGATTTAATGGGTGTCAGCCACAAACTCTTCTAAGTTGATGCTGATGTTCAGGGAATTCACTTTGTTCTTTTGGTAACTGCTCTTCTTTAATGACTAAGGTACATATGCACCATCCCATGACAACTACATTTTCATTGTTCCTGGTCAACACTGCCAAATTCAATGATTGATTTTTTATAATAGAAGAAGTAAATGTCCAGCCAAGCCCAATATGAACTTTATAAACTATACTGGCTTGATGGGGTTTTTTATGTATAGTACTGTGATTTCAGCTGAGAATCGAGACCCATACCTGGATACCTTTTATTCTACTGCAAACTCCATTTCTCCATTCAGTCAACAAGTATTTGGTTAATAATTACTAAGTGCCAGGCCGTCGTAGGACTTGAGCTGCATCAGTGAGCAAATTATGTCCTTCTCTTAGGACGTGCAGACAATAAAAAATAATCCTAACAAGTAAGTGAATTATGTAGTATCATAAACGATGATTAGGTATGAAAGAAAGAAAATGTGGATTAAAGGTAAAAGGGGGAGGGAATGATATGACAGGAGTAGGATCAGATCCAGTACTGTTTGTACCAGCTCTTCTGGCAGGTGTTTCTCTATGTTCATTTTGGTTGTCTTTAAATCAGAATATGAGGATTGTACTTGGAGGGTGGAGTCATTATCAAACGACCATTGCTCAAATTTTCTTTTTTTACCAATTAGCTTCTATACATTGACATTCATACTTGAGAGACTCACCTTAGAGTTCCACAAATTAATCAACTGCATGTGTTTATTAAATTTTAGCTTTAGAGCTTGGTTTTATTATAGGTAGTCTAATTAACAAGTGTTCTCCAAAGGGTGCTGTGGAATTTCCAAAGGGGTCAAACAATGAAGAGTAAAAAGTTATATTAAATTTAAACTTCCTTCTTTTGTTCTGATAATTTATAATTCATGGGGTAATTTTAAATTATAGTATCAGTGTAACCATAATCTTCATCAGTAATGGTACACAGTACCTAATTAGTTCAAAAAGACTCAAGCATCAAGTTAGAATATATTAACTTCTAGAATTAACCTGGATTTTGAGAGTATCTAGTTTCGGACACTTAAGATTCTTACTTGATTCCCAGAAAAACAAAGACTGAACTTCAAATTTGAGCATATATTTTTTTAAAAAAACACATTAGTCATTTCTAATTTAGTTCATTTTGTGATGCCATTTAAGAATTATTTTCATGTTGATAACCATGTACAGCCATAACTACCGACGCTATAGAATTACAGCCTGTGTGAGCTGGAAATGATCCCAGAAATTCTAGTCCAACTGCCTTTATTTTAAAGGTGTGAAGAAATGTGTCCCAAAGAGGGTAAGTAATTTGTGCAGGTTAGATGGTTGTGTGTAGGTCCAGGAAGCCTATTAATAGTAGAACTAGGACAGGAATCCATTCTTTAAAAAATCACAATCCATACCTTTTTTGGCAAATCACTCTACCTGAGATTTCCCAATGCTTATTATTAAAATAATGTTTCCTTTAAATTAAGGAGAGTTGACCCTACCTTTGAATTTCACAAAGTCACCTGATTAGTGAGTGTGCCTAAGCTCCCAGAAATGGCCTGTTATATGATAACCTCTTCAGCACTACCGGAAGTGAGCTTTTCTTAATGATCTTTTGAGATTTTCTTCTTTGAAAAATAATTTATGAGTCACGAAATTACTTACCTATTAATCAGTATATATGGCACAAGTGTACTACAACATTATTATTTTTCAGTAAGTTGTGGAAAGAGAAAGTTATATATAGTTAAGTCCTGAGTTTAGAAAACAGCTTAAGTAACACCTGGGCCCTGGGTTCCTCAGAGTCTTTAGGAAATGATACCGAGTCATGTGAGAACTCTGAACCCTCATAAGGGAAAATTATGTAACCCACTGGAAAATAATGCCAGTAGATTTAATAGAGCAGAGAGACAATATATTCAAAACACAAAGCAAAGTATTAAAAAACTCTGCCTGCTAAGCCTAGGGAATTTCATATGCAAAAAACAAACAATTAAAGCAATATCAGTTAATTTTCTAAGACAGTTTTTAGTTTAAGCATTATAATACATCTTAAAATGCTGTACATTTGGTTCTTATCAATGGATTCTAAATTTGCTTGAAATGAAGGATATAACCATGGCTTTATATAATGATAAAATTGGAGTTTCTCATTGCACAGAATAGAATTTTCACATGTATTTCCAGGCATATCATTTATTAAACCAACATAATTTAAATTTTAAGTATATTAAAAAGTATATATAACTTAGGTACCTGACTTTAAATGATTGATGAGGATGATTAAGGAAAACAGCTGTAAAGACACAGGGTCCAGAAGACATAATGAGTACTCTGTGAACTTAGCAAGATTTTAATGGTTTTGTCTGATGGTAAATGAAGTAAGAAAATGAGTAATTCAACCGGTTTTTACTCCTGCTTTTGTACACTTGTAAATCCTATAAGACTACCAAGCTATAAATTGGATCTGCTATCTGTTCCAATATCCATGACACAGTTCAATTAAAGTATTCTATAATAAGTAAAATTAATTGAAAATTATAATTTAAGACTACATCTGGTTCTTATTGATGTGATGGGTAATTATTAGCATTCTAGCATTAAGCATTTTAGATTGTTTTTTATTTTCAACAATAATTTTAAAAGATATTTAAGAAAATACAAAGCTAATATACTTCAGGTTACCAATGGAGAAAAAAAACTTTGAAAATAACTGATTTATGCTTACTTTTGATTGATTAAATTCATTTTGTCTGAAGCCCTTAGTGATATCCTTGGAAATTTCTCTCCTCTTCCCTCTCCTCTCCACCCTCCCATGAATATTTATGCTTTAGAAGGCAGCAACATTTTTTGCATATTCTTTTCCCAAAGGAACATTATTTTTCCATTTTTAATCACTTCATAGATGATTGGTCTCTGATAGCCAAGGGAATTAGTGGGCCAGACTTCACTTCTAGGTAAACCTACGGGTCCAAGAGTGTCTTCATTTGTCTCTTGGGCTGAGAAAATTGAACATACCTTTGCCTTTCACTGTCTTTTCACACATTATATAAATCGGTAAGAATAAAAGTAATATGATTGGGAGTATAGTTTGACAGACAGTATCATGTAATATAATATCCTAATTATTATAAGCTAGAAATAGTGTCTTGGGGCACCGCGTTTTTGTGAATAAGTATTTGCATTTACACATTTTTGTCTAGAGTTTAGATGTGCAAAATAAATCACACTGTGGAAAGTACAGTTGTTTTCAAAAGGGTAACAAAGAAATAGCAAATGCAGTTTCTTCCCACAAAGACCTTTTAATCTATTTGGACAAGTAAAGCACAGAGAAATAAGAAGTCAGATTATACAAGTTAATAATAAATACAAATTTCTATATGGATTGACATGGCCATTTAAAATTATCTTTCTATATTTCATATGTAAACAAGTTCAGTGCATACAGAAGCTTAAACAAAAAAGTACAAAAACATTTTATTCGTGTGTTGACAGGAGAGTATATTTCCTAATGATTTGGACTCTAGACATAGGAAAATTAGATGCTTGATTCTTTCCTTTTTTAGTTTTTTTTAACATCTTTATTGGAGTATAATTGCTTTACAATGGTATGTTAGTTTCTGCTGTATAACAAAGTGAATGAGCTATATGTATACATATATATACCCCATATCTCTTGCCTTGTGCATCTCCCTCCCTCCCACCCTCTCTATCCCGCTTCCTCGGTGGTCACAGAGCACCAAGCTGATCTCCCTGTGCTATGTGGCTGCTTCCCACGAGCTATCTATTTTATATTTGGTAGTGTATATATGTCCATGCCATTCTCTCACTTGGTCCCAGCTTACCCTTCCCCATCCCCGCATCCTCAAGTCCATTCTCCACCTCTGCGTCTTTATTCCTGTCCTGCCCCTAGGTTCATCAGAAACATTTTTTTTTAGTTTCCATATATATGTGTTAGCATACGGTATTTGTTTTTCTCTTTCTGACTTACTTCACTCTGTATGACAGACTCTAGGTCCATTCACTTCTCTAAAAATGACCCAGTTTCATTCCTTTCTATGGCTGAGTGATATTCCATTGTATATATGTGCCACATCTTCTTTGTCCATTCATCTTTCATTGGACACTTAGGTTGCTTCCATGTCCTGGCTATTGTAAATAGAGCTGCAATGAACTTTGTGGTACATGACTCTTCTTAAATTATGGTTTTGAATTATGGTTTTCTCAGGGTATATGCCCAGTAGTGGGATTGTTGGGTCGTATGGTAGTTCTATTGTTAGTTTTTAAAGGAACCTCCATACTGTTCTCCATAGTGGCTGTATCAATTTACATTCCCACCAACAGTGCAAGAGTTTTCTCCACACCCTCTCTAGCATTTATTGTTTGTAGATTTTTTGATGATGGCCATTCTGACTGGTGTGTGGTGATACCTCATTGTAGTTTTGATTTACATTTCTCTAATGATTAGTGATGTTGAGCATCCTTTCATGTGTTTGTTGGCAATCCGTATATCTTCTTTGGAGAAATGTCTATTTAGGTCTTCTGCCCATTTTTGGATTGGGTTGTTTGTTTTTATGATATTGAGCTGCATGAGCTGCTTGTATATTTTGGAGATTAATCCTTTGTCAATTGCTTCATTTGCAAATATTTTCTTCCATTCTGAGGGTTGTCTTTTCCTCTGTTTATGGTTTCCTTTGCTGTGCGAAATCTTTTAACTTTCATTATGTCCCATTTGTTTATTTTTGTTTTTATTTCCATTTCTCTAGGAGGTGGGTCAAAAAGGATCTTGCTGTGATTTATGTCATAGAGTGTTCTGCCTATGTTTCCCTCTAAGAGTTTTATCGTGTCTGGCCTTACATTTAGGTGTTTAACCCATTTTGACTTTATTTTTGTGTATGGTGTTAGGGAGTGTTCTAATTTCATTCTTTTACATGTAGCTGTCCAGTTTTCCCAGCACCATTTATTGAAGAGGCTGTCCTTTCTCCGTTGTATGTTCTTGCATCCTTTATCAAAGATAAGTTGACCATAGGTGCATGGGTTTATCTCTGGGCTTTCTGTCCTGTTCTATTGATCTATATTTCTGTTTTTGTGCCAGTGCCATACTGTCTTTGCCATACTGTAGCTTTGAAGTATAGTCTGAAGTCCAGGAGCCCCATTCCTCCAGCTCCACTTTTCTTTCTTAAGATTGCTTTGGGGCTTCCCTGGTGGCGCAGTGGTTGAGGATCCACCCGCCGATGCAGGAGACACGGGTTCATGCCCCAGTCCAGGAAGATTCCATATGCCGCGGAGTGGCTAGGGCCGTGAGCCATGGCCACTGAGCCTGTGCGTCCGGAGCCTGTGCTCCAAAACCGGAGAGGCCACAACAAGGAGAGGCCCGCATACCACAAAAAAAAAAAAAAAAAGATTGCTTTGGCTATTCAGGGTCTTTTGTGTTTCCATACAAATTGTGAAATTTTTTGTTGTACTTCTGTGAAAAATGCCATTGGTAGTTTGATAGGGATTGCATTGAATCTGTAGATTGCCTTGGGTAGTATAGTTATTTTCACAATGTTGATTCTTCCAGTCCAATAACATGGTATATCTCCCCATTTGTTTGTATCATCTTTAATTTCTTTTATCAGTGTCTTATAACTTTCTGCATACAGGTCTTTTGTCTCTTTAGGTAGGTTTATTCCTAGGTATTTTATTCTTTTTATTGCAGTGGTAAATGGGAGTGTTTCCTTAATTTCTCTTTCAGATTTTTCATCATTAGTGTATAGGAATGCAAGAGATTTCTATGCATTAATTTTATATCCTGCTACTTTACCAAATTCATTGATTAGCTCTAGTAGTGTTCTGGAAACATCTTTAGGATTCTCTCTATATAGTATCATGTCATCTGCAAACAGTGACAGTTTTATGTCATCTTTCCTGATTTGGATTGCTTTTATTTCTTTTTCTTCTCTGATTGCTGTGGCTAAAACTTCCAAAACAATGATGAATAATAGGGTGAGAGTGGACAACCTTGTCTTGTTCCTGATTTTAAAGGAAATGGTTTCTGGTTTACACCATTGAGAACGATGTTTGCTGTGGGTTTGTCATATATGGCCTTTATTATTTTGAGGTAAGTCCCCTCTATGCCTACTTTCTGGAGTGTTTTTATCATAAATAGGTGTTGAATTTTGTTGAAAGCTTTTTCTGCATATAATGAGATGATCATACGGTTTTTATTCTTCAATTTGTTAATATGGTGTATCACATGATAGATTTGCATATATTGAAGAATCCTTGCATTCCTGGGATTAAACCCCACTTGATCATGGTGTATGATCCTTTTCATGTGCTGTTGGATTCTGTCAGCTAGTATTTTGTTGAGGATTTTTGCATCTATGTTCATGAGTGATATTGGCCTGTAGTTTTCTTTCTTTGTGACATCTTTGTCTGGTTTTGGTATCAGGGTGATGGTGGCCTCTTAGAATGAGTTTAGGAGTGTTCCTCCCTCTGCTATATTTTGGAAGAATTTGAGAAGGATAGGTGTTTCTTGTTTCTTAAGGTAGGATTGTATTGCTGTAAACTTCCCTCTTAGAACTGCTTTTGCTGCATCCTATAGGTTTGGGGTTGTCGTGTTTTCATTGTCATTTGTTTCTAGGTATTTTTAAAATTTTCTCTTTGATTTCTTCAGTGATCTCTTGGTTATTTAGTAGTGTATTGTTTAGCCTCCATGTGTTTGTATATTTTACAGATTTTTTTCCCTGTAATTGTAATCTAGTCTCATAGCATTGTGGTCAGAGAAGATCCTTGATACAATTTCAATTTTCTTAAATTTACCAAGGCTTGATTTGTGACCCAAGATATGATCCATCCTGGAGAATGTTACATGAGCACTTGGGAAGAAAGTGTATTTGTTGTTTTTGGATGGAATGTCCTATAAATATCAATTAAGTCCATCTTGTTTAATGTATCATTTAAAGCTTGTGTTTCCTTATATATTTTCATTTTGTATGAGCTGTCCATTGGTGAAAGTGGGGTGTTAAAGAGCCCTACTATAGTCGTGTTACTGTCGATTTCCCCTTTTCTGACTGTTAGCCTTTGTCTTATGTATTGAGGTGCTCCTATGTTGGGTGCATGAATATTTACAAATGTTATATCTCCTTCTTGGATTGATCCCTTAATCATTATGTAGTGTCCTTCTTTGTCTCTTGTAATAGTCTTTATTTTAAAATCTATTTTGTCTGATATGAGAATTGCTATTCCAGCTTTCTTTTGATTTCCATTTGCATGGAATATCTTTTACTATCCCCTCACTTTCATATGTGTCCCTAGGTCTGAAGTGGGTCTCTTGTAGACAGCATATATACATGTCTTGTTTTTTTATCCATTCAGGCAGTCTATGTCTTTTGGTTGGAGCATTTAATCCATTTACATTTAAGGTAGTTATTGATATGTATGTTCCTATTATCATTTTCTTAATTGTTTTGGGTTTGTTAATGTAGGTCTTTTCCTTCTCTTGTGTCTCCTGACTAGAGCAGTTCCTTTAGCATTTGTTGTAAAGCTGGTTTGGTGGTGCTGAATTCTCTTAGCTTTTGCTTGTCTGTAAAGGTTTTAATTTCTCCATCAAATCTAAATGAGATCCTTGCTGGGTAGAGTAATCTTGGTTGCAGGTTTTTCCCTTTCATCACTTTAAATATGTCCTGCCACTCCCTTCTGGCTTGCAGAGTTTCTGCTGAAAGATCAGCTGTTAACCTTATGGGGATTCCCTTGTATGTTTTTGTTGTTTTTCCCTTGCTGCTTTTATTATTTTTTCTTTGTATTTAATTTTTGATGGTTTGATTAATATGTGTCTTGGCGTATTTCTCCTTGGATTTATCCTGTATGGGACTCTCTGTGCTTCCTGGACTTGCTTGACTATTTCCTTTCCCATATTAGGGAAGTTTTCAACTATAATCTTTTCAAATATTTTCTCAGTCCCTTTTTTTTAATCTTCTTCTTCTGGGACCCCTATAATTCTAATGTTGGTGCATTTAATGTTGTCCCTGAGACTGTCCTCAATTCGTTTCATTCTTTTTTTTAAATTCTGCTCTGTGGTACTTTCCACTGTTTTATTTTCCTTGTCACTTATCTGTTCTTCTGCCTCAGTTATTCTGGTATTGATTCCTTCTAGAGAAGTTTTCATTTCATTTATTGTGTTGTTCATCATTGTTTGTTTGCTCTTTAGTTCTTCTAGGTCCTTGTTAAACGTTTCTTGTATTTTCTCCATTCTATTTCCAAGATTTTGAATCATCTTTACTATCATTACTGTGAATTCTTTTTCAGGTAGACTGCCTATTTTCTCTTCATTTGTTTGATCTGGTCGGTTTTCACCTTGCTCCTTCATCTGCTGTGTGTTTCTCTGTCTTCTCATTGCTTAACTTACTGTGTTTGGGGTCTCCTTTTCACAGGCTGCAGCGTCGTAGTTCCTGTTGTTTTTGGTGTCTGTCCCCAGTGGCTCAGGTTAGTTTAGTTGGTTGTGTAGGCTTCTTGGTGGAGGGGACTGGTGCCTTAGTTCTGGTGTATGAGGGTGGATCTTGTCTTTCTGGTGGACAGGACCACGTTTAGTGGTGTGTTTTGGGGTGTCTGTGGCCTTATTATGATTTTAGGCAGCCTCTCTGCTAATGGGTGGGGTTGCGTTCCTGTCCTGCTAGTTGTTTGGCATAGGGTGTCCAGCACTGTAGCTTGCTGGTCGTTGAGTAGAGCTGTGTCTTAGCCTTGAGATGGAGATCTCTGGGAGATCTTTTACCATTTGATATTACGTGGAGCCGGGAGGTCTCTGGTGGACCAATTTCCTGAACTCGGCCCTCCCACCTCAGAGGCCCAGGCCTAACACCTGGCTGGAGGACCAAGACTCTGTCAGCCACACAGCTCAGAAAAAAATAAAGAAAGAAGGAAAAATAAAAGTTATTAAAATAAAAAGTTTTTAAAATTATAAAAAATTAGAAAAATTAAAAAGTAATAAAAAAAGAAAACAACAAAAAGAAAGAAAGAAAGAAGAGAGCAACCAAATCAAAAAACAAAGCCACCAATGATAGCAAGCACTAAAAACTATACTAAAAAAATAAAAAGGGACAGACACAACCCTAGGAGAAATGGTAAAAGCAAAGCTATACAGACAAAAATCACTCAAAGAAGCATACACATACACATTGGCAAAAACAGAAAAGGCAAAATATATATATTAAAAATAAAAAGGAAAAGAGCAACCAAATCAATAAGCAAATCTACCAATGATAATAAACTTTAAATAGTAAACTATGGTAAACATAAAACCAGAAACAAATTAGATGCAGAAAGCATACCCTAAGTTTTCAGTTGTTCCCAATGTCCACCGCCTCAATTTTGGGATGATTTGTTGTCTGTTCAGGTATTCCACAGACACAGGGTACATCAAGTTGATTGTGGAGATTAATACACTGCTGCTGAGGCTGCTGGGAGAGATTCCCTTTCTCTTCTTTCTTTGCACAGCTCCCAGGGTTCAGTTTTGGGTTTGGTCCCGCCTCTGCGTATAGGTCGCCTGAGGGCCTCTGTTCCCACCCAGACAGGGCAGGGTTAAGGTAACAGCTGATTAGGTGGCTGTGGCTCACTCAGGCCAGGGGGAGGGAGGGGTATGGAATGAGAGGTGAGCCTGTGGCAGCAGAGGCCCACATGATGTTGCAACAGCCTGAGGCACGCCATGTGTTCTCCCGAGGAAGTTGTCCCTGGATCACGGGACCCTGGCAGTGGTGAGCTGCAGAGCCTCCGTGGAGGGGAGGTGTGGAGAGTGACCTGTGCTCGCACACAGGCTTCTTGGTGGCTGCAGCAGCAGCCTTAGTGTCTCATGCCCGTCTCTGGGGTCCACGCTGACAGCCGTGGATAGCACCCATCTCTGGAGATTGTTTAGGCCATGCTCTGAATCCCATCTCCTCGTGCACCCCAAAACAATGGTCTCTTGCCTCTTCAGCAGCAACCGACTTTTTCCCGGACTCCCTCCCGGCTAGCTGTAGCGCACTAGCCCCTTCAGGCTGTATTCACGCTGCCAATCCCAGTCCTCTCCCTGAGATCCGACCTCCAAAGCCTGAGCGTCAGCTCCCAGACCCCGCCCGCCCCGGCAGGTGAGCAGACAATCCTCTCCGGCTGGTGAGTGCTGGTCGGCACCCATCCTCGGTGTGGGAATCTCTCCGCTTTGCCCTCCGCACCACTGTTGCTGCGCTCTCTTCCATGGCTCCAAAACTTCCCCCACCCCGCCATTTTCCCCACCCATCTCCATCAGTGAAGCGGCTTCCTAGTGTGTAGAAGCTTTTCCTCCTTCACAGCTCCCTCCCACTGGTGCGGGTCCCGTCCCTATTCTTTTGTCTCTGTTTTTTCTTTTTTCTTTTGCCCTGCCCAGGTAGGTGGGGATTTTCTTGCCTTTTGGGAAGTCTGAGGTCTTCTGCCAGGGTTCAGTAGGTGTTCTGTAGGAGCTGTTCCACTTGTAGATGTATTTCTGATGTATTTGTGGGGAGGAAGGTGATCTGCACGTCTTACTCCTCCGCCATCTTGAAGTTCTCCCCTATGTGGTTGATTCTTAGCAGGGATCAAATACAAACTCATGCTAGACCTAATCAAGGCATTGCTTTTCCCATTTCTTCAGAGTAGACTGTCAAAATCCCAGCTTGCTCCTAGCTGATCAGGAAATAGCATCTTTCCTTCAAAATTTCATATCTACCAAAAGACTTAGGGGCCTTTCAACCAAGTTTTATTCTTTCCAAGAGAACCCACATTTTCAACACTGTGGTGTTAAGTATTGTTTACTTTATGAAGAAAAGTTTTTATACCAATTTATGTTTGGCTAAATATCAAGGACATTTGTTGCTGAAACTAGAACTGCTTAGTTGTTCAGATAACAAAATGAATTTTTTCAATTTAATTTTGTAACTTGAAATTGAGAACCATCACTATTGCAAGCAAAATAATTTAAAAATAGGTCTTAACTTATGACGGGGTTACATCCCCATTAACCCATTGTAAGTAGAAAATGTATTTAATACTCCTAACCTACCAAACATCATAGCTTAGCCTCGCCTACCTTAAGTGTGCTCAGAACATTTACATGAGCCTGCAGTTGGGCAGAATCATCTAACAGCAAGTCTATTTTATAGTACAGTGTTGAATATCTCATGTAATATATTGCGTACTGTACTGAAAGTGAAAAGCAGAATGGTTGCAGGTGCAGGATGTTTGTTAGTGTGTCGGTTGCTTACCATTGTGACTGCGTTGCTGACCAGGAGTTCACTGCCTCTGCCCAGCATCATGAGAGAGTATGCACCATATTGCTAGCCCCAGAAGAGATGAAAGTTCGAAGTATGGTTTCTACAGAATGCATATTGCTTTTGCACCATTGTAAAGTCAAAAAACTGTAAGTCAGGGACCATCTGTATGTACGTAACTTAATGTTTATTAGAACAATCATACAGGAAGGTAACAAATACTTAGGCTAATCCTAAACCCATTTTAATATGAGGACAAAAGGAAGTCCCATTTTTCCCAGTTCAGTGGTAGAGCCATCCATGACTGGATTTCCTGATAATATAACAGAGGTGGTATAGAATAACAATTAAGAAGGTGAATTCTGGAATCACATCGCCTCAATTCAAATCCCCAGTTCTTCTGCTTACTATGCGTGTGATCTTGGTACCTTCAACTCACTGTCTCAATTTCATCCTATGTAAAATGCAGATGATAATATTGCCAACAACTTAGGGCTATTGGAGTTAAAGGAGATGAGTCACCTAAAGTACTTTGTAAGACTCAATAAGTATAAACTATTCTCATTGCTACTATTCCACATGGCCTCTCTTGTTTTCTCAAAAATGAAATCTTGTCATGCATTACTTTGAACCCTGATTGTTCCTTCAGTTTCATTGTTTCCATTAACTTGAAAATGAAGAAACTATAAATAGATAACTTTATATAATTATATAACTATGTGTATATGTGGCATATACATACACATAAGTATATAGGAATTGTGAAAATATTCAAGTAAGAGTGTTTAGTGGAATACTTGCATTCTCGGGATAATGATTGCCTTTAAAGCTGCAGCTTTGGAACAGCATTTAAATGGCAGCCTAATGGCTTTGTCATCATAACCACATAAAAGGTCTGGCAAGATGTGTAAATTTGTGCACACGAGAATGGTTGGCAAGGCTTTGAGTTGAAACTGAACCCACCCAACAAGTTGTTTCATCATAACAGTGCCTGGAAATGTTTGCATCTTATTTGCTCGGTGGTTGGCTTTCCAGCTAAACCCATTAGTGAGTGGAGTAGGCGGGCGATCAGAAGAGTGTGGGGCAGGGGGTTCTGTCCCTCCAGATTGTTGAGCAGCTGGAGTAGGTCATGTTGAACCTACACCTGACAGCTGTCCATAAGCTTTGAATCTTCAGAAGGGCTTCCTTGAAGCAGGAGCTGCCTTAAGCACCACAGAACCAAAAGAGAAATACAACTGCCTAAAGTCCCGAAGCTTCCCTCCCACCCTCCACCACTCTGAGGGCTTTCACCCACTTTGGGCAGCCATGAAATCTCTCTCCAGCTAAAACCATGAAAACTTCTGAATCCAGGAAAGGACTCTTCAGGAGCACTGAACATACATTTCTTTTTAAAAAGAGAGGATGATTCTTTTCTCTGTTTCTGGTCATTCCTAAAGGCTTTCTGAGTCAGACTAAAAAGTTCGTGAGTAACCATTTTGGCTGAATTGACTAGCTCACCTGTGCACATTAACTCATTCTCTAGTTCTCTTTTGTCAACTACCTGTAGATAACGAGACAAAGGCTACGAGGGGAGAAGGTATAATTGTGTCTACTGTTGTGTTGACATGTTGATGAGTGAAACCTTCTTTCTAGCAAAGATAAAATGTATCATTGAAGTGCCTCCGGATCCTCATCAGTAAAGGTTTGTTTACTTTTGGGGACCCACAGAGTATGAAAAAGAATGACAGCTTGTGTCGTAACCAGAGGTGCCTGCCTTTGTCATGTGCTGGGTTCACTTGTGCCTTGTGGCACTGGGCTCTACCAGAAGCTGTGAAGAGACCGCTGCAGGTTAACAGGTCACATGGCTGCATGCATGATTTGATTTACTCCAGGGTCTAGCTAGTTCACTCAGCTTTATTTCTTAACCTAGCAGAACATTATTTATTAATGAGTTCTTCATGCTTTATTAAGCCTAATGTCAAAACACCTCTGTGAGGCCCTACTAGGCATGTTTTCTCTTGGTGGTAAGGCCTTACAAAGAAAATGAAAAATTATGCAGCAGTGCCCCAGTTAAAACCCAACAGATATCAGTTCAAATTCTCTCGAACCTGTCAAATGGTATTTCTGGGTGTTTGTGAAAGACGCAGTACGGAATTGAAATGAAAGAATGCCCTCTTTCAGATGTCAGTAATTACAGTCCCTTCAAAACAAAGCAAAGCTTCTGTGGCCCCAGAAGATGGGTGGATTCTTCAGCAAGCCAACACTAACAAGTTCAGCAAGATGGGAAAAACACAGAGTCAGCCTCTACAGTAGTAATGAGGAAGTATAGCTTTACGTGGATTTCATAGCAATTTGAGACTAGGAACAAAGTGAAGTAACTAAGGACATCTGAGTCATAAGGAGAATGGGCACAATTCTGCAATATGCTGGAACTTAGCAGGAGGTGCTGGTGGGAAAGAGAAAAAGAAGCTTCCATGGCTAAGGAGGACAACCAGTGGGTATGATAGCATATAAAAGGCATGGACCTGTCAGCTGAGCTTTCTCCTGGCTTCAAGGGAGAGGAGTGGGATTCAATAGGGCCAAACATGTCATAGCGGTGGGGAAGTCCAGGCAACCGGATATCAGAGGGTAGATGAGTTCTGGTGTCATGGTGTGAGGCACCAGACACACCGGTCAGTCACTTGTAGGGAAAGCCAGAAATGGAACCAGCCATGGCTCAGGGCCCCAGGCGAGAAAACTAGAGTTCTCTATCCTGAGTTTCATAACAGGAAGATATTGGATAGAAACCAAGGTGTAAGGAGCCCAGGGAGTGATATGTTAGCTCAGTGGTATGTGCAAGGACCCACCCCTGTCACAGGACAGACGAAGTCTATTGGTAGCAAGATCCAACAAGTCATGCTCGATGCTGGGACTGAGGCTGTGTCTGCCCTTCCTGCTGCCACCAGATATCCATGTGCCGTGATCAGCTTGCGGGCTGAGAGCTTCGATGGTTCCTGCTCTGGGGGCTCAGATAATGGACTCTGACATAATATCTGCAAAGAGTGTTTTCTGTCTTACAATTTGGCACTCTTGCTCTCTAATTTTTGTAACAACTTAGAGTCACTATAGCACACAGCTCAGTATTTAATTATGTAGATTTTGTTACTATCTTTTCTAATTGTTTCTGTCATGTAGTTATTAATTATTGAGCTCCCGTCATGTGCTAGACGTTATTGGGAATAAAAACGTGTCTCAGTGACAAATATTTCAAGAAACTTGTAGCAGAGTGAGGAAATATACGTGTACAGCTGTAATCATATTATTAGGTAAATGGTCAAGGTCATGAAAGATAAGGAAAGGCTGGGGCAATGTCACAGTTTGGAGGAGATGAACGAGGCATGACCACAACGCAATGTGGGATCCTGAATTGGATCCTGGACCAGAGAAGTGCATTACTGGAAAAACTGGTGAAATCCAAATAAACTCTCCAGTTTAGTTATAAGTATTGTACCAATGTCAATTCTTTCATTTTGAAAATTATGCTATGGTTCTATGATATATTTACATTTAGGGGGATATGATTCAAGGGTATAGTGGAAACTCTCTGCAACTTTTCTATAAGCCTAAATTCATTTCAAATTAAAAGTTTAAAAAGTGAGACTTCCCTGGTGCCTCAGTGGTTGAGAATCTGCCTGCCAGTGCAGGGGGACAGGGTTCAACCCCTGGTCCGGGAAGATCCCACGTGCCTCAGAGCAACTAAGCCCGTGTGCCACAACTACTGAAGCCCACACGCTTATAACCCGTGCTCCACGACCAGAGAAGCCACCACAATGAGAAGCCCGCACACAGCAACGAAGAGTAGCCCCTGCTCGCCGCCACTAGAGAAAGCTAGCGTGCAGCAACGAAGATCAAATGCAGCCAAAAAAAAATTTTTTTTTAATTTAAAAAGTGATAAATCCTATAAGGAAGGCACAACTGAATACATTTAGATGTTCAAAGTAGGAAAAAATTATGTACTTCCAATTGATGAGATAAGGTGAAGCTTCATAGAGGGACAGCTGGTCATTCGAGAATAAAATAAGGGACATTTCCAGGAAGAGCAATTAATGTGGGTAAAGGCATGAAAACAGGAAAAGGGAGGACCGTTCTGGAAAAACAGTGTAAGTAAAGTGAAGAGCATTATAGCCCATGAGGAAGGACTTGGGATTTAGTTTATAGGCAAACAAAGACACAGGAAGGTGTATGGGACATGGAAAAAGATTTGCAAGCAATTTGATTTGCTTGAGCTCACCATATGTGAACTGAGGCTGAGTGAGGGACCAAGATGGATTGGAAGGTTGTAGAGATAAAATTGTGAAACATTTTGAATGCCAGGCAAGGAGTTTGACCTGCCTCTTTTATGCAACAAGATAGCCCTGTACGTGTTTGAGCTTATTCCCCAGGAGACTCTAAGCACTTTAAAACTGGAATTGTATCTTATATTGAGATATCTGGGAATAGGTATACAGAGGAAATATCCAAAATTGGGCTGTTATGAATAAAAGAGAGGAAGCTGCAGGAGAAGCTTGAATCTGCAGGCCAGAAGGTGTATACCTGAGAGAAAGGCTTAAAGTAAAGACATATTAGCTAGAATGAAGGCCATACTGACCTACTGCAGTGGGCAAGTTAAGGGTGTTAGAAACACAAGGCAGTATATTTAGAGTTAACTGCTTTAGTTTAAATGTTTGGATAGAGAGAAAATAGATTTCTTTGATGGAATTGCAAAAGCAAACATGTCTAAGTTAATTCGAAGACTATTAAAATGTTAAATAATATTAGAAGTTCTCGATGTGTAAAAGCAGTTTTGGTCCAGTAAATGTACTTCTTAGCAGGAAATAATAAACCTCCACTGCCATTTTTGTTTTTCCTACCAGAATTTGTAGAATATGAGTGTTGATGTCTTGCTTTTGGGGTTCAAGAGGAGGACTGATAAATCAGAGGGGTGCTCATTACTCTGGAACAGTAATGCAAATAGAGCAATAAAACATCAGCATCACCATGTATTCCTGAATATCCTAACCCAATGGCAGGAGCTTCCCATTGGAAAAATGTATCAGGAGTTTGGAATACTGTATCAACCGTGACCATGACTACAATTTTTCAGAAGGCCAAGCCTGCCCTCATTTGAAGAAGCTCCATGTCTCCTGGAGGGGAGATGCTTTTTAACTCCCAGTCAACTCCTACTAAGTCCTGGTAAGCAAACACTTTAACCTGTTAGCAAGCAGAGACTCTATTAACACAAACTCTTTTGATCTGAGATCAGTGAGAAGCAGTTAGAGACCACACCCAGAGCCATGCCTGAAATAACACATTCTGGTTGCCATTCTCACAAAATCACTGCGAAGTGTTATAATATGTCTTTCTATCATGTTTCCCTTAAGGCTGAAAAACAATGCGGGACACGTAACGTGCGCATGACACTTGACGGTATTTTCTTTTCCCATTAATTATGTTTTAGCCATTAGCAATCACCTTACATGCTCTTTCAAAAGTTCCAAAGCCTCTGAGAATTCAGTCTATTATGAATTCCATTTGATTCTTCTAGCTTAGTCTGTTATACCAAGTCTTTTCTATACCACTATAGTGTCATAACTGGAAATAATTTTTGGTCCTTCTGTATAATCTGGGAATTAATTAATGAAAACTGGTTTTTAACACATTTTTTTCTGACATATATAAACACTTATCTTAGTAAATTAAGTCTATTTTAATGGAATATGGCATAATTTTAGTAAATATATTCATGAGACTCATAAAAAATCCTAAAGTTAATAGAAAGGAAAATTATTTATATAAGCATCACATAAAATATGTGTATAATTTTATCTTTAATTTTACTATTATAAAAGGTTTCTAGAATGATTCTTAGGAGCCAGTGGCATCCTAGAAATCAAATTTGCAGATGGCATGAAACTGAGGGATAACTCATAACATGGAAGCTAGAACCAAGACTCAGAAAGATCTGTACTGGCTGTAACACTGGAACAAATCTGGGGAAATAAAATGAAATGGAAACAAATGTAAAAATCCCATCCTCCAGTAAAAAAAAAAGTCCATTGAGAGGAACTTGAAAGAAACACACATGAAAGATTCTAGGCATTCATTTAATTATGAATTAGAGACGCAATGTAATTGCCTAAAAAAGCTGATATGACCTTAGATTTGATTTGTAATACGAACATTTCCAGAGCAAAGAGGATGATGGCCTTTCTTACACTAGGTTGAGCACACCCATAGCCAGGCCTAAAACATCGCATTAGGTTTTCAGAGCTGCACTGCAACCGGAACAAAGTGTGTTCAGAGGAGGGCCCCTAGAGCTGTAACAGGAGAAAGGGCACCCTGAAGGAGAGGAGAATGTTTAGCTGGAAGGAGATAAGGTATAGTGGGATAGAGTGGAAGACTGAAAAGTGTCTTTTGTATCTGAAGGCTGCCAGGGGGTATGGAGTATAGGAATAGGACAGAACGAGGAGAAAAGGGCGGACGACACTGGCGTGTAAACCTTGCTCAACGTAAGTAGGAATTCTATTATAACTATAACTGAGATGCCCGGCAGGTAGCAAGTTGTCAAAAACCTATCACCGCGAGTGCTAAGGGAATTCAATCAAAACGTGGCTGGTCCGGGTAACCATGGTGTCCGGTGACTCTGAAAGGCCACAGTTCTTGGTGCCTCCTAAACCGCGATCAGAATTATACAGAAGTGGCCCAAGCCTTAACAGAGTACAGCACCTGTTCTTAGCAATATATCAGAGGTCTGTTGGCCTTGTGGAAATGTAATGAAACAACAGTTTAACTTTTACAGTAAGCCATTTAATGCAGCCCCAAATAAGCCAGCTCCTGTCATATTAGTCGGTGTTCACATTGCTACTGCCTAAGCGGGAGAAGTGCTAATAGTTTTCTTGTCTGTCATTTTCTCTGAAACCAGAGCAGCTGCTACAGTGGAGAAAATAAGCTAAAATCCCTTAAGACATGAATTGTGATCACAGATTTTTTTTTAACTTTTTTTGTTGTTCCTGTAATTGAGGTCCAAGACTACAACAGCCTTTTGCTTTCAAATTATGCAATGAAAACGTGGAATATACCTACAGGGGCACACAGATGTATGGAGCTACAAAATCGCTTCTGCCTGTATGGAACTTTTATTTCCTAATTTTAGTTTATAACTACTACTAGTAATGAATGTTTTTTCAAAGCATTTTAGCAACTTTTCCATTTTATTCCATTTGGTTCATGCACAATACAATATTTACATATCTGTCATGGATGACGTATCCATTTTTCCACCTTGGCCTTTGACAGAAAAATCAGAGACTGAACAACCTGGGATGGTGTAAAATGCTATTAGAATGATAATGTTAGCCTTTCGTGGATTTTAAAGATACATTGAAAGTTCACTTTATGCTATTGAGAATTTTCTCTCTGTAATACCTTAAAAGGAGAAAAAACTTGAACTTTATGCCTCTTCTCACCGACACGCACAGTCATTGACATGCTTTCGTACTTTCTCTCCATCCCTCCCCTCTCCCTCTTCTCCTCTTGCCTTCCCCTTTCTCCTCCCGACTTCCAATCAATCACCCAGGATATTGGAAGTTATAGTCAGTCGATTGATATTGCTGATTTCTATTTCTAACCAACCTAAATTCATACTCCCATGGCAGTTCCTACTATAAACAAATTTATCTCAGAATAAAAATTGGAACAGGAGCAAGTAATTTTCATCTTCTGCTTAACAACTTTCTTTTTATTAAAATGAGTGTCCAGAATTTGAATACCAAATTGTTTATTCTAGGACTACTTAGTGTGTTGGCGAAAAGAAAGACAATACGCCATAGAAAAGCTGAGAGAATACAGGAAGGGAAAATGTAGGAAGAGGAAGCTTAAAAGGGAGAAAATTGTGTCTGAGGGAAAAAAATATCTTGAAAATTATACTTAGGGAAGGTGTTTTTGAAAAGAAGGCTATAAAAGAGAAGATAGACAAGTTATTTTTTTTCAGTAATAAAAAGGGAACTAGAAATGATTACTTTTTGAAGATTTAAAATATATAATTAATAATTCTCAAAGCAAAAACAGTGCCAAAATTTAGCATATGTTTAATAAAACTGCTTGATGGAATTGAATTGACTGTGGAGAGTGTATGGTCTCACCGAAAATACAGAAAATAGGAAAGAACATTATACATTTTAATTTGGCAATAATGAAGTGCTTCTGAAAATCTGTATAGCCCACTGACTCTCCTACCCACAATCCGACTTACTGTCATTGGGCTACAGGCTGCCATTTATACTCCAGTAATTGCTGTGATCGCTTATGGATTTTAACCCTATCCTCCCTGTTTTGCCATTGCATTCATTGCCCAGGAATATTTGTTGAGCTTATTATGTAGCTTGTAACCGTTGTATCTGAGAATTGAATATATAGTCCAGGGCAATCTCTGATCTTTAAAAACTAAAACAATTAATAGTATCTTTTTGCATCATGATTTACAATTTACGAAGCACTTCACATAAAATTGTATAAAAGTTAAAATAGGCATTATTGTCCCATTCTCAAAATTGAGAAAGCTAAAGCTCAGAGAAGTTAGGAAAAACTCATCTGGAGTCACAGAATAAGTATAGGAGGCCAAGCTGTTTATTTCCTACAGTGCAAAGCTAAGAAGCATATCTGTCCTTGTCTTAGAGTGTGACTGGTCACATTCAGAGTCACCGAGGCAATATGAGAGGTTGGGCTCTTCCTGGTGGGAGGCAGACTGGCCCCTGCACCAGTCCTTTGTTGAGTGTTTGCAAGCAGTATGATTCTCAACACCACCCTCCCGCCACTAGCAAGCATTTGGCCTTGAACGTTTTGACGATCACAAAGATTGAATGATGCCACTGGCATTTGGCGTTCAGAGGAGCGAGAGACAATAATTGTGTAGGCGAGAGACCAGTGCCCGTGATAAAGAGATTTCCAACCCCAAATATGAACAGTGTCCTTGCTGAAAAGCACCTTTGCCATTAATTACTAATAATGAGTTATTAATATTTTTTAAAACTTGGCATTCATGACCTGAATATTAATGATTGTCAGAATTTATCAAGAACCTGACCCTTGGGCAGCACTCAGAAGCCTCCTGCAAATGTGTACACAGCACTGGAATTTCCCCAGTTTTTGGAGAGAACATGTTATCAGTGCTTCAGCAGTGTAGTTTTGAGTTGGTCAGGGTTTTCAGTTGCTGCTGTTCCTTATTATACGTTACTGTTAGTTTTAATTCATCATTATCAATTTCACTTATTATATGCTACTTAGTTAACCCTGAAGTGTTTAATTATCCCTACTTTTATAAACAGTATTTTTGGCCTATAATTTACGTAACTATACTTTAAGACATGCTATATATTGTGATTCAAAGATGGATTATTCATGCAACTTGTTGCTAAAGTAGATACATGCACAAACTTCCCTTCAGAAATTACACAGTACAGTATAGTGTAGTATAGTACAGCATAACATATACAGTACAGAATATTATAATTATATTAAAGTATACAAATAGTACAGTATAGTAATACTATAAAATAGTACCATATAATATAGTAATAATATAGATAATGTGTTACAGTATAATATTGTTATAACAAAGTTTTTTTCCCATTTTAAAGTGGAAACAAGTGACATAGATGAATGGTGGGGTGTTTTTTCTTACCAGAAGGGATGCCTACAAAAGTCAGTAAAAAAAAAAAAGTGGGAGCCACTGAGTTATAGTGTAACATAACCTGAGCAGATCTCAGGAGTTTGGACTCTTACTCAGAATTCCTGGCATAAAGCAGGGGGAGTGAGCCATCTTCACTCTTTCTGTCCTTGCGGGGGCTTGGGGGGGGGGGCAAGGCTGCTCTAATGCAGCTCTTTGTGCTTGTGTGTTGCTAATGAAGTGTTTGGAGACCCTGTGGCAGAGATAGTATTATTTTTATTTTAATATCAACCAGTACCTTTTGTCTACAAGGACAAGTGTTTCATCCATGATATTTATCACCTTGTCTCTGGTTTTGTTGTTGACTTACTCTATTTTTTCAACACTTTTTATTAAGAAAATATTAGGAAGGAAACACTAATACTAAATTGCAGAATTATAAAAGGGAAGCTTGTACAGCTAAATTTTAAGATAATCTGAGGGACAAAGAAATAAAGCCACTGATGCAGGGTGAGAGAAATATGTGACGTTGGAAATATGTGATGTGATTTACTTGGCTGGCCACTATGTAGGAGAATAAATTCTATAATCTTGCCAAAACCTGAGGGAAATGTGAATTGAATAGCAATAAATAACCTTATTGGAAAGGGTTGAATGTGATATACTGTATCCTCCAGCCTTTATATAGGAAAATTTCCCATTGATTACAGCATCAGACCCAAAGTGGACTGAAGACAAGGTAATGTGTAACACACTTCACAATGTCCCTTCTGGTTTTATGCTGTAGCCTTCTCAATCTTCATGAGTTGGAAGTTCAGGTTGAGCTATGTAAACAACGCCAACCTTTTCAGCCTCTTTCCGGATTAAATAAACTTTATAGCTAATGTTTTTTTCTATGCATTTTCATGAATATTCTTTTGCTGTTCAGAAGTCAGACTTTATTAATATTATATGTTTAATAACATTTATTTGACTAAAATTTTAAATTTACAAGTACTTTAGTACCTTATTTTATTTAACCCTCACAATACTGCTGTGTGATAAAAGAGGGTATTATTTCTCCTGTGTTTTACAGTTGAGAATATTCAGAACTAGAGTGGTTATGTGACTTGCCCAGTCATATATAGTGAATAGGTGGCCAAGCTGGTGCCAGATACCGGGGTTTCCACATGCCAATATTTATAAGAATTTTGTTGTAGGAATTATTATAATTGACTATGATAGTTTGATTTCTGCTGAAGTGTCTCGTTCTATCCTTTTTTTAATTACTGGGCAATATTATAGACTGCTAAAATGCAATTTGCCTGCTCTGTTCAGGCAGTCACTCCTGCCAATTCACTGCTTGAAGGCAGTGAACGTCTGGGTAGCTGCTCCTGGGAAATGGGGGTGTGGGTGTATATGTCATAGACTGGTGTTTGGCTGTCCTAAGGCATAGGCCATCATGAGAATTAGGTATACAACCCATAATTATCTCATTCATACATTTACTTTCTTGTAAACAAGAACCTCTACTAAGTAGCAGATATTTTCGCCTGTCTCTAATTTCTACTAAATTCCTTTCTAAATCTACATGACTTACAAAGCAGAGCAAAGTCCACAATAAGTATAGGGTGCTTCCAAGTAAGCTGAATTATTTCTTTAATGTACTTACTCATTGAATTTTGTCCACTTACAGAGCCATCCTAAATTTCTTCACACAGCCTAGCACATCACCTGCTGTAGAAGCACTGCTGGTGTGTGGGAAAGAAGGCGCTAATTGCCCCTTAAACCTACCCCCTACCTTTCTCCATTAACCCTGATTATTCTGTGAACTAGAGTAGGTCACTTCTCATTTCAACCAAAAGTGGCTGGTTTTTGGCTAGCTTGTTGCAGTTCTGGGGCGTTGTACTGTCTCCATCCTGCAGCTAAAATTATTTTGTCTTTTCAGGATAACAACCACCGAAAAAAGAACCTTGCCTCTTTACTCCTTTGCCCTTCAAAGGAACTTTTTCTCCAATTAGTCCTCTCCCCACCTCTTGTTTAATCTTTGTTTTTCATTTACAAATTTGCCAGGAATTTAGTCTCTCCTTCCTAATGATACCAACTCCCTTCTTAAAAAAATGTACCTTTCGGGCTTCCCTGGTGGCGCAGTGGTTGAGAATCCGCCTGCCGATGCAGAGGACATGGGTTCGTGCCCCGGTCCAGGAAGATCCCACATGCCGCGGAGCAGCTGGGCCCGTGAGCCATGGCCACTGAGCCTGCGCGTCCGGAGCCTGTGCTCCGCAACGGGAGAGGCCACAACAGTGAGGGGCCCGCGTACCACAAAAAAAAAAAAAAAAAGTATCTTTCAAAACACTATTAAGCAAATTAGTAACTTCAAAATATACTCATATAGTAGCATGTTGTTATCACACATTCTAAAATCCATATCCAGTGACTGTCAGTTTATAGACAGATACTCAACTCCCAAGGAATTTGGGGTGTCTCTTTGTAGAGCCCCAGTCTGGCTGAAAGGTGCTGGGAAAGATGCTAGTATTTGAGTTTTAGGCTAGAAAGAGAGATTTTCGAAAGGGCCACTCCCTACTTCTTAGGCTTTGTCATTGGAATTAGGGCAGTACCTTTTCCATGTGCCATTTTAAAGTAATGAATAAATACAAAGGAAAGAATAAGCTAAAAGAAGTTACTTAAAAGATATAATGTCTTATTCTCTCACAAAAGCCCCTCTTAGTGGAAGGACGGATTGGGAAAGATCTTTGTACTCCTTTGTTTACACCACCTCTGCCCCAACTCGCAGGCAAAAAGAGGAGTTCCTAAGAACAAACTGACCTGATCTGGGGAACTAGAAAAGATCTCCTAACTGTGTAATTTGGTCTGTCCTGCTGAATTTCTGCTCTGGACAAATAGGTCCTCCTAAACCTGCCCATGTCATTCAAACAGGCATTCCTTAGTGGCTCTCTGCACTTAATAATGGCTTAAACTCTCACATGAGAAGTGGTGGGATATGGGATCTGAATGTAAAGACTGTATGTCCTGCTAACTTTCCTTGTATCTTTCAGTGGTGTCCACTGAAGTGATTGTAATCACTTAATAGCATTCAGCTAGAAGGAGGCACCTTTTAGAAAATGAATTTATTCAAGTCTTTCTTCCATTCAAATTTCCAAACTTAGCTAATGGAAGGGTAAAGATGTCTAAGTCAAATTCAGTCAGAATTAGAGGACTGAGTTCTGAGTTACCCAAGCTCAAACGAGAACTTGTTCCTCTCAATATCATTCATCTTCCCCCAAAAGATAAACCTTATATGTCTTGAAAATAACGTGTATCCTTCTAAAATATATATGTAAGGTATCTAGTGACAGTGTGGGTGTCTTGCACTTACTTTTTGCGCCTATTCATCAACTGAATTTATAAGTTAGGAGATCAGAATGCTTAGATAAAACAGCTATTCAGACACCACTCAGAACATCTGAGTTGGGAAGCTGCCTTCCAGGAATAACCTTCTGATTTACAGAAGAGAGTACCTTAAACCAAAGGAATCTATAAGCATGATCTAAAGTTACTATTAGGGGCTTCCCTGGTGGCGCAGTGGTTGAGAATCCGCCTGCCGATGCAGGGGACACGGGTTCGTGCCCTGGTCCGGGAAGATCCCACGTGCCGCGGAGCAACTAAGCCCGTGAGCCATGGCCGCTAGGCCTGCGCGTCTGGAGCCTGTGTTCCGCAACGGGAGAGGCCACAACAGTGAGAGGCCCGCATACCGCAAAAAAAAAAAAAAGTTACTATTAGTGCGAAGACACATGTGGAGGACATTTCACGCTTAACAGTGATATTGATTACTTAAGAATTAATTGTCTCTTTGGGGTAATAATAATGACAGTTAACATTTATTGAATGCTTATGCGCCAGGCACTATACTAAGGGCTTTACAATACTACTATTTGATTTAACCCTCAAAAAACCTACAGTTTAGGTACCATTAATTTCCCTGTTATATAAATAAGGAAATTATAGCAAGAGAAGTTAATAAGGAACTTATCCAAGGTCAGTGCCAGGGATCAGATCTGGCAGAGTGATGCCAGAGTCTACCCTCTTAGCCTCCGTGTGACACTGCTTCACACACACGTTTGTACTGCAGTCACCTCAGTTCCCCGACACACCAAGCTTTTTGTGTCCACAAGGTTGCCCCTTTCCCCGTGATACCTTTGCTCATCAGGTCCACGTCGTGACTTGCTGCTTCATTTATGAGGACTTGCTGGCTTTTCCAAGGAGAGCTACAGTTTTCTTTCCTCTAAGCTCCAATCACTCAGACTCACACACACACACCACACTCTCTCTATATATATTTATTTGTATATTTATATTCACATATATTTCTCCTTTAGCCTTTACTATATTAAACTATCATTTGTTATGCTTGTTCCTCCACCAGATGTGATGATATCGGGAAGCAGGTAGCTTTGCTCTCCAGTGTCCCACACATCAATGATTAATGGGAGCTTGCTGATTTACTATGTTCCATGAATGGGCAATCAGGGTATTAACCACTTAGTCTTGTTCCATAAAGACTGCTGTAATGTTAACTTGATAAAATCTGAAAAGAAAAAAAAAAAAAAAAAAAAAGAAAGAAAAGAAAAGCACATTCATGCTGCTGTCAAGTTAAGTTTTTAAAAAGAGGAGGAAAAAACAACTTAGACAATAATAGCCTTCTATGGAAACTATGGAGAAAAATAATATAACCATGTTATATAGCATAGAAGTTCATGGTAGAGCTTCTTTAAGAGAGATTGTGGTAGCACATGTTTTATTGACATTGGAATGATTGCTTTCTCTTTATAACTTTATGGCAAAAGCTATGAGCTGAGGACCAATATTCCCCAAACTATATAATTCTGAAGTCTCTAGCTGAATAATCTGTGACCCTCCCTCAGACTGCAGGCAGTTTCCCAAATTTTCAAAAATGGAATGTCACCCCTGCTCCTGGGTGTTGCTCTCTTATTTATCCTTTTTTTTTGGCTGTGCTGGGTCTTCATTGCTGCACACAGGCTTTCTCTAGTTGCGGCGAGTGGGGGCTACTCTTCGTTGTGCTGCGCAGGCTTCTTATTGCGGTGGCTTCTCTTGTTGTGGAGCATGGGCTCTAGGCATGCAGGATTCAGTAGTTGTGGCTCCCAGGCTCTAGAGTGCAGGCTCAGTAGTTGTGGTGCCCGGGCTTAGCTGCTCCGCACATGTGGGATCTTCCCAGATCAGGGCTCGAACCCGTGTCCCTGGCATTGGCAGGTGGACTCTTAACCACTGCACCACCAGGGAAGTCCCTGGTTGTTGCTCTTTTAATTGACACTTTAGAATTACAAGATAGTAGGCTCCTGGAGTTCAGTTTTGAATTTATCATTATACAACTACTTCAAAAATTCCAAGGTGAAAGAAGTGATATTAAAAAAAGAAAAAAAGGTAGGCCAAAAAAAGTGGAACACACCATAAATAGACAGGTTCTAGCCTTGTGTTCTTGCAACTTAACAGTGTGATATTTGGCAAGATATTAACCTCTCTGTGAGATAATTCCCTCATCTGTAAAATGAGATAATGATAAGTGTCTATCTCTTAAGGTAATTAGGAGGATTAGGTGAGTTCATCTAAGGAAAGTGCTTAGAACAGTGTTGGCACATAAGTACCATATGAGTACTTGCAATCATCATCATCAAGTTATTTAGAAATCTGTGTGCATACGTTAGATCTCAACAGAAGTGCCTTCAAAAATTGTTATATACTGTGCCCTCCACTTACTGAAGGTGTTACAAAAATAACACTGTGAAAAATATTTCTCCGAGTTAGAACCCTTGTCCAAAATAATAACTATTATGTTATTTAATATTCATTATGTTATTCCTTACCTAAAGATTGCATGACAAATTTAATTTTGAATTTAGTACCAGTAAAACTTTTCTCTCTTGAAGAATAGGTATCTGTTTCTATAAGGTATTGAAAATCATAGACCACTTTTTGCCTTGAGGAAGAATTAGCCAACAGAGTTCAAGGTTACAACCTTTGGAAGAACTTGAAATTTCAGTGCCTGTGTTGTCAAGATACATATGATTTTATGATCAACCAAATGAAAATAGAGTTAAAGTTTGTTTTCAGAAATTAAGGAGTCTAATCAGGAAGAATGTCTCAAGAATGGTCGCTGGTACCTAGGGTAGAGGTGGGCCGGGGACCCACAGTGAACAGAGCCAAGCTTTCCCTCAGAAAATAGTCGCCTCCACAAACATCCCAGTGTAACTGTGAAGCAGCAGCTTTTGACACTGCAGGGCACTGAGTGTGTGGGTATTTGATGGTGCAGGGCTGTATGCTGAAGGTTCTCCTCACTCAACCTGGTGCTGCCACAAATATAAAGACAAAGTCTCTTCCATTTAGCCAGCATCTATTGTTTTACTTTCAAAACCTAGAAACTACTTGCCTCAAGATTGATTCTCATTGAATTTGATTCTTATGTCATCTTTCTCTGCCCATAACACAACATTTATTTCAACATAAATAAGTAACAGTTTGTAAGCTACCTGTTTAAGTATCTCTCTAATAAAATACGGAGCCTATTTTCATATGTATAGCATTCTGTGTTAATAGGCAGGATTAAAAAAAATAAGGCAGGATTGAGTGACAATAATGATCAATTTTAAGTACGGTTTTATTTTATAATAATTATTACTTTGTGATTGAAAATAACTTTGAGAGACGGAGCAAAACACAGAACACACAAGTACGTTGAATATACATTTTGAAGCACTTCCTTTAAGAGGAAAAATATGTCGCTATATGCAGTGGGGATCTTGTGAGTCCATGGTTTATTTCCTTTGTCCTATATTTTCTATATTTAATGTTATTAGACCACCATTAAATCTGGACCAAGAGCATTTGTCAACAGTTGAAGGCATTTTCTCTTTGGCCACAGCTGCAGCTTGAGGTTATTCAGGATGACCCCATACTCAAAGGGCAGCAATAAAGTGACCGTCACCACCCAAGAATCTATTCAGACAACTAATATACATGTTAAGTGGAAAACAGGACAGATGGCAATATCAGCCACAGAGAAGTTCTTTGTCTTTGTTGGAGACTGGTCTTCAGTTCTAGTCTAGATAGTATATTAGCTTCAAAAAGATATCTTTACAACAGCTACGTTCTAAGAGACCAAAGAGCTCCATACATGGTTTTACATTAAGGTGACAGAGAATATTTAAGATCTTAGAATATGTGGAGATATCTGCATAAGTCCAATCCAGAGAATTTGCTCAATTGGAAGAGGCTTATTTATATGAGAAGAATTATACATGGTGATGATTACTTCACTCAGGTAACAGGTATTTATTAGGGACCCCCTAAGTGCAAAGCACTGTTCCCTCTGATGAGGATGCCATGGTGAGCAGGGTAGTTACGATGTATTAACTATCTTCTTAACCCCTAATGAAATGACTGAAAATGGATTCTTTTAAAGGCACACACTTATAAGGACAAAAGCACGGGGTAAGAGAAAATAGCAACAAGTCATTTAAGCTAGAGAGCAGATGTAGACATGGAAACCAATTTAACAAACCCCAAAATGCTGAATCTTAAAACCAGCAGGGGGGCAAAGTCTAGAAGCAATGCAGATTCCACCAAAGCACTCCCAAAATGTTCAAGAAATGACCTCACCGTGTATGTCTCGATTTGGGGAGTAAGCATGAGTTAATAACAGGAAGGTTGATCGAGAGCAACTAGTCACTCTCCAGATCCCCTTACTCATCCATGCAGCTGGGAGACTGGTGTTTTATTCCATAATGAGGGCAAAACAGAGTTAGTGGACTTGGGAACATCAGGGAGAAAAAAGAACAGAGCATCACACTAAAAATGATGGATTTAAGTGAGAGTTTACATACGGAATGTTGAGATTCACAGCCTTCTTCCTCACTGGACTTAGAGAATCTTGACAATCAGAGTTCTCCGGGAGGGATATTCAAGAGTCTTTGGGGAATTTGATCAATCTAGAAATGAAAATCCAAAGGATACAGAGATCAGGGATTCCCTAGGGAAACAGCCTGGCCAGATCATCGTGGAGTATACAGAATACAATTGACCCATTTCTTGCATATTCACAAGTGCCTTACTCATAAATGTAAGTAAACAACAATAGATCAATACATGTTTAAGGCGGGCATCTAATTTGGCATACAGACCAAAAACAGAAAGTAATACTTTTTAGGAAACAGAGTTTACATGAAGACATAAGACAAGATTTGTCTCAGTAGAACCAGAAGAGTTTGCTATATAAAAGAGGCGTATCCGGGGGGCTTCCCTGGTGGCACAGTGGTTGAGAGTCCGCCTGCCGATGCAGGGGACACGGGTTCGTGCCCCGGTCCAGGAGGATCCCGCATGCCGCGGAGCGGCTGGGCCCGTGAGCGATGGTCGCTGAGCGATGGTCGCTGAGCCTGCGCGTCCGGAGCCTGTGCTCCGCAATGGGAGAGGCCACAACAGTGAGAGGCCCACGTACCGCAAAAAAAAAAAAAAAAAGAAAAAGAAAAAGGTATCCAGAGAGCAAAAGAAAAATATGCTTGGAAATTAATATTATAATAGCAGAAATGAGAAACAAAATAAAAAGCTTGGGAGATAAAGTTGAGGCATTATCCCAGCAAATATAGCAAAAAGGTAAAGAGATGGAAAATAGAAGATTTTTTTTTTAATTAGTGTAAGGATCCTACTTCTGAATAATAAGATTTGCCCAATCTGAGAAAAAATTTGGTGAAAGGGAAAAATCATCAAAGGAATATTCTCAGAATTAAAGAATATGAGTTTTTCATCTGAGGGGGCCATGAAGTGCCCAGCACAATGAGTAAAAATAAACTACATTCATTAGGAAATTTTCCAACTCTTGGGACAAAGAAAAAACCTAATTCCACAGCAAAAATGCAGAGTTCATAGATTGGAAAAAGTATAAGGATAATATCAGACCTCTCCGCAGCAATACTGGGTAGCTGGAAGATAATAAGCACCTTCAGAATTCAGAAGGAAAATTACTTCTAATCTAGAATCTATACCAACTGGCACTATTGACTATTTGTGAGGAGAGACATACGTGACAATATCATATTTTAGGTATACAAGATTCAGAATACTCTAACTTACATGTACTCTTTCTCAAAAAGCCTTTGAAGGATGTACTTCATGAAAGAAGAAAGAAACCCAAAAAAGTAGAATACATAGGATGTAAGGAATCAGGAAACATTGAGAAAGCACTGGGAATTTCACTGTGACATCTGTGCAGCAACTAGTTTAGAATGGAACCAGGCAGAAAGCTCCAAGAGATTTCGCCAAAAGGAAACTGACAGAATCCTAGTGTATTATACGTACTGAGAGATTTTCCCAATTAGGAAAGGGCTAGGATTGAAATAATGATAAACTATTGAAAACAAACTGAACAAGATAATGATTAACTCAGTGGGAGTAAGAATTTGTGCAAAAAGGGACTTAATCATGGTATACTACATGACTCAGCTGAGAATGGCATTATGTAATAATAATGTATTAATGACAGTCATAATAATCACTGTTGATTGGGCTGTGTTGGGAGAATGGCATGACAGAAAGCGTTTGTGAGATAAGAATAGTGGAGAAGTGAAAGAGAACTAAATAAAAACCTTCTCTTCCAAGAGGGAAATCAATATTCAATGCCTGAAACAAGAATTCAAGCAAAAGTAATATAGGCATGCTATTTACAAAATGTGGTCAAAAATGCCAAAATATTCAGCTAGAAGAATTGAAAGTAGCTGCTTCTGAAGAGCTGAAAGTGGTACTGGAGTGAGCAGGGAGCTGCTGTTTTCCCTTTTAAGCCCCATAGCACTGTCTCTTTAAGATATGTTCGTTTGTACCCTTGAAAAAATAAAAACCAAATTAAAAAAAAAAAATACTAGCCTCGTCTTGGTTGTCTTGGAGTTTACACCCTAAAGAAAGAGACAGATATGATACGATTACATAGGTATGTAGCTAACTATCAATTGTGCTAAATGCTGTGACTGAAATTTCTTGTTTAATCTTGTGTAAACGCATATAAAAAGAGTGCTGGCTTAGCGTAGTAGGGAGATCAAGTAAATCTTATGTGAGAGAGTGACATGTTGGCACCTTGTGTGGTAGATGCCAACCCCAAGTAGATGCAAACAACCATTATGAGTAATAAACTTCAGAGAAGAGTAAGGAACCGTCAAATGTGGCTTCTGTTGGTCTGGGGTAATTAACTGCAGGATGTCACCTGGAGCATTGTGTTTAATAATGACAACATGAGCCATGGTAACCATGTGAGGAACAACGTTCACCTGTAATTACCTTTTACCATCTAATCTGTTCATGGAGATTAATTCTACTGGTTTTAGTAGAATCACCTGGAATCACAGACTGGGAGGACCTGTAAGGACTTCAGAGCTCACATATTCTTATCTTATCCTCTCCTTTTGTAGTCGGGAAAATACAGGAGGTTTAGTAGTCTGCCCAAAGTCTCACAGCTGTTTAATGCTAGAGCCAAAGCAAGAACTCAGATCTCCAAGTTCCTTGTCTAGAACTCTTCTCTACAATTATAGAGAAAAATATACCTTGGTCTTTTGAGAAACTGAAATTATTAAACTAACTGTCACAGTGTTACCAAACAACTATAAACTTTATTTGTTCAGTAATGAAAAAAAATATTGCAAAAAGGAATTACTTTTTCTACTAGAATTTTGCATTATTGTCTAAATTTAGTACCTGATAGCAGCTTAAGGATGTTCAATCTCTTCTTTAAAAAATAAATAATTTGTATTTTAGATTCATAAGTAATTATGTGAAAATCTAATGGTGATAACTTGTTACAATATTTCTAAGCAATGCCTATAAATACTGCAATATGTATGACTTGCACACATTCTCATTCTGTTTTAAGTAATGGCTTTGCATTTACTGTAGACACATTTTAATTTTTTAATCATATATTTAAAAACCCACTATTGTATCTTAAAATGTAATTATGCTAATGAAACATGTAAAGAAATATCTCCCTTCCACAGGAACTTTGTAATTCACGGCAGCATGTGCATACAACACACGCATACACACACACACACAATTAGACTTCCCTGAGTTCCTTGAAGAAAGAACGTTCATAAGTCAGGTCTATTTTATTTATTTATTTATTTATTTATTTATTGCGGTACATGGGCCTCTCACTGTCGTGGCCTCTCCCATTGCGGAGCACAGGCTCCGGACGCGCAGGCTCAGCAGCCATGGCTCACGGGCCCAGCCGCTCCGGGGCATGTGGGATCTTCCTGGACTGGGACACGAACCCGTGTCCCCTGCATCGGCAGGCGGACTCTCAACCACTGCGCCACCAGGGAAGCCCAGTCAGGTCTATTTTTGTCAAAACAAGATGCTCACACTGCTGCACCAAGACTTTTTGATGTTTTAGTCACGTCTACAATGGTCAAATCTACAACAGCATTTTGGGATTTTGGTGCAGGTCATGATGCCATGTAGTTGTATTCTTATACAAGATTCACTGCCACCCCAATAGAAGCTTAATACAAGTTCAGAAAACAAGGCCATTGTTACTAAAGAGAGACTGTCACAGGCTTCATTTTTTTTCCCCTGTAGTAAGGAACCATTGTAATAACTAGGTCAGAGTATGATTTCTGATCCTAAGGTCCAACTGGAAAGTTCCAAGAAATACTTATAACATCTCAAGGAATAATTAAGAGTTGTATTGATCCTCTGGTCATTGTCTACTCAGAACAGGGATTCTCAAAATTACATATAGGAAAAAGAAAGCACACAGATGTGATGACCACTGGAAACTATATTAGGCCACATAATACTTATAAAATTTCCCTTGGGTAATCAAGAGGTATCTTTGGTTTGGTAGACTTTGAACAACAATATTTTTTTAATGTATGTTTTGTGAAGTGCACCATGTTCTCCAGGTCATACAGATAGAAAGAGGCTTAGCACTCAGGTATATGACCCCCAAATCTGTGTTTCTTCTATAATGCTAACTCTGATCATGGGATGGCCAGAATGAAGACTCTGGAAAAATCAAGGAATTCCCAAGAGATGACTGTTGGATGATTGATTGCATCAGTGAATGACTTGAGTTTTAACAGTTCTTCAAATCCAGGACACATTTGCCTAAGATATGAATATTTAATCTCTAAATTACTGAGGCCAAAACATTGCAAGAACCCAAAAGATGACAAAAAAGTTATTTCTGCAAGTGTGACAGTGAATCATGTGATTAAATGCAGAAAAATAGGATATGCTTGGTTGTTACTGTCCCAGATTATTTAGTTCAGAAGGATACCTGCTACGGACTGAGTTGTGTTCCCCTATAATTCATATTTTGAAGCCCCAGAGTCCAGTGGACTGTGTTTGGGGATAAGGCTTTTAGGAGTTGAAAAGGTTAAATGAGGTCATAAGGGTGGGCTCCTAATCCAATAGTATTGGCGGTTTTATAAGAAGAGAGAGAGAGCGATCTCTCCCCAGGTGCACATACCCAGAAAACGCCATGTGAGCACACAGTGAGAAGACAGCCATCTGCAAGCCAGGAAGAAGTCTCACCAGAACATGATTGTGCTAGCACCATGATCTCAGACTTGTAGCACCCAGAACTGTGAGAAACTAAATTTCTGTTGTTAAAGCCAACAATCTATGGCATTTTGTTATGGCAGCCAAAACTGACTAAGACAGTCCCACACAGATGAACTGGAGACATTGGAGTGTTGAAGAGAAGTTTGCATCAGGCGCAGTACAAATCCCAAGATCAGAGTTAGAGCAGAGTTTAGATAAGACTAGGGATCAGAATAAAGACAAGACTGAGACTATGGATGGATCAGAGTCATCAACTAAGCAGGACTGAGCCAGGATTTAGCATAGTAAGGAGGAATTTAGGCTTTGGACTTAAACTAAGGTGACTTTTTTCTCTATCTTCTACATGTTGCAAGAGTTTAGGTTACTTAAGTACCTCATTTTAATTCTGGGACTTCACAACTAATTCTAAAATGGAGATGAAAGTGCTTTTATCACATAGCCTTTGTGAGAATTAAATGATTAGTGTAAAAAATTAATAAACAGAAACCTCAATTGAATAGAGTTGGGCAACCAGAAGGGGGAGCTCTCATGCCCTGAAACAATAGCAGAGCCAACAGGAAGAAGGAAGACTCCTCTCTTTCCTGGCAAGGACTCAGCCAGTGAAAAACCATGGACTCTTTATTTCCTATAGCCCTCCCAACTTCCTTTTCTCCTTTATAAAAGTTTGCCTCGCCTCCCTGGAAGGGGGTGGGGGACTTGCACGTGGCTCGCAATGGTTGCAGACCCTGAATGGCAATTTTCTGCTGATCCTGAGTAAATCCATCTTTGCTGCAGCCATTTGTTTAAGGTCAACATTAGTATTTGGCACCATATGAGACACATGCTAACATCTCAGTGAATTGGTAACTACATATAGTAGCCAAAGTCAGAGAACTTGGGATCTGAGCTAGCCTACATTCATTTGTTCATACCCCAAATATTTCTTTCATACTTACTGCCAGGCCTGATTATGGGTGCTAGAGATAAAGCAGCTAGCAAAACAGAAACAAAGCAGAACAAAGTCTACCTCCAGAGGGCTTACATTCTAGAGAGAATTTAGGGGTCTAGTGACAAAAACCTGGGGCTGGCAGGCTCCTGAGTCCCCAGCCATGTCTCATGTCCAAAAAGGTTTTGTTCTGGGCAACTCACACAGTCCCTGTGAATGGCTAAATATATGTAAAAAGAAACAAAATATATGCTGTCAAATAGCTTGTCACATATATGGTAAATATTGCTCATTTCTTTTTCAAAAATGCATGAAGGACTCCTGTTTGACTTGACATTTTATAAAAAGCTACTCATTACTCTTATTCTCTAAGAGCCTTTCTTCTCTCATCTCTCCCCTCTAGTGAGACAGGCTTTATATAAAGACAGCTTTCTTATCCTAAAGAGAATTATACCTTGATCTATCCATTGTCCTGTAATGTTTAATTGGCTTTCCTGAATCCTGTCTCTGAAAAATTTCAGCCTGAAAAACAGAAAACATCTTAAAACAAGTTGGGAAATTAAAGCTTCACAACGATACCTTTCTCAAAGGGGCCTCTTCCTGTCACCAGTTCCCTTTCTTAGCATTGGTGGATGTCTGTATAGGACAGTCTGTTAACCTCCTAGTGTTGGAGGATGGGGGCGAGGGGTGTTCTCACTTTTCCAGCCACCATTCGTCTTTCCCTCTTGATTCAGAAGGCAGCTAAAATGAGTGGACTCTTGCTGCATAAATAATTGCAGCGTAGATTTTGTTTGGTTTGGTGGCCGTTTACCAAGTTCTTTGTTGTGTTTGTCATCCTTTTGTCACCCATAGGCAGGGCTGATCAGTCAATGGATTTGGTTATGATTCATAAACCATTTTTCACATCTAAACATCCATTCTCCTAGACACAATTCTGCAGTAACAGTATAGCAAAATAGGCTGTTCTTTTGTTGCTTTGGAAATATACCTTATTTTCTTTTACCATTTTGAGGCAACCAGAGTTCATGTATATACTATAAAAAATCAAAACAGCTAAGAGAAGCACTGACATCAGCTGCCTATTGTTGTATGCTTAAATAAAAGAAAGGAAAAAGTAAGAGTAAATGTTTTGGCAAAACTTCAATGAATATGCAATTGTGATAAATAACCTCTAGAACAATGCTGAATGCAAATTGGACTTATTCCAATTTTTTTCATGTTTAAACAAAGTTTAGGGTTTCTTTTTTTCTTCCCATATAAATTCATAAATGCATCCGTTTTGCCCAGATACAGAAAACTATTCTTATTTTAGTAAATTTCCTTCTTTTGGTTTATCATATGGATCATGGAAAAGCATGATTTTACAGAGTTTGTTGCTTTTAAAGCACATTTATAAATTAAGAATGTCAAATAAATACAGCCTTTCAAACAGCAAATAAGCTTTACCAAGAGAGATTCTTCTTTTATAACTAGAACACCTCTCACAGGAATAAGGCCTTTGTTAGTAAAATAAATTCTAGAAATGGATATCAGAGTAAAGACCTCAGTGTTTGTTTTTATTCTTGTGAAACCAATAAAGTGCTGACAAAGAGTGCTATAATATGCCACCCTAGTTTAGAAATAAGGTACATTTAAGAGTGTTCTTTGTTGCCTTTTGAGGATTGGATATTGCTGCCCTTAGCTGCGCTACCGTTGAACATGCTGCTTTACAAAACAGCAGCCGGGGTGGATAGATCCATTTGAGCCCCACCTGAATATTATACACACTCTTTAAAAATGTCAAACCTTTAGAAATATTGGAGTGTTTATAATACTGTGTCATTATGTTCCCATAGGTTTAAGTCTGAAATACACTGAACTTAAAAAAATAAAAGGATATGTTTTTCCATTTCTTTTCATACCATTTTATTTCCTATAAAATTGCAACCCCATGCAAAAGGCTGACTTCAAGTGTTATTCTTTTAGATGATAAATGTAAACATTATTTTGATACATACTTACTTCCTTGAATCTGAATGTCAAAATCTGTAATACTTCACATTCAAACTACATTCCAGTTCCGAGGACAGAAGGGGGAATGGAATAGGAAAACATACCAAAACTTCCAAGCCCTGGTGAAAGGCCCCCTTGGTTGTGAGGGAAATGCAGATGTGCACAGGTGACTGAAACAAGAAATGGGAAGGGAGTTTGTCCCGAAATCACAGAGTGAAGAGGCTTTAGAGGAGAATTCTCAGCTCTGGCTGCACAATAGAATCCTTGTGGAGCACAGCAGTCCCTAAGAGTGACTAGCATGTAAGTTAAGACCACAGAACAGGATTGGTATGTAGGACATACAAATAGATTTATAGCCCAGAGCCTTTCTCTGTGCTTTTTTAAAAACCTATACATGTTCAACGATTATACCTTTTTTGTTTTGGGGGGTGACGTGGGGTGGGGGCATAGATGTTTTATCATTTTACCCTGCGTGTGCATCCAGTAAATGCTTTGCTGCCCATCGGACTCCATTGCCAGCTGCAGCCCTGTAGCATTTAGTTGAGTGATGTCTACCCCTGTCAGGAGGAGGCGAGTGTGTATATATAACACTCTGTGTGAATGCAAGACTCTTGTGAAAAGCAAGACTAGTTCTTTCAGCAATGTTCTCTCGGTTCTGATTAAAAATAAAAACAAAAACTCTTAAGTTTCCGCAAATGCTACAAGTGTCTTCTTCTTGCAGCATATCCATTTATATTTTCAACAGCATTTGTTGGTCTTTCCTGAAAAAGTTCTTCACTCAATGACTGCATTGCAGCCATAGATCATTTACTCAGTTATGTATAATTTGGTAGATGGTAAACATTTGAAATTACTGTGGCAGGTATTTTCACATTGTTTCTGCTGATCTGATAAAAAAAAAAAAAAAAAAGCATAGAGCCAGAAAACACTGTGAAGAACTGAAATTCCTCAGAATCAATTTGAAGCACCCTTTTGAAATGAGAATTGCTATAAAGAAGCATTTTGGAATGAGGTGATGATGGGGTGAATAGTCTTTGAGATGAAAATACAGTTCAGTAAAACAAATGTATTTCTTTGATGGGGACTATATACACCATGTTTTAATTTATTCATCATTATTATTGTTTTTGAGATTATTTTCAGCCACCACCCACATAATGGCCCCAGGAAGCCCAGAAGAGAGCAAGTAGAAACAACTCTATGTGAGTTTCTCGTGAACTATTTCAATATATTTCTAAGAATAAGAGTTTACTAAAGAGATGAAGAAATACTGAAAGCCTAAGACTAAGAAAATACAGAGAAAGAATCTCTTATACATAATGGACCATCAGTTCCAGCATTAGTCTATAAAACCAGTAGCTGCTGTGTTAAGTAATTTATATGGGAATAAAAATTATCTTTATATTACTTTTGCTGTGGACGATAACATTCCATAAGCTCATCACATTTTAAATCTTGACTTAAGGAGAGTTCTGCTATGGCAATTTTTAAAAGAAGAGCTCCACTGATCTCTTTCCAAGTAGCTCCTTCTCTTCCTTCTGTGTCCTTCCCCTCATACCCACCCTCCCCAATCCAACTTCACCCACCCTCCCCCTTAGCCAAAGGCATTTGTGAGATATGGAAGCAGTTATGTCATGCTGTTGTTTTGAGTATTCTTTTTTTTTGCGGTACACGGGCCTCTCACTGTTGTGGCCTCTCCCATTGCAGAGCACAGGCTCCAGACGCGCAGGCTCAGCGGCCATGGTTCACGGGCCCAGCTGCTCTGCGGCATGTGGAATCTTCCCAGACGGGGGCACAAACCCGTGTCCCCTGCATTGGCAGGCGGACTCTCAACCACTGTGCCACCAGGGAAGCCCTTGAGTATTCTTAATAAATGCCCCCTGTATTTCAGAAGTGGTCTGAGGAGGTGAGCTAATATAATTCTACTTTGATTACTTGTTTGCATATCAGATGCAAGGAACTCTGACAAATTCCCTGAATTTGTCATAGTCATAATTTACTTATCCACAGCTGCTTCATTAGATTTAAGGGCTTTCAAGAATACATAGATTGGGCAGATTGGTTCAAGATGGCAGTGTAGAAGGACATGCTCTCACTCCCTCTTTCGAGAACATGAGAATCACAACTAACTGCTGAACAATCATCAACAGGAAGACACTGGAACTCACCAAAACAATACCCCACATGCAAAGACAAAGGAGAAGCCGCAATGACACAGTAGGAGGGGTGCTTTCACAGCAAAATCACATCCCATAACTGCTGAGTGGGTGACTCACAGACTGGAGAACACTTATACCACAGAAATCCACCCACTGGAGTGAAGGTTCTGAGCCACACATCAGGCTTCCCAACCTGGGGTCCTGGCAGCAGGAAGAGGAATTCCTAGAGAATCAGACTCTGAAGGCTAGTGGGATTTGATTGCAGGACTTCGACAGGACCAGGAGAAACAGAGACGCCACTCTTGGAGGACACACACAAAGTAGTGTGTGCACCGGGACCCAGGGGAAGGAGCAGTGACCCCAGGGGAGACTGAACCAGACCTCCCTGCTAGTGTTGGAGGGTCTCCTGCAGAGGCGGGGGGTGGCTTTGGCTCACCGTGGGGACAAGGACACTGGCAGCAGAAGTTCTGGGAAGTACTCCTTGGCATGAGCCCTGCCAGAGTGCGCCATTAGCCCCACCAAAGAGCCCAGGTAGGCTCCAGTGTTGGGTCGCCTCAGGCCAAACAACCAACAGGGCGGGAACCAAGCCCCACCCATCAGCAGACAGGTGGATTAAAGTTTTACTGAGCTCTGCCCACCAGAGCAACAGTCATCTCTATCCACCACCAGTCCCTCCCATCAGGAAACTTGCACAAGCCTCTTAGATAGCCTCATCCACCAGAGGGCAGACAGCAGAAGCAAGAAGAACTACAATCCTGCAGCCTGTGGAAGAAAAACCACATTCACAGAAAGACAGACAAAATGAAAAGGCAGAGGGCTATGTACCAGATGAAGAAACAAAATAAAACCCCAGAAAAACAACTAAATGAAATGGTGATAGGCAATCTTCCAGAAGAAGAATTCAGAATAATGGTAGTGAGGATGATCCAGGACCTCAAAAAAGAATGGAGGCAAAGATGGAGAAGATGCAAGAAATGTTTAACAAAGACCTAGAAAAATTAAAGAACAAACAAACAGAGATGAACAATACAATAACTGAAATGAAAACTACACTAGAAGGAATCAATAGCAGAATAACTGAGGCAGAAGAATGGATAAGTGACGAGGAAGACAGAATGGTGGAATTCACTGCTGTGGAACAGAATAAACAAAAAAGAATGAAAAGAAATGAAGACAGCCTAAGAGACCTCTGGGACAACATTAAATGCAATAACATTCACATTTTAAGGGTCCCAAAAGGAGAAGAGAGAGAGAAAGGACCCGAGAAAATATTTGAAGAGATGATAGTCGTAAACTTCCCTAACATGGGAAAGGAAATAGCCACCAAAGTCCAGGAAGTGTAGCGAGTCCCATACAGGATAAACCCAAGGAGAAACATGCTGAAACACATAGTAATCAAATTGGCAAAAATTAAAGGCAAAGAAAAATCATTGAAAGCAACAAGGGAAAAATGACAAATAACATACAAGGGAACTCCCATAAGGTTAACAGCTGATTTCTCAGCAGAAACTACAAGCCAGAAGGGATTGACATGATATAATTAAAGTGATGAAAGGGAAGAACCTACAACCAAGATTACTCTACCTGGCAAGGATCTCATTCAGATTTGATGGAGAACTCAAAAGCTTTACAGACAAGCAAAAGCTAAGAGAATACAGCACCACCAAACCAGCTCTACAACAAATGCTAAAGGAACTTCTCGAAGTGGGAAACACAAGAGAAGAAAAGGAACTACAAAAACAAACCCAAAAAATTAAGAAAATGGTCATAGGAACACACATATCTATAAATACCCTAAACGTGAATGGATTAAATGCTCCAACCAAAAGACACAGGCTTGCTGAATGGATCCAAAAACAAGACCCATATATATGCTGTCTACAAGAGACCCACCTCAGACCTAGGGACACATACAGACTAAAAGTGAGAGGATGGAAAAAGATATTCCATGCAAATGGAACTCAAAAGAAAGCTGGAGTAATACTCATATCAGAAAAAATAGACTTTAAAATAAAGAATGTTACAAGAGATGAGGAAGAACACTACATAATGATCAAGGGATCAATCCAAGAAGATATAACAATTATAAATATATATGCACCCAACATAGGAGGACCTTAATACATAAGGCAACTGCTAACAGTTATAAAAGAGGAAATCGACAGTAACACAATAATAGTGGGGTAATTTAACACCTCACTTACACCAATGGACAGATCATCCAAGATGAAAATAAATAAGGAAACAGAAGCTTTAAATGACACAATAGACCAGATAGATTTAATTGATATTTATAGGACATTCCATCGAACAACAGCAGATTACACTTTCTTCTCAAGTGTACACAGAACATTCTCCAGGATAGATCACATCCTGGGTCACAAATCAAGCCTCAGTAAATTTAAGAAAATTGAAATCATATCAAGCATCTTTTCTGACCAAAACACTATGAGATTAGAAATGAATTATGGGGAAAAAATGTAAAAAACACAAACACATGGAGGCTAAACAGTACGTTACTAAATAACCAAGAGATCACTGAAGAAATCAAAGAGGAAATAAAAAAATACCTAGAGAAAAATGACAACAAAAACACGATGATCCAAAACCTATGGGATGCAGCAAAAGCAGTTCTAAGAGGGAAGTTTATAGCTATACAAGCCTGCCTCAAGAAACAAGGAAAATCTCCAATAAACAATCTAACCTTATACCAAAAGGAACTAGAGAAAGCAGAACAAACAAAACCCAAACTTAGCAGAAGGAAAGAAATCATAAAGATCAGAGAATAAATAAATGAAATAGAAACAAAGAAAACAATAGCAAAGATCAAAAAAACTAAAAGCTAGTTCTTTGAGAAGATAAACAAAATTGATAAACCATTAGCCAGACTCATCCAGAAAAAGAGGGAGAGGACTCAAGTCAATAAAATTAGAAATGAAAAAGGAGAAGTTACAACAGACACCACAGAAATACAAAGCATCCTAAGAGACTACTAAACTAACTCTATGCCGATAAAATGGACAACCTGGAATAAATGGAAAAATTCTTAGAAAGGTATAGCCTTCCAAGACTGAAACAGGAAGAAATACAAAATATAAAAGAGACCAATCACAAGTAATGAAATTGAAACTGCGATTAAAAATCTTCCAACAAACAAAAGTTCAGGACCACATGGCTTCACAGGTGAATTCTGTCAAACATTTACAGAAGAGCTAACAACTATCCTTCTCAAACTCTTCTAAAAAAATGTGGAGGAAGGAACACTCCCAAACTCATTCTATGAGACCACCATCACCCTGATACCAAAACCAGACAAAGATACTACAAAAAAAGAAAATTACAGACCAATTTCACTGATGAATATTGATGCAAAAATCCTCAACAACATACTAGCAAACAGAATCCAAAAACCCATTAAAAGGATCATACACCATGATCAAGTGGGATTTATCCCAGAGATGCAAGGTCTCTTCAGTATATACAAATTAATCAATGTGATACACCATATTAACAAATTGAAGAATAAAAACCATATGATCATCTCAATAGATGCAGAAAAAGCTTTTGACAAAATTCAACACCCATTTATGATAAAAACTCTCCAGAAAGTGGGCATAGAGGGAACCTACTTCAACATAATAAAGGCCATATATGACAAACCACAGCAAACGTCATTCTCAATGGTGAAAACCTGAAAGCATTTCCTCTAAGATCAGGAACAAGACAAGGATGTCCACTCTCACCACTATTATTCAACATAGTTTTGGAAGTCCTAGCCACGGCATTCAGAGAAGAAAAGGAAATTAAAGGAATACAAATTGGAAAAGAAGAAGAAACTGTCACTGTTTGTAGATGACATGATACTCTACATAGAGAATCCTAAAGATGCCACCAGAAAACTATTAGAGCTGATCAATGAATTTGGTAAATTTGCAGGATACAAAGTTAATGCACAGAAATCTCTTGCATTTCTATACACTAATGATGAAAAATCGAAGAGAGAAATTATGGAAACACTCCCATTTACCATTGCAATGAAAAGAATAAAATACCTAGGAATAAACCTACCTAGGGAGACAAAAGACCTGTATGCAGAAAACTATAAGACACTGATGTAAGATAATTAAAGATGATACCAACAGATGGAGCAATATATCATGTTTGGATTGGAAGAATCAATATTGTGAAAATGACTCTACTACCCAAAACAATCTACAGATTCAATGCAATTCCTATCAAATTACCAATGGTATTTTTTACAGAACTAGAACAAAAAAACTTAAAATTTGTATGGAAACACAAAAGACCCCGAATAGCCAAAGTAATCTCGAGGGAAAAAAACGGAGCTGGAGGAATCAGACTCCCTGACTTCAGACTATACTACAAAGCTACAGTAATCAAGAGAATATGGTAGTGGCACAAAAACAGAAATACAGATCAATGGAACAGGATAGAAAGCCCAGAGATAAACCCACGCACCTATGGTCAACTAATCTATGACAAAGGACACAAGGATATACAATGTAGAAAAGACAGTCTCTTCAATAAGTGGTGCTGGGAAAACTGGACAACTACATCTAAAAGAATGAAATTAGAACACTCCCTAACACCATACACAAAAATAGAGTCAAAATGGATTAGAAACCTAAATGTAAGACCGGGCACTATAAAACTCTTAGAGGAAAACAGGAAGAACACTCTTTGACATAAATCACAGCAAGATTTTTTTTTCATCTACCTCCTAGAGTATTGGAAATAAAAACAAAAATAAACAAATGGGACCTAATGAAACTTAAAAGCTTTTGTAGAGGAAAGGAAACCATAAGCAAGACTAAAAGACAACCCTCAGAATGGGAGAAAATATTTGCGAACGAATCATTGGAGAAAGAATTAATCTCCAAAATATATAAACAGCTCATGCAGCTCAATATTAAAAAAAACAAACAACCCAATCCAAAAATGGGCAGAAGACCTAAATAGACATTTCTCCAAAGAAGACATACAGATGGCCAAGAAGCACATGAAAAGCTGCTCCACATCACTAATTATTAGAGAAATGCAAATCAAAACTACAATAAGGTATCACCTCACACCAGTTAGAATGGGCATCATTGGAAGATCTACAAACAACAAATGCTGGAAAGGGTGTGGAGAAAAGGGAACCCTCTTGCACTGTTGGTGGGAATGTAAATTGATACAGCCACTATGGAGAACAGTATGGAGGTTCCTTAAAGAACTAAAAATAGAATTACCATGTGACCCAGCAATCCCACTACTGGACATATACCCAGAGAAAACCATAATTCAAAAAGACACATGCACCCCAATGTTCATTGCAGCACTATTTACAATAGCCAGGTCATGGAAGCAACCTAAATACCCATCGACAGACAAATTGATAAAGAAGATGTGGCACATATATACAATGGACTATTACTCAGACATAAAAAGGAACAAAATTGGGTCATTTGTAGAGATGTGGATGGATCTAGAGACTGTCATACAGAGTGAAGTAAGTCAGAAAGAGAAAAACAAATATCGTATATTAACGCATATATGTGGAACATAGAAAATGGTATAGATGAACCAGTTTGCAGAGCAGAAATGTAGACACAGATGTAGAGAACAAATGTATGGACACCAAGGGGGGAAAGCGGTTGGGGGTGGGTTTTGTGGTGTGATGAATTGGGCAATTGTGATTGACATGTATACACTAATACGTATAAAATGGATAACTAATAAGAAAAGAAAAGAGTATATAGATTATTACAGCTCTTGATTATCTGATAACAATATTCATAAGATGCCCTCTTCTCCATCTCCACTTCCCTACTCACTAATGGGTATTGGTCTCAAATTTTCTTTTTTCTTTTTTTCCAGTTGTAGCAGCTCCCTAAAAGTTATCAGATTACACTAACAGAGCGATAGTAAAGCAAGACCTTCAGCTCTTTCAGATATTATACATTAATCTCCATAAATATTTTCTCCCCCTTTTCAATCTATCCTGGTTTTACCATTTGAAGTCTGTATCTTAAACTCAAATCCAAGAATGGCATTGCAGAGCTTAACATCCTTCATTGGCCATTATCCACGTTGCACTTTCTTTATAGAGAAAGGTGGTATGAGAAAGCTCTTGAAGTACAATGTGAAACTTGTTCCAGCTAAACCAAATAATCAAACGGGAGCAATCACATTAACACTGCCAACGCAAGTAAGTTAATATATTTGGTAAAAGTGGTTATATTTAATAGTTTGTATTGTCACCAAAAGGAAAAAAAGTCATTGGTTTTATATGAACTTTTCACTCAAATGATTCACTAACCTGCTTAACAGAGTGTTCGTGAGCATCGAGAATATTCCAAGCACCTGTCTAAGAAGTAGATATTTAACAGTAAATAAGATAGACGTGGTCTTAGCCTTCATGGAGCTTACAGTCTGCAAATAAAGAGACAATGGCATCACTATATGACAGGGACTTGGATTGGAGAGAACGGGGTTCTACAGGCTCTAGAGAAAGAACACCTAGAGAGAGAACGGTCAGAGAGATCTTCCTGAGGGAAGTGACATCCAAGCTGAGATTGAAAAGAAGAGGAGAAATAAGCCAAGTGATCTAGGCAGAGGAGCAAGAACTTGACGTAGTCAAGGAATCAGAAGATGGTCTGGGTGACTGAGTGAGCAGGGGCAGGGTGGAGTGGAGACAGATGAGCCTGGAGAGCAGCCAGGACCCTGTCCTGCAGGGTCACAGTCAGAGGGACACAGGATTGGAAGCATTTTGCTGACTGGAGGTACCTGTGGGTATCCAAGTGAGGTTCCAATAAGCAAGAGCCTGCAGTGTGAAAAAATGAAGGAGGGTTTGGTTTTGAAATTTGTAATTTAGTAGGTAACTTGTAAGTATAATGAAGAAACAGTTAAATTTCTTGAGATTTCCTGGCTAGTTTTCTAGAAAATTCTTTGACTTATCTCCTGCTACTTATTTATATTTCACTGCATGCTATATCTGTAGCTCTGTTTTTCAACAAATTTCAGAATTCTATGCTTAAAACGTATTTTATTGATGAAGTTTCCTATTCTAATTACTCATCTTCAGTGTCTCTTTCTGCAACCAGAAACTTATATAATTAAAATGTTGTGTCCCGCCACGAAGAACTACAGAAATAGAAAATATAACAACCTATAGTATTACACTGAGAGTCGATTCTGTGGTAGTTTAATTCCCCATGCTTGTCAAAAGTTGTTAAAACATTGCTTGCCTTTTTTGAATATAAAATATGGGCAGACATGTACTAATATATCAAAAAATGACACTTTGTCAAAGAGGGCTTTCATGGGAAAATGTTCTGAATAAAATGTTTTCTTTCTGAAAGAACCCAACCTGTTTAACATTCCAAAGCAAACACAAAAGCGCACAAAATGCCTGAACTTACTGCCAGTCACAACAGTCAGTTTCATTTACTCTTTAATACTTTTTTCTTATATACCAAAAATTGTTCCTCCAAAAGAACTATCAGTTTTATTCCATGGTAACCCTGGTTTGAAGTAAAATAAAAGTAGCTCTGACCCTCCTCAAAATGGATTCTTTTCAGACTTACTAGCACTTCTAATAGTATGAAGATGATATGGTTGGCTATGTCTACCGTTAGACTCAATGTAATTATATGTGAAGCAACAATTCCCTTATCTGTTAGGAACACTTGCTGTGGCTAACTGCATTTCACTGTCTGGCAGATGAAATGCTGAATTAAAATCTCAAACTAGTTGCTCAAGTTTTTTTTTTTTTTCCCAGTCATTTAAAAATCTTTTATCCTAGGGGAAGATGGTAGCCAGAAAAGAATGGAAAACAGATGGTATTTAAAGGCCTGAGCAAGATGAACAAAGCAGATATACCTTCCTGCTTCTCAAATAGTCCCTCTCCATTGTGATTACTTTGAGACAGTTACAATCCTTTGGACTTTCTGAGGATGTTTGGAGTTAAGATAATGGTTGATAGTTGAAATGGTAAATGGTAAATCAATACATAATTGGCTTTGATCACAATCTCATATTGTCCTATCTAAACAGGAGGGATATTAGTATATGTTACCTACATTCTTTGCAGAGAATGCGCCTAAGTCTAGCTCTTGAGTAATAATATCTATTGTTCATTGTTTAGGGGACCAGGGAGAAGGACTGAAAGAAACAGAAGCAGATGGCATTTGAGGTAATTGAGGTACAGTATAGCTTGAAGGCATCCTGGAATGCCACATAATAGTACTAGTGTGAAAAGAGGAGAAATAGTCTACACAGCTTCACTTGCTGTGTAAGCTAAGTCAGATTTTATGTTCTGAATTAAAATTCCTAAAGAGTCGGGCCCATGGGTGGAGAAGGGTGCTGATGGTTTGAGCTAATGTTAGAGAATGGTAGAAACAGATTCCCCCAACTATAAGCATTCATTGGAGAGTAGAAGGCCCAGGTTTTAATAAACTATTAGAAAATTCTGCATATATTGGTATGAAAAGATATTAATATTGGGAAGAACAGATTTTAGTTACTAATAGGCAAGCCAAATGTGTTACCTTCACCTTTTAATTAAGTTTTATATATATCATGTCTGTTTAAATAGAAGTTAAATTCAGAATGTATTATCAGATTGACACAAAGGAAGTTTTGTTACACTGATTGTTACACACTTATGAATCATCTGCTAAAAACAGTGGTTCCTCCTAAATGTAGTAAGGCCAAAAATTAATTTATATTTAGATCCCTTTAAAGTTTAAATAATCATATCCTGTCTATAGACTTTTTTTTTTTTTTTTAATGTCTTTTTTTTTTTTTTTTTGCGGTACGTGGGCCTCTCACTGTTGTGGCCTCTCCTGTTGCGGAGCACAGGCTCCAGACACGCAGGCTCAGCGGCCATGGCTCACAGGGCCCAGCTGCTCCGCGGCATGTGGGATCTTCCCGGGCCGGGGCACGAACCCGTGTCCCCTGCATCGGCAGGCGGACTCTCAACCACTGCGCCACCAGGGAAGCCCATATAGACTATTTTTGCCTAGGAGGTTAAAGTGTATGTCACATGTATAAAGGAAACATCAATGGCATGTCAGTATTTGATTCTACTACATGTTAGCCATGCCAGAGACCCTGCAGTCATACCTAATATAAACGGCTCATTGTGGGTTCACAACTGAAACAAACAAAAGATACAAACTGATCATGGGGCTTCCCTGGTGGCGCAGTGGTTGAGAGTCCGCCTGCCGATGCAGGGGTCACCGGTTCGTGTCCCAGTCTGGGAAGATCCCACATGCCGCGGAGCGGCTGGGCCCGTGAGCCATGGCCGCTGGGCCTGCACGTCTGGAGCCTGTGCCCCGCAACGGGAGAGACCACAACAGTGAGAGGCCCGCATACCGCAAAAAAAAAAAAAAAAAAAAAAAAAACTGATCATGATTTATTTTAATATTAAAATCTTACAGCACTTTTTAAGCATTTTATAAATTGATTTCAAAATGGATGAGGCAGTAACATTGAGGTTTAGCTAATTATGTTTAAATTAAATATAAGCATTTAAAATAACCATTTTAATTAAATACAAGACTCGGGCAACTAATCATTAAAAGTGGAATTGGTAACTTGAGATTTATCACTCTGAAACCCCTTGTACCACATATCTAATGAGTTCTTTCCTCTACTTCAATGGAAGATAAAATGTATCTCCCCAAAGTGGCTGCTAATAACAGATAACCCTTTCTTGGGTCATGGTTGTCAATTTGATATTGAATCAGAGCAAAAATGTCTACTTGCATACACAACTGTAGTTATTATTTGCTAAACCATTTTCAACTTGACTTATATTTTAGTCTATAAGTGCCTAAGAAAACCTCTAATAATTGTAATAGCTTTTATTACTGCAAAAGAAAATATATTTTGGTTGAAATTTTTTATAATTTTTATAGAGGAGACTGAGGAAGAAGAAAATCTAAATAATTTTGTGATTTAATTTTTTTAATTAAAATGATGTATTGCGGGGCTTCCCTGGTGGCGCAGTGGTTGGGAGTCCGCCTGCCGATGCAGGGGACGCGGGTTTGCGCCCCGGTCTGGGAGGATCCCACATGCCGCGGAGCGGCTGGGCCCGTGAGCCATGGCCGCTGGGCCTGCGCGTCCGGAGCCTGTGCTCCGCAACGGGAGAGGCCACAGCAGTGAGAGGCCCGCATACCGCAAAAAAAAAAAAAAAAAAAAAAAAAAAAAAAAAAAAAAATGATGTATTGCAATTTCAATTGCAGTTGAATAACACTGAATAGCTTCATTTTATAAATATACTTCAAACTTTATATTTGTAAGAATATACAAATGTGTTGCTATATTCAAATTTGTATATAAAAATGTATATTTATTTAAAGAAATCATTGGCTTGTTCTTTTTCTTATGTTTCAGTCTTTATTTTTTAATTAAATTATAGTTGATTTTAATATATTAGTTTCAGTTATACAACATAGTGATTCAATATTTTTTAGATTATACTCCATTTAAAGTTATTATAAAATATTGGCTATATTCTCTTTGCTATAATATATCCTTGTATATTATTTATTTTATACATTGTAATTTGTACCTCTTAATCTCCTACCCCTATCTTGTCCTTCTTCCCACTAGTAACCATTAGTTTTTTTCTCTATATCTGTGAATCTGTGTCTGTTTTGTTATATACATTCATTTGTTCTATTTTTTAGATTTCACATATGAGTGATATCATGTCTTTCTCTGACTTATTTCACTAAGCATAATGCCCTCCAGGTCCATCCATGTTGTTGCAAATGGCAAATTTTCATTCTTTTTCATGGTTGAGTAATATTCCTATGTGTGTATGTATACCACACCTTCTTTATCCATTCATCTGTTTATGGGACACTTAAGTTGCTTTCATATCTTGGCTACTGTAAATAATGCTGCTATAAACATTAGGGTGCATATATCTTTGGGAATTAGTGTTTTTGTTTCTTCAGATATATGTCCAAGAATGGAATTGCTGGATCATATGGTAGTTCTAGTTTTAGTTTTTTGAGGAACCTCCATACGGTTTTCCATAATGACTACACCAGTTTACATTCCACCAACGGTTTACTAGGGTTCCCTTTTCTCCACATTGGCTAGTTCTTATACTACAATGTAACTACCATTTAGCACATTTACCCTGACACATTGTAAGTGCTTGATAAATGTTTGTAAATTGAGTGAGTAAATATGTTGATATATTTTATAAAACGTCTTTTAAAAGATTTGTTTTAAAACCATTTATTGCTATATCTTACCTTCTACTTTAACCTGCTCTATTAGAATAGCTGATAAAGCTGAAGTGCATCTACTTACATCTTTGAAGGCAGTGTGTTTTTCTATTATCTATTGCTTTTCTGTGTTCTGGAAGTAGCACAAATGTTAAGAATCTAAAAGAGAGCAGGGCCTCTGCTGGCTGAGAGAGGGTGATTTAAAGGCAGGTTAGCTTGTTTTGTTCCTTGTACTAAGTATCTGTAATTACTGATTGTCACATTTTTCTTCTGTTGTAAAAACTGAACTAATTGAAGGTACTACCCTTAGGGGACGAATTCTACAGTGTAATGAATGTTGAGTGCCCTCTTGAGTTTAGCATGTTAATTATTCATAATTATAATGATTTCTGTTTATTTGGGAACTTTAGAAATAATTCTGGTTTATCAAAACAAATTGAGAAACAGAGTGGTTGAGGCTTTGTTTTTTTTATTTTATATTGAGGTCTCAGCAGGTGTATGAATATGCCAAGAAGTTCTCTGAGCAATGGAGCCAGTTTTCTGGCTCATAAGTGGATACTATTGATGTGTGCCATGTGCTGAAATAACTGAATGAACTTTACTCATTCTCCGGTTTCTCTAAAACTATTTGGGCAATATTGAGGTTGTGAGGGGAAGTGTTGACAAGGATTCAAATGGAAGAACTGGAAATAATGAATGAAAGCATGTTAATCAGAGAAGAAATACAATAGATTTGGTAGCTGGCTATTAGCCAAGTATATATAAAATTTTAAAGACTTTCCTTTTCTTGAAAGAGGTGTGTGTGGACCCAAGTGAAAGATGGACATTCTGGCTATTTTGGACTGAATAATCTTTATGTCTACTATTATCAAATACATGTTAGTGTTAATGATGTATTAGGACTGGGCTCCTACAGTCTATTTAGACTTCATGTGCATTCTTAATAATAGCCTGAAATGACAATGAAATATTACTTTTCAAAAAGGAGTTTGGCATTGCAAATCTGTTACGTTGAATTTTTTTTTCATTGTCCCATCAATTTCTTTTTTCATCTATCCAATACAACACTTTTTGTTTTAGAGCCATACATGTACTCTGCAGCTAGAGAATTACTCAGGTCTCCTAGTAATCTATATTCAGCTTAGGAAGAAGCAGCAGTTGCTTAATATCTTCAAGTAGTAGCAAAGGTAAGAATGATTGATGAATAATCATCATATGGTTGTAAAAAGGTCAATATATAGCATTCTTTAAAAGAGTACATTTAACCACTCTCAACCTAAAATCCTCAGCAGCCAGATCAGAAACAAGAACATTACGTGAAAGCACACGTGGGTAGCCCCCAATTTACAAGTCCACCTCTGATCAAAGGGAATTAGCAATTACATATTCCAGGGTTAGGCTCAAATGTGAGCTCTGTCCTTCATCAACAAATTGTTTAATAAAAAGACTGGAAGTACTTTAAAAAAAAAAAAGAAAGAAATGTTCTGATCATACTTAATATGCTTCTTCCAACACAGATTTTTAACCACAGATACTGAGGAGTGGAGAGAAAAAAAAAAAAGACTAACGGGAAGATCACTTTGCCTCTGTCTCTACCCCCAGGTGCTAACAGAGCAGGGAACAAGCCAAAAGGACAACAGTAGATGCGGAGAGGCCATGGAGCATCCACCAACCAGATAATCATCGCTGGAATAACTGGAGGTGTCTGAATGTAGGTATGTGTACCAAAGACTTCTGTGTGTTCCTGCAATCCACAATCTAGCTTTCCCATTCATGTTATACACCTGCCGTCTCATCAGCCTTTTGAAAGCCCTACTTGGCAGGACTTGGAGGCACGCGCATATGCACACAGCCACTCAGAAATGCAGGGCGGCTCTCCAGCAGGAGGTCCTCTCTCCTCTGTGGGCTTTTAGAACATTCTACAGAATGACTTTAAACTGCCTCCTGATTCTGTAATCTCAGCGTTCCCATATAGAAACATTTCCCACTGGCACTGAGTATTGTTTCCTGAGCACAGAAGGCCTTTGTCTTTGCTGTCCCACTATCTGAAATAACTTTCCCAAATCCTCTCTGCTGGTTTTAGTTCTGTTTTTCCTCCAAGACCTAAGTCAGGTTTCACGTACATGACAACATCTTGCTGATTCCCCATCCCAATTCATTCCTTCCTTTCAAACGTGTGTAGGGCTTGTAGTCATACCTCTCCTCTGGCATTTGACACCTTCTATCATGTATGGTTGTTTCTCTCTTCATGCGTCTATCCTGTGTCCTCAGTGTAGCTGTTTATTTCTGAAGAGGCAGGATCTGTTGCATTTTTGTATCAGAGTCCAGGACCAGGGGAAATGGGCTTGAAAAGAGCCACCATGATGGAGCGAGGCAACAAAGGGGCATGGTCAAGAACACAGACTCTAGAGCAAAGCTGCCTGAGTTTGAGTTGCTGCCCAGCCAACTACTAGCTGTGTGACCCTGGCAAGGTTTTTTAAAAAACTTTCTATGGGGCTTCCTTGGTGGCACAGTGGTTATGAATCTGCCTGCCAATGCAGGGGACACGGGTTTGATCCCTGGCCCGGGAAGATCCCACATGCCGCGAAGCAACTAAGCCTGTGTGCCACAACTACTGAGCCCGTGTGCCACAACTACTGAAGCCCACATGCCTAGAGCCCGTGCTCCACAACAAGAGAAGCCACAGCGATGAGAAGCCCACGCACCGCAACGAAGAGTAGGCCCCTCTCGCCACAACTAGAGAAAAGCCTGTGAGCAGCAACAAAGACCCAACGCAGCCAAAAATAAAATAAATAAATTTACTAGAAAAAAACCCCACAGAACTTTCTATGTCTTCATCTTCTCATCTCCAAAATAGGAATAATAGTAATACACCCATCTCCTTAAGTTGTAAAATTTCAGTGAGCTAATAAAGAAAAAGAGCTTAGAATAGCGTCTAATACATATCAAACACTCAAAAATCATTACTTATTTGTTACTGTGTATACAATGATAGTTCATCTCATTTAATTTCTCAATAATACTAGAAGATAAATGGCATAATTCCCATTCTAAAAACTGGAACCCTGTGACCCTGAGCGGTCAGGTTACTGCCTAAGATTGAGAGAAGAGTCAGAGCAAGAACCAAAGGGTCTGACGCTAAACCCTGGGCTGTTTCACTCCCCACGCTGTCTCACGCAGGTGCCAGGTGACTAGTTCATATTGATAATAATGAAATTTATTCTTCTCTATTCTTATGGCTTAAGCCAAATTTGACTCAACAAGTATTTCTAGTCCCAGGCACTGAAGGAGAAAGATGAAGAAAATACAAGATGGCTATTCCTACCCTAGGATGTTTTACAATCTAGGTGATTCAAGTAATGAAACAAAGCAGAAATATCTAACACATTTTTTAACCTCTCGTCTCGAGGTTCCTTATGAGACTGGCTCTTCCATGGTCCCTCCCTCACCCCATGTAATAATGTAGGTTGGACGTAGTATCATTGTCTACAAAGATAACACTTTGGGGTTTGGTGGAATGTGCTACTTAAGAGTAAACTATAAAATTTATGAGTTTTTAAATTGTTTTATTTTATTTGAAATTATTTTGGAGAATTTACAAAGAGCTCTATTAAACTTGGCAGACTAGCCTCTCTTGGGATCTCTCTATTTTCTAGGAAATTATCAACAGTCTTGTTCCTCTCACTGCCAGAATTCCTCAGCTGCTGCTACTTCATTTGTGCTTAGCACTTAGCTCTGTGTTGGGATGTAGTAGATGACTGATAAATCCTTGATTAAGTTGAATTTTGTCACCCTACTAATACTTAAATATGCTCTGCTCTCCTGGCCTACCAATGAATTACAGAGTAACTTCAGAAGTCCTCTGTGGACCTAGAGGAACTACCTTATGTGAAGCATACCCAAGAGAGAGGAGTGGGAGAACTAACATGTTTGAACACTTACCTTATTCTAGGTTTTTTACTCTGCATACAGCATTTTATTTAATTCTCAAAGTAACTCCATGAAATAGGTATTATTATATCCCCTTTACCAGCAAGGAAGCTAAAATTTAGAGAGTTTAACTAACATATTGTAAAAATCACAAAGCTGGTGAGAAAGTATTTCCAACACAAGTCTAATAAACCAAGCAAATGATGAAGTAGTAATGGCGCTGAAGTGAGGGTTCGATTCAGAGTTACGGGGCAGGGACTACGTTTTGACACTAACTACAAGTGACTCAGACACATCATAGAACCTCTTCATGCCTCAGTTTCCTCATCTCACATGACATTGTCAGGAGGATCAAAATATTTTATTTGTAAGATGGCTTTGAAATTATCATTAACATTACAAACATATAGTCACGGGTCTGGTAAATATAAATACCGAAACATTGGAGAAATCCCAAAATGGTTTGAAATTCCTAGTGGGCTATGGGGAGAAGGTGGAAGCATTGAAAGGAAGCAAAGACCAAACGTGAAGAAACATCAGGCCTGTGTAGGGACTCTGGGAGCAGATCTAGAAAAGATGGCTCTAGTACCAAGGCTGACCCAATGCTGTTCAGTTGCCAGTTACCAAGTGACAGTTATCATGTCCTTAAATGTGGGTATAATGGCCATAATCACTAAACCAAGGACTAGACACAGGACAAAAACATTGGAAATCAGGACTGTTGCATACGGAACCAGATATCTTGTATAAAGAATGGTTGTGTGGCAAGCTTCTCATTCGGAGGATTAAGAGTAATACTGTCCTTAAATACATAGTTCGAAAATATGTATCCAGCTCCCAAAGTACCTAAAACAGCAGTCCCCAACCTTTTTGGCACCAGGGACCGGTTTCGTGGAAGACAGTTTTTCCATGGACCGTGCCGTGGTGGGGGGATGATTTCGGGATGATTCAAGTGCATTACATTAAATGTGCACTTTATTTCTATTATGATTACATTGTAATAGATAATGAAATAATTACACAACTCACCATAATGCAGAATCAGTGGGAGCCCTGACCTTGTTTTCTTGTAACTAGAGCATCCCATCTGGGGGTGATAGGAGACAGTGACACCCAAAGTGTTTTGCTTATGTCCAGTCTACTCTGTAATCTCGTTCTGGTTGCTGTCACTGCAGAAAAACCCTGCTTCACAAAGATAGGATGTTGGAAATGGAAGCAGGCATTTCAGTGCTTTTGTGGCAATCTCAGGATATTCTGCCTTGACTTTATTTTATTATTTTTTATTTTTTTAACATCTTTATTGGAGTATAATTGCTTTACAATGGTGTGTTAGTTTCTGCTTTATAACAAAGTGAATCAGTTATACATATACATATATCCCCATATCTCTTCCCTCTTGCATCTCCCTCCCTCCCACCCATGGGTTCGTGCCCCAACCTGGGAAGATCCCACATGCTGCGGAGCGGCTGGGCCCGTGAGCCATGGCTGCTGAGCCTGCGCGTCCGGAGCCTGTGCTCCGCAACGGGAGAGGCCACAGCAGTGAGAGGCCCAAGTACCGCAAAAAAAAAAAAAAAAAAGACTGAGTTAAGTAATATTGAAACAGTGAAATAAATCATGTTAAACACCGAAAAATGAATGCTTCAATTTCATGGCTGGAGGTGCTGACTATGGGCTGAAGTGGGAAAAAAAAGCCTTTCCAAAGGAAGGCAACTGGCTAGGCAGAGAGGATGGATGGCACTGGCTGGGCCGGTGTTTGTGGTGGAGGTGCCCAGGCAGCAAGTACATTTATTATCCTGAAGGTTTGTGTAGGGGAACTGGAAAAGATAAGATTGGAAAAGGAGGTCAGGTCCGATAGCCAAAGGCTTCGATTCTAGCTGAAGACTCTGGCCTTTGGCCTCTGGGTGATGGGGAGTCATTGAAAAATTTTGAGCAAGGGAATGACATAATTAAAATAGTGCTTTAAAAAAGAATAATTTGGCAGGACTAGAGAGGATGGTTTGGTGGAAAGAGAACAAGAGCAAAGAAACTACTGCAATAATTTGAGTCTAAGGTGATGAAGTTCTGGACAGAGTAACAATGGGACTAGAAGGAAGAAATAAATGCAAGAGAGAGTGCAAAGAGAGACATAAAAGAAGGTGATGACTAGATATGGGAGAGAGAGGCACAAAATAGGTTAACTTTAAATTCTGTTTAGGAACTTCTATAGTTTATACAAGTGGATAGTGTTCACTGGATTTTATATACAATATTCATGGTCTGAGATGTCATTAGATTCAAGGAAGATCTTGCTTTTACTCAATGTAGCATTACTTTTAGCAAAATCTACAGTGAAGTCCTGCTTTCCAAGAGATAGTAGATGATATTGTAAAAATGCCTGAGAGAATAATTCTAACTGGATATCATAGTAGTAATAGTAATAATAATAATAACAACCGTGGTTACAGAATGGTAGCAAAATTAGATGAGTAAAGAAAATTTAACAAAATGCTGATATTTAACTTACCTCCAGAATTCCAACTTATTAGTTTAGCTGTTGTATTTTCTACCAAATTGACTTCTAAAACAGTGAATTGAATCTGTAGAGTACATTATTTTCACACATTATTGATATGATTCTCTAGTAATTTGGGGTTTATTTGGTGCCTTCCCCCAAGGATTATTTCCATTGTCTTCAAGATGTCTTTGTATAATAATTACTTGACTTTATAGATGGAAAAATTAAGCCATAGAGAAAGTGAATTCAAATGACTTATCCAAGGTGGTGTGAGAGCAGAAGAATATATCTTTCCTATGGATCCAGTGGACTACATAAAAATAAAACTAGAAAGACATCAATATTCTTTTCAGTTGTTTAGTTTTAATGAAAATACTCAGTGCCAGGCAAATGCAACCTTCTTCCCTAGAACGAACACACACACACACACACACACACACACACACACAGACACACACTCTCTCTCTCTCTCTCTCCCTCTCTATCTCTGTCTCTCTCTCCATTGCATTACTATGATATATATATATATATATCAGTTACTTCAAAAAGCAAGTGTCATTTTAATATTACTTAGATGCTGTTTTTAGTGCATCAAGTAAGACATATTGTGGCTTCTAACATTAATTCATTCCCCACTTAGCATTGTTAAGAATATTTATGTTCTAGTATAGAGCAAAACATATTGTTACCCATTTTCCCCAGCTTTGATATAAAAGCATTCTTCAGTTGTTTTCTAGGGACGAATGTTGTCAAAGTTTGACAGTAATTTATGTTGTCAGTCCATTACGTTGATTTTATGGCAGCCAACACAACTATTGTCCATTTATGAGAAACCCGAGGACCACTCTAGGTCTCGGCAAAGGCCGTTTGATACCTGCCCTCTCATATGGCTGACCTTGAGGGGAGCTGAGTTTGGTAATTTATGGCAAACGCTATCAAGGAAGACCTATTTGCAAGATTCACTGTCATTTAGTGCTAAATGATCATCGCTGAGTCCAGAGACAATCTGAGCTCCTGACAGAGCAATCCCATAAAAAATATTGCCTACCCACCCAGGTGTCCTTTCCAATTATCTGGAGTAGAAATTAATACTTTTAAAAGCTGCTAGTTTTTAAAAGGTTATTACAATTTATTCCAGCCGTTTCTTTTGCACATTATGATGAATTAGTTTATTACACCATTATTTTCCATGTCAGCTTTTTAGAAGATTGAATCATAATGTTGAAACATTAGTGTGAATGGCAAACATACTATTTTACAGTTGAGTAATATATTTCTTTGAGAAAAATGTGCTCCGTTTTTAATAACAGGTAATTTTATGTTTATGTTCCCTAATGCTGTTGTCAGGTATTATTTATTTCTGTTTGGTAAGAAGTAGAGAACTTTCTCTTCAAATGTTAATGATGGTTTAGACAGATTTTAGAGTCATAGTAAGAATATATGACTTAAAAGTAGAAAATATAAATTGTAAGTGTTTTTCCCTGAAAGCTTATATTTTCTAAGGTTTTCTTGACACCAATTTAATATATGATTAATTCCAGGGAGAGTAATACTTCTGTCTTAATTTTTTCTCTAAAGGTAGTGGACAGGAAGGTGGATTTTTTATTCGTTTTTCTAAGGTTCTAACAAGTTTCAAGTTTTTCTTTAATAAAAAAACTTTTTTATCCTAAATGTTTTGTTGCTTCATAAATCATTTAGTGATGTTCTATCATTTACAGGTACTTTTTATATAATATTAATTAGCACTTTAATAGAGATTTATTTTTTTCAGTCATTGTTCTCTATTTACTGTCTACTAAAATTGTAAAGAAGTATAGTTAATTTTCTATTTACCAGGTATTAAAAATACTCATTTTACCTCTATGTGATGAAGATTGATTAGATGTATTCTAAAGAATACTCAGTGTTCTATATTTTTATTCATATAGCAAATATTTTTTGGACACCTGTTACGTGCCAGGCATTGTAAACTGTGGAGTTGGGACAGAGCCATAGCAACATTTTAGAAATTTATTCTTTTTATTTCTGTTACAATTATTTTTATCCCTACGGTTTTTAAAAAATACAACTCCACAAAATTCTGAATCCTGAGTAAACTGAACATGTAAACAAATTCAGTAACACTTTGGAAGCTTTACATTTGCTACCTCCAATCCCACAAATGCTTGCCAAAGGAAATAGCGTTTTTTTCTTTCTCATCAAACACATTTGTTTCTTTAGCAAACGTTTTCAATATTGAAGTATTTATTTTTGTTGATATGACTGAAACAAATGTTAGTTTTAGCAGAATTACGATTCACAACATTCTATAAATTTTTCCAATTGTGCAAGACGATTTCTTGATAACGTATAGTCTGATAATGGGAGTGCCAAAGTTTCTTTTCTCAGGGGGTGAATTTTTACTGAAGTGTGGTATACATACAGGGAAAATGCACACATTATAAGTATACAGCTCAATGCATGGTCACAAAGTGAGCAGATCTGTGTAAGCAGCACTCAAATCAAGAGACAAAAATCACCAGCATTCCAGCAAACATCCCTGTCTCCTTCCAGCTACCACCTCCCACCCTCACCCCAGTAAACATTCTTCTATTTGTGGCATCTTAGATTACATTAGGTTCTTTTTTGAACTTTATACAAATAAAATCAGGATAAAAGTATGACATCTTTTCCTCAACGTAATGTTTTCGAGATTCATCCACATGGTTGTATGTAGTTGTACTTTATTATCATTGCCACATGGTGTATTTCTTCATTTAAATATACCATATATTATTTACCCAATCTACATTGATCACTAGATTGATTATATTTGGGGATTATTGCAAAAAAAAAATGCTTGTATGAGCATTAACATATATATCACTTGATGAAAAATGAAAGCATTTCTGTTGGAAATATCCTAGGAGTAGAATAGCTGTGTCTCAGGATAGGTATAGATTCAGGTTTCATAAATACTGCCAAACATTTTCCAGAGTCCTGGTAATCTCTTACACTTACTAGTTATTTTCCTTTGGACCCCAAGCTTTAAAATAACTGGGGGGAATTGGAGCGAATAATTTCTAGGTTTCTTTCAGGCCCCAAATTCTGTAATTCAGTACTTGTTTACAGTGGAGAACATTAGCATCGATTTCAACATAAGGCAAATAATGAAAGTCTGCTATTTGGTTTTCCATTATATTTCTCTATTTGCATCTGGATTTGACTGTTAATGAACCTGAGCATTCATATTTTATGCTAAATAATGAAATTACGGTAACTGATGCAGAAGAGCTGGAAAGTTTTCTGGTTTGCCCAGTTGCACTTTTTTCACGTAACACAAAACGTTGTTTGCCAGGCTGATGGTAATAACTAGCCAAATGCAAAACAGTCTCTCCCTTCAATGTTCCTGGTTATTTCCACTGGAGTAAATCAGGGGTTGTAGGTGTACATCTCTTTCGGTATTTTACACAAAACAAGTACTCAGTACATTTTTGATGAACTCATTTATCCATTTTGTTGAATGGGGGTTTTTTGTGGGGGAGGGCTTTGGGGGTTTCATAGAATCTTGATTCTACCAACTGACTTTGGCCAAATTATTAATCTCCATTAGTCTTATTTTCTTCATCTGCAATGTGAAGAAATAATAGAACTTGCCTCATGGATCACTATGAGAATAAATGACATAGCACACGTGAAGCACTTCACACAGTGCCTACACATGATACCCAATAAATATCAGGTGGTGTTATTGTTGTTTTTTAAATTTTAAGATGGATATTCTTCCAACCTCTGTCTAAAAATAGTAAAGGTTCCATTGTTCATACTTTGTGGATAGACAGATATGCTATAAAGTCAATCAGAACCTGACATCTAGATTTTATTCTTCTTTTTGTTAATTCTTCCAAAAATAAGTATTGAGTACCTACTATGTGCTATGCACTATGCAACATTGTACACCTGCAATCCCCGATTTCACCGTAAACAGTCCAGACCTGCTCTGGGCACAGAGCCGATATGGCTCGCAAGTCCTCATGCAGTGATTGTGTGGTGGGACTCGGTATGAAAGGGAAGTCCAGACACTATGGATTACACAGAAGAGGCCCTTCACTTCAGGAAAACTTCCTGGAGGAAGTGACAGCTCAACTAAAAACTGATAGATGCATACGACTTAACCAGGTGAGGGAGGGGTAAGGAATGTACAAGAGCTAGAGCATACCAGGCAGAGGAAATAGTATGAGCAGACTGGAAGATTTTCAGAAAGACTGAAGCTTAGCAGACTAAATATGGGGAAAAGAAAATGAAATGTGTCCAGAAAAAAGAGAAAAAGAGGTAAAGCTAAAACGGTAAGGCGATGCCAATCCATTAAGCCCTTATAGATTGGACGTTGGACTTTGGACTTTATCTTGACGATAATGAGAAACCATTGAATGGTTTTAAATTTGAGTATCTTGATCAGATTTGTATATTAGAAGGACCACTGTTGGTACAGAGTGAGGAATGGATTGGGTGGGAACAAGACAAGAGGCAGGAAGACCAGATAGGAGGTTGGGACAGTAAAAACGGTGGAGGTATCAGCAGTCTGGATTCAGATCTCCGCAGTGAAAACAGGGAGAAGAGGATGGATAAAAAATATCTCACTTGGAAATCTAGTATGGCACCCACAGTCCTCGCACAAACAATGGAATGGACAGTCATAGATGTCACTGAAGGAAAGAAAACAGAAGGAAGAGGAGGTGGAGGTGGAAGATGGATATATTCCAGCTGTGGTGCTTGAAGGCTTGTTGAGTTTGAAGTGCCTGTGTTATCTAAGTGCAGAAGACCAGTAAGAGCTAAATAAATAGCTTTGAGTTTAAGAGAGAAATCTTAGCTGAAGATGTAAGTAACACGGTGATTGAAGCAACCATGAACACCGGACAGGTTGCTTAAGCAGAGTTTAGAGTGAGAAGACAGAGCCTTAGAACAGAGCCCTGAGGTAAAACCATATTTCAGATATCGATGGAATAAGAGGTACCTCAAAGGACACTGAGAAGGAACAGCCACAGACGTGGTAGGAAAATGTAGAGTGTGGTTATCATGATGGCCAATATGGGATAAAATGTTTTCAGAAGAAGAGAATGAATGGCTGGTGGTGGCAGATGCTGCCAAGGTATGAAATAAGCTGGATACTGAGACGTGTAACCACCAGATTTGGCAACAAGAAGATCTGTGGAAACTTTGCTAGGAAGTGGCTGGCTTTGAGCAAGTCGAGGTACAAATAATAAATGGAAACATAACTAAGATTTGATGGAATTTCAGGTAAATGTGATGACTAAATAGCACGTTACAGAACTGTATTAGTAAGGGAATTTACTCTGAGATCTGTTAAATACATATTTGAAAACTTAAATACAACAACAACAAAATATCTACCACTTCGATCATGTTTTTTTTTCCATAATGGGTATTCATCACTGGTTTAACATATACCTTTGAATCATAAAAATGTCTTTAGAAGAATATGAATTTTATGTCTTAATCTGATTATTAGTAACTCGCCTCTTGAAACTCAGCTGAGAATTCTGAAGAAACAGGAATGGGGTGAGGGAGAATGTTCCCTTTAGAGAAATTCCTTTTGGAGATTTTTTTGTTAATATTGCAAAGAATAGAATGTGGAAGCAAAGCATGGAGGAATTCCAACTGTAAGGAAAGTTCCTGTCCTTGCATTTACATATATGCAGAGTCAAACTTGGAGAGAGAATATACTCATTGGCGGAAAAGTCGATGATTCATTGTTGTGAGCTAAGAGGGTACATGTTATAAATCATAAGCAGGAGAAGCAAGTTCTGTTTTCCCTGCCCTGTTCCACTGTTGAAAATTCTTTCATTTTCAGCTCCTTTCATTTCAGGAGCAGCTCCCGTTGGGGCACCAGGGTAAAGCGTAGCAAATTCATTTAGGAGGGTGTAGGAACACTATGTGAAAGCACTGCTTCCAATTCATCTATAAATGTAGGGTGCGTTTATCCTCACATTTCACACCAAGCCCCAAACCAGTTTAATGCGTAAGATTCGTGTTTAAAAGAGATTTGAAAAGGATCGTGTTTGGGGAATTTTCCTTTTAAAAAAATATATAAGGTCACTGGGGAAGGGTAAGCTGTGACGAAGTGAGAGTGGCATGGACATATATACACTACCAAATGTAAAATAGATAGCTAGTGGGAAGCAGCCGGATAGCACAGGGAGATCTGCTCAGTGCTTTGTGACCACCTAGAGGGGTGGGATCGGGAGGGTGGGAGGGAGATGAAAGAGGGAGGGGATATGGGGATATACGTATATGTATAGCTGATTCACTTTGTTATACAGCAGAAACTAACACACCAGTGTAAAGCAATCATACACCAATAAAGATGTTAAAAATAAATAAATAAAATAAAATCTTTGCCAGTTTCAAAAAATATATATATATAAGGTCACTTAGGTGGATGATAGAATGGGTCCTTTCACGGACAGGGCGTCCTCTCACAGTGGCTTTGGTCCTTGAAGGCAGAGCTAAGGAGCAGTGCTTTGTGGAGCAGTTGGTGCAGTCAGTGGCAGAGCCCTGCAGGGCACCCCTCACCCTTGTCCTCCACCTCACTGAGCACCTCCCCTCTGGGGATGGAGCACACTCTGTTCTCGCTTCATCTCCAGCACAGCTGAGAGATCGACACTCTAATTATGTTCATTTCACAGAAAGGGAAAGTCAGAACCTGAGAAATAAGTAATTTGCCCAAGTACACAACTAATAAGTAACAAGACCTGGATTCAAACCCAGATTTTTCCACAGGGACATTCTGGAACTAAAGAGTTGTGTGCTTGTTTTGTTCATTTTTGTTTTTGTTTTGGCTTTTTGCTTTCTTTCCAAGTTTTGAATAGAGTCTATTTGCCTGATTAACAGAAGACTAATATGGTTATCATCTAAATCTATCGTGGGCTTCACTTTACCACCCCATTCTTTTCTTTCCTTTATTCTTTATATGTATTTATATCTTATATTTATCTCTGCAGACCACTTACAATTGGGGGAGAAGATGAAGGAGGAGATATTTTATTAAGTCATGAGATAGAGTATGATACATCAAAATGTAGTATCATAATCAAATAAGATATATTATCAATAGAGTCAAACACGTTCATGTTAAACAGAGATATTATTCCATAAAATAATTAGCATAAATTTGTTCAGCAAATACTTCTTGAGCATCTACTACTCATACATATAGGGCTCTCCTGTATGCTGTGTCAAAGGTGGAGTACGAACCAGAAGGCAGATGGAGCTGACCTTCTAAGTGGGAGAGGGGAGAGGTAGACAGTAAACACATATATAACCACGGAAGCGGGGAAAGAGAAGGCAAAGTCAAGTAGAAAGGGAGTGCCAAGGGGATGGAAAGAGAGGCACTGTGTTCTCAAGTAAGGCAGTCAGGGAAGACTTTTCAGGTGAGTTAAAGTTAGAAGCCACAGGGAGCAAACCCTGCCCACAGCCCAGTGCATTGCACCTCAGGAAGAGGAACCCTTACCAACCAACCCAAGGCAGGAACTTGCCAAGTGTTTGTGTGTCTCTACCTCTCTTCCCCAAGGCAAGGAGGCCAGGTAGCCAGAATGAATAGGTTAGGGGAATGGAGAATGGCTAGCAAGCTACTAAATCCGACAGGCCTGGTAATGGGGCAGCTGGTCTGACGTCAGAGGGCCCTGTAAGTCACATAATGACTTTAGTCAAATCTAGTAAGCAAGTCACATTTACAATTAATATTGCTTTCACATGTCCAATCCAAGTTTTACCGGTTTGTTCCTCTTTCGGGTTTCCTCTTAGTTGTAAATAGATCCAGTTGGATGATTTGTCCTGAAACCAAGGAGAGCAGGATCAGAAAATAAGCAAGCTGCCACTCCCCTCTCCTCCCCTGGAACAGGCAGCAATACAAGATCACAGATTTCTCTAGTCTCCCTGTAAAAGGTCAGAGCTGGCCAAGAGATGAACCATTCCAGACATAGCCTTTCCCACGCCGATTTTTCCATCTCTCCTCCCCAACCCACGTGCATTTATTAATAGCCTGAAGTCCAAGAACCAAGTCTCCAGCAGCTGAATTTGCTTCTGCTTCTGTCCACTTCCTTGACCCAGGAAATAAAACCCGCTGTGATCCTCTCTGCTCCCCACTGAACCCCCTCCTGACCGCATGTGTGCTCGGTCCCCTTGGGTCTCCTAGGTAATTCCTCCCTGCTCACTGTTGCCCACTTGAAGGGACCTGAACAGCAAAGAGCTGAAGGGAAAATAATCTTGACCTTCCTGAGTCAAGAAAGGTCGAGATTATTGGCTTTTTCATCTGCCAAATGGGCCTGATCTTGCCCAGCCTGCAGAATTGTTGTATGGGGTAGTAGCTATTAATAAAGTGATTATGGCTGATTCCAGCTGAGTCCTTGATCCGATAGGAGAAAAAGGAGGGCAAAAAGGGGGCCCCAGGAACTTGAAATAGAAGAAACAGAGGTGAAAATTACTTACGTTTTTGTTCTAGCCTCATAGTCTCACCATACTGCCACTTCTAAGTGCAGAAGAGTTAACTAGAGTGAGATAACACAGAATATGATAGTCCAGGGCCAAAGCTTGATCTGTCCATCAATATGGTGTGATGGGAGTCTGCCCAGTTGAGAACATGAATATGAAAATGAGCACCAGGCAATACCTGCCCTTAAGAGTGGCCAGAGTTTTTCAATGGGTGGGAAGAAAGAGTATATCAATGAAGATATAGAAAGAGACAACATTCGGAAAATTAGGATGTATAACAGAATTCCAATAGAATATGTAAATATTCTAACCTATTGTCACTTAATGGGGGATTGTTGAACATTATTCTGTTAGCTATACTGAAGCAGGGCAGATGCAGGGTGTCAGGGCCTGGCACAGCCCCACCAGCACAGGACATACAAGAGGCTACATATCAGCCATATGTACTCTAAGGAAGTCTAAACTAAAAGACGGAGACCACTCTGAACGGCAGCAGTCATGTTACCACTAGCACAGACATTGGGCAATAAAGGGATGTTTTGATGGGAAACTTAAATAGAGCAACTGGGAATATTCAGGCAAATGTGTAGGGCCTCAATCATTGGCTGGGATCATAGGCAAGACTTCAACTCTTTGTAGAGTCAAGAGGGACAAGAGGGGTTAGAGACTAGGACTAACATGGGGTAAACTAAAGAGTGTGGAAATTATTTGCCAGGTCTTCAGGCAGATTCAGTTAACAAAACTAAAATCCAATATATAAAGACAAGACAAACTTTGGAATCACAACCCAAAGCATAGGCAAAAGCACGTAACAGCAAAAGCTACATGATGCTGACACCAAGATCCTACATCCCTCCCAGCTGAGGTGGGCACTGATTGGTGCCTGCATTTGGGAGGTTAGGACACAGGAAGAAAGTGTGCAGAGGCAGAGAACTGAACCAGTGCTAACCCCTCTCATCTAGCAAGCTCTCAGTAAAATCCGCGTTAGCCCCTGGATTTCCTCGGGCTGCAAGATGAAATTCTGAGAAGACGAGAAAAGTAAATCTGTAGAGTTGTTTGGGGGTTTCAAATTCTTTATAAAAACCACTTCTTGCTTAGCTCATATAGTTACAGAATAATTCTTAATTATCTAAAATTTCACCTCTAGGTGGATTTTAGTGAAGAATTATGTCCTCAGAAACTTAAAATTCTGGAATCAAAAGTAAAGACATTAAAAATGTAGGTGTCGGGCTTCCCTGGTGGCACAGTGGTTGAGAATCCGCCTGCCAATGCAGGGGACACGGGTTCGTGCCCCGGTCCGGGAAGATCCCACATGCCGCGGAGCAACTAAGCCCGTGAGCCATGGCCGCTGAGCCTGCGCGTCCGGAGCCTGTGCTCCGCAACGGGAGAGGCCACAACAGTGAGAGGCCCGCATACCGAAAAAAAAAAAAAAAAATGTAGGTGTGTTAATAATAGTTAATGAAGCCTGAGAGTGGTATGTGCTGTGCAGATGTGAGTACACTGAGAGAAACACAACTGTGCACTTGCAAAGATGGATTCTTTTTCATTAAAAAGAGAAAAAGTAAAATGTGTGCTAATATTGAGAATGGAGACTAAAATTTTCTTTTGAATAAATCCAAGAACAGAAACGTGAACTTGCCAGTTTACAATTAACTCAGACACAGAATAGGATACAAGAGGAGAGCAGAATGTTGTTGAATTGGAAAAGAACAACCTTATAAAAGCTGGCACAAGAACTTGTGTTTTCCTGTTTTAATTTACAGTTTGCGAAGTGTTGATATAACTCTACATTTTATATAATTTGATTGTAAGTGTCTTCTTTCAAAGGGACTTTGAGTATATTGGAATTCATTGGGCAAATGCTTATTCAGAAGCAAATGGTTATCCGTCTACTTATTGGCTTCCAGAGAGAGCTTGTGCTGGTTCGTTTAGACCACTGGAATCCTGGCCACGAGCAAGCTAATCAACAAGATGGCTAGTTACATTTATGAGTATTTCTTTTAGAGACATTTAGTTTCAATCCCACAGATGGTAGTTGCAGTCCGTTAGTCTCTGAGCCAGACTTTTCCGTGTCCTCTTGTACTTAGCAAGATTGCTATCGCAGCAACACAGTTACTCCAAATTCAGTGAGACTCAGTGGGGCGAAAACAAAGCTACGTCACAGCAATTTAACCCCAGCTCACCTTCCCCTTTACTGGATACACAATCGAACACCTGCTGAATTCTGTTCCACATAATGAGAACATCTGAGCAACAAAGATCAAAGAACACTGACATTTGATCTTAAAGGCAATACAGTAGAACCCCATTATAGAAAAGATTTTTATTATGTGGTTTCAGATAGCGATTCTGTGGGTCAAATCATGCTGCCCAAAATAAACAAAACCCCTAAACATCCTGACTCAGTATGGTTGGTTTGTAAGGCCTATACCTCATCATCAACATTTTCAGGTGTTTGATTCGATCAGAATTAGCCTTCATTTGAATGACTTGAAAAATCATCATTTAAAATTTACAGGCATAAGGGAATAGGTGTTTTCTGTTTTTTTATTCATGGTTTAAGCAGTGAAATATGTGAGTTGAAAGAATATTAATTTATACTAGAATTCCCACTTTCAAGAATAAGCAAAATACTTTGAGTTTTGAAAATGTCTAAAACACAAGTTTTCCAGTGTAATTCACAGAAGACACCTTGACTGTCCCTTCTGGGTTTTTTTTCTCCATGCTTCTAGTGAATAAATAAATATGATCACAAATGACAATGCTTTCTTTCATGGTTTTATTGTAACTACTGAGTTCATTTCCTACAGTCAGGTATTACCTCCTTCTCTGGGCCTTTTAAAATATATATATTGTACATTATAGAATGCAAATCCCCCTCACCTTCTCCCACCATACTCTAATAGCTTACGAACCCCCATATTCTTCACAAAATCTCTCCTGAATGAAAATGAAGTAGGGCTTTCCCCTCCAATCCTCCATATTAAGGTCTAATTGCAACAGCTTTCCACAATTCTCTACTCTGTAAAGGGCACTTGTATAATTCCTTATGTATGAAGTAAACACTTACTTTGATGTGCTTGGTCAAAAAGGCAGCTGAATCTCTATACATTTGCTTATGAGATCACTCATCTTAGAAAACTTTAAGAGGGCAAACACTGAACAGCCATCATTTTGTACTCTGTGGGACTGGAGCCTGATGGAGCTTGGTGGTGTTTTATGTTTACGGTTGTGTGGACATAGTCTGTGTGACATCTAGACCTGTGTGCATGAATAAAAGTACAGGTGATAACCTCCACAGGACATCTAAAGCAGTTCAGTGTATTGGAAGAGTGTTGTTGAATTATTTCCATTCAGGTGGCAATAATGAGCAAGAGACTAGTTTTCAACAAGAGTACTTGATGGCAGCCAAGAAAAACGTAATTAGCCATTCCTTACTCCCTACTGAATACAAATTCTCGTATCTAAAAGTAACACTAGGCCAAGAGTAGCAGAGCATCCTCCTGGCAGAAATAGAGTCATTTCTCACTTAGCTAACATGTTCGTCTAACCAGCAAAGGGGAACTGTATCTTAAGAATACAGTTCTTGATACTGGATGGTGCAGAATTACCAAGATATTTAACAGTGCTGTAATTCATTCAAGATGACTTTTGAGTAGCTGATAAAAATGAAAACTTTTATGTGTGTATTGCACTTTCCTACATGTAATTTCAGGCGGCGTGATACGCCCCAGATTCAAAACTCCTGCTGACTCTAAGAATTTATAATGTCTAGAAAAATGATTTTGTGGTGCCTAGAACTGAAATTTCAAATTTAAAGTCACTCTAGAGATGATGCTTATTACATTTGTTCTTATATCAAATATATCGAATCATTCTGAAATCATGATTTCATGGATTGGGATGAAGGAGGATTTATTTGCTATGCCAAAGAAATCCCAAACCGCTGAAGCTTACATATAATAGAAGTTCATTTCTCACCGCCCTAACCACTTGGAGTGAGCAGTCCAGGCTGGTAGGGTAGCTCTGCTCCATGAGATTATTCCAAGACCCAGGTTCCTTCCTGGGTTGTTTTCCATCATCTTCATCTTCATGGTTGAAGCTTCAGGTGCTCCTACCCATGAAAGAGCAGAAATGAAGGGCAATCGGGTAAATGATATGGAAGTAGTCCACCACGTCACTCAGCTCACAGTCTGTTAGTGAGGATTCAGTCATATGACCACATCCAGCAGCGAGGAAGGCTGGACACAGAGTCTGTGGCAGTCCCCATCCAGTGTGTGCCTCTGGGGGACCGGATGCACGTGTGCTTTCGAAAACCCAGCCAGTCTCTGCATCCAGCACATAGTCATGTACCACCTTTCCCATCAGGAGCAGAGATGGCTCCTGTGTTCCAGCCACCTGTAAACAAACAGTCAAGTTGTCTGACTCTACTCACCTACCCTCAATCCATAGTGTGGACATAGAAAGAGGACAACTACAATAAAAGTGCTCCTTTAGAGAAGAAGTCAAGGGAAACACATAGCAGTGGTCCGTGCCAGTGCTGAAATCCTGATGCTTAGGAACTTCTGGGACTCTGTACCCTGCCTCGGGACTTGTGCCCTTGGGTAAGTCCTCTGGGAGCTTCTTCCTTGTCCGGTATTCTCCTTAGCCATATCTGAGGTGAGATAGAAATAATACCTTCTTTGGGGCCTAATTTAGAGATTGAATGATCACAGGCTTTTATGGGCTAGACCTCTGGTTTCTTTAGCAATATGAGTCTCTAATAATTTAATCAGGTTCAGCTAGTCTCTGCCAGAAGAAAGGAAGAAAGCCGATTACTTTTTTTGTTTTGTTTGTTTTGTTTTCTTTTAAAACAGCAGTTACCCTTTAATGGCACTCACAAATTGTTCTCTCAAATATTCTATTTTGCTGTTTTTGTGATCAGTCATCGGAATAAGGCCCTCTGCTATCAAAGACTGCTTCTTGTAGAACAGTGTTTTAAAGAGAAGAGGCATATGTAGAAGCAGAGTAACTGGATCAGGTTATTTTCTTTCAATATTAATGGAAATGCTGAAGGCAGTCTTATTTCCAAATCAGACTGATTTCGTCTGCTGAAAATGATGAGGCTTTGGACCCATTTCGTTAGCCTGTCTCCAATAGCAATTCACTTCAGTGCAACCTGAGGAAGATGTACTTGCCTTTCAGCTGTCCACTGGTTTAGAGGTAATGAGGCACAATGGTAATAGCTCATTTAAAGTCACTTTCCACAAATTCTTTAAATTCAGTATGACACTATAGTCGGAAATGGTCAGCCCAGAGCAGAGAATTGTGGCTTGGTGGCAGACAACCCTTTTCCTGCTATGGCAGAGCCTTCCCATGACACTACCACACGTGCACGCCCTCTCACAAGCAATTCCCCAGACAGCAAAGACTGAACCCTCACTTATGCATCTGCTGTATGTGTTTGCTTTGGTGCCCTTCACCCTGCCTGCTTCACATACCTGGCCTCTCCCATTCAGCCTCTACCATAAACCAGGACCCAGACAGGCCAGGCCTACTGCTAGGACCATTGCAAATAACACTTGAGATGAAACTAGAAGCACACTAAGCCATTTTGAGAAGAGATCTTCCATAATAAAGAAAGTCTCTTTCTGAAAAGATGATGAAAATCCAAACAAGGTGTCATTTTGTTTTGTTTTAGTGAGGCAGTCTTTGAGCCATGTGTGAGATAGGACTGGTGTGTGCTATCAGGACCAACCCAGAAGTACGAAGGCAAACCCTGATCTAGAACTTGAAGGAACATGGACAGAAAACCAGAACCTAATGAGTATGAAAAGTATGAGGTCAGATTCAAAACCAAGAGTCTCAGGGTAAACAATGAGGAATACCAGAAAGTGAGGGTCAACTCAGGGACAAAAACCAACAGGGCGTAGAGGAGCAGGGGTGGAGAAGAAGTGGGCAAGTGAGAGTAATTTCCACGAGCATCAGTTGAGCATGTTTGAGGGGCCCAGGCTCTATGGGCACAGGTGAACCCTCACCTGGTAATGGCTCCCACTGTTCAGGTCCTAATTAACAGCAGAGCAACGAGCCAGGGAGACACAAACATTTACAGAACAGCTTTTAATATGCCAGACACTGTCATAGGAGCTATTCAAAGGTTGCTCATTTAATTCTGACAATACCACTTTGAAGTAGGTGTCAACTCAGCATTTTACAGATGAGGAAACTGAAACATGGTTCAGATCACATAGCTAGAAAGTGTCAGAACTTAGTTCCCAGATCTCCCTGATGCCAAAGGGTTTACGTTTTTCATCTAGCAGGGGTTAGAACTTGCTTAAAATGATCCATGAGTTTTCTGGGCCTGTCAGAGCCAGTTTCCATTTCTCTGCTTCTGTCCTATAGACATAGTGGAGTGAAAGCTTTCTCTGGGCAAGGATCTTTCTCATCATTAAATGGTCATGTTTTGGTTAGACTGTAGGAATCTTTGGAGAATTTAATTTTAAGTCCTTGAACCAGACCATTCTGCATTTTTATCAAAGATAGTCCCAAGGCTGAAACAGATTTCTTTCTTTATGATATAAGCAAAAAGCCTTCATCAGGCTTTGATTTTATTTGTGAAATTTCAATCTTTGAACAATGACTGGTGGGAAATCCAGTTAATAGTGTAATCATTTCATTAAATGCATTGGTCTTAGGTCATCCAATTGTATCCTGACAATGTTTGGGAGCACAGCATGCTTGCCTTGGTATAGTCCAAATCAGAATGCAAGTCTTTCAGCTTAAAAATACAGAACAGCAGTTTTCCTGATACTCAAATCATCAGCCTCGTCAGGAGAAGTTACCTGGGCACAGAGTGGAGGGCGCTGAGCGCACTGCCGCTGGGAACGCCTCAAGTGAGTTTGCATTGCCTGCCAAACTCTAGTATTGAAATAGCAACAAAATTATATACCTAAGCACCCCTTATTCTGCTGTAGCCATGAGCAGAGTGCTTAAGAGAAACACGAATCTTGAAGAAGAATGGGGCAATGATTATATACAGTGAACTCCCACTGAATACAACATAGGTGTTGTTAACAATGAAAATCACTATTTTTCCATCAGACGTTTATGTAATGCTTATGAAGTGCTGAGTATTGTTCTATGCACTTTATGGATATTAACTCATTTAACTTTTACAACAGTTGCGTGAAGGCGGTACTGTTATTATGCCAAAGTTAGAGATGAGGAAACAAAGGCATAGACCAGTTAAGTAACTTGCCTAAAGCCAGGTATCTAGTAAAAAGCAACTCCTGGGCTTCCCTGGTGGCGCAGTGGTTGAGAGTACGCCTGCCGATGCAGGGTACGCGGGTTCGTGCCCCGGTCCGGGAGGATCCCACATGCCGCGGAGCGGCTGGGCCCGTGAGCCGTGGCCGCTGAGCCTGCGCGTCCGGAGCCTGTGCTCCACAACGGGAGAGGCCACAGCAGTGAGAGGCCCGTGTACCGCAAAAAAAAAAAAAAAAAAAAAAAGCAACTCCTACAAGTGTGCTCCTGACTTGAAGGATGATGATGATGAGGCAGATATAACGAGTGACAGGTACTTTGGAATAAGTGAAGGGAGAAGAGAGATCTCAGTAGACACCTCACATGTGTAACTTAACACTGTTTAAGCCACTGCACTGCTCCCTGTGGCACCATCCACTTGTATCTTGCCTACTCCAAAAACCTAAAAAAATTTCTTTGTGAATATATTTAGGTGAGGAATCTGCAATAATGAGATAGGAAAGGGTGAGTGAGGTGGAAGAATAACTTTTACCTAAAAACATTCCAGAGGAAATAATACCATTCTATGGAGCACTTGTCCCTTCCCCTTCCTTATCCCCCATAATTAGGTAGACTTATCGGAAAGCCTTAACATAGCATTATTCCTTGCATAGAGTTTATAAGACTAGATCAATTAAATGGTGTTATTTTAGCCCCTCTTCTGAGACTTTGAAATAGTTTTATTTTACAGAATACTTTCCTGTAATGGCATTTACTAGTCTGTGACTTTACCTGTAGGGGCAAAAAGATTATCGTACTTACTTATCGGTGATGTAATTATCCATCTTGACAAATATGTTTCAAATATTGCGAGATTTAAATTCTGTCTGGCTCACAGGTTTGCATTATCCCCACCCACCTTCGAAATTACTGCCCCTCCTTCCTGCCTGCCTTCCCCATCTCCCAGGGTACACGTGCCTGCCACAAGACCACATTCAGAGTTTCCATGTGGAATGGGTTTTTAATGAAAAAGACAAGGAAACAAGGTGGATGGCATTCCTTTTCTGATATTACTTCATTTTACTAATTCCTTTCATTGATTTGCCAATCCCAAACTGTAGGTCCTATTTGAACTAGGACTGTATGGACTTTTTAAACCCTAATTGCAATTGTACAATGTCTATAAAGGTGGCATGTTTCTCATAGCCTCTTCTGAGGATTCCATACAAAGGGCAGAAGTTGTCACCTTTAAAATAAGCAGGCAGTGATGCTCCAAGTCAAAAAGCTTAAGAAATAAGGATGACAGGGAAAGAAAGGCAGTACAAGGACATTAAAGGACGGGGCATCATTTTGTGAGAGAGAAAGAAGAGACAACGTGGAAACCAAGAAATATCATGTGTGTTAACAGACAACTGGCTGTAGGAAATGAAGGAAAAAAGTGGGATACAACGTGAAAAGAGGGGATACCTGTATACGTATAGCTGACTCATTTTGCTGTACAGCAGAAACTAACACAACATTGTAAAGCAACCATACTCCAATAAAAATTAATTTTAATTTTTTAAAAATTTTTGTCTGTGTTGGGTCTTCGTTGCTGCATGCAGGCTTTCTCTAGTTGCGGCGAGCGGGGGCTACTCTTAGTTGCGGTGCGCGGGCCTCTCATTGCGGTGGCCTCTCTTGTTGCAGAGCACCAGCTCTAGGCGTGCAAGCTCAGCAGCTGCAGCACATGGGCTCAGTAGTTGTGGTTCACGGGCTCCAGAGCACAGCCTCAGTAGTTGTGGCTCATGGGCCCAGTTGCTCCGTGGAATGTGGGATCTTCCTGGACTAGGTATGGAACCCATATCCCCTGCACTGGCAGGTGGATTCTTAACCACTGCGCCACCAGGGAAGTCCCCCAAAATTAATTTTAAAAAAATTAAATTTGGGGGGCTTCCCTGGTGGCGCAGTGGTTGGGGGTCCGCTTGCCGATGCAGGGGACACGGATTCGTGCCCCGGTCTGGGAGGATCCCACGTGCTGCGGGGCGGCTGGGCCCGTGAGCCATGGCCGCTGAGCCTGCGCATCTGGACCCTGTGCTCCGCAACGGGAGAGGCCACAACAGTGAGAGGCCCGCATACAGGAAAAAAAAAAAAAAAAAAAAGTAAATTTTTAAAAAGTGAAGCAAGGAAGTATTCATTTTATTCAGATAATGTGAGGATCTAAGAGCCAGTTCAATACTCAAGCAGTCATTAGCATGGTAAGCCTGTGTACAAAGCAACAGATGAACTATCATCTAGATAGAGCACAGAGATGGCAGAGTGTAAGGCGCTGAGGACACTGGCTGTCCCTACCAGTGGCTACCGGACAGGAGCTAAAGGGCGGGAAGATCAGACACACCTTCTCAGCTTCACCTTCCAAATAACCTCTGCTGCTTTGTCATATACCAACTGAGTTTCATGCATTTGGTATTGTACATATTGTTAAAATGAAAATTAAAACTGTCAGACTTGGGAGGCTGGGGCACATTTATAATTTATCACCTTCCTTTATAGTTAAAAAGAACAACCAGGGAAACGCAGCTTAGCTCTCACTCAGAAACTCTCACCATTGCGTGAAGCATGCTTGGGCTTTGTAGGACAGATATACTGCACACATTTAGCATATTTATTTCTCTGCTTATGGAACTTTTTCTTATCCCTGATATGCTTAGCTCTAAATATATTCAGAGGCTATAAATATTATATGGAATTTTGAGATCTGAAACATAACTTCTTCATCACTGATTTACTGATAGGCTGTAGAAGTTTAGTATCTATATTTGCATGATAAAAATGTTGAGTTAATACACCGGGCTGTTTTTAGCCATCCATGTCAGTGCTATGATTACATTTCAATCCTGGAGAAAGGAAGCAATTTAGAATGATCCCAGGTTTCCGTCCTTGGTTGCTGGATAAATGGAGATTCTTAGAGGTTGGGGAAGCTGGAAGAGACACGGGTTTCCAGTGGTAAAGTAGATGAGTACATTTTAATTAGGCAGTGAAGCCAGATAACCCAATTTGAAACTATTTTCAAAATCCCATTTTGGTCCTCGCGTGAATAAAAATAATAGCTGCCATTTATTACTTGATTTGCTCACCCTACCTTATTTAATCATTAAACAGCCTTGTTTTCTCCATTTTACAGATGAGGAAATTGAACCAGAGGCATTAAATAACTTGCTCAAAAATCACACAACTAGTAAATGCAAAGACCTGCCTGGTTCCAAAACCCTCGTCTGTTTCCCATTTGGCAAATAACAAACTTGCCGTTTTTTACATTAGTCACACATCTCCCTGGTGGCTCTATCTCAGAGTAGCCCCCTCGAGGCTCCTCTGTCCCAGATGCTCTTCCCTAAGCCCTTGGAGCAGATCTGAATGTGATACTAGTGCCCTGTGTCGGGTGGGAGTAGAATAGAATTAGTAATGTCCAATGCCTTCTAAATCTTCATTTGTTTTACAAATGAATCTTAGAACATTATAACAAGTGAGAGTAGACAGACCTAGGGGTTTTCTAATTCATCTCAAACATCTAATGTGTCTCGAATTCTAGCCAGTCACACACCACCTTCATTTCAGCCAGATCCACCCATCACTTTTACAATTATTTAGTACATCGTTTAAATAAACTCTTTTTTATATTAAATCATTTATTATAAAAGGAACTTTTACATCACTATTTTAAATGGAAAACCAGCACACTTTCCATAATTTGAAGTTAACTATAAAAAATACAGACAAAACAAAGTAATGTTATTAAATTCTAACCAGACATGGCCAAAATTCTTTGAAATTGATAGCCAGATTTTTCTTGTGCATATTTGAAATTGTTTGGGGATATTAAAGACATTGTAGCATCAAACTGAGACTTTTCTGCTAGAATAAATAGGAGGATTAAAAAAGGAATTAGAAGGAAAAAAAATCTTTCCTTGGGTTATTCAATGTTACTTAATGCCAAGTCCGTGCATAACTTAGTCATCTCTAGCACAAACAGTAGTCTGTATTCATCACTTGGAAAACTCTGGTCTTGTCTATTTCCTACATTTTACCAAAAAAGAAACTGAGATCCAGAAAGGTGAAATAATTTTCCATGTTCACATATCTGATACCTGGCACTTGGTCGATGTTCAATGAATGCATAAATGGGCTATTTGGACATAAGAATAGAATATGGATTCTAATTCTGTTGCTACCACTTAATGTCAGTACGATCAAATGCCAGTTGGTCTCTTGACTCCCAGCAGTGTTCTTGCTCATGTTGCATCTTGCCTCACAAGTTGAAGATGCTGCGTAAATGGTAGTTAAAAGAGCTGGGTACAGATTCTGTAAGAGGTCCAAGTTCTACAAGCCAAAGCCTAACATGGAGCTGGGAATCCAAGATGTATTAAATAAGCAATAGGGTATAAATCTTTAGATGGATAGGAATCCTGTTGTATTTTTCATTCTAAATTCAACAATTAAATCCAACTTCAGTTTATTGGGCACCTTTTCTTTTTGCTCCTCTAGAGCAGAATCAAAGATAAATGGGATTACTCATGCTGAATTACCTAGAAGATGAAATTGTCTACAGGGGCCTCCTCTGCCTTCCTCACCCATTTTTTCCCTTTGTCCCCCATGCTATTGGAATGAGTTTTAAAATTCTGAGCTCGTCATGGACTTTTCCAACTGCTTTCCCAACCTGCTTCATAGTCTCCTTACCCGCATTGGCCTGAGAGTAGCTGAGATTAAGCAGTTATGTTAATGCATCCCAGATGGCCTCTCTGTTCAGCACCAAAACTCAGCAACAGTTGGAAACAAAGCTGCCTCAGTCGTTGCAGTAAAGACTAAAGAAGTGCTTCTGAAAGAAGAGTGGGGAGAAGATCTGGGCAATAGGGCAAAGTTGTGCCTTTGGGACCAAAGGATGCTGCTCCTGGCACAGCACCCTCCCTCCTTCCGTCTTTGTGGTGTGCACAGCCTGGCTCTTAGTGGAGCCTGCAGAAATGTTTCCCTTAAACTCCTGCTCTGCGTGTTTACCAGAAGAGCCACGTGGATGGTTTAGGCCCAAAGGGTTGTGACACGTGATATTTTCAGCCATTTGACCTCATAAATTAGAGGGGGAAATGCTAAGAAAGGAGTTCAAGTACATGTAAGATGTTCCTAAATGGTTACTGGCTCTTTCCAACCCAGTTTCTCCTAACTCTGGCTTCTGCTTTTAAGTTTTACCTGACCTCTCCCAATGTCAAGATCTTCTGCCCTCCCCAAAATGCCATCACTTTAAGCAGCAGCGACTCTAACAGCAATTACAGACAAGATCTTATTAACCCACATACCTTGCTTCTAACTGTGCCGGTACTATACAAGTCACCTTTTTTGGAGAACAAAGAAAATCTGAAAAGTGAATCTGTGAAGAAAATATTTTTTTAAGTTCAATTCAGTAGTAGAAACTTCTTACTTTATGAAGTCAATGACTCTGTCCTGTCCCTAGTACCTAGAATCTACTCTGCATTATAATAGATGCTCAATAAGTACTTGTCAAATGAATGAATGAATGTACATTTGGACATATGGGCTCAGCAATCAGATGTGGATGTTTATTCTGCTACTGCCACTTACTAGTGGTGTGACTTTAGGCAAGGTACCCAACTCTCTGAGCCTCTGTTTTCTCATTTATAAAATGTTAGTGCAAGGGCTTCCTTGGTGGCGCAGTGGTTGAGAATCCGCCTGCTGATGCAGGGGACACGGGTTCGTGCCCCGATCTGGGAAGATCCCACATGCCGCGGAGCAGCCGGGCCCTTGAGCCATGGCCTCTGAGTCTGCGTGTCCGGAGCCTGTGCTCCGCAACGGGAGAGGCCACAACAGTGAGAGGCCCGCGTACCGCAAAAAAAAAAAAAAAAAAAAAAAAAAAAAAAGTTAGTGCTATTTTTAAGATTAAAGTATGTAGAGCATCTGGCATAGTACCTGGCCCATAGGAGGAATTTAATAAATTGTAGCTAAGTGCATCTATGCTCTGTCCTTATTCTTTGGGGGTATTAAGGAAGTCTAAAAATGTCTTTTCCCTCAAAGATCCAACTATCTTTTTAGTCAGTGCCACCAGTAGGACATAATGTTGGATGCCAAAGGGGACATTAGCAGCGGGAAATGGAAAATGTGGGGGAGATGAAATAAGAGTAAAAGAATCGAATATAAAAGGCTGACAAAGAAAGGAAGCCAAGCAGAGGATCTGAGTCAGAGTGACTGACGTGACAACAGTACGTGCCTGGTTAGCAGGTGGGACAGAGGGATTTACCTCTCTCACCTCTCCTTTCCTTGGAGCATCCCCTCAGACTACAGCAGAGACAGAAGTTGGGGATTTTGAATGGTTACCTGGAAAAAGTCTTATCATTTCCTGCCACTGTTTTGAGTGTCACTCTCTTGTATGACCAACTTAATAATTAATTAATTAATTACTGTAGCAATTTAGCAGATATCTGTGGAGCAATACCAAGTCCAAAACCCAGTTGTTGGCACGCCAAAGAGATATTAACATTTAAAATCTAGAACTGCAGCAGATCTTTTCTCTGTAACATCCATAGGTGCATATTTCTTTTATCACTTTAACTAAAATAAGTGGCTTTCTCATATGCAATGATGATTTCCTAGTATCCAAGAGTTAAACCAGCATACTACTAACTTTTGTACTTTTTTTTTTTTTTTTTTTGCCGTACGCGGGCCTCTCACTGTTGTGGCCTCTCCCGTTGCGGAGCACAGGCTCCGGATGCGCAGGCTCAGCGGCCATGGCTCACGGGCCCAGCCGCTCCGCGGCATTTGGGATCTTCCCGGACCGGGACACGAACCCGTGTCCCCAGCATTGGCAGGCAGACTCTCAACCACTGCGACACCAGGGAAGCCCAACTTTTGTGTTTTGAAACTGTAAATGGGATATGTGAGAAGAAACAGAGAAATGGGAATTGTTTTCATTAAGGGAGAAAATATCTTTTCCAGATAACCTATTCAAGAAGAGATCATTTTCAGGTTTCTACTTTGGATACTGCCGTTATCCAAAAAGTCATTGAAATAAGATTATCCAAAAAGTCATTGGAATAAGATTGCTATGATGCATTATAATTTCATATCCACATACAGATTTAGAAGAAAAAATACTTTGGTAATAGTTCCTCAGCAGAATACATTACGTTTTCTGAATGAATGAGATTAAGAAGGCAAAATGTTAAAGAATGATGTTCTCTCCAAAAGTAATTCTTCACAAAAACACCAGGACTTTTGGCACTACGTAAATACCATTTTATAACTATTATAATTAAAAGAACCAAACTGAAGAAGGATTTTAAGCCCAATATGAAAAACGTCACTATGCCATCCTCCCTGAAGGTGTCCAGAATGATTGGAAGTGCTTGGATTATGCAAATGAAAAGAGGAATTGTCTACAGTGACCTCCTCTTGAACTAAACAAAGCTTTTAAATGGCCATAAATTCCTTGAATTGTATTCTCAAGTGCCAAAACCATAAAATAAAGGCAGCACATCACAGTAGCCACCAACCAAACGAACTGACTCCTCAGGAGAAGCTGAAGGATTTCAAGGTCCAATTCAGTTCATTATAGCAATACGTGTGAACTTTTGTGTAGGAGGTGCTGTGAGGGATACGAGGGGGATACAGTTCAGTTCCTGTCCTTAGAGATTTATAGTCTAATGAGCTAGACAGACAGCTCCTCTAACAGTCATAATGCAGGGCAGGATTCATTCATTCATTCATTCAACCAATATGCATTGAGTACCTACTATGTCAGTCTCTGTTCTTGATGCTGGAAATAAAGCAAAGAACAAATACCTCTGCCTTCATGGTGTAAAGAGTGATACAGGGAGAAACAAAGCAGAGAAGGGGGTACAGTGTTGGCTCCAGTGATAAATAAGGTGTCCAGGGGAGTCTTCACGGAGAAGGTGGCTTTTGAATAACGACATGAAGAAGGTAAAGGAGTAACTCACTGGGAGATCTGGGGAAGATCATTCTAGGCAGGGGAAACGCAGGGCAAAGTAAAGAGTCTGTGAGGAAGGTAGACGTGTGTGGTGCTCAGCACAAGCCAGGAGCAGTGGGAGAAGGTGCGAGCAGGTTGGATTTGCTGGCATCTGCCTGTCAGTGACAGCCCAGGTCCTCTGGATTATGGTGTTCATTACGTCACTAACAGCACCCTGCTGCTTCTTTCTGCCCTTAGCATCCTATCCATTTCTATGTTTTTCCCTGCTTGGGAAGTGCTGTGGTCATCCTGTCCCTGACTCTGGGGCACAGTCCCTCCCCCACCAACTCACTCATCTATCTTCTTACCTGGCTTAACTTTTCTGACGTCTAAAATATAAATAAATAAATAAATAATCAAATGAATGCATAGGTTGTTTTTTTTTTTTTCTGACATCTAAAAAATCAAATCAAATCAAATGAATGCATAGGTTTTCTCTCAGGTTAGCATCCGAGTCATGATCTAATCTCGAATCTGCAGTCCTGTGAATGATGGAAGGAACAGGAGGGGTATAGGGAATGTTTGCAGCCACTGCATAGTAGGAACATGGGAGAAGTTTCCACAGGGGCTCCGAAGAAGGAGCTCATGGCACCCTCCCTGTCTTTACCTCCTGGCCAGGTTGGATCTTATCTCTCACACCCCTTCCACCCAGTTTCCCCAGCCTAGCCATCACTTACACAGGAAACTAGTCTGTCCCTGAGTTCACACACAGACATGATCTCTTCCCGTGGGGTTTCTGAGCTTTCTCGTCCTGTCCAGCCCTTGTATCTTTGGTCCCTTTGTGCCTGGATGGTTTACTTGGAAAGTAAGCACAGATGTCAGAATGGTAGGCAATGACTGTGATGTGGGTTTAAAGGGAACCTGAATGAACAGAAAAAGGTGGGATACTGGAGGGAAAGTAAGATTGACAGAGAACAGGGAGAAAGGGAAATGAATATAGGGCATATATAAGGAGATGTACCCCAAGCCCTACATAGAAGCAGCAGTTTCCAACAGCCCTGGCTTCCCATTAGAATCACCTGAGGAGCTTTCAAAAACTAATGCTTAGTCCCCAATTAAATGAGAACCTCTGGGGTAAAGCCCAGGCCGGTATTTCCTTGATGACTCTACTGTCCGTCAGGGCCATCGGCCATTGAGCTACAATCAGCTGCAACAAAGGACTCCTCTGTGGATCCTGCCTTCTGTGCAGCTGTTTGCAAAGGACTCTGCCTGCCTGCCTGGAAAGCACTCCTTCCTGGGCCTCCCTCCCACTTTGGGCCTCCCAAACTGGGCTCCAACCAGACGACCCCGTACGTGAGAGGGAAAGAGATGGCTAAGTGATACAGTGTTTGAATCAGACCCTTGGGTCAGACCTTGGATCCAGGCCAGCAGTGAGCCCTTGGGCAAGTTAATTAACCTCTCCTGGCCTCAGATTCCTTTACTTGTAAACAGATGATAATAATAATACCCACCTCGGGGTTGTGATGATTTCACAAAGTCTAAGTGTAAATTTCCTCACGTAGTGCCTGGCACATAGCAGATGGCTGCTATTGGCTGTCAGCAGTGCGTGTCAGCCTGGCATGTGCAAGTCTCTACCCAGCCCCCGGCTTCAGAGTTTGACAATTTCTTGGCTCATTGCATCTTCCAACTTGAATTGTTTTTAATTTCTCTCTTTTTCTTCTCCATGGTGTCTCTCATAACCCCGTCTTGTTCCTTCTGCCTGGCCTGGCCTCTCTCTGTTCTTCCTTCAGCCTTCATGATTCCTTTGCATCCTTGAGACTCATCTCATGACCATCTCCCTGAAACTTTCCCCGAACATCCCCTCACCCCAGGCCAAGCAGAGTCATTTCCTCTGTGCCATGAAAACGCCCTGTACTATCTCGAACTCTGCATTTATCACAGTGTGTTGTAACCATCTATGCACGTGCCCCTTGCCCCCAGTAGAACTGAGCTCCTGGAAGTACTTTATCATGTACCTTTGGTGCTTAAAACAGTGTCCATCCAGTATGCCACAGGCACTCAATCAATGTTGACTGACCTAAATACGCTAAAATATCTTTTCTGGTAGCCTATTAAAATACCCACTCCCTTCTTCCAGCCTGATTTTTCTACCATTGGGATCGTTTTCTTGGGTTAAATAAGAAAAACACCACCACACGGACAGAAACCTAGTTAGAATGTACCTTTGGTTACACACGTGCACACACACGCACAGGCACACACAGGTACACACGGATACACGGCAGTACAGAGGCAAGGACTGTCCTCTGCAGACAGCCTCATCCCCTGCCTTTCTCATGCCCTGCCTTTGCCTCAGTGCCCTCAGATGAGTAGTAGAGTCATGGGCTGAAGAAGCTCTCAGGTTCCCTCCACCTCTAGAACCCGAAGGGTCTAGGCTCAGAGCTTGGGGAGGTTCAGAGAAACTGACTCTGAAGGAGAAAGATGGAGGAATGGACAGGGCAGTGGAGGCCAGACCCAGCGTCATACCCACATGGACAGAAGACTGAATGGGAAATGATGCAGTCTGTATGGGAAGAATAATCCAGAAGGAGCAGGTCTGGATGCAGGGCCTAGAGGAAACTGGAGAAGGGGTGAGAGTACCTAGGAGGAGGATGAGGCCCACCGGGGAGCAAGCACCAATGAAAGAGCTTGGGGGACAGAGATGAAATTGGAGGGCTGGTTGGAGATTCGGTTGACAAAGGCATAATGTGAAAAAGAGAATAGTGAAAGTGTCACATAAGGAAGAAAGTCAAAAGTCAAATGCTCCAAATTCAGAGTGGCCTGAAAGGGAGCCTTGGCCTCAGGTGGTGAATAGGACAAGGGCCCAAAGGTCCAGCAGTTAGCCTGTGTTCCAGAACTGCCACACCCAGCCTTGGTTCACAGTAGGCACACACGCATACCTTGGTGCAGGCCCTATTTAATATTTACTGTGCCTGAAACTATTTACAAGTCGGCCTTTTCTCCACGGACCTGGCCAAAACTCTCGTTTAAATCAGGCTGGGCCATCTCCATTGCTTCAGGCCATGGAAACTGCTCTATTTCCTGTTGCTCTTATATTATAGGCAGACAGCAGGGAAAATTCTCTGTTTGTGACCACTAGCACATTGTTGGAAAATGCCTGCCCTGCTGGTATTTGGCTGAATTTTGAATAGCTGTCTTTCTAGCTACCCTGGCTAGCCAGCTGCTAGGAGAACAAGACGGTGATCTTTATTCATTTCCAGCATCTATATGGCATAACAAGATATGGCAAACTTAACAGTAAACATGGTCTATAAATTGGTATCAAAAATTGATATGTTGTTGGGCTTCCCTGGTGGCGCAGTGGTTGAGAGTCCGCCTGCCGATGCAGGGGACACGGGTTCGTGCCCCGGTCCGGGAAGATCCCACATGCCGCTGAGCGGCTGGGCCCGTGAGCCATGGCCGCTGAGCCTGCGCGTCCGGAGCCTGCGCTCCGCAATGGGAGAGGCCACAACAGTGAGAGGCCCGCGTACCACAAAAAAAAAAAAAAAGTTGATATGTTGCGTGTATGAAAACAAAATCACATTTGCCAATAAATTTTAATTCATCGTAGGAGTTAAGTGGTAAAATGAAGAGTATTTTTGCGAAGTTTTACTGGGAATTCATAAAATCATGCAAATGTACGGGTTACAAATCGACTCTTTATACCATACCATGCACATTATGGTCATTTCATGGTCCTTATTTTCTCTTTTGACAATAGTTAATAGACTGGTGTTTGAGAACCTTTACCCTGGGATATAAGCTATGAGAATATTGAAAAAAGTCATTAGTATGCAAAAGGAAATTTAAAATGAAGGGTGCAAATAAGATAAAGAACCAAAATATTTGTAAAATAAAATATAGAAAAATTAAGATGAGGGGTAAAACACACTACATAGTAATGGGAGAGGAATTTCTAAATGGAAGCCTCACCACAGTCACACCCTTGGCATTGGTGAAAGGGCACACTGGAATATCGAATGCCCACAGCATTAAGGCCAAAACTGATGGTGAACACTAGTAGGGAATTGTACTAGTCAGGAAAAATGGCAAAAAGTAATTTTGCAGAAGTGAAATTTATGGATTTTGCTTATATATGAAATGTCACTTAAACATGGATTTCACTTATAAATATAATTCATATATACACATATATATATATGAAAAGAAACTAAATTGGTAAAGATTTTTGGTAGCTATACAACAAATCTTAAAATAGAATATTCAAGTCTAAAATGTCAGCTTCCTGAAGGACGTTTTTAAAAATCTCTCTTTCAATTTCAGATCATCCACACCCCGCCACGCACCACCCCACCCCCACCCCGCCAGTTTCCAATCACTATATAAAAACTATGGTCCCTAAGAGGTGTAAGGACATTTTTCCCTCCATACAGTATACTCTTTTAAAACACATCTTTTAAGAACTGGTATTATATGGGGTTTTTGTTTGTTTTGCGGTACGCAGGCCTCTCCCTGTTGTGGCCTCTCCCTTTGCGGAGCACAGGCTCCGGACGCGCAGGCTCAGCGGCCATGGCTCACGGGCTCAGCCGCTCCACAGCATCTGGGATCTTCCCGGACCGGGGCATGAACCCGTGTCCCCTGCATATGCAGGCGGACTCTCAACCACTGCGCCACCAGGGAAGCCCTATATGTATTTTTATACTTGAAATATTATTGTCAAAGCAAGGAGAATACACATTTTTACTTCCCAAATGTATAGGGAAAGTGGCTGACTTTTTTAAAGTTACTTTTGCAACATTTTAAGAACAAAACTTGTATTTGTTTCTTTGTTTCCTATTTTAGGAATTCTCTCCTCAAACATGATCTACTTAAGTTACCTTTACCTCCTTCTTCTTCTCTTTGATAATCTATGGAGTAATTATTTGTATATGATTGCTCCTGAAATGTATGACCGTTGGAACATTAAAGTTGTTTCCACCCCATTTCCAAAATTTTGCATGTAACTTTGATGCATTCTGTGGTGACACCAGCCCAATTTTTTCTGTGAAACATTTGTGTGCTAAGGTAGATTTTTCTATAGGCTAGCAATTACATAGGTAATTTTAGAAGTACACTTGGAAAATTTGGTCATAATGTGAAATAAGCTCTTTATTGTGAAATGCTTTTAATAGTGACTAAAAGTTACTTTCCTCTCTCACTGCATAAAAATAACACAGTGCTGTACAGTAGAATGCTTTAGGATGATGAAAATCTGTATATGTGATATGGGACTACTAGTCCCATTGAGCACTTGAAATATCCTTAGTTCATCTGAGGAACTGAATTCTTAATTTGAAGTGATCATGATCATTTTATTTTATTTATTTTTTATTGAAGTACAGTTGATTTACAGTATTATATTAGTTTCAGGTGTACTACATAGTAATTCAATAGTTTTATAGATTATAGTCCATTTAAAGTTATTACAAAATAATGACTATATTTTCCTGTGCTATACAATATATAGCACTTGTTACTTGTTACTCTACTCCTTGTTACTTATTTATTTTATACATAGTAGTTTGTATCTCTCATACGAGAGATACATTTCTTTTCCAAAGAAAACTAAAACACTAATTTAAAAAGATGCATGCACCCCAGTATTCATAACAGTACTATTTACAATAGCCAAGATATGGAAGCAACCTAAGTGTCCATCAATAGATGAATGGATAAAGAAGATGTGGTACATATATACAATGGACTATTACTCAGCCATAAGAAAGAATGAAATTCTGCCACTTGTGATAATGTGAATGGACCTAGGGACTCTTATGCTTAGTGAAGTAAGTCAGACAAAGACAAATACTCTACGTTATCACTTATATGTGGTATCTAAAAAATAAAGCAAATTAATGTATTTAAAAAAACAGAAACAGATACAGAGAACAAACTAGTGATTAGCAGTGGGGAAAGGGCAGGAGGGAGGGTCAAGATACAGTAGGGGATTAAAAGATCATGATTATTTCAAATTTAAATAGCCATCTGTGACTAGTGGCTACTGTATTGGATAGCACAGAGCAAACCGATGTGGTCATTTCTTTGCATGTATACAGTGTTCCATTGAGACCAAACCTATGTGCACCTTGATTTTCTCATTAGCAGAATGAGAGTGTTGACTACGTGATTCCTAAATGTTCTTTGCAGCTCAAACTTGTCTGACTCTCCTCTCTGTCTCAAAATGTCACACTCTTTACACCCAGCTTTAATTCTATAACAGCCTAAATATCAAATCTAATACTGAGGCTTTAGTAGCATCAGTGAAAATGATACTTGAGTTTTATACGAAATCTTTGATAATCGATGTTACCACAACCGCTTTTTACACAGACCACAGAAAATATTTTTTCCTAAAACTGCCTTCGCACAACTGCAAAGCCACCACTGGCAAAACGTCCTCCTGCGAGGCTCACCTGTCTCTCCTTGTCCCTTCCGTCCCGACCAGAGACCTCTTTTGCAGTGACACAACTGATCTCTACAGTAGCAATTCGAATACTTCTAACGTATGGGGGCCCTCCCTCTGCTAGATGTTAAGATTCTTGTTGTGG